>NC_141878.1:287903006-288533006 GCF_056163025.1 Triticum urartu | reverse complement strand
TGCGCTCGTGGAGTGGTAGAGGTAGCATGTCCAATGGGGACAACGGGTTGAAACTATAGACACCCTCGAAGGGGAATTTGCCGGTAGTCGAATGACTTGAGCGGTTGTAGGCGTACTCGGCGATGGGTAAGCACTCCTCCCACTCCTTGATGTTCTTCTTGATTAGCATGCGAAGAAGGGTGGAGAGCGTGCGGTTTGTCACCTCCGTTTGGCCATCGGTTTGTGGGTGATAGGCCATGGAGAATAGAAGCTTGATTCCGAGCTTGGCGCATAAGGTCTTCCAAAAGTAACTCAAGAACTTGACGTCGTGGTCCGAGACGATAGTCTTTGGCACACCATGTTGATGCAATATTTCCCTACAAAAGAGATTAGCCACATGTGAAGCATCATCTATCTTGTTACAAGGAATAAAATGTGCCATTTTTGAGAAACGGTCCACAACGAGAAATATAGAATCTTTCCCATTGCGAGTCCTAGGCAAACCAAGGACGAAGTCCATGCTAATGTCTTCCCATGGTTGGTATGGAAACGGTAGAGGCATATAGAGGCCATGAGATGGAGCTTTGCGACATGTCGAACATCAGTTGGTGAAGCGGTTGACGTCCTGAAACATCTTTGGCCAAAAGTAGCTCTTCGAGAGCGTGGCGAACGTCTTGTCGTGTCAGAAATGTCCCATTAAGCCTCCTCCATGTGATTCCTGCAAAAGCAACAAACAAAGGGACGACTTGGGGATGCAAAGTTTGTTAGCTCTCATAATATAGCCGTCTTTGATGTAATAGCGTTCCCAAGATGTATTCGACAAACACTTGGCATAAGGAGTGGCAAAAGTTTCATCATGCTCATACAATTCTTTGATATGCTTGAAGCCAATGACATCTAACTCAAGTTGCGTGACTAGCATGCATATGCGGGAAAGAACATCCGCTATGATGTTTTCTTTACCCTTGATGTACTTGATGACAAAGGGAAAAGACTCAATGAATTCACTCCATTTAGCATGACGCTTGTTCAACTTAGTTTGACCCTTAAGATACTTGAGAGTCTCATGATCGATATGAATGATAAACTCATGGGGATGAAGGTAATGTTCCCATTCATGTAAAACGCGGACCAAAGCATATAGCTCTTTGTCATAGATGGGGTAGTTGAGTTGCGCTCCGGAAAGTTTCTCACTAAAGTAAGCTATGGGGCGCTTCTTTGCGTTAACACGCCTCCTATGCCATTACCACTAGCATCACAATGAATCTCAAAAGGCTTGTCGAAATTGGGTAAAGCGAGCACGGGAGCATGAGTAAGCAAATTCTTAAGCTCATTGAATGCGGTATCTTGGGATGGTCCCCAAACAAACAGTGCATTCTTCTTGCTCAAAGCATGCAAAGGCGAAGCAATGGTGCTAAAATCCTTCACAAAGCGACAATAGAAACCCACAAGACCAAGAAAACTATGCACTTGATGCAAGTTGGTTGGTTGCGGCAAGTCTTAATAGCATTGATCTTGGACTCATCTACATGAACACCCTTAGAAGAAACCACAAAACCCAAGAAAACGAGCTTATCAACACCAAAAAGGCATTTCTCCATATTAGCATAGATGCGCTCTTTTCTAAGAGTTTGTGAAACGGTGTGGACATGGGTGACATGCTCTTTGATAGATTTGCTAAACACAAGAATGTCATCGAAGTAAACCACAAGAAATATACCAATGTAAGGGCGAATGACATGATTCATAAGGCGCATAAAAGTGCCCGGTGCTTCCGAGAGACCCATAGGCATGAATAACCACTCATACAAACCAAACTTGGTTTTGAAGGCAGTTTTCCATTCATCGCCCTCTTGTATGCGGATTTGATAGTAACCACTCTTAAGATCAATTTTGGAAAATATAGTGGCACCACTTAGCTCATCTAGCATATCATCTAGGCGTGGAATGGGATACCTAAAACGAACGGTGATAGCATTGATAGGTCTACAATCAGAGCACATGCGAAAACTACCATCACGTTTTGGCACAAGAATGACCCGTACGGCACAAGGGCCTACACATCAAACTTTCACGCACATGTCCATGGTCTATGAGATGCTTTACTTGCCTTTGAATTTCTTTGGTTTCTTCAGTGTTGACGCGGTAGGGAGCTTTGTTTGGAAGTGGTGCTCCGGGGATGAGGTCGATGCAGTGCTCAATGCCTCATAGTGGAGGTAGTCGCGGAGGTAGCTCATCGGGCAAAACATCTTGAAATTCCTGCAAAAGAGAAGACAACACTAGAGGAAGAATGTGAGAAGTGTTAGTTTGTGGTGCATTGTCCTTGCACACGAGGACATAGTGTAGGACACTAGATGGGTTCTCACACACTTCTCTCATCTCACGTTTGGTGGCAAATAGAACTAGGTTCTTGTTTTCGCTCATCGTGGAGGGACTCAATTTGGGCTTGTGGCGCTCACTCTCTTTTTGGTGGTTCACTATCTCACCATTCTCTCCATGATGGGTGGCTTGCTTATCGGCGATCACTTGGCTTGGAGACATCGGGCGTAACACAAACTCCTTTCCTTGCATCTTGAAGCTATAGTGGTTTGTACGCCCATTGTGGACGACTCCTCTATCAAATTGCCATGGCCGTCCAAGGAGAAGATGACAAACGGTCATTGGGATGACGTCGCATTCCCAGGTGTCTTCGTAGGCACCAATCTTGAAGGAGACTTGCACTCGGTGCTTGACTTGGATGGTACCGGAGTCACTAAGCCATTGCACTTTGTATGGATGTGGATGCTTCGTCTTGGGCAATTGGAGCTTGGAGCAAAGTTCTTCACTTGCGAGATTGTGACAACTCCCTCCATCGATGATGACCTTGACGGATCGTCCATTGATGCCGGCCTTGGTGTGGAATATGTGGCATCGTTGGTCTTCTTCTTGGTCATGTTGGAGAGTCAAGACTTTGGACACAACAAGTGCGGGACTTGAGTCTTCATCACAAATGACTTGTTCGTCTTCATTGTTCACTTGGCAGTGCATGGCGACTTGCTCAAGGGCTTCCATTTCTCCTTCGCTCATGGAATCATAAGTGCCATCGTCGTTGAAGATCATGGTGCGCTTGTTGGTGCACTCATAGGACTTGTGGCCTCGGCCGCCGCAAGTGAAACACTTGAAGGAACTCGACTTGAAGGTCTCATCGGTAGGGGTTGATGATGATGAAGCTCTCGGTTTGAAGTTGCTTGTATTAGGATTGCTTGTGGTTGGCAAAGCTTTCTTGGAATTCGACTTGTCGATGTTGGAAGTAGAGGGTCTTGTAGTCGGTGTTGGAGTCGTTCAAGCTTCGTTATTGGAGAAGCCGTAGGACTTGGATGAGAACTTGGCATACTTGAAATCATCTTGCACTTGGCGTTCCGCTTTGGTAGCTTGGTGCACGAGCTCGATGAGATTTGAGTATGGTTGGAAGTCGGCGATCTTCTTGATAGGATGATTGAGTCCATTCAAGAAATGTGCAATTGTTTTCTCATCATCTTCCGTCACATTGGCTCTTATCATTGCAATCTCCATCTCCTTGTAGTATTCTTCAACGCTCTTGGTTCCTTGCTTGAGTTGTTGGAGTTTCTTGAAGAGGTTGCGGTTGTAGTAGTTAGGCATGAAGCGTGCTCTCATTACATCCTTCATTTGTGCCCAAGTAGTGATGGGTGGTTCATGTGACGCCCCGAGACCGATGCACCAGGTGTCTGCCAGTTATTCGCCTTTGTTGCCATATCATTTTCTTGCGTGTTGCATCTTGTCATGTCATCATCTGCATTGCATCTGCATGTTTTCAAAACTTGCATTCGTCCGGGTCCCCCAGTTCCGTCCGTTTTCCGTTCTGAGCCCAGACACACTTGCACGCGCCCACGGCACGACCGAAATATTATTTTATAAGTGGCCGAAAAGTGTTCTCGGAATGGGTTGAAAGTTGGCATGCGGTGTTGTTATGTTCTAGGTAGGCCTCCTGCCAAGTTTCATCGCATTCGGAGTTTGTTTGATGCCCCAACGGATAACTACAGCGACATTATAGTCGGTCAAAACGTCGGACGTTTTCGGTCTGCGGAAACAGTTGCCGGGCGGCACTCCTCTCCTCTCATCTCAGCCCAGTACAACTCACTGCCAGGCCCTACTTAACTTCTCTCGTCAGCCCGCGACCCTCCTCGCGCGCGTGCCCGAAAGCTATCCCCGACCTGGCCCGGGCAGTCGTCACCGTTGGATCCGGATCATCCCCTAACGTCTACAAAACATCTCTGTTTTGTTAATTAGGACTTCCTAGCCTATTTATTCACGACCGTCCGATTACGATCGGAGGGACGATGTAGCCCCTAAGCCTAGTCCACCTGCTATATATTCACCGGACCAAACTTTAGCCCAACCCTAAAATCTAGGAAGTTTGTCCCTGCCGCCGCCGCACTCATCTCCCACCTCGGGATCTTCCTCGATCCAAAACGCCACCAACCAGCCACTCCTCTCGATCCACCTACCACAGCGCCTGCAGCCTCCGTCCGGCTAGCCACGCCGCCGACGGACCCAACAGATGAGCCTCGCCCCTGCTCCTTCATTCCTCCTCTGATCCTCTCTCTTACTGCTCATCTCTCCCCCCTATTTCTTCCTCTACAGGAACGCCCACGCCGGCCGCTCGCGAAGGCCACGACCAGACCCGCCGTTTTCCGCGCCTGCCGGACCCCCTCTACCGCGCCGTACTCCTTCCCCGAGCTCCTCCTCGTCGGCCCAGCAGCAGCACCGAGCCACCGGCAAGCAGCAGCGCCTCCTTCCTCCCTGACCGCGGCCATACTGCGACCCTTGCCGGCGAACCCAGCAGCAATGTCGTCCTTCCACCCCTGCATCCTCACGTGCTTCCCCGCACCACCGAAGCCACCAAGACCCCGCCGCCCTGCCAAGTACTTCGCCGGAGCACCGCCGTGTCTGCGTGTTCCTCTACTTCATCGCCGCCATGGGTCACGGGTGCCTCGAACCCCCCTGCAATGCCGCCTTGCTTCGAGTGGGAATTGGCCCAGCTCCGCGCCGCGTTGACCTCCAGATCCACTGGGTGGACCACACCGTTGCAGGCCTCGATCGCCTCCAGTGCCATCGAAGCCTCGCGCCGCTGCAGGCTCCCTGCCGCGCCTCTGCTTCTACAGTCGAGCAGGAGGGAGACGCCCCTGCCTCGAGCCTTCGTTGGCCGTGGCCTCACCCTGGCCCAACTCCAGCGACAACATAGACCTCCTCCAGCGCCAAGGCCCAGTCCACCCCGGTCTAGATCCGCAACGCCAGTCGGGCCGATGTGAGCCGCCCTCCAGATCCCCTCTTCCTATTGGGCCAACATGATTTACAGAAAACCCCTCATAATTCAGGCATATAATAACTTAATAACTAAGCATCACATGTAAAAACTTAATATATGAAACTTGCTTAGAATTTTGTCTAGTTTCATAAATTGCCATTTTCATCTATGATTAAAATGTTTAAAATGCGGTTTGATTAAATTTGCCCCTATGCCATGTTAAAATTCTTTAATTCATAACTAAATAACCGTAACTCGAATTTTAATAAACTTTATATGTAAATGGGGTAGAATTTTGCCTAGTTTAACATGGTGGCATCATCTTGCATGCTTAATAACTATAAAATATGGTTTAGGGCAGAACAGTACCAAAACCTAAATTATGCACATGAGGAGTTTCCAGACTTGTTGTTTGTTGTTCCAGCCTCATTTAAACATGCCTAGATGGGTAGTTTTCATATGCTTCACCTCTTGCCATGCTAACCAACATTTAATTTTGTTGAGTACGTAAACAAGAGAGAACTAAATAAGTCATGTGGTATTTTCTTCAAAATGCAACTCCGTTGCATATTGAGCTCCACTTAATTTGTAGGGTTGCTTGTGCACTTTGCCATGCCATGCCCTCTTTAAACCGGACATGCATCATACCTGGTTGTGCATCATGCCATGTTATGTGGTGGTTGTTTACTATGTTGTTTGCTCCTTTCCGGTGTTGCTTCTTCGGGTTGGTTCCGATAATGTCGCGTTTGTGAGGATCCGTTCGACTTCGTCCATTTGTCTTCATGGACTCGTTCTTCTTCCTTGCGGGATTTTAGGCAAGATGACCATACCCTCGAAATCACTTCTATATTTGCTTGCTAGTTGCTCGCTCTTTTGCTATGCCTATGTTGCGATACCTACCAATTGCTTATCATGCCTCCCATATTCTTGAACCAAGCCTCTAACCCACCTTGTCCTAGCAAACCGTTGTTTGGCTATGTTACCGCTTTGCTCAGCCCCTCTTATAGCGTTGTTAGTTGCAGGTGAAGATTGGAGCTTGTTCCATGTTTGGAACATGGATATTTTGTTGGGATATCACAATATCTCTTATTTAATTAATGGATCTATATACTTGGTAAAGGGTGGAAGGCTTGGCTTTATGCCTGGTGTTTTGTTCCACTCTTGCCGCCCTAGTTTCCGTCATATCGGTGTTATGTTCCCGGATTTTGCGTTCCTTACGCGGTTGGGTTATAATGGGAACCTCTTGACAGTTCGCCTTGAATAAAACTCCTCCAGCAATGCCCAACATTGGTTTTACCATTCGCCACCTAGCCTTTTCTTTCCCTTGGGTTCTGCAGACTCAAGGGTCATCTTTATTTTAACCCCCCCGGGCCAGTGCTCCTCAGAGTGTTGGTCCAAACTAGAGCCCCTTGCAGCGCCACCTCGGGGAAACTCGAGGGCTGGTTTTAGTTGTACGGACTGCTCATCTAAGTGTGCCCTGAGAACAAGTTATGTGCAGCTCCTATCGGGATTTGTCGGCACATTCAGGCGGTGTTGCTGGACTTGTTTTACCATTGTCGAGGATGTCTTGTAACCTGGATGCCGAGTCTGATCGGAATGTCTTGGGAGAAGAAATATCCTTCGTTGACCGTGAGAGCTTGTGATGGGCTAAGTTGGGACACCCCTGCAGGGATTTGAACTTTCGAAAGCCGTGCCCGCGGTTATGGGCAGATGGGAATTTGTTAATGTCCGGTCGTAGAAATCCTGAAGTTGACCTTAATTAAAATACATCAACCACATGTGTAACCGTGATGGTCTCTTCTCGGCGGAGTCCGGGAAGTGAACACGGTGTTGGAGTTATGCTTGACGTAGGTTGTTTCTAGGATCACTTCTTGATCATAGTTGTTCGACCGTGCTTTTGCCTTCTCTTCTCGCTCTTATTTGCGTATGTTAGCCACCAAATATGCTAGTCGCTTGCTGCAGCTCCACCTCATACCTTTTACCTTACCCATAAGCTTAAATAGTCTTGATCGCGACGGTGTGAGATTGCTGAGTCCCCGTGACTCACAGATACTTCCAAACCCAGCTTGCAGGTGCCGTTGAACCGTGCAGATGACGCAACCAAGCTCAAGGAGGAGCTCGCTGAAGATCTTGCCCTTTGTGTTGTTTCGTTCTAGTTGATCAGTAGCGGAGCCCACTTAGGGTCGATCGGGGATCTGTGTAACATTTGGGGTAGTCTTCTTTTATTTTGGTTCCGTACTCGGACCTTGATTCTATCTGGATGATGTAATGCTTTATTCATGTAATTGTTGTGAAGTGGCGATTGTAAGCCAACTATGTATCTCTGTCCCTTATGTATTACATGGGTTGTGTGAAGATTACCTCACTTGCGACATTGCTTTCAATGCGGTTATGCCTCTAAGTCGTGCTTCGACACGTGAGAGATATAGCCGCATCGAGGGCGTTACAAGTTGGTAATCAGAGCCTTCCCCGACCTTAGGAGCCCCCTGCTTCATCGAATCGCTGGCGTTATTGAGTCTAGAAATGTTTTGAGTCATTTAGGAATTATATATATCAGAGAGCTAGGACTTCTTTTTACTCCTCAGTCCCTTCGTCGCTCTGGTGAGGCATCCTGACGTAGAGTTTTGACTCTTCTTTTCTCAAATTTCACTAAAAAAAAATTTAGGATCACGCGGGTATCTTGGAATTGTTCCGATGGTTTTGTGACGAGAACATTGTTCTTGGTGCCTCCTAACATTTAGGGGTTGTGGCAGTGTCCCGGGGAGTTGAGCTCCGAGGTGTTGTCATCACAATTTTATCGTTGCAGTTTTGGAATACCTGAGATTAGTTTCACCGACATCGAAAATCTCTTTTATGCAGTTGTTGGTGAGATAACCTCGACGTCACCAAGCACTGGGGCGGGAGTTCAGGAGTATTGCCATAACTCTTATAATGGATGCTTTTCGAAGGTTGAGGTAAACGATTTCCGAAGGTTTCTTGGTTATGTGTTGAAGGATGGATACAACTAGATGTAGGATTTTCTAGTTTGGGTGAGATGTTATGCTTCCCCTGTATCCCCAACACCTGATTGCATAACCGGGAAGTTTCGGGAGTTTATAAGTGGGAATTCAAGTAGCTCTTAGGATATCTTTCCGACAGGTGTATGATATGAAATTGGGGTTCGATGTCTAGTGGTCTGCCTATCCACGGTTGGTTTTACAGTGGTCTCGTTGTGTCTTAAAGAGTCCTTGGCTATGCCGACTCGGGGACGCTTCGTATGTCATGTGCACTGCCTTGTACATGATGGTGCTGTACGACCGAGCCCGTGTAGGCCCCACCATGAAAACTTCAGACGAAATCTCTATCATATGTTTGTTCCGGATTATTCTGCAAGCCAATCCTTTGTTTTGTTTTGAGTTGTGGTATTCGAGTTGCTTCGAAGTCAAATGTTGATTTCATCCCTTGTCTAAGTGGTGTTCTGATATTCCGATGTGAATACTAATCATTCTTGATCATCGAGATTGTCTTGCCAATCCTTTTCAACCAGTGTGCTTCTCTTCAAGCGGATCCGTCCATTTTCAACATCCGCAAGATCTAGTATCAGTTCTTCTCAACGGTGTTTGTTTCATCCGTCTCCAAGTTGCCTTTATTTTTCCCACCCTCCCACCCTCTTTCCTTCAAGGATTCGGAATTCTTAACCAACTATTATGTTATTGATGAAAAGTCTCTCCATTCTTTCCCGTCAATGTTCCTACCCGGTGGTTCTCTTGAAGATGCTCTACTCGTTCATCATTCTTCATTCTCTTCTTCTCCAGTGGATTCAAATCAAGCTTTCGGTGTTGATCTCATATCCCTTTTTCCTCATTTCAAATACCTTCGCATACCGGTGCACCTCATAATAATTCACTTCTCGCTATTCTTTTGTTTGGGAGTGCTGAAGATATCTCAGAAGGCTCGTCTTGTCTTTCAAGATCAGTTCAACCTATTTCGAGGTTGTTATCTCATTCTAGCCATTTAAATCTTACCGATGCATTCTCTCTTTTAAATTGTTCTACGGTGTTTCTTTTGAGTGGCCCCTAACCCATAGGTCTTTTCCTAGGATCTTACCTGACTCTTCCTATTCTCCCGGAGCTTTTCAAATTCATCTCAAAGTTTGACCCAAGAATGAATTTTCATCAGTCAAATGTACTTCTCCAAGATCTGTCAAATTCTTTTCATTGCTGGCTCAACCTCTTCGTTTTGATTCTTCCGGATTGTCTAAATAATTCATGGTGGTGTTTCTCGTCGTCATTCTCGGAGATTTGAAGTCCGATGAAGAGTTTCTCTCAAATCTTGGCCCGTTCTCTCAAGATTCCTGGTTCTAGCATTATACCATCCTCTCATAATTGTTGTTGATTGTGAGGTTTCTTTTCACCCATCCGGAGTAATTTTGAGTATTTTCAGTTTGATTCTCCGGAGCCCATCATCTCATAATTATTCATTCCCAGCTTTCAGTTATCGTTCTCCTAATCTTACCGGTGCATCGATCAATTATCCTCTAATCAGTTCTTGATCTCTTCGTTCTCATGTAACTAAATCCCCTCAAGATTCTTCGTTCGTTTGCTAATTCTTCCCGGCGTTTCTTTATCTTTTCTACGTTCATTTTCAATTCTTACGGTGGTTCGTGCAAGATTCCTCTTCTTTCGTTATCATATTAATTCATTCGTCGTTTCGATTCCACCGGTGTTTCGTTGAAGACCTTCTCAAGTTGGCGTGATATCTATCTTAATCCTTTCTTCGAGAATAAGTAGTATGCCAAATCCGTTGTTTGTCATCAATTTAAATTGGTGAAGGATACGCATAACGTAATCCTTATTCTTGTTCATCCAAGTGATTAATTCGTTATTCCCGAGGTGCATCAACTTCTTGATTCCAATTGTGTTCAACTTTTTCTTTTACCGGAGTTTCAAGATCTCTCATTTATCTCGTCGCAAGCTTCATCTAATCATTGCAAGGCTTCAACCTTATTCTTTTCATCCTTCACTTCTTTGTGATCATTATTTTAACCGGAGTTCTTCATGGAGGCTCTACATGAGGGTTCATAAAGGATTTAATTCCTTCTCGAAGTTTTCAGAGATTCTTTTCAGAGGAGCTCAAGCATTCTCCATCTTACAATCCGGAGTGCAATTCCTTTCTTCCATATCATTGGAAGTGGTATTATGTCATTCTTGATAATTTGAGTTCATGTTTCATGATTCATAGGTTGTTAAGAATGGGGTATTTTAAATCCATCAATCTCGTCATTTGAGTTATCTTGGGTAATATATTTCACCCTAAGCTTTCCCTAAGGATCATTGCTAATTGTGGTGCTCATAAATGATCCAAGTTCTTCATTTATCCTCCCGGTGAAACAAGTTTCTCGTCTCCTCGTTGTTATCAATCCAATCTTTTCCCTGAGTGGCAAGTTGTCACCTCATAACGATGGGATGCCTTCTATAAGACCATATCAAGCCTATTATTTTCGTTGTTGGTGTTCCAACAACTCCATTCGACTTTTCTCCTGAGGATGCCTTTTCAAGCTCTTTTGTGGCACAACTTGGCATTTTCTTCCACATTCTTTTATTTCAATTATTTATCGTCTATTCTTTTGTTCCGGAGGCATGGTGATGTTGCTCTCTTCAATCCATCATTTTGTTTGTCAAGATCATGTCCTTTTCATGCCTATCCATTTACCCGGAGTGTGGTGCCATTCTGCTCAAGTTCTTTTCACCTTATCAAGCCTTGCATCTCTTTTCAACCGGAGTGCTGTCTGAGATTTTTCCTACCCCTTGTTCCATTCATTCTATAGTTCCGGAGGCAGTGTGTTGTGGTTTCATCAAGTATCTTCTTATCTTACCAAGTTCTTATTCAATTCCTTTTCTTTTCAATCGAAGTGCTGCCCGAAGTTGTTCTTCCTTGTTCCTCTTTTTCTAACGGAGTGTTTTCAACTTCGTTCATCTCCATTACATTCTTTCTTTCAATTTGTTCAACTTCTCAAGGTTCTTTGGATTCACTCGTTTGTCAAAGAAGCAACTTAGTTTTACCTCTTCTTTTTCTCTTCTGTTTTCCCTCCGGTGCCATTCTAGATCTCGGGACGAGATCCTCTCGTAGTGGTGGAGTGTTGTGACGCCCCGAGACCGATGCGCCAGGTGTCTGCCAGTTATTCGCCTTCGTTGCCATGTCATTTGCTTGTGTGTTTCATCTTGTCATGTCATCATCCGCATTGCATCTGCATGTTTTCAAAACTTGCATTCGTCCGGGTCCCCCCGTTCCGTCCGTTTTCCGTTCTGAGCACAGACACACTTGCACGCGCCCGCGACACGTCTGAAATATTATTTTATTAGTGGCCAAAAAATGTTCTTGAAATGGGTTGAAAGTTGGCATGCGGTGTTGTTATTTTGTAGGTAGGCCGCCTGCCAAGTTTCATCGCATTCGGAGTTTGTTTGATGCCCCAACGGATAACTATAGCGAAATTATAGTCAGTCAAAACGTCGGACGTTTTCGGTCTACGAAAACAGTTGCCGGGCAGCACTCCTCTCCTCTCATCCCAACCCACTACCACTCACCGCCAGGCCCTACCTAACCTCTCTCGTCAGCCCGCGACCCTCCTCGCGCGCGCGCCGGAAAGCTGTCCCGGACCCGACCCGTGCAGTTGTCACCATTGTATCCGGATCATCGCCTAACGTCTACAAAACATCTCTGTTTTGTTAATTGGGACTTCCTAGCCTATTTATTCGCGACCGTCCTATTACGATCGGAGGGACGAGGTAGCCCCTAAGCCTAGTCCACTTGCTATATATTCACCGGACCAAACTTTAGCCCAACCCTAAAATCTAGGAAGTTTGTCCCTGCCGCCGCCGCACTCATCTCCCACCTCGGGAACTTCCTCGATGCAAAACGCCACCAACCAGCCTCTCCTCTCGTTCCACCTACCACAGTGCCTGCAGCCTCCGTCCGGCTAGCCATGCCGCCGGCGGACCCAACAGATGAGCCTCGCCCCTGCTCCTTCATTCCTCCTCTGATCCTCTCTCTTACTGCTCATCTCTCCCCCCTGTTTCTTCCTCGACAGGAACGCCGGCCGCTCGCGAAGGCCACGACCAGACCCGCCATTTCCCGCGTCTGCCGGACCCCCCTCTACCGCGCCGTACTCCTTCTCCGAGCTCCTCCTCGTCGGCCCATCAGCAGCACCGAGCCACCGGCGAGTAGCAGCGGCTCCTTCCTCCCTGACCGCGGCCATACCGCAACCCTTGCCGGCGAACCCAGCAGCAATGTCGTCCTTCCAACCCTGCATCCTCCCGTGCTTCCCCGCACCACCGAAGCCACAAGGAACCCGCTGCCCTGCCAAGTACTTCGCCGGAGCACCGCCGTGTCTGCGTGTTCCTCTACTTCATCACCGCCATGGGTCACGAGCGCCTCGAACCCCCCTGCAATGCCGCCTCGCTTCGATCGGGAATTGGCCCAGCTCCGCGCCGCGTTGACCTCCAGATCCACTGGGTGGACCACACCGCTGCAGGCCTCGATCGCCTCCAGCACCATCGCAGCCTCGCGCCGCTGCAGGCTCCCTGCCGCGCCTCTGCTTCTGCAGTCGAGCGGGAGGGAGACGCCCCTGCCTCGAGCCTTCCTTGACCGTGGCCTCACCCTGGCCCAACTCCAGCGACAACGTAGACCTCCTCCAGTGCCAAGGCCCAGTCCACCCCGGTCCAGATCCGCAGCGCCAGTCGGGCCGATGTGAGCCGCCCTCCAGATCCCCTCTTCCTGTTGGGGCAACAGGATTCGGCCCAGTATCTATTTTTTTAGGCTCTGCGAATTTAGCTATTTATCCCAGGTTTTGCAGTTTTACAGAGAACCCCTCATAGTTCAGGCATATAATAACTTAATAACTAAGCATCACATGTAAAAACTTAATATATGAAACTTGCTTAGATTTTTGTCTAGTTTCATAATTTGCCATTTTCATCTATGATTAAAATGTTTAAAGTGAAGTTTGATTAAATTTGCCCCTATGCCATGTTAAAATGCTTTAATTCATAACTAAATAACCATAACTCGGATTTTAATAAACTTTATATGTAAATGGGGTAGAACTTTTCCTAGTTTAACATGGTGGCATCATCTTGCATGTTTAATAACTATAAAATATGGTTTAGGGAAGAACAGTACCAAAACCTAAATTATGCACATGAGTAGTTTCCGGACTTGTTGTTTGTTGTTCCGGCCTCATTTAAACATGCCTAGATGGGTAATTTTCATATGCTTCACCTCTTGCCATGCTAACCAACATTTAATTTTTTTTGATTACCTAAACGAGAGAGAACTAAATAAGTCATGTGGTGTTTTCTTCAAAATGCAACTCCGTTGCATATTGAGCTCCACTTAATTTGTAGGGTTGCTTGTGCACTTTGCCATGCCATGCCCTCTTTAAACCGGACATGCATCATACTTGGTTGTGCATCATGCCATGTAATGTGGTGGTTGTTTACTATGCTTTTTGCTCCTTTCTGGTGTTGCTTCTTCGGGTTGGTTCCGATAACGTCGCGTTTGTGAGGATCCGTTCGACTTCGTCCGTTTCTCTTCATGGACTCGTTCTTCTTCCTTGCGGGATTTCACGCAAGATGACCATACCCTCGAAATCACTTCTATCTTTGCTTGCTAGTTTCTCGCTCTTTTGCTATGCCTATGCCGTGATACCTACCAATTGCTCATCATGCCTCCCATATTGTTGAACCAAGCCTCTAATCCACCTTTCCTAGCAAACCGTTGTCTGGCTATGTTACCGCGTTGCTCAGCCCCTCTTATAGCGTTGTTAGTTGCAGGTGAAGATTGGAGCTTGTTCCATGTTTGGAACATGGATATTTTGTTGGGATATCACAATATCTCTTATTTAATTAATGCATCTATATACTTGGTAAAGGATGGAAGGCTCAGCCTTATGCCAGGTGTTTTGTTCCACTCTTGCCGCCCTAGTTTCCGTCATATCGGTGTTATGTTCCCGGATTTTGCGTTCCTTACGCAGTTGGGTTAAAATGGGAACCCCTTGATAGTTCGCCTTGAATAAAACTCCTCCAGCAATACCCAACATTGGTTTTACCATTCTCCACCTAGCCTTTTCTTTCCCTTGGGTTCTGCAGACTCAAGGGGCATCTTTATTTTAATCCCCCCGGGCCAGTGCTCCTCTGAGTGTTGGTCCAAACTAGAGCCCCTTGCAGCGCCACCTCGCGGAAACTCGAGGGCTGGTTTTAGTTGTACGGACTTCTCATCTGAGTGTGCCCTGAGAACGAGATATGTGCAGCTCCTATCGGGATTTGTCGGCACATTCGGGCGGTGTTGCTGGACTTGTTTTACCATTGTCGAGGATGTCTTGTAACCTGGATGCCGAGTCTGATCGGAATGTCTTGGGATAAGGAATATCCTTCGTTGACCATGAGAGCTTGTGATGGGCTAAGTTGGGACACCCCTGCAGGGATTTGAACTTTCGAAAGTCGTGCCCGCAGTTATGGGCAGATGGGAATTTGTTAATGTCCGGTTGTAGAAAACCTGAAGTTGACCTTAATTAAAATACATCAACCGCGTGTTTAACCATGATGGTCTCTTCTCGGCGGAGTCCGGGAAGTGAACACGGTGTTGGGGTTATGCTTGACATAGGTTGTTTCTAGAATCACTTCTTGATCATAGTTGTTCGACCGTTCTTTTGCCTTCTCTTCTCACTCTCATTTGCGTATGTTAGCCACCAAATATGCTAGTCGCTTGCTGCAGCTCCACCTCATACCTTTTACCTTACCCATAAGCTTAAATAGTCTTGATCGCTAGGGTGTGAGATTGCTGAGTCCCCGTGACTCACAGATACTTCCAAAACCAGCTTGCAGGTGCCGTTGAACCGTGCAGATGACGCAACCAAGCTCAAGGAGGAGCTCGCTAAAGATCTTGCACTTTGTGTTCTTTCGTTCTAGTTGATTAGTAGCGGAGCCCAGTTGGGGTCGATTGGGGATTTGTGTAACATTTGGGGTAGTCTTCTTTTATTTTGGTTCCGTAGTCGGACCGTGATTGTATCTGGATGATGTAATGCTTTATTCATGTAATTGTTGTGAAGTGGCGTTTGTAAGCCAACTATGTATCTCTGTCCCTTATGTATTACATGGGTTGTGTGAATATTACCTCACTTGCGACATTGCTTTCAATGCAGTTATGCCTCTAAGTCGTGCTTCGTAATGTGGGAGATATAGCCGCATCGAGGGCGTTACAGTTCACCACTTGCCTCGCGGCACTCTCTTGACGCGGAGGGTTGTCAACCTCGTGTTGCTCTTGTCGCGTAGGATTCCCATTGTCGTCATGCTCTTGATGAACTTGATGGTCTTGGCGAGCTTGTGGAGGAGCGCGTCGAGTCGAGGAGGAACTAGACGATGCATGCGAGCTTGAAATCGTCGTTCTTGAATTTCTTCGTGAAGTGCTTCCTCTTGTTCATGGGCTTGTCGGCCTCAGTCGGCCTACAGCTTGTTGCACCTCAAGTGCTTGAGCGTCACGGAGTTGTTGTTCTTGACGTTGAGCCTCGGCATCTTGTGCATTTTGGTGTAGATGCGCGCGTTCTTCCTCTTCGTGTTGGCGTTGTCGTTGCCGTTCTCGTGCTAGCGCAAAGGCTTCTTTGGTTTGACGTCATCGATGTTCTTGTGAGTCGGTGTCTCGAACGGATTGAGGTTTGCTTGACGCTCGTTGCGCGCGGCACGTCAAAGAGTGTTTGAAGACGATGTACTTGAGCCGGAGAGGGTAAAGTCGGAATGGCGACTTGAACGGCTCCTTCTTGAAGTGGAAGAAGAGCGGTTGAGCAACAAAGCGCGAATCTTGTCCATCCTTGTGTCATTCTCTTGCTTGTGATCGTCGAGCTTGTGGTCGAAGTAGTCCCTTGTACGTTGCTCGGAAAGTCACAAGTCGTCGGCAAGGTTGTCGATGCGTTCACTCATAGCTTGTTGCTCTTGATGCAAAGCACGTTGTGCACCAAAGAGGTGACTCTTGGTGACGAAGGAGTTCATGTTGTCGTCTTCCTCCACGAAGAGTGGGTTGGTATAAGTACTTGGCCTATCCATCATTCCAAGACAAATGTGAGTGGTAGAAAGAGAAGAACAAATACCAAATGTACCTTGACCGAAGTTGAAAGTGAATCGATGATCACTCCAATGTAGGACAAGGAAATAGCCCAATTAGTACGAATTCTCATTGGTTTCTCACACCTACACAAGTAAAAGCTTATGGTGGAGCTTGGTTAGGATGGTGGCACAATTTTTAATGTGAATGTAAGCAAGATTCAATAATGTTGGAAAAGATTCGCAAGATGCAATGCAACAAGTAGACCAAGCATATACGGTACATGGAAACACACGCGCAAAAAGATAAGTGGGGTTGTGCAACCAAGGGTGAGCCAAAATGTGGAATCCACAAAAATGCTCTTGTTGCACAACACTAGAGAGACGCTAGCACGATTGCACTGTAGGCGGATACAAGAACTTGTGCACAACCTACTTAGCAAAAATGCAACGACTTCTATCCCAAATATGTTCTCTGCATGGTGTTGCTATGATATGATCCAAAATGATTGAGTATGACAATCTTAATGTTGGATGATGCTATGGTTCTTGCTTAAAATCTCTTTGCTTATCTTTCCTCTTTGCTTAAAAGCTTGGTTGGCTCTTTGATGTTTGAGCTCTTTTCTCATGCAATGCTTGACGAACCAAGATAGCAAGTGAGTATGCTGTGACAACTTTGTGACACAAGAGATGATACCATTACAGGAAACAATGATGTATGTATGTATGCCATGGGAAGTATGATCACAAATGTGCAGAAGTCTCATTGCCAGCAATACTCAATGGCTAGTCTCGATGGGTAAGCAACGCAAAGGATTAAGGCTATGATGGCTATCAATGTAATGGCAAGAGTGATATGTCCAATACCTAGATGAGGTTACCGGTCTTGCTTCCAGTATGGTGTCAAAATGGTGGCACGAATACCAAGTCATAGTCGAGGTGCTTGTTGTTGATGACGCGTCTGTGGCGAAAATGAGCAGCGATGATGTCGATGTCAAACCGTACCTAGATAGCCGAAACACAAAAGGATACGGTACCGCAACTCAAATTATCAAAACCAACTGCGACCAAAAGCGTTGGAGTAGGTAGTGGGTAAGTGGTGGTGTGGGATGGGATATTGGAAATGTTTGCGGAAGTCGATGGTGGTGTAGCTGAAGAAGTGGTGGAAGCCTAAACAAAAGTTTGAGTGAAATCAGTTTCAGAGTAGCGGTCATCCGGAAATGGACGGATGTCCGGTCGCCAGACGTCCGGTAGGGTCGGAAATCCGCTAATTTCAGCTCGGTTTAGAGGTTCTGGTCGTCAGGTGGTTCCTGCGGCTCCAGACGTCCGGTAAGTTGCGGTCGTCCAGTGGGTCGGGTTCAAAAATGATATGATTTCGTGGATTTTGGATGGATTTCGAGGTGGGAATGGTGGGGGATGGTTAGATCCACTTGCAACACAACAACTTCGCGGATCAAAACCAACAAAACATCATCAAAACTCACAAAACACAAGAAAAATTTTTGGGGCTATTTTTGTGGGGATTTTTGGATTAGGACGAAAAACAACAAAATCAAGCTAGAAAACGAAGAGGGGGGCTCCGAAATTGTGATCAACCTTGCTGTAGGTACCAAGATGATGTAGGGTAGAGACCCTAATTGCCCGATCTTTCACGAAAGGAGCGGATCCTGGGGAAATCTCGAAGAACATGGGGAAGAACGGAAGGAAAACACAAGAGGAAATCACTAAACCGACACGAATATGTCACACATGGGCTAGATCCTTGAGTACATAGAACGATACACGAATCCACGGACAACTAGGGACGATACACGGTAACCGGTTCTTCTCCGTGAGGAGGTCTTGAATCCACTAGGGGATCTTCCCGTAAAGGGGGCTTGAATCTTCTTGGAGGATTTTCTCTGGTGGAGGCTCGAATCTCCGAGGAGAAGGTAACCAAGTGGATGAGCAAAGCTCTCTCACAAATATGAGCTAAACATTTGCTAACCATAGAAAGGAGGTGGGAGAGGTCTATTTATAGTCTATGTGCAAATGGGGGCGAAAGTAGGGGTACATGGGCCTTGGCCCGAATCTGGACGCAGCCAGGTACCGGACGTCCGCTGGTGGCCGGTCGTCCGGTGTCTTAGGAGCGGCCGGTCGTCCGGTGTCCTCCGGACGTCCGCTGGTTCTGCTCTGTGATGGGGGTGCCGGACGTCCGGAAACATTGGACTTCCGCTGATGTTGGTTCGGATGCAGGTGCGCCGGTCGTCCGGTCCGGACCGGACATCCGCTCGTTTGCTTCGGGTGCAGTGGCACCGGTCGTCCGGTTTGGACCGGACGTCCGCTCACTGGGGCTCGGCTGATGCTTCAGGCGCCGGACGTCCTGTCCCGGCCGGTCGTCCGGTGGCTGGGGCTTTTCCTTCAGCCCTCCTTCTTCTCCGTCTTCTCGTCCATCTTCCTCTTCTTCTTGTCCTTGCTCCTTAGCTTCTCCATGGTACCTGAGTATGCACAAAGTATCCATATGAGGTAGTAGCCATGCTTCATGTGCATCTAAGTGGAATTGTGAGAGGAGAGATGTCACCTCGGTTTCTAGAGCTCTTGCACGTGATCGTGTCATGGGTCCACTAGGCACTTCATGAGATGATGGTAGGTCCATGGGGATGACCTTGGGATGCTCCGCATCAGATGAGTACTTGGCATACTTGTAATTGTCTTGCACTTGACGTTCCGCTTTGGTAGCTTGATGCACTAGCTCGATGAGGTCCGAGTATGGTTGGAAGTCAGTGATCTTCTTGATAGGATGGTTGAGTCCATTCAAGAAACGTGCCATAGTTTGCTCATCATCTTCCGTGACGTTGGCTCTTATCATGGCAATCTCCATCTCCTTGTAGTACTCTTCGACGCTCTTGGTTCCTTGCTTGAGTAGTTGAAGTTTCTTGAAGATGTCGTGGTTGTACTAGGTAGGAACGAAGCGTGCTCTCATGACATCCTTCATTTGCGCCCAAGTAGTGATGGGTGGTTCACCTCTTGCCTCACGGCACTCAATGACTTGTTCCCACCAAACGAGGACATAGTCTTGGAACTCAAGGGATGCCATCGCGATCTTCTTCTCTTCTTCATAGTTGTGCAAATGGAAGATTTTGACGACCTTCAATGCCCATCAAAGGTACTCTTCGGGATCGTTGCTTACATTGAACTTGGGCATGGTGAACTTTACACTACTAGGGAAAAGCCTATACACAGAATCTTACCAGCAGCGCGCTTTAAAATCAGGCACTGCTGCTAAGTAGCAGTAGCGCGGGTTTTTAACCCTCGCTACTACTAAGTTGATAGCAGTACCGCTGGTTTTTTACCCTCGCTACTACTAAGCGGTCTCTACCGTGCCCCCCGGGACATGCCATAGTAGTAGCACGGGTTTTTAACCCTCGCTACTACTAAGTTGATAGCAGTAGCGCTGGTTTTTACCCCTCGCTACTACTAAGCGGTCTGTACCATGCCCCTGGGCCATGCCATAGTAGTAGCGAGGGTTATAAACCCGCGCTACTACTAAGTTTTTACCCCTCGCTACTACTAAGAGGTCTCAACCGTGCCCCTTCGGGACATGCCATAGTAGTAGCGAGGGGTAAAATCCCTCGCTACTTCTAAAGGTCCTATTTTGAAACTCTACCCCCCCCCCCCCCGGTGGATCGCCTTTTCGGTTTTTTAAAAAGCAAAAGAAAATGATAAAAACTTCAAAAATTAAAATCCTTCAAGATGTAGTTATGTTACTACATCTACTAGTTAGGAAAATTTAAAAACTTAAATTTGGACATGTTTTGCAAAAAGTGTAGGGAAATGTAAAACGGCTATAACTTTTGCATACGATGTCAGAAAAAAATGTATAATATATCAAAATGTTCAGCACGAAAATCCGCATACAATGGAGACCGCCTACAGCCTATTTGGAAATTTTTAGAATCCTCAAATTCTAAAAGGAAAAAAAGTTATGCTCAAATTTCAGTTTTTTTTATTTTGGTCAAATCTGGTCAAACTGTGGTCAAACTACTTATTCAAGAAGTATTAGTGTTACTAAATAATTATTCAAGAATATTAGTGTTACTAAATAATTATTTCAAGTTTTGGAATTTTGGTCAAATCTGGTCAAACTGTGGTCAAACTTTGATCAAAATGTGGTCAAACTCCTTATTCAAGAAATATTAGTGTTACTAAATAATTATTGTTTTTTAGAACAATAGTTTTAAACTCAAACAGCGAAATGTGTGACTTCATGCTCAAGCTAAACTCCCGAGGGTTAATAGGACTGACATCTTACTATTGTCAGGAAAACAACAAGTGCAGACTTGGAATCGAGGGAGAATAGAACCCAGAAGTTAAGCGTGCTCAGGCTGGAGTAGTGAGAGGATGGGTGACTGTCCGGGAAGTTAGATGATTTGGAATGATGAGGGGTGATTAGAGATTAAATTGAGCAGTGATGAGGGTGATTAGAGATTAGAGGTTAAAATAATTCAGAAATTTGAAAATTCGCGCAAAAAATTCGAAAAAAATTCCGCGGGTTAGTAGTAGCGCGGGTTTTTACCCACGCTACTACTAACGGACGTAGTAGTAGCGCAGGTGGCACCCGCGCTGCTGCTATACGTTAGCAGTAGCGCCGGCCCCCGCGCTGCTAATAGGCCCAAAACCCGCATTGCTGCTAGGCTTTTCCCTACTAGTGTTAGCTTGCCGTAGCATTGCTCTTCATTGTGTTGGGGTCGGGGATGATGATGCCCATGTTGTTGATGATCGTCAAACTCGTTGTGCCCTTGGCGAGGAGGGTTGTCAACCTCGTGTTGCTCTTGTCGTGGAGGATTTCCATTGTCTTCATGCTCATGGCGAACTTGATTTCCTTGGCGAGCTTGTCGAGGAACTTGTTGAGCTGGACGTTGCACGCGAGCTTGAAATCTTCGTTCGTGAGCTTCTTTGCAAAGTGATTCTTCATGTTCACGAGCTTGTCGGCCTTGGTTGGCTACGGCTCGCCTTGAATCTTGGAGGGCACGTTGCGCCTCAAGTGCTTGAGCTTCATGGAGTTGTTGTTCTTGGCGTTGTGCCTCGACATCTTGTGCATCTTGGTGTAGATGCGCTCGCTCTTCCTCTTCATGTTGGCGTTGTCGTTGCCGCTCTCGTGCTAGCGCAAAAGCCGCTTGGGTTTGACGTTGTCGGTTCTCTTGAGAGTCGGTGTCGCATAGAGGATTGAGGCTTGCTTGACAGTCGTTGCGCGCGGCACGTCGAAGAGTGTTTGATGTCGGTGTATTTGATCCAGAGAGGGTGAAGTCGGAGTGTTGATTTGAGCAGCTCTGTCTTGATTAGGACAAAGTGGAAGAAGAGCGGTTGAGCAACAAAGCACGAATCTCTTCCATTCTTGCGTCATTCTCTTGCTTGTGATCGTCGAGCTTGTGGTCGAAGTAGTCCCTTGTACGTTGCTCGGAGAGTCGCAAGTCGGCGGTGAGGTTGTCGATGAGTTCACTCATTGCTTGTTGCTCTTGATGCAAAGCACATTGTGCACCAAAGAGGTGGCTCTTGGTGACTGCTACCTCTTGAGCACTTGCGTTGGTTTTCCCTCGAATAGGAAAGGGTGGTGCGGCAAAGTAGCGTAAGTATTTCCTTCAGTTTTTGAGAACCAAGGTATCAATCCACTAGGAGGCTACGCACGAGTCCCTCGCACCTACACAAAACAAATAAATCCCCGCAAAGAACGCGATAATGGGTTGTCAATCCCTACACAGTCACATACGAGAGTGAGATCTGATCGATATGATAAGATAATATTTTTGGTATTTTTATGACAAAGATGCAAAGTAAAATAAAAGGCAATGAAAATAACTAAGTATTGGAAGATTAATATGATAAAGATAGACCCGGGGGCCATAGGTTTCACAAGTGGCTTCTCTCAAGAGAATAAGTAATTTAGGGTGGGTGAACAAATTACTAATGAGCAATTGACAGAATTGAGCATAGTTATGAGAATATCTAGGTATGATCATGTATATAGGCATCACGTCTGAGACAAGTAGACCAACTCCTGCCTGCATCTACTACTATTACTCCACACATCGACCGCTATCCAGCATGCATTTAGAGTATGAAGTTCATAAGAACAGAGTAACGCCTTAAGCAAGATGACATGATGTGGAGGCATAAATTCATGCAATATGATAAAAACCCCATCTTGTTATCCTCGATGGCAACAATACAATACATGCCTTGCTGCCCCTACTGTCACTGCGAAAGGACACCGCAAGATTGAACCGAAAGCTAAGTACTTCTCCCATTACAAGAAAGATCAATCTAGTAGGCCAAACCAAACTGACAATTCGAAGAGACTTGCAAAGATAACCAATCATACATAAAAGAATTCGGAGAAGATTCAAATATTGTTCATAGATAAACTTGATCATAAACCCACAATTCATCGTTCTCAACAAACACACCGCAAAAGAAGATTACATCGAATAGATCTCCACAAGAGAGGGGAGAACTTTGTATTGAGATCCAAAAAGAGAGAAGAAGCCATCTAGCTAATAACTATGGACCCGTAGGTCTAAGGTAAACTACTCACACTTCATCGGAGAGGCTATGGTGTTGATGTAGAAGCCCTCCGTGATCGATGCCCCCTCCGGCGGAGCTCCAGAACAGGCCCCAAGATGGGATCTCGTGGATACAGAAAGTTACGGCAGTGGAATTAGGGTTTTGGCTCCATATCTGATCATTTGGGGGTACGCAGGTATATATAGAAGGAAGAAGTACGTCGGTGGAGCAACAGGGGGCCCATGAGTGTGGAGGGCGCGCCTGGGGGGGGGGGGTAGGCGCGCCCCCTACCTCGTGGATCATGGGTCTTGTTCGTTCCAAAAATCACGTTCCCGAAGGTTTTATTCCGTTTGGACTGCGTTTCATATTCCTTTTCTTCGAAACCAAAAATAGGCAAAAAATAGCAATTCTGGGCTGGGCCTCCGGTTAATAGGTTAGTCCCAAAAATAATATAAAAGTGGATAATAAAGCCCAATAATGTCCAAAACAGTAGATAATATAGCATGGAGCAATAAAAAATTATAGATACGATGGAGACGTATCAGTGACGTAGGAGTTCATGTCGTCGTCGTGCTCAATGAAGAGTGGGTTGGTAGAAGTACTTGGCCTATCCATCATACCAAGAGAAAAATGTCAGTGGTAGAAAGAGAAGAACATATACCAAATGTACCTTGACCGAAGTTGAAGGTGGATCAATGATCACCCTAATGTGGGACATGGAAATAGCACAATTGGTACCAATTCTTGTCGGTTTTTCACACCTACACAAGTAAAAGATTATGGTGGAGCTTGGTTAGGATGGTCGCACAAAATTTGATGCAATTGTAAGTGAGCTTCAATAATGTTGGAAAAGATTCGCAAGTTTGCAATGCAAGTAGACCAAGCAATATACAGTACACGAAGAGACACACACCAAAATATAAGTGGGGTCGTGCAACCAAGGATGAGCCAAAATGTGGAATCCACAAAAATGCTCTTGTTGCACAACGCTAGAGAGACTCTAGCATGATTGCACAATAGGCGGATACAAGACTTGTGGACAACCTACTAAGCAAAAATGCAACGACTTCTATTCCAAGTATGCTCTATGTATGGTGTTTCGATGCTATGACCCAAGATGATCTAGTATGACAATCTTAATGTTGTATGATTCTATGGTTCTTTCTTAAAAGCTCTTTTATTATCTTTCCCTTTTGCTTAAAAGCTTGTTTGGCTCTTTGTTGTTTTAGCTCTTTTCTCATGCAATGCTTCACAAACCAAGATAGCAATTGTGTATGTGATGACAACCTTGTGACACAAGAGATGATACCAATATATGCACCAATGATGTATGTATGCTATGGGAAGTATGATCACTAATGTGCACAAGTCTAATTGCTGTCAATACTCAAAAGCTAGCCTCGATGGGTAAGCGACGCAAAGGAGTAAGGCAATGATGGCTATGAATGTAATGACAAGAATGATGTGTCCAATACCAAAATGAGGTTACCGCTTCTTGCTTACGGTATGGTGTCAAAAGGGTAGCACGAATACCAAGATGTAGTTGAGGTAGTCGTTGTTGATGACGTGTCCGCGGCAAAGATGAGCGGCGGTGATGTTGATGTCGAACCGTACCTAAATAGCCGAAACACTATAGGACACGGAACCGCAACTCAAATTCCCAAAGCTCGAAGTGGAAAAACGTGTCAGAGTGCGAAACGGGTAAGCAATGGTGGTGGTATGTGGAAGTGGTGATGGTGTATAGGTGGTGGGAGTGTGTATGCGGAAGTGGGGTGGTGGTGGTGACTAAACTAAAAAAATTCAGTTTCGTCAGGTATCGTCGGGCGTCCGGGATGGGCCGGTCGTTCGGTCGTCGGACGTCCGGTGTGTGGGAACATTTCGGGCACGGGATGAACTGCACGTGGGCGGGGTGGATGAGGTGAAATATGTCAAATTCGGCCGGTTTCGTGGGTGGAAAAGGTGGGGAAAGGGGGAAAAAAGCTAGATCAACTCAAGACAAAGCAAATCCACGGATCAAATCCAACAAAACTTCGTCAAACAAACAAATCACAAAAAAAATTGGGGCTATTTTTGGTGGGGATTTTCGAAATTCAGGAAGAACACAACAAAATCAAGCTAGAAAACGAAGAGGGGAGGCTCTGAAATCATGATCAACGTGGCTCATGATACCAAGATGATGTAGGGTTGAACCCTAGACGGCCGATCTTTCACGAAAGGGGCGGATCCCGCGATGAACATGAAGAACACAAGGGGAAACACGAGGGGGAATCACAAAGGGGGACAAGGTGAAACACTCAAACCAACAAGATTAAGTCACACATGTGCTAGATCCACGAGTACGTAAGAGATCACACGATCCAAGGACAACTAAGGATGATACAAAGGTAGCCGGTCTTCTCCGTGAGGAGGTCTTGAGGTCTTTTCCGCAAGGAGGTCTTGAATGCAAAGGGATCTTCTCCGAAGAGGGGCCGCGGTCTCCCTCATGGAGTAGATCCGATGTGGATGAGCAATGCTATATCTCTATTATGAGATAAACCAATGCTAACCCTAGCTAGAAGGAATAGGAGGTGTATTTATAGTCTTAGTGCAAAAGAGGGGCGAAGGGGTACATGGGCTGCGGCCCAATACGTAACAGCACACAGGTGTCGGACGTCCCTAGATTCGGCTCGGGTGGTCTTCGGTCGGATATCTAGTCGGGGTCAGTCGTCCGGGCGGCTTCGGAAATCTGTAGTTTTGGTTCCGGTGTGGGTATGTCGGACGTCTGGGCTGGGTCGGACATCCGGAGCCTGGAGATTGTCGGACGTCCGGCCCTGGTCGGTCGTCCGGAGCCTGTAGCTTCTTCCGCATCTCTTCTTGTTCACGTCCATCTTCCTCTTCTGATTCTCCTTGCTCCTTAGCTTCTTCATAGCTAACTCCTTGACACCTGAGTATGCATAATGTCTCCGTTTGAGGTAGTAGCCATGTCTCATGTGCATCGAAGTGAACTTGTGAGAGGAGAGATGTCACCTCGGTTTTGAGAGCTCTTGCACGTGCTCGTGTTATGGATCCGCTAGGCACTTGGTGAGACGATGGTAGGTCCATGGGGATAACCTTGGGATGCTCCGCATCATCTCCCCTCCCTTGGGGAAGATCCAACCTCAGATCAAATTCTTCATCACCATGGTAGGGCGAAAGGTCCTTGATATTGAAGATGTCGCTCATGTTGTACATGTCGCGCGGGAGGTCAATCTTGTAAGCGTTGTTGTTGTAGCGTGCGAGCACCTTGAAGGGTCCATCAGCTCAAGGTAGAAGCTTGGAGTTGCATTCGGCGGGGAAGCGGTCTTTCTGAAGGTGTAGCCACACAAGATCACCAATGTCGAATACCATGGGTTGCTTCTTGATGTTGAGCTTGGTCGCAAGTCGTTGTACTTGGCGCTCGATGCTGTGCCTTGTATCTTCATGCACCTTCTTGAGATGGTTCACACGTGCACTTGCGTCCAAATTGATGTGCTCTTGTAGTGGTAGAGGGAGAATGTCCAATGGGGACAATGGGTTGAATCCGTAGATGACCTCGAAGGGGGACTTGCCGGTTGTTGAGTGTCTTGCTTGGTTGTAGGTGAACTCGGTGATTGGTAGGCACTCCTACCACTCCTTGACGTGTTTTCTTGATGAGCATGCGAAGTAGAGCGGAGAGTGTGCGGTTGGTCACCTCTGTTTGGCCGTCGGTTTGTGGATGATACGCCATGGAGAAGAGTAGCTTGATCCGAGCTTGGCGCATAGGGTCTTCCAAAAGTAGCTTAGGAACTTGACGTCGTTGTCCGAGACGATTGTCTTTGGCAGTCCATGTAGACGCAATATTTCCCTACAAAAGATATTGGCAACATGTGAAGCATCGTCTATCTTGTTGCAAGGAATGAAATGTGCCATCTTAGAGAAGCGGTCCGCAACGACAAATACCGAATCCTTTCCAATTCTAGTCCTAGGCATTCCAAGTACGAAATCCATGCTAATGTCTTCCCATGGTTGATTTGGAATTGGGATAGGCATGTAAAGGCCATGGGATTGAGCTTTAGACTTAGCTCTGCGACATGTAGAGCATCGGTTGGTGAAGCGGTTGACGCCGCGAAACATCTTGGGCCAATAGTAGTTCTTGGAGAGCATGGCGAAAGTCTTGTCGCGTCCAACATGTCCCATTAATCCTCCTCCATGAGATTCCTGTAAAAGCAACAAGTGAAGAGAAGACTCGGGGATGCAAAGCTTGTTAGCTATCATAAGATATCCATCTTTGATGTAATAGCGTTCCCAAGAGGTATGCGTCAAGCATTTGGCATAAGGAGTAGCAAAAGTAGGATCATGCTCATAGAAGTCTTTTATGTGCTCAAAGCCAATGACATCCAATTCAAGTTGAGTAACAAGCATGCATATGCGGGAAAGGGCATCCGCCACAATATTTT
Source organism: Triticum urartu (assembly GCF_056163025.1). NCBI lineage: Eukaryota > Viridiplantae > Streptophyta > Magnoliopsida > Poales > Poaceae > Triticum > Triticum urartu. Next base: position 288,505,680 of record NC_141878.1, on the reverse strand, counting down.
CCTTACCTTTAATGTACATGATGATATAAGGAAAAGACTCAATAAATTCACTCCATTTAGCATGACGCTTGTTCAACTTGGTTTGGCCCTCAAGTACTTGAGCGTTTCATTATCAGTATGAATGATGAATTCATGAGGGCGAAGATAGTGTTCCCATTCTTGCAAAACTCGCACTAAAGCATATAGCTCTTTGTCATAGATGGGGTAATTGAGTTGTGCTCCGGAAAGTTTTTCACTAAAGTAAGCTATGGGGCGCTTCTCTTGCGTTAACACACCTCCTATGCCATTACCACTAGCATCACAATGAATCTCAAAGGGCTTGTCAAAGTTGGGTAATGCAAGCACATGAGCATGAGTAAGCAAATTCTTAAGTTCATTGAACGCGGTATCTTGAGGTGATCCCCAAATAAAAGGCACATTTTTCTTACTCAAAGCATGCAAAGGCGAAGCAATGGTGCTAAAATCTTTCACAAAGCGACGATATAAACCCGCAAGGCCAAGAAAGCTATGCACTTGATGCAAGTTGGTTGGTTGGTTGTGGCCAAGTTTTGATAGCATTGATCTTGGAGTCATCAACATGAATTCCCTTAGAAGATACAACAAAACCCAAGAAAACGAGCTTATCAACGCCAAAAAGGCACTTTTTCATGTTAGCATAGAGATGCTCGTCTCGAAGAGTTTGGAAAACGGTTCAAACATGGGTGACATGATATTGAAGAGATTTGCTATGTGACAGCCTGGATTTTTGCCTTCTCTCTTTTTCCAGACTTGTCTTCTCTCTTTTTCCGGATGTGGTTTTTACCGTGGTTTTTGCCGTGACTTGATTTGGGTTTTGGATCATTTCAAATGGACTTGTCACTTGGGCATATCCTTGGCTTTCACCTAAGTGACCTATCTACCTTATTCCTCTAATAAATCCACAAAACAATCAAACTTTCTCTCTGAAATTCAATTCAGAAACTTGTGCTCCAAAGCAACACCCATTTTTCTTGCCCAGAAAAATATGAAATAATTCCTGAATATTCTTAGAACATTGGCACACCTTCCCATGCAAAAATATTGCTTCACTTTTTGTAATAATTTTGATGTAGAAAATCATTTCTCTTCTGGCCCAAAATTCCAGTTTACATCAAGTACATTTTTCCTTGAGCTTTTGGCCTTGATCTTTCTTGAGCTTAAACACCCTCCTAAGAAACCCTAAACCCTAGGAGATCAACCCTAATGGCCTTCTAGAAGGTGGCCAAACTTGGCGACCAAGTTTCTGTTTAGAACCTTGCCAGCTTAGTAGAGTCTAGTCTGGTCGGCCTGGGCATGAGCTATCACCTCTCTTAGACTAAACACTGCACGGACAAACGCATAGACAAGGTTTGGCCGAGCCTGGGCATCGTTTTGACCCTGCCAGCTTGGTGACCGCGCGAGGACACGACGCCTGGCAACGTCTCGACGCGCTCTGGCTGGCATTTTCCCCTTTGTTTCGCGTGTGCTCGTTCCAGCGCTCGCCGACACCTGCCGTGCCACACCACCGACCCCGACCCATCACCCTTGAATGCTCCCTGGCGCTCGCTGACGCCGAAGCCGCCGCAGGAAGCACGGGCCTGTCGTGGCCAAAATGCCACAGTGCGCACGTGCGCTTGTCCACTTCCTCCACCACCTCCTGTGCTCGTCCACGAGCGTGGGCAAGCTCCTGCGTTGACACTGAGTGTTTGCCCCCTTGCCTTGGAGCTTCTCTTCGTCATTTGCCGCGTGTCCAGAGAGCTCCGGCGGCGACACGCCCCCCCTCGCTCTGGCTATATATAGAGACCCTGCCTCGAATCCTAGCCAAACACCACTCCACACCATCTCCACGAACACATAGACGAGCAGCAGCTCGGTCGGGTAGGCCTCTGGCCGTCGCCCCAACCAGAGGACTCCGGCGATCCACGCAGGCTAGCCGACGCTCTCCGGTGCCTCTCGAGCTCAAGCAACTACTTGGGCGGGGCCTTGGTGGTCTGTTGGTGCTATCTGGACGCTGCTGAGCCCTCGGAGCCGTCCCTAGCCGTCGTCGTCAACCTCTCCGGTGAAACCCGTCCGCCACCATAGCTTGCGATCTCAACCACGAGCAGCTCCGTCCACCCCACGCCAAAGCCACGGGTACAGGCAGGTGCGCCACCAGCCCCGCTTCAAACATATTCCTCTAGCCTAGCCCCAAACCCCCTCGTCGCCAATGTGAGCTCCAACGAAGCCCCGCCGCTCTCTGATCTCGCTATCCCCCCCTCTCTCATGACACACGGGACCCACCTGTCGGTCCCACCACTCGTGCCCGAAGCGGTACGAGTGGAGGCGCCTTTCCCATTTATGTCTTTGACGTCACCCCCTAGTTTTCTTTTTACTTCAAATATTATTCAGAAAATTGACTAAACTTTGACCAGCCACCACTTCTAAACCATAAGTCCAAATGATTTGATTCAGAAAGCTCTAGCAACACACCAAAAGGTGGATTTTTCCTTGCTGCCTAGAATTTCTGGTGATTTTCATAATGTGTTTTGATAATTATTTTTGTGGTTCTAAATTCTTTTCAGAAGGAGAAGCTTGTCTTGAAGCAAACCAAGAGGGCTGTGATCCTCCTCTACACTAAGGCAAGCCACACCAGCATTTGGATGGTGTTATTTCAATATCTATGATTTTCTACTTGAATATGAGTTCTTATTTGCATTTAAAATTTGATAAATAAATTTGGTTAATTGCTAGTTACTTTACCCTGCTTGATATGCTTGTTTTAGCTACTGGTTGAATGCATGAACTTGTTTGGCTAAGTAGAGTAAAACTTTGCACTAGATATATGGCTATGGAAATTAATGATAGTTATCTTATTAAGTGATATTTTCAATTAAGTGATGAGCTCATAAAAATATTGTTTTATAAATAAAAAAAGTTATAACCAGAGAAGTTTTGGTTGTTAGTATTGCAAGATGTTTATGAGTTTGATCCATGACAATGAGTTGTTTGCATTGCATGTCAAGTAGTTGCATGATTATGGCATTATATCATGTTATTGATAAAATGTTTTTATCAAAGCTAAACTTGATTAAGTTCAACTTGAATATGTCGTTGATCACATCATGGTGCCACTGAATCGGGTTTTCAATTCAGTGTGCCACATTTACCTTATGGCAAGGTCTTGATTTGGTCCTTTGTTGTAGCTCTCACCGGTGTGTAACACCCACGATGTGGCTATATATCCCACGTGTCGGGGCATGACTTAGAGGCATAACCGCATGGTAGGCTTTTTGCAAGATGGGTAATCTTTACACATCCCATGTACTGAATAAGAAAGGGATAAAGAGATGGCTTACAATCGCCACTTCACACAATACATAAATATAGCATACATCATCCAGAATACAATCAAGGTTCGACTACGGAACCAAAATAAAGAAAGACAACCCCAATTGCTAGATCCCCGATCGTCCCAACTGGGCTCCTCTACTAATCATCTGGAAAAGAAACATAGTAACAGCCCGAATCCTCGTCAAACTCCCACTTGAGTTCGGTAGCGTCCCCTGCACTGGCAGCATCGGCACCTGCGTCTGTTTGGAAGTATCTGTGAGTCACGAGGACTCAACAATCTCACACCCTCGCAATCAAGACTATTTAAGTTTAAAGGTAGAAAAGGGTAGTGAGGTGGAGCTGCAGCAAGCACTAGCATATATGGTGGCTAACTTACGCAAAAGAGAGCGAGAAGAGAAGCAAAGCACGGTCGAGAAAACTAATAAGTGATCAAGAAGTGATCATGAAACTACTTACGTTCAAGCATAACACGAGACCGTGTTCTCTTCCCGGACTCCGCCGAAAAGAGACCATCACAGCTACACACGCGGTTGATTCATTTTAATTAAGTTAAGTGTCAAGTTCTCTACAACCGGATATTAACAAATTCCCATCTGCCATAACCGCGGGCATGGCTTTCGAAAGTTCAACCCCTGCAGGGGTTTCCGAACATAGCCCATCACAAGCTCTCACGTTCAACGAAGGATATTCCTTCTCCCGGGAAGACCAGATCAGACTCGGAATCCTGGTTACAAGACTTTTCAACAATGGTAAAAAAAGACCAGCAAGACCGCCCGATGCGCCGACATCCTAATAGGAGCTGCACATATCTCGTTCTCAGGGCAACACCGGATGAACACTACGTACAGCTAAAACCAGCCCTCAAGTTTCCCCGAGGTGGCGCCGCAAGTGGCTCTGGTTCGAACCAAGACTTACACAAGCACTGGCCCGGGGGGTTAAAATAAAGATGGCCCTTGAGTCTGCAGAACCCAAGGGAAGGTGATAGGTTGTTAGGCAAATGTAAAACCATGGTTGGGCCTTGCTGGAGGAGTTTTATTCAAAGCGAACTGTCAAGGGGTTCCCATAACACCCAACCGCGTAAGGGACGCAAAATCAAGGAACATAACACCGGTATGATGGAAACTAGGGCGGCAAGAGTGGAACAAAACACCAGGCATAAGGCTGAGCCTTCCACCCTTTACCAAGTATATAGATGCATTAAAGTAAACAAGATATAATAATGATATCCCCACAATATCCATGTTCCAACATGGAACAAACTACATCTTCACCTGCAACTAGCAACGCAATAAGAGGGGCTGAGCAAAGCGGTAGCATAGCCAAACAACAGTTTGCTAGGAAAGGTGGGTTAGAGGCTTGACATGGCAATAAGGTAGGCATGTTATAGCAAGTGGTAGGTATCGTAGCATAGCAATAGAGCGAGCAACTAGCAAGAAAAGATAGAAGTGATTTCGAGGGTATGGTCATCTTGCCTGCAAAGTTCTCAGAGTTGACGAAAGCTTGATCCTCGTTAGCGTACTCAACAGGTTCCTCGATCACGTACTCGTCTCCCGGCTCTACCCAAAGCAAGAACATAAGCAACGGACCAACAATCAATCACGGTGCAATGCACAAGCAACATGATGCAAAACATGGCATGATATGCGAGATGTGATATGCAATGCATATGCGTGCTCCAGAAGGAAAAGATTGATCAAGGCATCAACTTGGCAAACCAAGTATGCCGCTGGAAAGATGAGATGATTTTGGTCGAAATCGATATAAAGATCACCGGAATCGGATGCACGGTTTGCAAATGGCAAGCAAAACAAGAATGGCACAATTCTGCGATTAACAGCACGATGCCATCTAGAATGCAACGAGAAACTAAGCTACTGAACCCCAACATAGCAACAAAGAAAATGGAAGTGATCTAATCAAGATGCTTGACAAAACATGAACACTGAGCTACGGCTAAATCACACCAGAGCAGGTTCAAATAAGCATGGCAAAAGTGCAAAAGATATCAGCATCACAAACTTAGAGAAAATACCAACATGTCATGAATTAACATCAGGAAGCAATGTTTGGAGCAAGAAAACAACATGTTACAGTAACAGATCATAGCAAAGCAAGGCATGGAATGAATCTACTAAATGCATAGAACAAAAGTCCCTTACTAATCATGAGCCAAAAAGGCACAGAAGGTATGATTCCACCCATGTAAACATAGCAAGTTTCGTTAACAAATTTAGACTTAGCAGAAAACTGAGCATGGCATAAACAGAATTATGAAGGCCTCTTTGCGAGCTTGATTCACTCACCACAAGGCATTGCATGACAGAATAAGCATACTAAAAGAAAGAAGACATGTTCATAAGGCTAACCATGTCAATAACAAGTTTATAGCTTGCTTGGATCAACTACAACAACCATGGAAAAAATGATTAACACGTAAACAATCTGCCAGGAACATTTTATAGCAAAAGTAGAGCAAGATTAAGACATGCTAGGGCACTCCATAATTGCAAACAGGGGCATGAATGGATAGATCATAACTATATGTCCAAATCAGCCTTACTGAAGAAACTCAAAACAAGCATAGATCTCACTGTAGCATCATGGTTACATGGCATAAAAATAACAGCAGGGAAATGACTTTGTAAAATCCCAAGTCCCTGAAATCAGCAATATCACGAAGGCTACTTTGCATGCTTGTGCTAGTCACACCATTGATCACAAAAATACATGGCAAGCACCTCTGTAAGATGGCATGCCATATATCAAAACACATGTAGAGCTCATGCCCATATGATGCACACAACAAATGTGACAAAAATGACAAATCCTCTTAAACTGATAAGTAACAGGAACAAACATTTTATAGCAATCTTGCATCAGTGATTTGGGAATCAAGATGGACTCAAACAAGCATGTCACAATGGAGTGAAATGAAGAGCATCTCCCAATGAACATTTATATATATCATGCGTATGAAACGGTGCTACGTTCGTGGAGTTATGATGCAATGAACAGGGGCACATAATAACAGAAATCAAGGACTTAACAGTTTTCCAAGGAAAAACATGAGCGCTAGATAACCAAACGATGCACAGGGCGCTGGATAAGGGCAAGGCTCACCATGGGCTTCGGCCCAGGATTAGGGGTGCGCAGCTGGGCTATGGAAGTGGACCGGGCCCGTGACGTGGCCTGGGCCAGAGCTGGGTCATGGTGCGTGTTCTCGCACGCACACGTGCTTGCGGGCAGGCCAACAATGTCGTTGCGGTAGCGTGGTCCAGCGTAGTGGGAGGCTGGCGAGGAGGCATCGGGGTCGGCGGGGACACCGGGATCCAGCGGATCTCGACCCGGAGGATCCATTCTCGGCGCTAGGGCGGAGCACGGGGCATCGGCGGCGGCGCTCGAAGCTTGGCTCCCATGGCGGCGGCTGCAACTATGAGAGAGACAGGGAGGTTAGAGAGGAGTTATCCTTGGAGGGAGGAGAGGAGAGCGGGGTGGCGCGACCTATGGTTGGCAGCGGCGGATCCAGAGACCTGGTCGCCGGAGGCGGCGTCGGGGAGGAGAAAGTCGGGCGGCACGAGATGCTCGGGATCGGGCTGCTCTCGATCCGGATCGAGCGAGGCACTAGGGAGCAGGGAGAGCCAGGTGGCGGAGGGACTCGGGCCTGCTTCGTCTTGGCGCGGGATGAACGTGGGCCGGGCGGGCCTCGGCAGCGGGGAAGCTAGGGAGGCGATGTGGGGCGCTCCCATAGGCCCGAGGCAGCGGGGACGACGGAGCTGGCCCGTGGGATGGCGACAAGTGGTGTTGAGGGGCTGGCTGGACGTGAATTTCCAAGGAGAAGGTGGAAGGCAGTGGCTGATGATTAGGGGGGCGCGGAAATCGAGGAGGAGGGGAAGGAAACTCCAAATTTGGAAGGAGGGGTTTCCTTTTATTGGTAGGGTTAGGTTTTGAGGGGTTAGGAGAGGGTTTTCGGACCCTTCGATCAAGATCAGACGGCACCGGTCGAGAGGGGGGTTGGTTGGGCCTAGGTAGGTTTAGTGGGCTATGTAGGAGAGGTCTCCGGCTGAGAAGAGGGAGACGAAATGCAGCCCGACAAGGTTTCTCGAGACCGAAAACATCCGACGGTTTGACCGACTATACTGCCGCTATAGACATCCGTTGGGGCATCAAACGGACTCCAAATGGAACAAAATTCGACAGGCGGTCTGCCGGTAGTCTACCAAGGCCACTTGGCAAATTTCAATCCATTCCGAGAATGTTTAACACCCGCTCAGGAAAAGAGAATAGAAGGGGACGCCGGTGCATGTAGGATGTCGGATTGCAAAACAGACAACGGGGAAAATGCTCGGATGCATGAGACGAACACGTATGCAAATGCGATGCACATGATGGCATGATATGAAATGCATGACATGAACAAAATGCAAAACGAAAACAAAAACAAAACCCAACCACAAAGGGAATAACATATCGCATCTTCGGAAAAGGCAAGAGTCGGAGTTACAAATATGGAAAGTTGTATCCGGGGCGTTACACAGTGCCTCCCGCGAGGGAAGGTTATGGGCCTGCATACCCTGGCCCGGTAGGCAGACATAACCTTGTGTGCTCATTTTTTTGTTTTTATGGTACCTTGTCCTCGTTTGGGGCCATTTTTGCCATGACGGTAGCCATTGGTGTCTTTGGTAGACACGGGGCCACCCAAGACCTAGCCCTGAGAAGGAGTTGGTCGGAGTGGCCAGGGAGAGTGCATGACAAAGGGAGGGTTTCGTCAGAATGCTTTGTTCCATCCGAATGGGAATGCGAGGCCACGTGTTTCGTAGTGTGGGTAAAGTGCGCTACCTCTGCAAAGTGTATTTAATCTATCGATAGCCGCGTCCTCGGTTATGGGCATAACTCGTGAGTAAGTCACACCATGGATCAACTTTTATAATAAAACTTGCAAACTAAGTGATTGTTGTGATGCATTTGTTCGTGGTGAGTCATGAACTCTTGAGGTGTTCATGAGTGTTTGGTTTCAGGTGTGACCCCGGTGCGGTCACCGTTTGCTTACGAGGTAACCGTCTGGTAAGTGAGTCCGTGTTACTCGGTGCATGTTTTGTTTGCATTGCATCCATAGTATTTCTTGCATTGAATTAATCAGACTAATTATCACAATATTGTCTGTCATCATGCTTATGTTTGTTGTGAGCTTGCAAGTACATTCAATGTACTGACCTGGCATGTTATGCCAGCTTTCTGGCAAGTCGGTTCGCATCGGAGCGCATCTGGTGTGTAGGCCGTGTCCACGTCGGTGTCCCTCTGCTATGGAGTTCCACTTTGTCGTTCTTCCGCTGCCGCGTAGTTCGTGTGATCGAGGCCCAGCCATGTTCATTAAATAATGTACATACTATTCAGCACCACCGTGTGTGCCGCTTGGCCTCATGTAACGATGTAATTTCAGACTTATGTAACCTGCTAGCATCAATAAAGCGGTTGTTTCTGTACCATGTTGTTGTGTATTGCCAGAAGACTTGATCTCTGGGCTGGCAATGCAGGGTAAACCGATTGCTCTGAGCCGGGGTGCCACAACGCTTGGTATTAGAGCCGCACTGATTGTGGGACACGCTAGACCGCTAGTGCATTAGTGAAACGGTAGATAGTTTCGTTTGAGTGCCGGTAGTCATAGAAATTGGTTGTTGCATTACATGCATGTTTATTTGTTGTTATTACTAACCGTATGGTTTGTGAGTGTAGATGGCACCAGTACCGATCTTGTACCATCATGAGCCAGCTCCGTACACATCGCCGCACCTGCTTCAGAATGTTTGGCGACGACTTTATACAGAGGGTGTTGATCCAGAGTATCGGGTGTATAGCGAGCATCTGGCCGGTGCATTGTATGAGTATTATGTTGAGGTCCTTCTACACCCCATTTCCTCTTCCAGCGCTTACACTCGTTCGACTAAGGGTGGTCTTGCTTCTACACCATCTGAGGCGGTTTAGTTTGCTGCTATCGAGGCTCTTGTAGACTTGCGCTACAACGAGGTTCTCATGCACACCCACCCTAGTCTTTTCTACTACCCATCCCTACACGAGAATGGGCGTATCCGTTTTCCCTTGATTAATATGGCGTGCGATCGTCCCACTAGCCACCTTTCTTGCTACATCACCACTAGTTACCTCCTGAACTACGAGTTAGCTCGGGAGCTTTCACGCGATCACACCGCTCTCGCGGCTGCTCGTATGAGGAACCCTCTTCCCGCTGTCATCTATACTACTCCAGTTCCTTCTGCCTCTGTTCCCCCGGTGACCTCGCAGGTTACCATTAACTCTCTGATGGTTAACCCTCGCAGCACTCCTGCTGCATGGTCTTCTGTTGTCGCTACTCATGCCGCTCCTATGCTCCTGAGGGATGGCCCTCGAGGCAGCTCTAGTGCATACCTCTTCCCCCGGAGGTCTCTACTATCAGTTCAGGATCTGGGTCCGGCTCCGGAGAGGAGCCTGCAGCAATAGATCATTAGAGTATCGATGTAGTCATGAGCATGATGTATGGCTGTAATCGCACTTGTCATGATGCGTACTTTCATGTACAAGGGTAGTAGACCTGTTGTGATGTTTACTTTCATGTTGGGACTATGTATATTTATGTTGGACTCTTTTATTCGACCGGGTTTTCATTCGCAGCTTTCTTCCGGGATTTATCATTAGCCTTTTTCCCCATTTTATAATTTTCTGACCATGGTTGCTATGTATTGGGCAAACGAAAAATAGGATGACGCGTGGAGGCAGCAATAGGCAAGCTTGTGAGGATGTCCCTGTCCGTCGCTCCGCAAGACAGGTAGGACGTTCCCCTGAGCCATACCCACCACCTCCGTATCCACCGCCACATCGGCCTTCCACTGAGCAAATCCTGCGAATGTTTGAAGAAAGAAGGAGCAACAATCTGTTGGAAATACTGAAAAGTGTACAAGTTATGGTTGGGCAGAATGGAAACCAGAATGGCCATCACTCCAAGCTGTCAGATTTTCAGCGAACCAAGCCTCCCAGTTTCAGCCACGCTATTGATCCATTGGACGCCGATGACTGGCTAAGGACTATTGAGTGGAAACTGGAGATTGCTCACACTAAAGAAGGAGACAAGGTTCCCTTGGCAACGCATTATCTCAAAGGAGCTACCGCTATATGGTGGGACAATGCCAAGACAATGTGGCCTGCAGACGAAGAAATTACTTGGACAAAATTCAAGGGTCAGTTCCACAAGTATCATATTCCCACTGGAGTTATGAAAATTAAGCAACGTGAATTCCTCGCTCTCACTCAAGGGAGCATGATCGTCAACGAGTATCTGAATAAATTCAACCATTTGGCCCAGTATTCTTTCCACGATGTTGCCACAGAAGAGTGGAAGATCGACGAGTTTCTTGGAGGCCTGAATCGGCATCTCAGGTGCACGCTCAGAATGTTTGATTTCCCAGACTTCCTTACTCTGGTAAACAAGGCCCTCATCGCAGAAAGGGAACACAAGCTCCTGCAGGACAACAAGCCAGCTGTTAACGACCACAAGCGCAAATTCGAGCCAAAGAAGGATATGCAACCAGTTCAAAAGGCTCGTACTTGGCAACAGACTCAGGTGGAGTACAAAGCCAACTGGCAGCAGAATGTCAACAAGACTACCACTCAAGTAAAGAATGTCGTGACCAGCCCGATGTGTGATGATTGTCAGCGCAACAATTCAGGCTTCAGCTGTGGTCAAACCGGACACTACGCAAGACAGTGTCCCAAGAACAACAAACAAGCAGCTACATTACATCCGCAAGTCAATTACATGGAGCCGTATTCCGCCCCAGATATGATCCAAGGACAAATTCATCACATCTCCGCAGACGAAGCCCAAGAGGACCCCGAAAGTCGTCATTGGTATGTTTCTCGTTAATGACATACCCGCTGTAATTTTATTTGACTCGAGGGCTTCCCACTCTTTTATTTCGCGGAGTCTTTCTTCCCAAAACAATTTTCCTTGCACGATTTTGGGAAAGCACATGCTGGTACAACCCCCGGGATCCTTACTCAGAAGCAATCTCGTCTGCCGAAATTTGGAAATTGACATCAAGGGCGTCAAGTTTCCAACATCATTGATAATCATCAACTCCAACAAATTGGATGTCATTCTGGGCTTGAATTAGTTAACTCAATATCAAGTCTGCATCAGTTATGCGACCAGAGAAGTTACCCTGGAAAATATGGAAGGTCGCACCACAAGTTTTTTGTGCCTGCAAGCGCATACCCACAAAAGATATGGTTTTCACATCCGTGGCAGAAGAGGTGGAATTAATTCCAGTGGTCAGTGTTCATGAGGAATTACCAGGCATGCCGCCAAACCGAGAATTGGAGTTCGCAATTGACTTGGTGCCTGGAACCACCCCGATAAAATAGAAATATTATCGGAAGCCTTCCTCAGAATTGGTGGAATTGAAGAAAAAACTGGATGAGATGCTGCAGAAAGGATATAGTCGTCCAAGCTCTTCACCATGGGGATCACCAGCAATCTTCGTGGATGAAAAGGATGGCAGTCTACGAATGTGCGTAGACTACCGATAGCTGAATGACGTCACCATTAAAAACATGTATCCACTGCCAAGGATTGACAATCTGTTTGATCAACTCAGTGGGGCCAAAGTATTCTCAAAAATTGATTTGAGGATTGGATATCATCAACTCAAGATAAAGAAGGAAGATATTCCTAAGTCCATGTTCACCACTAGGTACGGTCTTTACGAATACACCGTTATGTCCTTCAGCCTCACCAATGCTCCTGCCTTCTTTATGCATATGATGAACAAGGTGTTTATGGACTTCTTGGACAAATTTGTGGTGGTGTTTATTGATGACATCCTCATTTACTCCAAGAGCAAGGACGAACACAAGGAGCATCTTCGAGCAGTTCTACAAAGGCTTCACGAACATCAACTTTATGCCAAATTCAGAAAATGTGAGTTCATGCTCCAACAAGTGGGATTCCTCGGGCATGTCCTCTCGGCAGCAGGAATCTCAGTGGACCCAAGCAAGGTAAAGGATGTACTTGATTGGTCCACACCCGCAACAGTTTCCGAAATCCGGAGTTTCCTTGGACTAGCTGGATATTATTACCATTTTATCGAAGGCTTCTCCAAGATCGCCAAGCCAATGACTGAGCTTCTTAAGAAGGATAAGCAGTTCGTATGGACTGAGGACTGCGAACGGAGTTTCAATGAGTTAAAAATCAGGCTGACATTGGCACCAGTATTAACTCTTCCAAACATCTACCGCAGTTTTGATGTCTACTGCGACGCATCCAGAAAATGACATGGGTGTGTACTCATGCAAGATGGCAAAGTGGTGGCCTATGCATCTCGCCAACTGCGGAAACATGAAGGAAACTATCCTACTCATGACTTGGAATTGGCCGCGGTGGTGCACACTTTAAAAATCTGGAGACACTATCTGATTGGAAAGAAGTGCCAGATATTCACCGACCATAAGATTCTCAAGTATATATTCACTCAGCCCGATTTGAACCTTTGACAGCGAAGATGGCTCATGTTGGTTAAGGACTACGACCTCGGAATAAATTATCACCCAGGCAAAGTTGATGTGATGGCTGACACCCTCAGCCACAAACCAGCCAACCTGAATGCCCTAATGGATTCCTTGCCTCCAAAGCTTTATGAAGAAGTCATGCAGCTAAACTTGGTAACCACCGCTGCCCGTCTGGCCAATATATTGGAAGTTGCCCCTACTCTCGAAGAAGATATCCGTAGTGCTCAAGCGGATGATAAGCTGTTAAAAATATATGTTCACAAGATGCATCAAGGGCACGCACCGGATTTCTCTATGATCACCAAGGTTCGCTAAGGTTCCGAGGAAGACTTTGTGTACCCAACCAAGAAGGTCTGAAGAAGAAAATATTGGCAGGAACACATGAAACACCATACTCAATTCACCCCGGTGGTACCAAAATGTATGAGGACCTTCGTCAGGTATTTTGGTGGGATGGAATGAAGAAAGACATCGCATACTTTGTGGCCTGCTGCGACATATGCAACAAAGTAAAGGCGGAACACCAAAAACCCTCCAGACTCCTCCAACCTCTGCCGGTATCCCAATGGAAATGGGACGATATCTGCATGGATTTCATCACCGGGCTACCAAAGTCTCATCGAGGAAATGACGCAATATGAGTCATAATGGACACCTTAACAAAGGTGGCACATTTCCTTCCTATCCAGACCACATACCATGCAAATCAACTCGCACAACTGTATGTGTCAAGAATTGTCAGTATGCATGGAGTACCCAAGACTATCACCTCCGATAGGGGATCTCTCTTCACTTCTGCATTTTGGTCCCGACTACATCAAGCCTTGTGGACTGCTTTGAAATGCAGCACGGCTTACCATCCTCAGACAGATGGACAGACTGAGTGAGTAAATCAAATACTCGAAGATATGCTCAGGGCATGTACATTGGCCCAAGGGACCAAGTGGGAAGATTGTCTACCCTACGTCGAGTTTTCCTACAACAATAGTTTCCTGGCCAGCTTAAAGGTGTCACCCTATGAAGCCCTGTATGGCCAGAAATGCCGCACTCCATTGAACTGGTCTAAACTGGAGACAGGCGCATTTTTGGGACTGATTCAATGCTCGACGCAGAGAAGCAAGTCAAGGAAATCTGAGACAGACTGCAATTGGCCAAATCTCAACAGAAGAGCTACTATGATGCCAAACATCGTCAGATCAGCTTCGAACCCGGAGAACATGTATATCTCCGAGTCACCCCTATGAAAAGAGTCAAGAGGTTTCAGACCCGAGGAAATTTGGCACCCAGATATATAGGTCCATTCCCTGTCATGGCCAGAGTCGGAACAGTTGCATATCAGTTGGAATTGCCACTAGAACTGTCAGAAGTACACAATGTGTTTCACATATCATAGCTAAGGAGATGTATCTCGCCACCGGAGAAAAGTACTAATATGGCAGAGATAGAATTGGCTAAGGATTTGACTTATGAGGAAAAGACAATCGGAATATTGGATCAGACAAAAAGGGTCACTCGCAGCAGAGAAATAAGGTTTTACTAGGTTCAGTGGGAGCATCACACCGAAGAAGAAGCAACCTGGGAAAGAGAGGCATTTTTAAGGACTGCATACCCAGAATTGTTTTCCCAAGTAACCGAATCTCGAGGACGAGATTCATCTTAAGTGGGCGAGGTTTGTGACAGCCTGGATTTTTGCCTTCTCTCTTTTTCCGGACTTGTCTTCTCTCTTTTTCTGGATGTGGTTTTTACCATGGTTTTTGCCCTGAATTGATTTGGGTTTTGGATCATTTCAAATGGACTTGTCACTTGGGTATATCCTTGGCTTTCACCCAAGTGACCTATCTACCTTATTCCTCTAATAGATCCACAAAAAAATCAAATGAATATTTTTCATAAAAGAAAAATATTCATTTTTCTCTCTGAAATTCAATCCAGAAACTTGTGCTCCAAAGCAACTCCCATTTTTCTTGCCCAGAAAAATCTGAAATAATTCCTGAATATTCATAGAACCCACACCTTCCCATACAAAAATATTGCATCACTTTTTGTTATAATTTTTCTGTAGAAAATCATTTCTCTTCTGGCCCAAAATTCTAGTTTTTACAGCAAGTACATTTTTCCTTGAGCTTTTGGCCTTGATCTTTCTTGAGCTTAAACACCCTCCTAAGAAACCCTGAACCCCAGGAGATCAGCCCTAATGGCCTTCTAGAAGGTGGCCAAACTTGACGACCAAGTTTTTAGTCAGAACCTTGCCAACTTAGTGAAGGAAATATGCCCTAGAGGCAATAATAATGTTATTATTTTATTTCCTTATATCATGATAAATGTTTATTATTCATGCTAGAATTGTATTATCCGGAAACATAATACTTGTGTGAATACATAGACAAACTAAAACGTCACTAGTATGCCTCTACTTGACTAGCTTGTTAATCAAAGATGGTTATGTTTCCTAACCATAGACATGTGTTGTCATTTGATTAATGGGATCACATTATTAGTACAATGATGTGATTGACATGACCCATTCCACTAGCTTAGGACCCGATCGTTTAGTATGTTGCTATTGCTTTATTCATGACTTATACATGTTCCTATGACTATGAGATTATGCAACTCCAGTTTTTCGGAGGAACACTTTGTGTGCTACCAAACGTCACAACGTAACTGGGTGACTATAAAGGAGCTATACAGGTGTCTCCAAAGGTAAATGTTGGGTTGGCGTATTTCGAGATTAGGATTTGTCACTCCGATTGTCGGAGAGATATCTCTGGGCCCTCTCGGTAATACACATCACATAAGCCTTGCATGCATTGCAACTAATGAGTTAGTTGCGAGATGATGTATTACGAAACGAGTAAAGAGACTTGCCGGTAACGAGATTGAACTAGGTATTGAGATACCGACGATCGAATCTCGCGCAAGTAACATACCGATGATAAAGGGAACAACATATGTTGTTATGCGGTCTGACCGATAAAGATCTTTGTAGAATATGTGGGAGCCAATATGAGCATCCAGGTTCCGCTATTGGTTATTGACCGGAGACATGTATCGGTCATGTCTACATTGTTCTCGAACCCGTAGGGTCCGCACGCTTAAGGTTTCGATGACAGTTATATTATGAGTTTATGAGTTTTAATGTACCGAAGTTAGTTCGGAGTCCCGGATGTGATCACAGACATAACGAGGAGTCTCGAAATGGTCGAGACATAAAGATTGATATATTGGACGGCTATATTCGGACACCGGAAGTGTTCCGGGTGATTTCGGAGAAAACCGAAGTGCTGGAGGGTTACCGGAACCCCCTCGGGAGAAGTAATCGGCCATATGGGCCTTAGTGGAGAGAGAGAAGGGCAGCCAGGGTGGGCCGCGCGCCTCCTCCCCCCTTGGTCCGAATTGGACTAGGAGAGGGGGGGCGGCTCCCCCCTTTCCTTGTCCCTCCCCACTTCCTTTCCCCCTCCTAGTAGGAGTCCTACTCCTACTAGGAGGAGGACTCCTCCTTGACGCGCCAATAGGGCCGGCTGGCCTCCTCCCCTTGCTCCGTTATATACGGGGGTAGGGGGCACCCCTAGAAACACAAGTTGATCCACGTGATCATTTTCTTAACCGTGTGTGGTGCACCCTTCCACCATAATCCTCGATAATATTGTAGCGGTGCTTAGGCGAAGCCCTGCGACGGTAGAACATCAAGATCGTCACCACGCCGTCGTGCTGACGGAACTCTTCCCCGACACTTTGCTGGATCGGAGTCCGGGGATCGTCATCGAGCTAAACGTGTGCTAAAACTCGGAGGTGCCGTAGTTTCGGTGCTTGATCGGTCGAGCCGTGAAGACGTACGACTACATCAACCGCGTTGTGCTAACGCTTCCCCTGTCGGTCTACAAGGGTACGTAGATCATACTCTCCCCTCTCGTTGCTATGCATCACCATGATGTTGCGTGTGCGTAGGAATTTTTTTTGAGATTACTACGTTCCCCAAGACTTAGTAGAGTCAAGTCTGGTCGGCCTGGGCATGAGCTATCACCTCTCTTAGACTAGACACTACACGGACAAACGCGTAGACAAGGTTTGGCCGAGCCTGGGCGTTGTTTTGACCATGCCAGCTAGGTGACCGCGCGAGGACACGGCGCCTGGCAACGTCTCGACGCGCTCTGGCTAGCATTTTCCCCTCTGTTTCGCGCGTGCTCGTTCCAGCGCTCGTCGATGCCTGCTGACACCGGAGCCGCCGCAGCAAGCACGGGCACATCATGGCGAAAATGCCACAATGCGCACGTGCACTTGTCCACTTCCTCCACCGCCTCCTGTGCTCGTCCACGAGCGTGGGCAAGCTCCTGCGTTGACGCTGAGTGTTTGCCCCCTCGCCTTGGAGCTTCTCGTCATCATTCACCGTGTGTCCAGAGAGCTTCGGCGGCGACATGTCCCCCCTCGCTCCGGCTATATATAGCAACCCCGCCTCGAATCCTAGCCAAGCACCACTCCACACCATCTGCACGAACACATAGACGAGCAGCAGCTCGGTCAGGCAGGCCTCTAGCCGTCGCCCCGACCAGAGGACTTCGGCGATCCCCGCAGGCCAGCCGCCGCTCTCCGGTGCCTCTCGAGCTCAAGCAACTGCTTGGGCGGGGCCTTGGTGGTCTGTTGGTGCTGCCTAGACGACGCTGAGCCCTCGGAGCCGTCCCTAGCCGTCGTCTTCAACCTCTCCAGAGAAACCCGTATGCCACCGTAGCTTGCGAGCTCAACCACGAGGAGCTTTGTCCACCCCACACCAAGCCACGAGTACGGGCAGTTGCGCCACGAGCCCCGGTTCAATCATATCCATCTAGCCTAGGCCCAACCCCCTCGCCGCCGGTGTGAGCTCCAACGAAGCCCCGCCTCTCTCTGATCTCGCTATCCCTCTCTCTCTCTCCTGACTCGCAGGACACACCTGTCGGTCTCACCACTCGCGCCCGAAGCGGTACGAGTGGAGGCGCCTTTCCCGTTTACGTCTTCGACGTCACCCCCCTAGTTTTCTGTTTAATTCAAATATTATTCAGAAAATTGACTAAACTTTGACTAGACACCACTTCAAAACCATAAGTCCAAATGATTTGATTCTTTATGCATTGTGTTTGTTCCAGAAAGCTCTAGCAGCACACCAAAATGTGGATTTTTCCTTGCTGCCTACAATTTCTGGTGATTTTCAGAATGTGTAAATTCTTTTCAGAAGGACAAGCTTGTCTTGAAGCAAACAAAGAGGGGTGTGATCCTTCTCTATACTAAGGCAAGCCACACCAGCATTTTTATGGTGTTATTTCAATATCTATGATTTTCTACTTGAATATGAGTTCTTATTTGCATTTAAAATTTGATAAATAAATTTGGTTAATTGCTAGTTACTTTACCCTGCTTGATATGCTTGTTTTAGCTACTGGTTGAATGCATGAACTTGTTTGGCTAAGTAGAGTAAAACTTTGCACTAGATATATGGCTATGGAAATTAATGATAGTTATCTTATTAAGTGATATTTTCAATTAAGTGATGAGCTCATAAAAATATTGTTTTATAAATAAAAAAAGTTATAACCAGAGAAGTTTTGGTTGTTAGTATTGCAAGATGTTTATGAGTTTGATCCATGACAATGAGTTGTTTGCATTGCATGTCAAGTAGTTGCATGATTATGGCATTATATCATGTTATTGATAAAATGTTTTTATCAAAGCTAAACTTGATTAAGTTCAACTTGAATATGTCGTTGATCACATCATGGTGCCACTGAATCGGGTTTTCAATTCAGTGTGCCACATTTACCTTATGGCAAGGTCTTGATTCGGTCCTTTGTTGTAGCTCTCACCGGTGTGTAACACCCACGATGTGGCTATATATCCCACGTGTCGGGGCATGACTTAGAGGCATAACCGCATGGTAGGCTTGTCGCAAGAGGGGTAATCTTTACACATCCCATGTACTGAATAAGAAAGGGATAAAGAGTTGGCTTACAATCGCCACTTCACACAATACATAAATATAGCATACATCATCCAGAATACAATCAAGGTTCGACTACGGAACCAAAATAAAGAAAGACAACCCCAATTTCTAGATCCTCGATCGTCCCAACTGGGCTCCTCTACTGATCATCTGGAAAAGAAACATAGTAACAGCCCGAATCCTCGTCAAACTCCCACTTGAGTTCGGTAGCGTCCCCTGCACTGGCAACATCGGCACCTGCGTCTGTTTGGAAGTATCTGTGAGTCACGAGGACTCAACAATCTCACACCCTCGCAATCAAGACTATTTAAGTTTAAAGGTAGAAAAGGGTAGTGAGGTGGAGCTGCAGCAAGCACTAGCATATATGGTGGCTAACTTACGCAAAAGAGAGCGAGAAGAGAAGCAAAGCACGGTCGAGAAAACTAATAAGTGATCAAGAAGTGATCATGAAACTACTTACGTTCAAGCATAACACGAGACCGTGTTCTCTTCCCGGACTCCGCCGAAAAGAGACCATCACAGCTACACACGCGGTTGATTCATTTTAATTAAGTTAAGTGTCAAGTTCTCTACAACCGGATATTAACAAATTCCCATCTGCCATAACCGCGGGCACGGCTTTCGAAAGTTCAACCCCTGCAGGGGTTTCCGAACATAGCCCATCACAAGCTCTCACGTTCAACGAAGGATATTCCTTCTCCCGGGAAGACCAGATCAGACTCGGAATCCTGGTTATAAGACTTTTCAACAATGGTAAAACAAGACCAGCAAGACCGCCCGATGCACCGAAATCCTAATAGGAGCTGCACATATCTCGTTCTCAGGGCAACACCGGATGAACACTACGTACAGCTAAAACCAGCCCCCAAGTTTCCCCGAGGTGGCGCCGCAAGTGGCTCTGGTTCGGACCAACACTTACACAAGCACTGGCCCGGGGGGTTAAAATAAAGATGGCCCTTGAGTCTGCAGAACCCAAGGGAAGGTGATAGGTTGTTAGGCAAGTGTAAAACCATGGTTGGGCCTTGCTGGAGGAGTTTTATTCAAAGCGAACTGTCAAGGGGTTCCCATAACACCCAACCGCGTAAGGGACGCAAAATCAAGGAACATAACACCGGTATGATGGAAACTAGGGCGGCAAGAGTGGAACAAAACACCAGGCATAAGGCTGAGCCTTCCACCCTTTACCAAGTATATATATGCATTAAAGTAAACAAGATATAATAATGATATCCCCACAATATCCATGTTCCAACATGGAACAAACTACATCTTCACCTGCAACTAGCAACGCAATAAGAGGGGCTGAGCAAAGCGGTAACATAGCCAAAAAACAGTTTGCTAGGAAAGGTGGGTTAGAGGCTTGACATGGCAATAAGGTAGGCATGTTATAGCAAGTGGTAGGTATCGTAGCATAGCAATAGAGCGAGCAACTAGCAAGCAAAGATAGAAGTGATTTCGAGGGTATGGTCATCTTGCCTGCAAAGTTCTCAGAGTTGACGAAAGCTTGATCCTCGTTAGCGTACTCAACAGGTTCCTCGATCACGTACTAGTCTCCTGGCTCTACCCAAAGCAAGAACATAAGCAACGGACCAACAATCAATCACAGTGCAATGCACAAGCAACATGATGCAAAACATGGCATGATATGCGAGATGTGATATGCAATGCATATGCTTGCTCCGGAAGGAAAAGATTGATCAAGGCATCAACTTGGCAAACCAAGTATGCCTCTGGAAAGATGAGATGATTTTGGTCGAAATCGATATAAAGATCACCGAAATCGGATGCACGGTTTGCAAATGGCAAGCAAAACAAGAATGGCACAATTCTGCAATTAACAGCACGATGCCATCTAGAATGCAATGAGAAACTAAGCTACTGAACCCCAACATAGCAACAAAGAAAATGGAAGTGATCTAATCAAGATGCTTGACAAAACATGAACACTGAGCTATGGCTAAATCACACCAGAGCAGGTTCAAATAAGCATGGCAAAAGTGCAAAAGATATCAGCATCACAAACTTAGAGAAAATACCAACATGTCAGGAATTAACATCAGGAAGCAATGTTTGGAGCAAGCAAACAACATGTTACAGTAACAGATCATAGCAAAGCAAGGCATGGAATGAATCTACTAAATGCATAGAACAAAAGTCCCTTACTAATCATGAGCCAAAAAGGCACAAAAGGTATGATTCCACCCATGTAAACATAGCAAGTTTCATTAACAAATTTAGACTTAGCAGAAAACTGAGCATGGCATAAACAGAATTATGAAGGCCTCTTTGCGAGCTCGATTCACTCACCACAAGGCATTGCATGACAGGATAAGCATACTAAAAGAAAGAAGACATGTTCATAAGGCTAACCATGTCAATAACAAGTTTATAGCTTGCTTGGATCAACTACAACAACCATGGAAAAAATGATTAACATGTAAACAATCTGCCAGGAACATTTTATAGCAAAAGTAGAGCAAGATTAAGACATGCTAGGGCACTCCATAATTGCAAACAGGGGCATGAATGGATAGATCATAACTATATGTCCAAATCAGCCTTACTGAAGAAACTCAAAACAAGCATAGATCTCACTGTAGCATCATGGTTACATGGCATAAAAATAACAGTAGGGAAATGACTTTGTAAAATCCCAAGTCCCTGAAATCAGCAATATCACGAAGGCTACTTTGCATGCTTGTGCTAGTCACACCATTGATCACAAAAATACATGGCAAGCACCTCTGTAAGATGGCATGCCATATATCAAAACACATGTAGAGCTCATGCCCATATGATGCACACAACAAATGTGACAAAAATGACAAATCCTCTTAAACTGATAAGTAACAGGAACAAACATTTTATAGCAATCTTGCATCAGTGATTTGGGAATCAAGATGGACTCAAACAAGCATGTCACAATGGAATGAAATGAAGAGCATCTCCCAATGAACATTTATATATATCATGCGTATGAAACGGAGCTATGTTCATGGAGTTATGATGCAATGAACAGGGGCACATAATAACAGAAATCAGGGACTTAACAGTTTTCTAGGGAAAAACATGAGCGCTAGATAACCAAACGATGCACAGGGCGCTGGATGAGGACAAGGCTCACCATGGGCTTCGGCCCAGGATTAGGGGTGCGTAGCTGGGCTATGGAAGTGGACCGGGCCCGTGACGTGGCCTGGGCCAGAGCTGGGTCGTGGTGCGTGTGCTCGCACGCACACGCGCTTGCGGGCAGGCCAACAATGTCGTTGTGGTAGCGTGGTCCAGCGTAGTGGGAGGCTGGCGAGGAGGCATCGGGGTCGGCGGGGACACCAGGACCCAGCGGATCTCGACCCGGAGGATCCATTCTCGGCGCTAGGGCGGAGCACGGGGCATCGGCGGCGACGCTCGAAGCTCGGCTTCCGTGGCGGCGGCTGCAACTATGAGAGAGACAGGGAGGTTAGAGAGGAGTTATGCTTGGGGGGAGGAGAGGAGAGCGGGGTGGCGCGACCTGTGGTTGGCAGCGGCGGATCCAGAGACCTAGTCGCCGGAGGCGGCGTCGGGGAGGAGAAAGTCGGGCTTCACGAGATGCTCGGGATCGGGCTGCTCCCGATCCAGATTGAGCGAGGCACTAGGGAGCAGGGAGAGCCAGGTGGCGGAGGGACTCGGGCCTGCTTCGTCTTGGCGCGGGATGAACGTGGGCCGGGCGGGCCTCGGCGGCGGGGAAGCTAGGGAGGCGATGTGGCGCGCTCCCATAGGCCCGGGGCAGCGGGGACGACGGAGCTGGCCCGTGGGATGGCGACAAGTGGTGTTGAGGGGCTGGCTGGACGCGAATTTCCAAGGAGAAGGTGGAAGGCAGCGGCTGATGATTAGGGGGGCGCGGAAATCGAGGAGGAGGGGAAGGAAACTCCAAATTTGGAAGGAGGGGTTTCCTTTTATTGGTAGGGTTAGGTTTTGAGGGGTTAGGAGAGGGTTTTCGGACCCTTTGATCAAGATCAGATGGCACCGGTCGAGAGGGGGATTGGTTGGGCCTAGGTGGGTTTAGTGGGCGGTGTAGGAGAGGTCTCCGGCTGAGAAGAGAGAGACGAAATGCAGCCCGACAAGGTTTCTGGAGACCGAAAACATCCGACGGTTTAACCGACTATACTGCCGCTATAGACATCCGTTGGGGCATCAAACGGACTCCAAATGGAACAAAATTCGACAGGCGGTCTGCCGGTAGTCTACCAAGGCCACTTGGCAAATCTCGATCCATTCCGAGAATGTTTAACACCCGCTCAGGAAAAGAGAATAGAAGGGAACGTTGGTGCATGTAGGATGTCGGATTGCAAAACGGACAACGGGGAAAATGCTCGGATGCATGAGACGAACACGTATGCAAATGCGATGCACATGATGGCATGATATGAAATGCATGACATGAACAAAATGCAAAACGAAAACAAAAACAAAACCCAACCACAAAGGGAATAACATATCGCATCTTCAGAAAAGGCAAGAGTCGGAGTTACAAATATGGAAAGTTGTATCCGGGGCGTTACACAGTGCCTCCCGCGAGGGAAGATTATGGGCCTGCATACCTTGGCCCGGTAGGCAGACATAACCTTGTGTGCTCATTTTTTGTTTTTATGGTACCTTGTCCTCGTTTGGGGCCATTTTTGCCATGACGGTAGCCATTGGTGTCTTTGGTAGACACGGGGCCACCCAAGACCTAGCCCTGAGAGGAAGTTGGTCGGAGTGGCCAAGGAGAGTGCATGACAAAGAGAGGGTTTCGTCAGAATGCTTTGTTCCATCCGACTGGGAATGCGAGGCCACTTGTTCCGTAGTGTGGTTAAAGTGCGCTACCTCTGCAAAGTGTATTTAATCTATCGATAACCGCGTCCTCGGTTATGGGCATAACTCGTGAGTAAGTCACACCATGGATCAACTTTTATAATAAAACTTGCAAACTAAGTGATTGTTGTGATGCATTTGTTCGTGGTGAGTCATGAACTCTTGAGGTGTTCATGAGTGTTTGGTTTCAGGTGTGACCCCGGTGCGGTCACCGTTCGGTTACGAGGTAACCGTCTGGTAAGTGAGTCCGTGTGACTCGGTGCATGTTTTGTTTGCATTGCATCCGTAGTATTTCTTGCATTGAATTAATCAGACTAATTATCACAATATTGTCTGTCATCATGCTTGTGTTTGTTGTGAGCTTTCAAGTACATTCAATTTACTAACCTGGCATGTTATGCCAGCTTTCTGGCAAGTCGGTTCGCATCGGAGCGCATCTGGTGTCTAGGCCATGTCCACGTCGGTGTCCCTCTGCTATGGAGTTCCACTTCGTCGTTCTTCCGCTGCCGCGTAGTTCATGTGATCGAGGCCCAGCCATGTTCATTAAATAATGTACATACTATTCAGCACCACCGTGTGTGCCGCTTGGCCTCATGTAACGATGTAATTTCAGACTTATGTAACCCGCTAGCATCAATAAAGCGGTTGTTTCTGTACCATGTTGTTGTGTATTGCCAGAAGACTTGATCTCTGGGCTGGCAATGCAGGGTAAACCGATTGCTCTGAGCCGGGGTGCCACAACGCTTGGTATTAGAGCCGCGCTGATTGTGGGACATGCTAGACCGCTAGTGCATTAATGAAATGGTAGATAGTTTCGTTTGAGTGCCGGTAGTCATAGAAATTGGTTGTTGCATTACATGCATGTTTATTTGTTGTTATTACTAACCGTATGGTTTGTGAGTGTAGATGGCACCAGTACCGATCTTGTACCATCCTGAGCCAGCTCCGTACACATCGCCGCACCTGCTTCAGAATGTTTGGCGACGACTTTATACAGAGGGTGCTGATCCAGAGTATCGGGTGTATAGCGAGCATCTGGCCGGTGCATTGTATGAGTATTATGTTGAGGTCCTTCTACACCCCATTTCCTCTTCCAGCGCTTACACTCGTTCGACTAAGGGTAGTCTTGCTTCTACGCCATCTGAGGCGGTTCAGTTTGCTGCTATCGAGGCTCTTGTAGACTTGCGCTACAACGAGGTTCTCATGCACACCCACCCTAGTCTTTTCTACTACCCATCCCTACACGAGAATGGGCGTATCCGTTTTCCCTTGATTAATCTGGCATGCGATCGTCCCACTAGCCACCTTTCTTGCTACATCACCACTAGTTACCTCCTGAACTACGAGTTAGCTCGGGAGCTTTCACGCGATCACACCGCTCTCGCGGCTGCTCGTATGAGGAACCCTCTTCCCGCTGTCATCTATACTACTCCAGTTCCTTCTGCCTCTGTTCCCCCGGTGACCTCGTAGGGTGCCGTTAACTCTCTGATGGTTAACCCTCGCAGCACTCCTGCTGCATGGTCTTCTGTTGTCGCTACTCATGCCGCTCCTATGCTCCTGAGGGAGGGCCCTCGAGGCAGCGCTAGTGCATCCCTCTTCCCCTGGAGGTCTCTACTATCAGTTCAGGATCTGGGTCCGGCTCCGGAGAGGAGCCTGCAACAATAGATCATTAGAGTATTGATGTAGTCATGAGCATGATGTATGGCTGTAATCGCACTTGTCATGATGCGTACTTTCATGTACAAGGGTAGTAGACCTGTTGTGATGTTTACTTTCATGTTGGGACTATGTATATTTATGTTGGACTCTTTTATTCGACCGGGTTTTCATTCGCTGCTTTCTTCCGGGATTTGTCATTAGCCTTTTTCCCCATTTTGTAATTTTCTGACCATGGTTGCTATGTATTGGGCAAACGAAAAATAGGATGACGCGTGGAGGCAGCAATAGGCAAGCTTGTGAGGATGTCCCTGTCCGTCGCTCCGCAAGACAGGAAGGACGTTCCCCTGAGCCATACCCACCACCTCCGTATCCACCGCCACATCCGCCTTCCACTGAGCAAATCCTGCGAATGTTTGAAGAAAGAAGGAGCAACAATCTGCTGGAAAT
This sequence comes from Triticum urartu, assembly GCF_056163025.1. Classification (NCBI taxonomy): domain Eukaryota; kingdom Viridiplantae; phylum Streptophyta; class Magnoliopsida; order Poales; family Poaceae; genus Triticum; species Triticum urartu. Next base: position 288,479,900 of record NC_141878.1, on the reverse strand, counting down.
ACTGAAAAGTGTACAAGTTATGGTTGGGCAGAATGGAAACCAGAATGGCCATCACTCCAAGCTGTCAGATTTTCAGCGAACCAAGCCTCCCAGTTTCAGCCACGCTATTGATCCGTTGGACGCCGATGACTGGCTAAGGACTATTGAGTGGAAACTGGAGATTGCTCGCACTAAAGAAGGAGACAAGGTTCCCTTGGCAACGCATTATCTCAAAGGAGCTACCGCTATATGGTGGGACAATGCCAAGACAATGTGGCCTGCAGACGAAGAAATTACTTGGACAAAATTCAAGGGTCAGTTCCACAAGTATCGTATTCCCACTGGAGTTATGAAAATCAAGCAACGTGAATTCCTCGCTCTCACTCAAGGGAGCATGATCGTCAACGAGTATTTAAATAAATTCAACCATTTGGCCCACTATTATTTCCATGATGTTGCCACAGAAGAGTGGAAGATCGACCAGTTTCTTGGAGGCCTGAATCGGCATCTCAGGTGCACGCTCAGAATGTTTGATTTCCCAGACTTCCTTACTCTGGTAAACAAGGCCCTCATCGCAGAAAGGGAACACAAGCTCCTGCAGGACAACAAGCAAGCTATTAACGACCACAAGCGCAAATTCGAGCCAAAGAAGGATATGCAACCAGTTCAAAAGGCTCGTACTTGGCAACGGACTCAGGTGGAGTACAAAGCCAACTGGTAGCAGAATGTCAACAAGACTACCACTCAAGTAAAGAATATCGTGACCAGCCCGGTGTGTGATGATTGTCAGCGCAACAATTCAGGCTTCAGCTGTGGTCAAACCGGACACTACGCCAGATAGTGTCCCAAGAACAACAAACAAGCAGTTGCATTACATCCGCAAGTCAATTACATGGAGCCGTATTCCGCCCCAGATATGATCCAAGGACAAATTCATCACATCTCTGCAGACGAAGCCCAAGAGGACCCCAAAAGTTGTCATTGGTATGTTTCTCGTTAATGACATACCCGCTGTAATTTTATTTGACTCGAGGGCTTCCCACTCTTTTATTTCACAGAGTTTTTCTTCCCAAAACAATTTTCCTTGCATGATTTTGGGAAAGCACATGCTGGTACAACCCCCGGGATCCTTACTCAGAAGCAATCTCGTCTGCCGAAATTTGGAAATTGACATCAAGGGCGTCAAGTTTCCAACATCATTGATAATCATCAACTCCAACAAATTGGATGTCATTCTGGGCTTGAATTGGTTAACTCAATATCAAGTCTGCATCAGTTATGCGACGAGAGAAGTTACCCTGAAAAATATGGAAGGTCGCACCACATGTTTTTTGTGCCTGCAAGCGCATACCCACAAAAGATATGGTTTTCACATCCGTGGCAGAAGAGGTGGAATTAATTCCAGTGGTCGGTGTTCATGAGGAATTACCAGGCATGCCGCCAGACCGAGAATTGGAGTTCGCAATTGACTTGGTTCCTGGAACCACCCCGATAAAATAGAAATATTATCGGATGCCTTCCTCAGAATTGGTGGAATTGAAGAAAAAACTGGATGAGATGCTGCAGAAAGGATACATTCGTCCAAGCTCTTCACCATGGGGATCACCAGCAATCTTCGTGGATGAAAAGGATGGCAGTCTACGAATGTGCGTAGACTACCGATAGCTGAATGACGTCACCGTTAAAAACAAGTATCCACTACCAAGGATTGACAATCTGTTTGATCAACTCAGTGGGGCCAAAGTATTCTCAAAAATTGATTTGAGGATTGGATATCATCAACTCAAGATAAAGAAGGAAGATATTCCTAAGTCCACGTTCACCACTAGGTACGGTCTTTACGAATACACCGTTATGTCCTTCAGCCTCACCAATGCTCCTGCCTTCTTTATGCATATGATGAACAAGGTGTTTATGGACTTCTTGGACAAATTTGTGGTGGTGTTTATTGATGACATCCTCATTTACTCCAAGAGCAAGGACGAACACAAGGAGCATCTTCGAGCAGTTCTACAAAGGCTTCACGACCATCAACTTTATGCCAAATTCAGCAAATGTGAGTTCTGGCTCCAACAAGTGGGATTCCTCGGGCATGTCCTCTCGGCAGCAGGAATCTCAGTGGACCCAAGCAAGGTAAAGGATGTACTTGATTCGTCCACACCCGCAACAGTTTCAAAAATCCGGAGTTTCCTTGAACTAGCTGGATATTATTACTGTTTTATCGAAGGCTTCTCCAAGATTGCCAAGCCAATGACTGAACTTCTTAAGAAGGATAAGCAGTTCGTATGGACTGAGGACTGCGAACGGAGTTTCAATGAGTTAAAAATCAGGCTGACATTGGCACCAGTATTAACTCTTCCAAACATCTACCACAGTTTTGATGTCTACTGCGACGCATCCAGAAAAGGACATGGGTGTGTACTCATGCAAGATGGCAAAGTGGTGGCCTATGCATCTCGCCAACTGTGGAAACATGAAGGAAACTATCCTACTCATGACTTGGAATTGGCCGCAGTGGTGCACACTTTAAAAATCTGGAGACACTATCTGATTGGAAAGAAGTGCCAGATATTCACCGACCATAAGAGTCTCAAGTATATATTCACTCAGCCCAATTTGAACCTTTGATAGCGAAGATGGCTCAAGTTGGTTAAGGACTACGACCTCGGAATAAATTATCACCCAGGCAAAGTTGATGTGATGGCTGACGCCCTCAGCCGCAAACCAGCCAACCTGAATGCCCTAATGGATTCCTTGCCTCCAAAGCTTTATGAAGAAGTCATGCAGCTAAACTTGGTAACCGCCGCTGCCCGTCTGGCCAATATATTGGAAGTTGCCCCTACTCTCGAAGAAGATATCCGTAGTGCTCAGGCGGATGATAAGCTGTTAAAAATATATGTTCACAAGATGCATCAAGGGCATGCACCGGATTTCTCTATGGATCACCAAGGTTCGCTAAGGTTCCGAGGAAGACTTTGTGTACCCAACCAAGAAGGTCTGAAGAAGAAAATATTGGCAGGAACACATGAAACACCATACTCAATTCACCCCGGTGGTACCAAAATGTATGAGGACCTTCGTCAGGTATTTTGGTGGGATGGAATGAAGAAAGACATCGCATACTTTGTGGCCTGCTGCGACATATGCAACAAAGTAAAGGCGAAACACCAAAAACCCTCCAGACTCCTCCAACCTCTGCCGGTATCCCAATGGAAATGGGACGATATCTGCATGGATTTCATCACCGGGCTACCAAAGTCTCATCGAGGAAATGACGCAATATGGGTCATAATGGACACCTTAACAAAGGTGGCACATTTCCTTCCTATCCAGACCACATACCAGGCAAATCAACTCGCACAACTGTATGTGTCAAGAATTGTCAGTATGCATGGAGTACCCAAGACTATCACCTCCGATAGGGGATCTCTCTTCACTTCTGCATTTTGGTCCCGACTACATCAAGCCTTGTGGACTGCTTTGAAATGCAGCACGGCTTACCATCCTCAGACAGATGGACAGACTGAGTGAGTAAATCAAATACTCGAAGATATGCTCAGGGCATGTACATTGGCCCAAGGGACCAAGTGGGAAGATTGTCTACCCTACGTCGAGTTTTCCTACAACAATAGTTTCCTGGCCAGCTTAAAGGTGTCACCCTATGAAGCCCTGTATGGCCAGAAATGCCGCACTCTATTGAACTGGTCTAAACTGGAGACAGGCGCATTTTTGGGACTGATTCAATGCTCGACGCAGAGAAGCAAGACAAGGAAATCTGAGACAGACTGCAATTGGCCAAATCTTGACAGAAGAGCTACTATGATGCCAAACATCTTCAGATCAGCTTCGAACCCGGAGAACATGTATATCTCCGAGTCACCCCTATGAAAGGAGTCAAGAGGTTTCAGACCCGAGGAAATTTGGCACCCAGATATATAGGTCCATTCCCTGTCATGGCCAGAGTCGGAACAGTTGCATATCAATTGGAATTGCCACTAGAACTGTCAGAAGTACACAATGTGTTTCACATATCATAGCTAAGGAGATGTATCTCGCCACCGGAGAAAAGTACTAATATGGCAGAGATAGAATTGGCTAAGGATTTGACTTATGAGGAAAAGCCAATCGGAATATTGGATCAGACAAAAAGGGTCACTCGCAGCAGAGAAATAAGGTTTTACTAGGTTCAGTGGGAGCATCACACCGAAGAAGAAGCAACCAGGGAAAGAGAGGCATTTTTAAGGATTGCATACCCAGAATTGTTTTCCCAAGTAACCGAATCTCGAGGACGAGGTTCATCTTAAGTGGGCGAGGTTTGTGACAGCCTGGATTTTTGCCTTCTCTCTTTTTCCGGACTTGTCTTCTCTCTTTTTCTGGACGTGGTTTTTACCATGGTTTTTGCCCTGAATTGATTTGGGTTTTGGATCATTTCAAATGGACTTGTCACTTGGGTATATCCTTGGCTTTCACCCAAGTGACCTATCTACCTTATTCCTCTAATAGATCCACAAAAAAATCAAATGAATATTTTTCATAAAAGAAAAATATTCATTTTTCTCTCTGAAATTCAATCCAGAAACTTGTGCTCCAAAGCAACCCCCATTTTTCTTGCCTATAAAAATCTGAAATAATTCCTGAATATTCATAGAACCCACACCTTCCCATACAAAAATATTGCATCACTTTTTGTTATAATTTTTCTCTAGAAAATCATTTCTCTTCTGGCCCAAAATTCTAGTTTTTACAGCAAGTACATTTTTCCTTGAGCTTTTGGCCTTGATCTTTCTTGAGCTTAAACACCCTCCTAAGAAACCCTGAACCCCAGGAGATCAGCCCTAATGGCCTTCTAGAAGGTGGCCAAACTTGACGACCAAGTTTCTGGTCAGAACCTTGCCAGCTTAGTGAAGGAAATATGCCCTAGAGGCAATAATAATGTTATTATTTTATTTCCTTATATCATGATAAATGTTTATTATTCATGCTAGAATTGTATTATCTGGAAACATAATACTTGTGTGAATACATAGACAAACTAAAACGTCACTAGTATGCCTCTACTTGACTAGCTTGTTAATCAAAGATGGTTATGTTTCCTAACCATAGACATGTGTTGTCATTTGATTAACGGGATCACATTATTAGTAGAATGATGTGATTGACATGACCCATTCCACTAGCTTAGGACCCGATCGTTTAGTATGTTGCTATTGCTTTCTTCATGACTTATACATGTTCCTATGACTATGAGATTATGCAACTCCCGTTTTTCGGAGGAACACTTTGTGTGCTACCAAACGTCACAACGTAACTGGGTGACTATAAAGGAGCTCTACAGGTGTCTCCAAAGGTAAATGTTGGGCTGGCGTATTTCGAGATTAGGATTTGTCACTCAGATTGTCGGAGAGATATCTCTGGGCCCTCTCGGTAATGCACATCACATAAGCCTTGCATGCATTGCAACTAATGAGTTAGTTGCGAGATGATGTATTACGAAATGAGTAAAGAGACTTGCCGGTAACGAGATTGAACTAGGTATTGAGATACCGAGAATCAAATCTCGGGCAAGTAACATACCGATGATAAAGGGAACAACATATGTTGTTATGCGGTCTGACCGATAAAGATCTTCGTAGAATATGTGGGAGCCAATATGAGCATCCAGGTTCCGCTATTGGTTATTGACCGGAGACATGTCTCGGTCATGTCTACATTGTTCTCGAACCCGTAGGGTCCGCACGCTTAAGGTTTCGATGACAGTTATATTATGAGTTTATGAGTTTTGATGTACCGAAGTTAGTTGGGAGTCCCGGATGTGATCACGGACATAACGAGGAGTCTCGAAATGGTCGAGACATAAAGATTGATATATTGGATGGCTATATTCGGACACCGGAAGTGTTCCGGGTGATTTCAGAGAAAACCGAAGTGCCGGAGGGTTACCGGAACCCCCCCGGGAGAAGTAATCAGCCATATGGGCCTTAGTGGAGAGAGAGAAGGGCAGCCAGGGTGGGCCGCGCGCCTCCTCCCCCCTTGGTCCGAATTGGACTAGGAGAGGGGGGGGCGGCGCCCCCCTTTCCTTGTCCCTCCCCACTTCCTTTCCCCCTCCTAGTAGGAGTCCTACTCCTACTAGGAGGAGGACTCCTCCTTGGCGCGCCAATAGGGCCGGCTGGCCTCCTCCCCTTGCTCCTTTATATACGGGGGTAGGGGGCACCCCTAGAGACACAAGTTGATCCACGTGATCATTTTCTTAGCCGTGTGCGGTGCACCCTTCCACCATAATCCTCGATAATTTTGTAGTGGTGCTTAGGCGAAGCCCTGCGACGGTAGAACATCAAGATCGTCACCACGCCGTCGTGCTGACGGAACTCTTCCCCGACACTTTGCTGGATCAGAGTCCGGGGATCGTCATCGAGCTAAACGTGTGCTAAAACTCGGAGGTGCCGTAGTTTCGGTGCTTGATCGGTCGAGCCGTGAAGACGTACGACTACATCAACCGCGTTGTGCGAACGCTTCCGCTGTCGGTCTACAAGGGTACGTAGATCATACTCTCCCCTCTCGTTGCTATGCATCACCATGATGTTGCGTGTGCGTAGGAATTTTTTTTTTTGAAATTACTACGTTCCCCAAGACTTAGTAGAGTCAAGTATGGTCGGCCCGGGCACGAGCTATCACCTCTCTTAGACTAGACACTACACGGACAAACGCGTAGACAAGGTTTGGCCGAGCCTGGGCGTTGTTTTGACCATGCCAGCTAGGTGACCACGCGAGGACACGGCGCCTGGCAACGTCTCGACGCGCTCTGGCTAGCATTTTCCCCTCTGTTTCGCGCGTGCTCGTTCCAGCGCTCGTCGATGCCTGCTGACACCGGAGCCGCCGCAGCAAGCACGGGCACATCATGGCGAAAATGCCACAATGCGCACGTGCACTTGTCCACTTCCTCCACCGCCTCCTGTGCTCGTCCACGAGCGTGGGCAAGCTCCTGCGTTGACGCTGAGTGTTTGCCCCCTCGCCTTGGAGCTTCTCGTCATCATTCACCGTGTGTCCAGAGAGCTTCGACGGCGACATGTCCCCCCTCGCTCCGGCTATATATAGCAACCCCGCCTCGAATCCTAGCCAAGCACCACTCCACACCATCTGCACGAACACATAGACGAGCAGCAGCTCGGTCAGGCAGGCCTCTGGCCGTCGCCCCGACCAGAGGACTTCGGCGATCCCCGCAGGCCAGCCGCCGCTCTCCGGTGCCTCTCGAGCTCAAGCAACTGCTTGGGCGGGGCCTTGGTGGTCTGTTGGTGCTGCCTAGACGACGCTGAGCCCTCGGAGCCGTCCCTAGCCGTCGTCTTCAACCTCTCCAGAGAAACCCGTATGCCACCGTAGCTTGCGAGCTCAACCACGAGGAGCTTTGTCCACCCCACACCAAGCCACGAGTACGGGCAGTTGCGCCACGAGCCCCGGTTCAATCATATCCATCTAGCCTAGGCCCAACCCCCTCGCCGCCGGTGTGAGCTCCAACGAAGCCCCGCCTCTCTCTGATCTCGCTATCCCTCTCTCTCTCTCCTGACTCGCAGGACACACCTGTCGGTCTCACCACTCGCGCCCGAAGCGGTACGAGTGGAGGCGCCTTTCCCGTTTACGTCTTCGACGTCACCCCCCTAGTTTTCTGTTTAATTCAAATATTATTCAGAAAATTGACTAAACTTTGACTAGACACCACTTCAAAACCATAAGTCCAAATGATTTGATTCTTTATGCATTGTGTTTGTTCCAGAAAGCTCTAGCAGCACACCAAAATGTGGATTTTTCCTTGCTGCCTACAATTTCTGGTGATTTTCAGAATGTGTAAATTCTTTTCAGAAGGACAAGCTTGTCTTGAAGCAAACAAAGAGGGGTGTGATCCTCCTCTACACTAAGGCAAGCCACACCAGCATTTTTATGGTGTTATTTCAATATCTATGATTTTCTACTTGAATATGAGTTCTTATTTGCATTTAAAATTTGATAAATAAATTTGGTTAATTGCTAGTTACTTTACCCTGCTTGATATGCTTGTTTTAGCTACTGGTTGAATGCATGAACTTGTTTGGCTAAGTAGAGTAAAACTTTGCACTAGATATATGGCTATGGAAATTAATGATAGTTATTTTATTAAGTGATATTTTCAATTAAGTGATGATCTCATAAAAATATTGTTTGATAAATAAAAAAAGTTATAACCAGAGAAGTTTTGGTTGTTAGTATTGCAAGATGTTTATGAGTTTGATCCATGACAATAAGTTGTTTGCATTGCATGTCGATTAGTTGCATGATTATGGCATTATATCATGTTATTGATAAAAAGTTTTTATCAAAGCTAAACCTGATTAAGTTCAACTTGAATATGGTGTTGATCACATCATGGTGCCACTGAATCAGGTTTTCCATTCAGTGCGACCACATTTACCTTATGGGAAGGTCTTGATTCGGTCCTTTGTTGTAGCTCTCACCGGTGCTTCTCGCGAGGGATGGTTATGGGCGTGCGTACCCTGGCCCGATAGGCAGACATAACCTTGTGTGCTCATTTTTGTTTTTATGGTACCTCGTGCCCGTTTGGGACCGTTTTTGCCATGATGGTGGCCGTTGGTGTCTTTGGTAGACACGGGGCCACCCAAGACCTAGCCCTGAGAGGGAGTTGGTCAGAGTGGCCGGGGAGAGTGCATGACAAAGGGAGGGTTTTGTCGGAATGCTCTGGTCCACCCGAATGGGAATGCGAGGCCAGGTGTTCCGTAGTGTGTGTAAAGTGCGCTACCTCTGCAGAGTGTATTTAATCTATCGATCGCCGCATCCTTGGTTATGGGCATAACTCGTGAGTAAGTCACACCATGGATCAACTTTTATAATAAAACTTGCAAACAAAGTGATTGTTGTGATGCATTGGTTCGTGGTGAGTCATGAACTCTTGAGGTGTTCATGAGTGTTTAGTTTCAGGTGTGACCCCGATGCGTCACCGTTTGGTTACGAGGTAACCGTCTGGTAAGCGAGTCCGTGTGACTCGATGCACGTTTTGTTTGCATTGCATCCGTAGTATTTCTTGCATTGAATTAATCAGATTAATTATCATGATATTGTCTGTCATCGTGCTTATGTTTGTTGTGAGCTTGCAAGTACATTGAATGTACTGACCTGGCGTGTTATGCCAGCTTTTAGGCAAGTCAGTTCGCATCAGAACACATCTCGTGTCTAGGCCGTGTCCACGTCGGTGTCCCTGTGCTATGGAGTTCCACTTCGTCGTTCTTCCGCTGCCGCATAGTTCATGTGATCGAGGCCCAGCCATGTTCGTTAAATAATGTACATACTGTTCAGCAGCACCATGTGTGCCGCTTGGCCACGTGTAACGATGTAATTTCAGATTTATGTAACCCGCTAGCATTATAAAGCGGTTGTTTTTGTACCATGTTGTTGTGTATTGCTAGAAGACTTGATCTTTGGGCTGGCAATGCAGGGTAGACCGGTTGCTCTGAGCCGGGTGCCACATGCTATAAATAAGGATATCATCGAAGTAGACCACGATAAACACACAAATGTAAGGGCGAAAGACATGATTCATAAGCCGCATGAAAGTACCCGGTGCTTCCGATAGACCCATAGGCATGACTAACCACTCATATAACCCAAACTTGGTTTCAAAAGTGGTTTTCCATTCATCACCCTCTTGTATGCGGATTTGATAGTAACCACTTTTAAGATAAATCTTGGAGAATATAATGGCACCACTAAGTTCATCAAGCATATCATCAAGGCATTGAATGGGATACCTATAGAGAACGGTGATAGCATTGATAGGTCTACAATCGGAGCACATGCGAAAGCTACCATCTCGTTTTGGCACAAGAATGACCGGAACGGCACAAGGACTCAAACTTTCACGCACATGTCCATGGTCTATGAGATGCTTTACTTGCCTTTGTATTTCTTTGGTTTCTTTGGGGTTGACACGGTAGGGAGCTTTGTTTGGAAGAGGTGCTCCGGGGATGAGGTCGATGCGGTGCCTGATGCCTCGTAGTGGAGGTAGTCACGGAGGTAGCTCGTCGGCGAAAACATCTTGAAATTCCAGCAAAAGAGAAGACAACACAAAAGGTAGAGCGTGAGAGGTGTTAGCTTGTGTTACATTGTCCTTGCATAAAAGGACATAGTGTAGGACACTAGATGGGTTCTCACACACTCCTTGTATCTCACTTTTGGTGGCAAAGAGAACTAAGTTTTTCTTGTCGCTCATTGTGGAGGCACTCGATTTGGGCTTGTGGCACTCACTCTCTTTTTGGTGGTTCGCTCTGTCACTATCTGAAAGTGTGTTATATCGACTAGAGGGGGGTGAATAGGGGATTTTTATGAATTCTTCACTGAGGAATTTGCAGGTGAGGAAATTCCTTAGCGAAGAACTACTAGTAGCGGAATAAGTACTCAAAAGTAAACATAACAGAGCACAAGCATAGACATCATGATGAAATGAAGACAAGCACAGAGTACAGAAAGCATAAACACATGATAACACAGGATGAAGACAAACAAACTGAAGAAATTGAACTGAGGAAATTGAGAAAGTCTTCAATCAAAGTCTTCAAACACAGATACGAACAAGCACTCAACACAGTTATGAGGAAATGAAACAGTTGAGGAAATAGAACCAATTAGCTTGGGGAAGACAATGATTTGGTAGACCAGTTCCAACTATTGTCTCAGTTGTACGTCTAGTTGGAGCGGCTAGGTATTTAAACCCGAGGACACACAATCCCGGACACACAGTCCTCACCGTATTCTCCTTGAGCTAAGGTCACACAGACCTCGCCCAATCACTCGTGGTAAGTCTTCAGGTGACTTCTGAACCTTCACAAACTTGGTCACTTGGCTATCCACAATTCCTCTTGGATGCTCTAGACCTTGACGCCTAACCGTCTGGAAGAAGCATAGTCTTCAAAGGTAACAACCGTCGGATCCACGCGGGATCAATCTCTTCAGTGATGCTCAATCACTTGGGGTTTGTAGGTGTTTGGGTTTGGGTTTTCCTCACTTGATGATTTTTGCACAAAGTCCTCGGAGGATGGGATGCTCTCAAATGACAAGTGTCAGTTTTCTCGGAGCAGCCAACCAGCTAATGGTTGTAGGGGGCGGCTATTTATAGCCTAGGGAGCAGCCCGACATGATAAGACTTAAATGCCCATCAATGATATGACCGTTAGGTGGGTAGATATTTTGGGACAGCTGGCTCATAGCACAACAACGGTCGGAAATTTGAGTATCAAATTCCTCAGGGCTATCATGTTCCTCACTGTGTAGGTAATCCGCACTGGCGAATTCCTAACTCCTTAGTCAGAACAAATTCCTCAGAGACCAGAAGAACTTCGTCTCTTTCATTTAAGAATATGACTGAACTGTATGATATTTCCAATGGCTTCGCTCGAAGGGATTGGTAGGTGTAATATTTTGAGTTGAGCATCACATGAAATTTTTTTCCTTAGTATTTCCTCGACCCCCTTTAACAGTACGGTGTTTCTTATGACTCAAGAAAGAGAAAATGAAACTACGAAAACAAAAGTATTCACGCTTCATGTTCCTCGGATGAATTCCAAGTCTTCAGGATTGCACCAATTTCTTCACTTTCAAAGTCTTTGGAAAGTCTTCAGAAATCCAAAGTCTTCAGTCGAAGAACTTCATTTTTAGGGGTCGACTTTCTCTGTAAATATCAAACTCCTCATAGACTTATAGACCTGTGTACATTCAAAAACACATTAGTCCCTTAACCTATAAGTCTTCAATACACCAAAGTCACTAAGGTGCACTAGATGCACTTACAATCCCCCCCTTTTTGGTGATTGATGACAATATAGGTTAAGTTTTCAACGGGGATAAACATATGAAGTGTAAATACTGATATTGAGGAATTTGATTGCAAGATATAGAAGAACTGTCCCTGAAGATGTGCATGATGAGGAATTTGCTTTTGAACCATTGCACACTTGAAGAATAGAATCATGGAGATCTCCCCCTATATCTTGTAATTCATACACGCATTTGACATATCATAATGAGGAATTTGAAATGCAAAATGAAATATGGTGACTGATGTAATTCAGCATGCGTGCATTAACATATATGAGGAATAAGCATGCAGAAAAACACATCAAACGTATCAGAGCACCAATGGGGTTTAAGTTTACAACTCGATCCAATAAAGTTTCAGAAGAACGAGAGTTGTAATTTAGCCAAAAAACGCCCATATAGACAGACCCACTTGAAGACTAACTCAGAATTCTCCCCCTTTGTCATCGAATGACCAAAAGGATGGAAAATTAGGACTACCGCCCCTGAAGAATATCAAGTTGATGAAGGAGCGCCAGCGTTGTTGGGGTCGTTTGTCATGGAAGGGCCTGCTTCAGTGTCGTCCAAGTCTTCATGCTCGTCGGTGTCGCTTGATGAAGAATAGGAGCTGGACACCAAAGGAGGAACCTTGACCATCTTGTATTTCTTCGATGGAGGTGCAGACCAGTCAAAATCTTCCTTGAGACCCATTTGCTTGAGATCTTCTCACCATACAGATGTGATAGAATAGCCCAGGTGCGACCGAAGACTTCATGGAGGTAGTAATGGTTTTTCTTCACTACATTGTGTGTAGCAGTCATGTTGTCAAGAAATGAACCAGACTGACGCTTAACCCATTTATGGTTTTGATCCACCTTCTGGTGAAGACTAAGCAGAAGCTCATGGCCAGTCATCACACGAGGAGCATTGGCTTGAGGAGTAGACTTGGGCGCATTGGCAGCAGAGTCATGTGTGGAAGAGTCATCATTGGTGGAATAAGATGCAGCTTTGCGAAACTGACCATCCAATGGACAAATGCCTTCATCAATGACTGCAGGGGCCTTGCCCTTTTCATCAGTTGAAGTAAAAGCCTGCTTGAGGACTTCAATCAGGGGCAGATAGCTAAGGTGATTCTGAGAAGCAGCCTTGTAGTTGAGTGAAGACCTTGTCCTGAGGAATCTCATAATCCAAGGTGCATAAGGTGTAGCTCAAATGGAGAAAGTGCAGCATTTGCCAGAGTCCTCATGAAGAAATCATGATAGTTGATAGGAATGCTATGTATGATGTTGAATAGCAGATTCTTCATGATGCCAACTATTTCCTCATCAGATGAGTCATGGCCTTTGATGGGACTCATTGTCCTCGTTAGAATGCGATAGACAGTCCAAGGCACATATAGTAATTCCTTCACGAGGAATTTGGTTCATGGGGCCTGACCTGGCTTTAAAGGCTTCATTAGAACTTGCATGTAGTGATTTGTAAGCTCAGGTTCACTGTCGATGCAACGAGCAGCTTCAAGGGGAGGACTGAGTGGTAAAGCACGAAGCAATTCAGTAGCTGGTGCCGTGTAGTGAGTGTTTTCAGACATCCAGTCCAGCACCCATGGATTCACATCTTCAGAATCTCATGTGATGTGCAGCGTCGCATAAAATTGAATAATGAATTCTTCATTCCAAGCACAGATGTCAGTGTAGAAATTTAACAGTCTAGCATCGTGAAGAACACTGAGGAATGGCACGAAGCATGGCAGAGATTCTATATCCACATGAGGAATGTGCTCATGGTAGAGGATTTTGTCTTTGTTGAACAGCACTGAGGAATAGAAATTAGCCTGGCTGGCAGTCCAGAAACGCCTTTTCCTAATGCGAGCAGAGTCATAGGGGTTGTAGTCTATGAAGAATACGTGCTCGCCGAAGAAATCATCAGCCTTTAATTTTTTGCTTCCTGGAGAATGGATCCTTTGGCTTGGGTAGAGGAGTGTCAGTGAGTTGCATCACAACCTCAGGAATCGCAATCTCAGGTTCTTCAGGCTGAGGAATTTCTGGTTCCTCTTCAGTGGCAGTCTGCGTCTTCAGGTGTTTAGCAGCAGCAGTTTCTTCAGCACTAGTGGCTGGAACGTATAGACGCAGTGGGGTGAGTTTCTTCAGAGCCCATTTGAACAGTTTGTGCAGGGGACTGAGGTATTTGCTGTAAAGGTGTGAACAGTGCAGAGTTGGGATGCTGGCTTTTCCAAAATTCATCATTTAGCACAGGTGTGGGACAACCAATGTCCACATCTTCATCTTCCATTTATTCAATGCCAGCCTCTTCAGCTGTGAATTGAGGCATAGGCGAGGAAACAACTGGTGTTGATGGGATTGTATCCACTTCAATTTCTTCATCCATCTGCTCTGACGAAGCAGCAGAGGGATTCTCTTCATCGGATTCACTTGGAATCGCATATTATTCATCAAAAGGAACAAGGTCCTTTGATGGCATGGTTGAGATAGGAACAGCATCAATGAGGTTTGCAAATGAGCTAGTAAATGGCTTCATCTCCTTTTGAGTTGAAGAATCTGATGCAGTTGATGTCTTCCTTTTCTTCACAGCTACACGCTCTGCAGGCTTGGTCTTCTTCACATCTGATGCAGATGGAAGGATCGGAGTTGGTGTAGGCGCATGAGGAGCAGAGGAATATGGTTGATTTTCTTCAGGCACAACTGATGCAGTTGCCCTGATTTCTGCATTTTCTTCAGGCGCACCACTAGTGGATGCCTTGGCAATTTCTTCAGTGGCTGGAATGCAGTCATCAGCCCTGGAACTCACATTTTCTTCAGCAGCCTGAAAGTCATCAGCTGTGCTGGCATGTTCTTCAGTTGGCTGAGCAGATGCTTCAGCCTGAGGAATTTCCTGTTGCGATGGAGCTGCAACATTTGAGGTGAACTTCTCAGTCATTTTAACAAACCTGACCTTGGCTCCTTGCCAATCTGCATAGTAGGCTTTGAAGTCATCGCTGAGGGTTTTGATTTTAGACTGGATTTTTACAAGTTCATCCATTGTCATGGTGACAACGTTGTTCTTCAGAAATTTCTCCTTCTTATATTGCGCTTTCTTGATCTGCCTGACCTTCTCATATTTCCATTTTTCTTCTTGGATGAAATGGGTCAGCATGTGACTTTGGCCAGGAGTCAACTTGAAATCAGGCATAGGAGTGCTTGAGTCCTTGTGCTAGAGATCAATATAGTCGAGGATCAACCTTGGATACAAAAGCAGTGGCACATTTGTGCCTTTGGCTCTAGCGGCCCTGACTTGCCTATCTCTGATGATCTCAGCAAGTTCTTCATCATCAGCTTCGTCTTCTTCAGACGGCACTTGGAAGCCGACGTGCTTCTTCTGAGGACTAGGGCGAGGACCTTGTCCAGCAGTGGCCTTTGTCATCAGCAAAGAGGGTCCCGTTGAAGAATTGGGTGCAGCTGAGGAACTAGCTGAAGCTCCTGAGGCAATAGAGATGCCTGTAGTCCTTTGGCATGTGGCAAGATGCACAGGTGCAGAGGACTTTGTCGGAGCAGCTGAGGACTTTGGAGGAGTTGAAGATTTTGGAGGAGCAGGAGCAGCATGAGGAATTGGCCTTGAGGGCCTTGAAGATTCTGGCTGTGAGGGCATTGCTGAGGAACTTGGCCTTGAAGGCACTGAAGGTCAAGCACTTGGCTTACATGCAGGCTTCTTTGCCATAGATTTCTTCGGCTTGACAGAGGCCTCAGTAGCAGTAGCAGCAGTGGAGTGTTCATTGAATTTCCTCACCGCTTCTTTTTCTTGTTTGCCCAACTTGGCCTAGTGCTTGACCCATTCTTCAGGAAAGTCCTCACCACGCTTGACGCTGGTGGGATCCGCTTCTTGGCCACGTGCCAATGGAGGTCTTGAGCATGGAGGGGTAACAGCGAATTTCTTCATGTATTTGGGAGTAACGTATCTGTACTCCCTCCACTCTATAGCCCATCTCCTCTCTATCTTCTGAATGCGCACCTTGCGCTGATTTTTATGTTCCTCAGGAGGTGTGCAGTACCCAGCATAGATGTCATCAGGGATTTCAAATGTTGTGTTGACCTCTGTCTTCTTTCCTCCTTTCTGTGGCTTCTTACCATCAGCCATTTTCTTCAGTTGAGGAATTTGAACAATCGAATTTTTTGAAGAAGTATGCAATTTTTCTTCGAGGAATGCTGCAAATGAGTTAAGTTGATGAGAACCTAGTGATTCAGCAGTGGACATGAGTACCTATGAATAGAGTATAGTTGCGAGGAATTTGGAGAGGTCATATGTGTTCTCAGAAGGTTTTGTAAAAAGAACAAGTTTGAGGAATTTGACCAGATGAGTCTTGAAGAATTTCACTAAGCATTCTTTGATCTTAGGTTCCAGAGATGTATAGATCGAAAATCCACACATTTGAGGAATCTTGAAGAAAAACATAGCTTAGAGAAACGAATCAAGAACAAATGACATGTGAGGTGTTTTAGTGTGTGAAGATTTGAAGAAAAACACCTTTGAAGATTTTGTAGATAATCATTTGAATCATAGAGGGCAGTAAAAGTATCTTTTAATTACCCTAAACGAAGAACACGACGAACTGTGAGGTGGAGAAGTGAAGTTCCTCTATGCAGATCTTCCACGCCCTAACTCGGTGGAGGAAGACGGCTACGGCGGTGGCAGAGTGAAGATTTCCGCGGCCGGCGCGAGTACGGCGGCAACGAGGTTGAGGCAGTGAAGCTCTTCCTCACCGGCGATGATGAAGTAGCTGCGACGCTAGGGTTTGAGAAGCTCGAGCTGGAGAAGGAGGTCATGCGGAATAAAGGAAGTGAGGAAGGGGAGAGGGGGTATTTATAGCCATGGTGAAAAACTGTTCGCCCGAAGAATTTGGACGAACGTGCCCCTGACCCTTCTCATTCGCATGACATGTATCATCCACGTACTGAGAAGTGGAGATCGTGTGAGATCGTGGGTGAATAGATAAGTATATCGTGGGATGCAGAACGGTTTGAGCGGCAAAGCCGAAAATTTAGATAAGATAGGTTTTAAAGTTCCGTTCGCAATTTCTTCAGCTGACAAGGACATAGTGAAGATTTTGAACGAGTTTCAAATAGAACGCATATGAAGAATTTGTGAAAAAATTGGGTTGAGTATAGCATAGAGGGGGAAGGGTCCGATCACATTCACTTAGCAGAAAAAACAACTTGAAGAATTAGCCATAAGTGAATGCTGTAGAGGACATAAACTCATATATATATATATATATATTTCAACTTTTGGTGGTGGCGTGACCCACCATATAAGAATGATGATTTCAGACACTGCGTCCATTTGTAGTAGGGTTCTGAGAATCAAATTCTTCATTAATTTCTTCACACTTAGAGTGTTATTCTTCATTGATTGAAGAAAAACGTTTCTTCATGTGTTGCACATCTAAGTCATCAATTTTGCATAAGTGTTAGGATGAGTGTCCTTTTCAAGGAACAATCGAAGACTCTAAGATATTTAGCTCACACCGCAACTTGCTAAATCTCTTCTCATCCAAGGGCTTTGTGAATATATCGGCTAGCTGTTCTTCAGTCTTCACATGCTCAATAGAAATGTCACCCTTCAACCCATGATCATGAAGAAAATGATGACGAATCTGAATGCGCTTTGTCTTCGAGTGCTGAACTGGGTTGTGAGCAATCTAGATGGCACTCTCAATGTCACAGAAGAGAGGCACATTCTTCATGTTGACGCTGTAGTCCTTGAGAGTTTGCTTCATCCATAGCAATTGAGCACAGCAAGAACCAGCGGCAATGTACTCAGCTTCAGCAGTAGATAGTGATACGCAATTCTGTTTCTTCGAGGACCAACAGACCAAAGATTGTCCGAGGAAATGACATGTACCAGATGTTGACTTGCGGTCCACATGATCACCAGTATAGTCAGAGTCAGAATATCCAATGAGGTCAAAAGCCGAGCCTTTGGGGTCTGTTTCTTCGAGGACCAACAGACCAAAGATCGTCCGAGGAAATGACATGTACCAGATGTTGACTTGCGGTCCACACGATCACCAGCATAGACAGAGTCAGAATATCCAATGAGATCAAAAGCCGAGCCCTTGGGGTACCATAATCCAATTGTTGGTGTGTGAGCTAGATATCGAAGAATATGCTTCACAGCCTTATGGTGTGATTCCTGCAGTGTAGCTTGAAATCAGGCACACATGCAAACACTAAGCATAATATCTAGCCTAGATGCACATAAGTACAATAAATAACCAATCATGGAGCGGTATACCTTATGATCGAAGTCGATACCATTTTCATCAGTGCACAGATGGCCATTTGTGGGCATAGGAATTTTGACGCCTTTGCAATCTTGCATGCCGAATTTCCTCAGTACATCCTTGAGGTATTTCTCCTGAGATATGAATATGCCATTGCGTTGTTGACGAATTTGAAGACCTAAGAAGAATTTCAACTCTCCCATCATAGACATTTGATATTCTTCACTCATCATATAGGCAAATTCATCACTATAATGTTGGTCAGTACAACCAAAGATAATATCATCAACATATATTTGGCACACAAACAATTCACCATCATAAGATTTAGTGAAAAGACTAGGGTCGAGTGAATCAGGTTTGAAGCCTTTCTTCATAAGGAATTCCTTCAGAGTATCATACTACGCCCGAGGGGCCTGCTTGAGGCCATAGAGGGCCTTATTGAGTCTAAAGACTTTGTTAGGATTCTTTGGATCTTCAAAACCTGGGGGTTGAGAAACATATACTTCTTCCTCAAGCTTACCATTGAGGAATGCACTTTTCACATCCATTTGATATAAAGTGATATCATGATGGTTAGCATAAGCAAGTAATATGCGAATAGCCTCAAGTCTAGCAACAGGTGCAAAAGTTTCATCGAAATTAATTCCTTCAACCTGTGTGTAGCCTTGAGCTACAAGCCGTGCCTTATTCCTTACCACAAGGCCATTTTCGTCTTGCTTGTTGCGATAGATCCATTTTGTGCCAATGATATTGTGCTCGCGAGGATCTGGACGTTTGACCAGTTCCCAGACGTTGTTGAGCTCGAACTGATGTAATTCTTCTTGCATGACTGAATCCACTCAGGCTCCAGAAATGCTTTATCTACCTTAGTGGGCTCTGTGATAGAGACAAAAGCATAGTGCCCACAAAAGTTAGATAAATGTGAAGCTTTTGAGCGTGTGAGAGGACCTGGTGCTTTAATGTCATTGATGATCTTTTCAACTTGCACTTCTTTTGCAACGCGAGGATGAGCTGGTTGTCGTTGAGGAATTTGATCAGCATTTTCTTCAGCACAATTTTCTTTAGCATTTTATTCAGGTGCATTAGCTCGACGTTCTTCATGTTCTAGAATGAATGCTTCAGTAGATTCTTCAGTAGGAATGACATCCTCAGTAGCCTTGAACTTGATAGTTTCCTCAGGTGCTGGTTCATCTATCATAGTAGGTAGGTGCTCTCTTTGTGAAGAACGTTGTTGAAGACTCTGTAGGTGTGCGAGTCCTTTCCGTAACCAAGCATAAAACCTTCATGTGCTTTTGGTGCAAATTTTGAGTTGTGATGAGGATCTCTAATCCAACATTTAGCACCAAAGACTTTGAAATAACTTACATTGGGTTTCTTATCAGTGAGGAGTTCATAGGCAGTCTTCTTGAAGAATTTGTGAAGATATACTCTGTTGATGATGTGGCACGCAGTATCAATTGCATCAATCCAGAAACGATGAGGTGTCTTGTATTCATCAAGCATAGTGCGATCCATCTCAACAAGAGTTCTGTTCTTGCGCTCCATGACGCCGTTCTGCTGAGGAGTATAAGGAGCAGATAACTCATGAGTAATACCAAGTTCATCAAGATAGTCATCAAGACTAGAATTCTTGAACTCAGTTCCATTGTCACTTCTGATGTGCTTGATCTTCACACCAAAGTTGGTTGAAGCCCTTGAGGAAAATCGTTTGAAGACTTCCTGCACTTCATGTTTGTAAGTAACAATGTGTACCCATGTGTATCGAGAGTAATCATCAACAATAACAAAACCATATAGAGATGCATCATTTCTAACAGCAGAATAATGATTAGGGCCAAAAATATCCATATGAACCAATTCAAATGGTTGAGTGGTAGTCATGATTGTCTTTGGTGGATGCTTGGCCTTGGTTATCTTTCCAGCTTAACAAGCTCCGCATAAGTGATCCTTGAGGAATTTGACATTCTCGATGCCAATGACATGCTTCTTCTTTGCAAGCGTGTGCAAGTTCCTCATGCCTGCATGACCAAGTCGTCGATGCCAGAGCCAGCCTTCCGAAGCTTTTGCAGGTAGGCACACGGCTGGTTGTGGTCTTGTAGAGAAATCAACAATATACAGGTCTCCTCTCCTAAAGCCTTCGAAGACTTTGGAATTGTCATATTCCATAACCACAACACAACGGTACTTGCCAAAGACAACAACCATATTAAGATCGCAAAGCATTGAGGCAGACATGAGGTTGTATCCTAAGGACTTGACAAGCATGACTTTGTCCATGTGTCGATCCTTTGTGATCGCAACCTTACCTAGACCCAATACCTGACATTTGCCTTTGTCAGCAAAAATGATATGCTTCAGATGCGACGGAGATAATGGAGCATCCATCAATAGATTCTTGTCACCAGTCATGTGATTTGTACATCCACTATCGAGGACCCACTCAGTGGCTTTGGGTTGATCATCATGCAGATGAATTAGTGCAACTTACAAACTCATATACTTCATAAGTGAAGAATATGACATCAAATCATCAGATCAATTTCATCAAGCAATAGAACAGATAAAGCAGTATGAGGACGTGAGAAATGAAAGTTCATTTCTTCATGGTTAGCCCGCATCCTATCAGGCACACTCAGATCTCTAGCAAATTCTTTAGACGATTACGTTCGTCTGGAGACCTGACCCTGCAGAAGAGATTAGTTCTTTTTCTTCACCACCCACATCTAAAGGGGTGGCAAAGAGTTCATCACTCTGCGAGCTCCATATGAGAAAGGTGGCATAGAAGCCAGTCCATTTCGTTTCACATAAGAGGGGTTAGGATAAGCATATGAATAAGAAGAGAAATTCTTTGAGGGCTCGTGAACATAATAATTAGAAGAATAATGCTCATATTCATAGCCCTTAGCTCTTCCCTGCAAAACAGAGTTGTTAGCACGATGATATTCATATGAGGACTTTGATCCTTTTGAGGAGTTTGGTCCATATGAAGAATTTGATCTAGGGTTCCTATTCTTCATAGGTGGTGTCCTGAGGACATTCACCAAAAGACTTTCAAGGCACCTTTTGGGAACCCAGATTTTCTTCATAGGAGGACCGTTCCTACAGTCAGTGCCAACATATCTAGCAAATACTTCACCATTCTGATTTTTGAACAGTTTATAGTTCGAGTCAATTGACTCATCATCAGAACGAGGAGATTCACATGCAAAGCCAGATAAATTAGATGGATCAACTGGAGGTCCCTTTGCAGCAACCCATGAGGTTTTGGGGTACTACTCAGGCTTCCAATATGTACCATCAGCATTGAGTTTTCTCTTAAAGGCAATACCCTCTTTCCGAGGGTTCCTGTTGAGGATCTGCTTTTTAAGCACATCACAAAGAGTCGGATGCCCTTTGAGGCTTTTGTACATGCCTGTCATGTACAATTCCTTCAGCCCTGTATCATCAGTGATACTAGCAATGTCCTCAGATGAGGAATTAGTGATAGCAAAGTCAGGTGAAGAATTTGTAGCATTAGAAGCATTTGAACATTCAGGTGAAGAATTAGCAAATTCACGTTCAATGCATGTCACACAAGGAGGAACAAATTCTTCCTGAGAAGCGCTGATTTGTTGAGCAAGTAATGAATCGCGCTCCTTTTGAAGATCTTCATAACTCACTCTTAGCTTTTCAAGATCTTGCTTTCTTTAAAGAAATTCATAAGAAAGCTTCTCATGATCAGATAAGAGAGTGTTATGATGACCTTGAAGGTTGTCAAACCTAGTCTGAAGTGTCTGAAGATTTTTAGTCAAGGCTTTAGTGTGATCCATTTCTTCACCCAACATATCATCACTTTTGTCTAGCATGTTTTGAACCTTTTCAAAAGCCCTTTGTTGTTTTACAGCAATCTTAGAAAGTTTAGAATAGCTGAGCTTCAGGATTTCATCAGATTCATTCTCACTTGATTCAGAGGAGGTATATTTGAGTACCTTGGCACCCTTTGCCATGAAGCAATAGGTGGGAGCGTAGTCATCATTGCCTTCATCAGCCTTGTTGGTGAGGTCATTTTCTTTAGTGTTCAAGATAGACTTGCTAACGAATGCAGTAGTGAGGGCTAGGCTCGCCACACCAGATTCAGACTCCTCAGATGCCTCCTCTTCCTCATTTTCTTCATATTCAGCCTCAGAGTCCATTTCCTTGCCAATGAATGCCTGAGCCTTCTTGGGGCTGCTCTTCTTGTGAGATGAAGACTTTGAGGATTTTGATGATGAAGATTTTGAGGATTTCTTCTTTTTCTTCGCATCATCAGAACTGTAATCCTTGTATTTCTTCTTCTTTGATTCCTTTTCCCACTGAGGACAATCTTGAATGTAATATCCAGGTTTCTTGCATTTGTGACAAAGCCTCTTCTTGTAGTCACTGGATGAGGAATCATTGCTCCTTGAGGGTCTTCCAAAGCAACCACATCTTGAGAACTTCTGGAATTTCTTCACGAGCAGTGCTAGCTCGTGGCTTAGTTCTTCAGGATCACCAAGGTTGCTACCAGAGTCTTCATCTTCGGACTCAGATACTGCCTTGGACTTCAGTGCACGTGATCTGCCATAGCTCGAACCATAGAGATCTCTCTTTTCAGAAAGCTGGAACTCATGAGTATTTAGCCTCTCGTGGATATAAGCGGGATCAAGTGACTTGTAATCAGCAAGTTCTTGTATCATCAATGCTAGAGTATCAAGTGAGGAATCAAGCGATCTCAGCAATTTATTCACCACCTCATGGTCGGTGATGTTAGTGGCACCAAGTGCTTGAAGCTCATTTGAGATGTCAGTGAGGCGATCGAAGGTTTGTTGAACATTTTCATTGTCGAGTCTTTTGAAGCGGTTGAAGAGATTGCGAAGAACATCAACTCGAGAGTCACGCTGTGTTGAGACTCCTTCATTCACCTTGGACAGCCTATCCCAGATAAGCTTAGCAGTTTCCAAAGCACTCACTCTTCCATACTGTCCTTTGCTCAGATGTCCACATATGATATTCTTCGCTTGAGAATCGAGTTGCTTGAATCTCTTCACATCAGCAGCATTCAGGGAAGGTGTGACTGAGGGAACACCATTTTCCACAACATACCAGAGATCGTTATCAATTGCCTCAAGATGCATTCGCATCTTATTCTTCCAGTAGGGGTAGTCCGTTCCATCGAAAGTAGGACACCAAGCAGAGACCTTGATCATACCTGCGGTCGACATAACTAAACTCCAGGCGGTTAAACCAAAATCACACAGAACAAGGGAGTACCTTGCTCTGATACCAATTGAAAGTGCGTTATATCGACTAGAGGGGGTGAATAGGCGATTTTTATGAATTCTTCACTGAGGAATTTGCAGGTGAGGAAATTCCTTAGCGAAGAACTACTAGCAGCAGAATAAGTACTCAAAAGTAAACATAATAGAGCACAAGCATAGTCATCATGATGAAATGAAGACAAGCACAGAGTACAGAAAGTGTAAACACAGGATAACATAGGATGAAGACAAACAGACTGAAGAAATTGAACTTGGGAAATTGAGAAAGTCTTCAGTCAAAGTCTTCAAACACAGATACGAACAAGCACTCAACATAGTTATGAGGAAATGAAACAGTTGAGGAAATAGAACCAGTGAGCTTGGTGAAGACAATGATTTGGTAGACCAGTTACAACTGCTGTCTCAGTTGTACGTCTGGTTGGAGCGGCTAGGTATTTAAACTTGAGGACACACAGTCCGCACCGTATTCTCCTTGAGCTAAGGTCACTCAGACCTCGCCCAATCACTTGTGGTAAGTCTTCAGGTGACTTTTCAACCTTCACAAACTTTGTCACTCGGCGATCCACAATTCCTCTTGGATGCTCTAGACCTTGACACCTAACCGTCTGGAAGAAGCACAGTCTTCAAAGGTAACAAGCGTCGGATCCACGCAGGATCAATCTCTTCAGTGATGCTCAATCACTTGGGGTTTGTAGGTGTTTGGGTTTGGGTTTTCCTCACTTGATGATTTTCGCTCAAAGTCCTCGGAGGATGGGATGCTCTCAAATGACAAGTGTCGGTTTCTCTGGGAGCAGCCAACCAGCTAGTGGTTGTAGGGGGCGGCTATTTATAGCCTAGGGAGTAGCCCGACATGATAAGACATAAATGAACTTCAATGATATGACCGTTAGGTGGGTAGATATTTTGGGACAGCTGGTGCATAGCACAACAACGGTCGGAAATTTGAGTATCAAATTCCTCAGGGCTATCATGTTCCTCACTGTGTAAGTAATCCGCACTGGCGAATTCCTAACTCCTTAGTCAGAACAAATTCCTTAGAGACCAGAAGAACTTCGTCTCTGTCACTGAAGAATATGACAGAACTGTATGAGATTTCCAATGGCTTCGCTCGAAGGGATTGGTAGGTGTAGGATTTTGAGTTGAGCATCACATGGAAATTTTTCCTTAGTATTTCCTCGACCCCCTTTAATAGTACGGTGTTTCCTATGACTCCAGAAAGAGAAAATGAAACTATGAAAACAAAACTCTTCACGCTTCATGTTCCTCGGATGAATACCAAGTCTTCGGGATTGCACCAATTTCTTCACTTTCAAAGTCTTCAGAAATCCAAAGTCTTTAGTCGAAGAACTTCATTTTTAGGGGTCAACTTTCTCTGTAAATATCAAACTCCTCATAGACTTATAGACTTGTGTACACTCAAAAACACATTAGTCCCTTAACCTATAAGTCTTGAATACACCAAAGTCACTAAGGGGCACTAGATGCACATACACTATCCTCTCCATGATGGGTGGCTTGCTTGTCGGTGATCACTTGGCTTGGAGACATAGGTCGAAGTACGTACTCCTTTCCATTCATCTTGAAGATGTAGTGGTTCGTTCGGCCATTGTGGATGACACCTCTATCAAATTGCCATGGGCGTCCAAGAAGAAGGTGGAAAACAGTCATTGGAATGACGTCACACTCCAAAGTGTCTTCGTAGGCACCAATTTTGAAGGAGACTTGTACTCGATACTCGACTTGGATAGTGCCGGAGTCGCTAAGCCATTTAACTTTGTAGGGATGTGGGTGCTTCATCTTGGGCAATTGGAGCTTGGAGCAAAGTTCTTCACTTGCGAGATTATGACAACTCTCTCCATCGATGATGACCTTGACGGATATTCCATTGATACCGACCTTGGTGTGGAATATGTGGCTTCTTTGGTCTTCTTCTTTTTGATGTTGGAGAGTCAAGACCTTTGAGACAACGAGAGCGAGACTGGAGTCTTCATCACAAAAGACTTGTTCCATGTCTTCTTCATTCACTTGCCGGTGTATGGCCACTTGCTCAAGGGCTTCCATTTCTCCTTCACTCATTGAGTCATAATTGCCGTCATCATTGAGGATCATGGTCCGCTTGTTGGTGCACTCGTACGACTTGTGGCCTCGACCTCCGCATGTGAAGCATTTGAAGGAACTCATCTTGACGGTCTCATCGGTTGGAGTCGATGATGATGATGCTCTCGGCTTGAAGTTGCTCGTTGTATGAGGATGACTTGGTGTTGACGAGGCTTTCTTGGAACTCGACTTGTAAATGTTGATTGTAGAAGGCTTGGTAGATGGTCTTGGCGTCATTGAAGCTTGGATGTTGGAGAAGCCATACGACTTGGATGAGAACTTGACATACTTGTAATCGTCTTGCACTTGACGTTCTGCTTTGGTAGCTAGATGCACTAGCTCGATGAGGTTCGAGTATGGTTGAAAGTCAGCGAGCTTCTTGATAGGATGGTTGAGTCCATTCAAGAAACATGCCATAGTTTGCTCATCATCTCCTGTGACGTTTGCTCTTATCATGGCAATCTCGATCTCCTTGTAGTACTCTTCAAAGCTCTTGGTTCCTTGCTTGAGTAGTTGAAGTTTCTTGAAGAGGTCGAGGTTGTAATATGTAGGCACGAAGTGTGCTCTCATGACATCCTTCATTTGCGCCCAAGTAGTGATGGGTGGTTCACCTCTTGCGTCACGGCGCTCGATGACTTGTTCCCACCAAATAAGGATATAGTCTTGGAACTCAAGGGATGCCATCGCGATCTACTTCTCTTCTTCATAGTTGTGTAAATTGAGGATTTTGTCGACCTTCAATGCCCATGAAAGGTACTCTTCGGGATCGTTGCTTCCATTGAACTTGGGCATGCTGAACTTTAGCTTGCCGTAGAGTTGCTCTTCATTATGTTGTGGTCGGGGAAGATAACGCCCATGTTGTTGATGATCATCAAACTCGTTGTGCTCTTGGCGAGGAGGGTTGTCAACCTCGTGTTGCTCTTGTCGTGGAGGATTTCCATTGTCTTCATGCTCTTGGCGAACTTGATGTCCTTGGCGAGCTTGTGGAGGAACTTGTCGAGCTTGACGTTGCACACAAGCTTGAAATCTTCGTTCGTCAAGTGCTTCTTCATGTTCACGAACTTCTTGGCCTCGGTTGGCTACGGCTCGACTTGAATCTTGGAGGGCACATTGCGCCTCAAGTGCTTGAGCTTCACGGAGTTGTTTTTCTTGGCGTTGTGCCTCGGCATCTTGTGCATCTTGGTGTAGATGCACTCGCTTTTCCTCTTCATGTTGGCGTTGCCGTTGCCGCTCTCATGCTAGCGCAAAAGCCGCTTGGGTTTGACGTCGTCGGTTCTCTTCAGAGTCAGTATCGCGTAGAGGATTGAGGATTGCTTGACAGTCGTTGCACGTGGCACGTTAAAGAGTGTTCGATGTCGGTGTACTTGATCCGGAGAGGGTGAAGTCGGAGTGTCGACTTGAGCGGCTCCGTCTTGATGAGAACGAAGTGGAAGAAGAGCAGTTGAGCAACAAAGCACGAATCTCGTCCATTCTTGCGTCTTTCTCTTGCTTGCGATCGTCGAGCTTGTGGTCGAAGTAGTCTCTTGTACGTTGCTCGGAGAGTCGCAAGTCGGTGGCGAGGTTGTCGATGTGTTCACTCATTGCTTGTTGCTGAGGGAGTCCTGGATTAGGGGGTGTCCGGATAGCCGGACTATACCTTCGGCCGGACTCCTGGACTATGAAGATACAAGATTGAAGACTTCGTCCCGTGTCCGAAAGGGACTTTCCTTGGCGTGGAAGGCAAGCTTGGCAATACGGATATGTAGATCTCCTACCATTGTAACTGACTCTGTGTAACCCTAGCCCTCTCCGGTGTCTATATAAACCGGAGGGTTTTAGTCCATAGGAACAACAATCATACCATAGGCTAGCTTCTAGGGTTTAGCCTCTCTAATCTCGCGGTAGATCTACTCTTGTACTACCCATATCATCAATATTAATCAAGCGGGACGTAGGGTTTTACCTCCATCAAGAGGGCCCGAACCTGGGTAAAACATTGTGTCCCCTGCCTCCTGTTACCATCCGCCTAGACGCACAGTTCGGGACCCCCTACCCAAGATCCACCGGTTTTGATACCGACATTGGCGCTTTCATTGAGAGTTCCTCTGTGCCATCGCCATCAGGAAGGATGCCTCATCCCGTCTTTAAAGACGGCACCGTTGCTAAGGGAGTTTTGGTTGTTGGCCAAACTCTCAGGCTAGGTGGTTTCCTTATGACCGCCTGTTCGGCTGCTGCGCCGACGATGACCTCTCGGGTCATTGAAAGCAATCTTCATGTCAGCTCGGAATTTGCCGAGCAGCTAGATCCAATGGAGCTCTCTTCCCTAGACGAGCTCTTGAATCGCATAGCCGCCCTGGGAGTCGCTACAGATTACGACCAGATTGGTCCTAAACCCGATCTGAGAGATTAACTCTCCCCAGGTCACCCATCACGTTGCCGTGGTAGAGGGACAGTGCGGCAACCCATCATCTATCTTAAGGACTAGCTATGTCTGGATTCCCGATCCCTCCAAGCCGGATAACCGCAGAGGGAAGGACATCACTCAAGACCTGAACTTAAAGTCAGGCGACGGGCTAGATTCATTGGACAGCATCCAAGAATCCAAACTTCCGAGTTCGGAAACTCCTTGGCGTCTGGGTCTCAGATTGGGTGAGGTTTCGGATTTGATTCCACCCACCCACCCGTACATAAGCGATCTATCCCAAATTAGGCAAGAGCCCGAAGAAACAGTACATCATTACTGGGCCAGATTCCTCCTGGTTATGAACAGGATAAAGGACTGCCGCGAGGAAGACGCAATTTCATTCTTCTGCAATAATTTCACAGACAAGGGAATCCTCAATGCCATAAGTCGTCGTGATATTCCACGCTTCACTGACTTGGCGTCCATAGTACAAAACTACCGTGCAATGGAAAGCGCCTGGAAAACCGAAATAAAATTTTGGGACA
Source organism: Triticum urartu (assembly GCF_056163025.1). NCBI lineage: Eukaryota > Viridiplantae > Streptophyta > Magnoliopsida > Poales > Poaceae > Triticum > Triticum urartu. The sequence goes on along the minus strand of NC_141878.1, from coordinate 288,451,514 downwards.
ATCCGGCCCTGAATACAAACCCAGTCCGAAATAAAAGGGTGCATCATCGCCAGACACCCGGGTTCAATACCAAAATGCAAAAGCCCTCTACAGGGCACGGAACCGTACTGGAAGGATGGCTTAATGGACCCTGTAAAATTCACAGTGCAGAGGGCACCACACCAACTCACAGCCTTAGAGCATGTTGGATACTCCGGCAGGTGGCAAAAATTGGCGAAGATCTTCTAATTCCAGAAGCCACAGAAAGCGACCCCAGAGACACCAGTACGGTATTAACAGTCTTCGAGACTTTCGCATCAAATAATATGTGAAAAAGAACACTCCGCAGCCTTGCCGAAGTCTACCATGTAGCAACAATAAACCCATGGAGTGACACGGCTATTACTTTTAACGCCAGTGATGAACCTAAATTCCGAACAGCCCGAGCACCAGCCGCATTGGTCCTCAGTCCAATAGTGGACGACTTTCATCTTACCAAGGTACTCATGGATGGCGGCAGCGGATTGAACCTCATTTATGAGGAAACCCTTCAAAAAATGGAAATAGACTGGAACCGCATTGAGTGAAGCAGCACAACCTTTAGAGGAATAATCCCCAATCGGGAAGCACGCTGTACAGGAAAAATCACACTAGATGTGGTGTTCGGCACGTCGGATAATTATAGGTCCGAAGAGGTCACGTTCCAAGTGGCCCCGTTTAGTAGCGGATACCACGCTCTGCTAGGGCGGGAAGCGTTTACAATCTTCCAAGTAATACCCCTTTACGGGTACATGAAGCTCAAGATGCCCGGTCCTAACGGAATCATCACTCTCGCTAGTGATCCGGACATAGCACTCCGCGCCGAAAACAAGACAGCCGCACTGTCCCTCGAGGCGCTATCCGAAGCCCTAGCGGCTGAGGAACTGACTGCGCTACGCTCCATGGTGAATAGGGACGATGTGATACTCGACAAAAGATCCAAGTCCACCTACTCTAAACTAGCGGACAAAATAGTCAAATTCCAGGTCCATCCAACGGACCCCAATAAAACAGCTTCCATCGAGGCACAGTTAAACCCTGATGTAGACGCCGCACTACGAGAGTTCCTACGAGAGAACTGGGACATTTTTTCCTGGCACCCTTCAGACATGCCAGGAATCCCACGCAGGCTGGCCGAACACAGCTTAAATATCCTAAAAGGATTCAAGCCAGTCAAACAGGCTCTTCGGTGTTTTTCCGAACCTAAGAGACAGGCCACGGGAGAGGAACTAGCCAAGCTATTGGAGGCCGGATTCATCAAAGATATAAAACACCCGGACTGGCTAGAAAACCTGGTGATGGTACCAAAGAAGGACAAATCCTGGCGCCTGTGCGTTGATTCTAAAGACCTTAACAAGGCTTGCCCAAAGGATCCCTTCCCCCTCCCCCGCATCGATCAAATTATTGACGCTACCGCAGGACACGATTCATTGTGTTTCCTCGACGCATACTCCGGCTACCATCAAATAAAGATGGCAGAGTTAGACCAAGCCGCAACGGCATTCATCACACCATACGGCCCATTCTGCGTCAACACAATGCCCTTCGGGCTCAAGAACGTCGGCGCAACATATCAGCGCATGATTCAGACATGTCTGGCAAACCAGATCGGCAAAACAGTGGAGGCATACGTAGATGATGTGGTCGTTTAAACAAGACATGTCGAATCTCTAGTAGACGACTTGAGGCTAACATTTGATAACCTCCGAACATACAACATCAAGCTCAACCCAGAAAATGTGTTTTCAGCGTTCCAGCCGGAAAGCTCTTGGGCTTCATTGTATCCGGTAGAGGAATTGAAGCAAATCTAGCCAAGATCCCAGCTCTGTCACAATTGGATATCCCGAAGGACCTCAAACAAATACAAAAATTAACCGGATGCGTGGCGGCCCTAAGCCGCTTTATCTCCCGCTTGGGAGAAAAGGCCCTACCCCTTTACCGCCTCCTTCGGCGCACCGAACACTTCGAGTGGACGGATGCAGCCACGGCCGGACTCGATGAAATAAAAGCCATCTTGGCAACAAACCCAGTCCTGGCCGCGCCAAACATTGGCGAACCAATGCTATTATACATTGCAGCAACCCATCAGGTCATAAGCGCAGTGCTCGTCATCAAACGAGAAACGGACGGACATAAATTCCCCCTTCAAAAGCCGGTCTACTATGTGTCCACTGTCCTTACTCTGTGCAAGTCACGGTACCCGCATTATCAAAAGATTGCGTACGCGGTATTTATGGCATCCGGGAAGCTGTGACACTACTTTCAAGAGTTTTCAATAACAGTAGCCTCGGAAGTTCCACTTAACGATATTATAAACAACCGCGACGCGACGGGCCGGATTGCAAAATGGGCCATTGAGCTCCTCCCATTCGACATAACTTACAAGCCACGGTGAGCTATCAAGTCGCCAGTTTTGGCCGACTTCGTCGCAGAATGGACGGAGGCCGAACTCCCTAAAGAGTACGGCACATATTCAAACTGGGTCATGCACTTCGACGGCTCCAAAATGTTGGCCGATCTAGGGGCTGGCGTCGTTTTGACGTCCCCCACAGGAGACACAGTTCAATACGTACTCCAGATAATGTACACAGACTCCAACAATGCAGCCGAATATGAGGCCCTTTTACATGGTCTCCGGATGGCGGTATCCATGGGCATTCAACGCCTAGAGGTGCGCGGGGACTCGAACCTCGCAATATCCCAAATAAATGGAGACTTTGATGCCAAGGATCCAAAAATGGCAGCTTATCGCAACGCCGTCGTAAAAATGTCAGCTCGCTTCGAAGGGCTCGAATTTCACCATATAGCCCGGGAAAATAATCAGGCGACAGATGTCCTGGCACGCATCGGCGCAAAACGCGATGTATTCCCCCACAACATCTTCTTGGAAAGGTTGTTCAAGCCATCCGTAGTATGGGAAGGGGAACCCGACAATAACAGCCCGGACGCAACCGCATTGCCCGACACCGAACACTCTGACATAATTGGAGGCTCTGCCAATGAAATAACACCTTCGGCCCACATAATAATGGTCGTCATCGCCCTGTGGACAGAACCATTCCTCGCCTACCTTACTAGGAAGGAACTCCCCGAGGACCAAAATGAGGCACGCTGCATAGTGCGGCGATCCAAAGCCTATAAAGTCCATGAGGGAGAGCTTTATAAGAAAAGCACTACCGGAGTCCTTCAAAGGTGCATCTCCGAAGAGGAAGGGCGGAACCTCCTGGCTGAAATTCATGACGGACTCGGCGGTCATCACGCTGTAGCTCGGTCCCTTGTAAGCAAGGCCTTCCGTACAGGCTTTTATTGGCCGACAGCCCGGGCAGACACCCAGGACTTAGTCCAACGATGTGTCGGTTGCCAGCTTTTTGCAAACCAAAGCCATATGCCACCCACCGCCCTCCAAACTATCCCCATCACTTGGCCCTTCGCGGTCTAGGGGCTTGACATGGTTGGACCCCTTAAAGGCGGAACCCACAAGAAAAAATACTTACTGGTCATGGTGGATAAGTTCACCAAATGGATAGAAGCCAAGCCTGTTAAGACGGCCGAATCCGGACCGGTGATAGACTTTATATCCGGGGTTGTAGACCGTTACGGCGTCCCCCATAGCATCATCACTGATAACGGCACGAACTTTACAGCCGACGAGGTAAAACTCTGGTGCAAAAACATGGGCATCAAGCTCGATTATGCTTCCGTCTATCACCCACAAACTAACGGCCAGGTCAAACGTGCAACTAGTCTTGTCATGAGCGGCATCAAACCCAGATTAGTGTGGTCCCTTAAGGAATCTAATACGCACTGGGTAGAGGAGCTCGACTCCGTAGTCTGGGGGCTGCGGACCATGCCGAACCGCACCACCGGATACACACCATTCTTCATGGTGTACGGCGCAGAGGCAGTTTTGCCCTGCGACATAATTCATGACTCACCTCGAGTGCGCATGTACGAAGAAAGAGAAGCCGAGCTCGATCGGCAGGACAGTTTGGACGCCTTCTAGGAAGAGCGTGACGTGGCAAAAGCCCGTTCCGCATTCTATCAACAGCAAGCTCGAAGATACCAAAGCAGAGAAGTACGGGCCAAAAATTACAACGTTGGCGAATTAGTTATACGCCTGCCGGACAAGAAAAAGGACAAACTCAAGCCCAAGTGGGAAGGTCCCTTCATAATTGACCAAGTCCTGACTGGTGGAGCATACCGCCTGCGAGATGCATCGGATAACCGACTCGAGCCGAACCCAAGGAATGCAGCCCGTCTCCGAAGATTCTATGCCTAGCGCCGGACTCTGTGTTCATCTCCTTCCTCTGTCCATTTTTTATATACTTTCTGTCTTACATTTCTCTCCTTCTCCCCTCCCTCTCTCTTATAGCCTTTAAAGGCTCATAAAGTGACGCGCTATCCGCGCTCATTAAACATGGGGGCTTCTTTAAACAGAAGCTTATTTATACGGGCTTCATGCCCAACACATGTGTCACACTTCCGCATGTACCTTTTATTCACCATTATATGCATCGATATGACTTAAGTTTTGGCCAAGCTGGGTTGCCTGGCTCCTGTGCTTACCCCTACGTTCCCGATTGTTCGGCTAGGTGGTAAAGGGAGCACCTCTGCGATTGTTACTGCCGGGTCAGCCGGATGTGTACCTCAGACTGGGTGAAGCCGAAAGCTAGCGTTCTTAAGGGAATATTCGGTCGGTGAACTAAAGATGATCTTTTTTTCACTTATTTATCTATACGCCCCCAGATGTTTTTCCTGTGTCTCTTTTCGCATAATGGACATGCACTTTAGGGCAGGCCTCCCAGGGAAAGGAACCCCTAACGGAACTATTCTCCCTGGAAGATGTTTCTTACTAACCATGTAATATAACATAACTAGTTGGGCACTTGTCTGTTCAAGCACTAATGACCCCTACGCCTGGTCTCCATGCATACCCCGGTTCTTATATAACCACGAGGGTATTCGGACACACTCCAGACCGTCAGGTCCCGAGGTTGAAGTGAAAATGTCGGCCATGACAAACGATCTACAATCCGGCTAGAAGGCATTATACATGTCAATTAAAATTACGTAGTCAACCTGATCTATTGTATTCCTCTTCAATACCATCTAACATGGTGTCTAGTTTACAGTCCTGTTGGGAATACTTTGCGGCCAATTCTACTTGGCCGTATACTAAGCTCACAGGGATCTTCTTCCCATCGGGCCCCACGGGTCCGACCTCGGCCATGTGGTTTGGGTCAGCCTTCGTGTAGCGCGTCTTCACCATGGCCCAGGTCTCCCTGGCGCCTTGACAGCAGGACGACATCTTCCACAATCGGAAGCGCCGCCGCGCTCCCTTCAGCTTCTCTACAAGCTCTCCAAGGCCTTCAGCCATGGAGACGGATGGCCACAAGACCTGGGCGATGCCTTGCATCACCTGCTGAACTCGCTCGTGCAGTTGTGAGAGCTCGGGAAGAAGGTCACCCGTAGAACCGGGCATTTGCTCTGCAGGACGACCTGTTAGCATACCTACAGACATTACTCTGTTAGTCGACTTCCTCGCCGAACTATTTTTTCAAAGTTCGTTTAAGCACTTACTAAATATGCCGCGTCGAAGCCGCTGATTCTCCTTAACGGAGTCCAACAGCTGGGCACGAACATCCTTCAGTTCAACGCCCAGCTTGGTGTTGGCATCTTGGAGATCGTTCTTCTCCCGCCTCACCTTTGTCAGCACGCTCTCACCAGCCTTCAGCTGGCGTAGGAGTTGTTGCTCTTCCGGATTTAATCCGGCGCCATCTGCAATTTCATTTGTCAGATTTGCACCCACGCCGCACTTCGCAAAATACTTATCTTTCGAAGCGTATATTACCATAGGGGGTCTCCTTGGGCTCCCCTGCTGCGGCTAGTGCGGCCTGAAGTTGGGCTTTGCACTCTTCCAGCTCCTGGGATAGTAGGGTATTCTTTTCTGTAAGAACCTGCATAACAAATGATCCTTAAATCAGTTATTTTAACTGTTTAAAGTCACGGGGGCTACTGGTATATATATAATTACCAAAAATTTCGTACCCGTATGCCTTTTACATATTGCTCCGTGGCTCTGGCTAGACCATTTTGAGCGGCATGGAGGTACGCATCTCCCGAATTGAAGGCATCCAATGCCTCTTGGGAGAAACAAGCGTCGCGAAGAACTGTCCGGCGACGCCTGTGGTTCATGGCACTCTCCACCTCGGAATTGGTGGCAGACAGCCTGTCCGCATCCTCTGTCGGAGGAGCGTCCGGTGCGCGCCTTGTGTTCGCCTCCACTTCCGGACCAGGCCTTGGAGCCTGGCTGGTGGAGGCGCGATTGGCACCCTCTCCGGATATAGTCCGGTGAGGTCTCTTCGTCCTGAAGAGAGCGCGAGCGATAATATGCCTTGAAGTAATAACACCTGAGAATAAGATGGCGCGCTATACCTTTGCGCCGGCGTCTTAGTCCGGACCGCACTTCTTTTCAGCCCGCGGGGCCTTGTGGCCCCTCATTGGCTAGTCGCCGCAGGCTCAACCTCCCGTCTCAAGGACCTCCCCTGCAAAAAACGATTGTCATACGGCAATCGAAAACACGTGAGGATAGATCCCTTTTCAAAGTGCTGGGACTTCGGTCTCAGTTACCTGCGGGGGTGGGAGTAGCCCTGGGTAATCGGCCGTAATGGCCACCAAGGCGTTGTCCTTGCTCAATTGATGAAACACCCCATCAATCAGCTCCACAGATAAGTCCGGATCCTCTTGAGAAGCTGGGTCGAAGGACCGTCCCAGATCCTCGGGTTGTGGAGGAGGGCTGTTTATTTCTTTAACAGCCTGGCGCAGTTCTTGCGTTGAAGTCGTTAGACTGAATATTTAACTATGGGAATATAAAATGGATGGGCAAGTAAAAGTGTCCACTTACCCAACTTGGGGGATTGTACATAGAAAATCCACCATGTGGGTTGACGCGGATAAATTCCTTCTCTTCTCCCTTGTACAAAGCGGACAAGATCTTTATTAGAGCGGCAGCCGAATCCGGCCCCTTACGGCCGTGGCGGGTGGCGTCGCCCTCCCCGTTGAAGTCCCACATGGGGTGGCCTCTATACTGAAGTGGCTGCACCCCTCGCATGATGCATGCGGCCATGACCCCGATCATGGTCAGTCTGGAATGAGCTAACAATCTTATCCGGCCCATCAGGTAAAGGACGTCCTTGTCACTTTCCCTCTAAGGGCTCCGTGGACGCCAGCTTAGGCGCTTCTTTAGGGGAGCACCGTCGAACTCAGGGAGGCCGATCCGGACAGGATCCGGCAGCGGGACGTCCACTATATATAACAATTCCGAAGGCCAGTCCTCGGACGCCTTCTTTGGGGTTCCGGATAGATATCCAGTCCCGGCGATGCACCACACTTCGGCTCCACCCACTTGATATATTGACCCCTTCTGAGAATGGGGCACAAGGCAGAATAGCCTTTTCCACAACGCGAAATGAGCCTCGCAGCCCAAAAACAGCTCGCAAAGGGCTACGAAGCCCGCGATATGCCATATGGAGGCAGGCGTGAGGTTGTGCAGCTGGAGGCCATAGAACTCCAGGAGCCCCCGGAGAAACGGATGAATTGGAAATCCGAGCCCTCTTATTAAGTAAGGGACAAGGCATACCCGCTCTCCTTTGGAGGGATTGGGGGCGCTCTCCGCTTGCTCTTCGCCATTATAGGTGGCAAGTCCGGCTTGAACCGGGACCATATAGGCCGGGGGGAGAAATCCCTTAGTCTAGAACGTCACTAGCTCGCTGTGCGGGATGGAGCATCTCTCCCAATCTCCAGGCTGAGGGCTGGAAGGGCGAGAGGAGGAGCTGCGGCGGCCGGCCATGATAGAATGGACCTCTGTCGGATACGCTCTGATGAATACTCGCGGAGGGGAGAAGGTGTGGTTTGGATCTAAATCCTCGTCCCCTTAAATAGGCGGCTCATTCACACGGCTAGGGGTGTAAATGTAGAAACACCCTGACTTTTCGTATTCGTTTGACATCTGGAAGACGGCCATTATTGGGCGTAGAAGCCAAGGAGCGGTACATTTACAAGAAACCGGACATTATTCAACACGTACACGGAATTTGGAGGAGAACACTCCTTGCAATGCCGAAGACAATCTGCGCGCCGGACTCGTCGTCATTGAAGCCTGGTTCGTGGGCTACTGAGGGAGTCCTGGATTAGGGGGTGTCCGGATAGCCGGACTATACCTTCGGCTCTCACTTGTCCGGAAGGGACTTTCCTTGGCGTGTAAGGCAAGCTTGGCGATACGGATATGTAGATCTCCTACCATTGTAACCGACTCTGTGTAACCCTAGCCCTCTCCGGTGTCTATATAAACCGGTGGGTTTTAGTCCGTAGGAACAACAATCATACCATAGGCTAGCTTCTAGGGTTTAGCCTCTCTGATCTCGCGGTAGATCTACTCTTGTACTACCCATATCATCAATATTAATCAAGCAGGATGTAGGGTTTTACCTCCATCAAAAGGGCCCGAACCTGGGTAAAACATTGTTTCCCCTGCCTCCTGTTACCATCCGCCTAGACGCACAGTTCGGGACCCCCTACCCGAGATCCGCCGGTTTTGACACCGACAGTTGCTCTTGATGTAAAGCACGTTGTGCACCAAAGAGGTGGCTCTTGGTGACGTAGGATTTCATGTCGTCGTCGTGCTCAATGAAGAGTGGGTTGGTAGAAGTACTTGGCCTATCCATCATTCCAAGAGAAAAATGTGAGTGGTAGAAAGAGAAGAACGTATACCAAATGTACCTCGACCGAAGTTGAAGGTGGATCAATGATCACTCCAATGTGGGACAAGGAAATAGCACAATTGGTACCAATTCTTGTTGGTTTCTCACACCTACACAAGTAAAAGCTTATGGTGGAGCTTGGTTAGGATGGTGGCACAAAATTGGATGCAATTGTAAGTGAGCTTCAATAATGTTGGAAAAGATTCGCAAGTTTGCAATGCAACAAGTAGACCAAGCAATATACGGTACACAGAAACACACACGCAAAAAGATAAGTGGGGTCGTGCAACCAAGGATGAGCCAAAATGTGGAATCCACAAAAATGCTCTTGTTGCACAACGCTAGAGAGACGCTAGCACGATTACACAATAGGCGGATACAAGACTTGTGCACAACTTACTAAGCAAAAATGCAACGACTTCTATCCCAAGTATGCTCTATGTATGGTGTTTCGATGCTATGATCCAAGATGATCTAGTATGACAATCTTAATGTTGTATGATGCTATGGTTCTTGCTTAAAAGCTCTTTGCTTATCTTTCCCTTTTTCATAAAAGATTGTTTGGTTCTTTGTTGTTTGAGCTCTTTTCTCATGCAATGCTTCACGAACCAAGATAGCAATTGTGTATGCGATGACAACCTTGTGACACAAGAGATGATACCAATATATGCACCAATGATGTATGTATGCTATGGGAAGTATGATCACTAATGTGCACAAGTCTTGTTGCCGGCAATACTCAAAAGCTAGTCTCGATTGGTAAGCGACGCAAAGGACTAAGGCTATGATGGCTATCAATGCAATGGCAAGAGTGATGTTTCCAATACCAAAATGAGGTTACCGCTTCTTGCTTACGGTATGGTGTCAAAAGGGTGGCATGAATACCAAGATGTAGTCGAGGTAGTCGTTGTCGATGACGCGTCCGTGGCGAAGATGAGCGGTGGTGATGTTGATGTCGAACTGTACCTAAATAGCCGACACACAATAGGACACGGAACCGCAACTCAAATTCTCAAAGCTTGAAGTGGCAAAATGTGTCGAAGTGTGAAATGGGTAAGCAATGGTGGTGGTATGCGGAACTGGTGATGGTGTATAGGTGGTGGGAGTGCGTATGCGAAAGTGGGGCAGTGGTGGTGACTAAACTGAAAAAAAATCCAGTTTCGTCAGGTATCATCGGGCGTCCGGGATGGGCCGATCGTCCGGTTGTCGCATGTCTGGAGACGGTCGGACATCCGGTGCCTGCGAACTTTTAGGGCATGGGATGAACTGCACGTGCGCAGGGTGGATGAGGTGAAATAGGTCAAATTCGGTCGATTTCGTGGGTGGAAAAGGTGGGGAAAGGGGGAAGAAGCTAGATCCACTCAAGACAAAGAAAATCCAAGGATCAAATCCAACAAAACTTCGTCAAACCAACAAATCACAAAAAAAATTGGGGCTATTTTAGGTGGGGATTTTCGAAATTGGGGAAGAACACAACAAAATCAAGCTAGAAAACGAAGAGAGGAGGCTCCGAAATCATGATTAACATGGCTCATGATACCAAGGTGATGTAGGGTGGAACCCTAGATGGCCGATCTTTCACGAAAGGAGCGGATCCCGCGATGAACACGAAGAACACGAGGGGAAACATGAGGGGAAATCACAAAGGGGGACAAGGAGAAACACTCAAACCAACAAGATTAAGTCACACATGTGCTAGATCCACGAGTACATAAGAGATCACACGACCCACGGACAACTAAGGACGATACAAAGGTAGCCGATCTTCTCCTTGAGGAGGTCTTGAGGTCTTCTCCGCAAGGAGGTCTTGTATCCAAAGGGATCTTCTCCGAAGAGGGACCGGGGTCTCTCTCGTGGAGTAGATCCGATGTGGATGAGCAATGCTCTATCTCTATTATGAGCTAAACCATTGCTAACCCTAGATAGAAGGAATAGGAGGTCTATTTATAGTCTTAGTGCAAAAGAGGGGCGAAGGGGTACATGGGCTGTGGCCCAGCATGTAACAGCTCACAGGCGTCACACGTCCGGGAGTCACCGGTTGTCCAGAGGCTCGCGAGGGTACGGATGTCCGGTGCCTGTCGGACGTTCGTAGATTCGGCTCGGGTGGTCTTCGGTCGGACGTCCGGTCGGGGTCAGTCCTCTGGGCGCCGGTCGTCCGGGTGGCTTCGGAAATCCGTAGTTTTGGCTCGGGTGTGGGTGTGTCCGACGTCCGGGCTGGGACGGACGTCCGGAGCCTGGAGATTGTCGAACGTCCGGCCCTGGTCGGTCGTCCGGAGCCTGTATCTTCTTCCGCATCTCTTCTTATTCATGTCCATCTTCCTCTTCTGATTCTCCTTGCTCCTTACTTTCTTCATGGCTAACTCGTTGACACATGAGTATGCATAATTTCTCCATTTGAGGTAGTAGCCATGTCTCATGTGCATCGTAGTGAACTTGTGAGAGGAGAGATGTCACCTCGTTTTCGAGAGCTCTTGCATGTGCTCGTGTTATGGGTCCGCTAGGCACTTGGTGAGATGATGGTAGGTCCATGGGGATGACCTTGGGATGCTCCACATCATATAGTCGTCGGTCGATCTCTCCGCACAGCACCCTAAGCGAGCTCCTGAGCGCCCAAAAATCTTGACGAAAAGCAGGCTGCTCTCCATTAATTTAAACTGGAGAACATGCCCCTCCGATAATCTATGGGCACGAGCAAAGGTCTTCCAGCCACGGCAGAGGTACATAACATGAGGAGCAGGGAAGTCAACATCCACCCACATGCCGCCATTCCCACAACCCTCATGTGCAGCCTCATTGTGTGCAGCAGTTCTAGCTCCATTACCCGTGCAAATGGAGTGGGGAGGCGGAGATGGCCGCATGGAGGCTTGCACAGCCTGATGATGAACTCATGGGGCTGGTCTATGACATGGCCTTCCATCGGAGGAGGAGCCTCCGGTGGGGGCGCGGCCAGAGCAACGCCCCATCCTCCTCCTCGAGCGCCGCGGTGACCACGGCCTTGCCCCTCCCTCCTCCTCTCACGGCAGGCTCCACCACCACGTGATCCAGAGGAGGAGGGATGCGCTATCGAGCAGAAGACCTCGTCGCCGCCGCTGGAGTACCACCATGCCCTCGTCCCCTCACGATGGAGAGCGAAGAAAGATTGAGGATGGGGAGGAAGAAGTGTGTGTAAGCAAATGCATCACTCCTGCCCCCTTTTATAGAAGGATGGGGCAGGGGGCTGGCCTCTCCCTCAGGGAGCGGCTGCCCCGCTCCCCCAATACGGCCTCCCTGCGCCTTCAGTGGCTCGGGGAAACAGGGCCGACCCTCTGCTCCAACTGATGATGCTTGGTTTTCTGCCATGGCACTCACCCCGCGCTCTCCGCATCCATGACCTACCCTACCGAATGCATGATGTACACGTGGCGGGTGCGCATGAAGCAAGGAGAAACTGGCATGGCAGTTTCCGCCCCGTGATCGTGGGGCGTGAGCAATCCGTGGGCCAAGATCTGAGTTTTTTCGTAACGTTGCACACGACGCGCGGGAAAACCAGAAACTTGCCTGGGCTCAAGATTAGTGAAGAAGCCAAGAAGATCTCCAGGGGCCAAACACTTCCACGCCTCTACCTGTGCACTTATTAGGGCCTACCCCGATGACGCTCGACAGCATGTTCGGGACAGGCCCGGGGGCTTCTGTCGGTGCAACAAACCCTGGTTCTGTTGCCCAGACTATGCATAGGCACGAGAACAAGATTACAACACCAAGGTCAGAGTGGAGCACAAGGAATCAGTTCTTCGGAGGACCAATGATGCGGAGCATCCCAAGATCATCCCCATGGACCTACCATCGTCTCACCAAGTGCCTAGCGGACCCATGATATGAGCACGTGCAAGAGCTCTCGAAACCGAGGTGACATCTCTCCTCTCACAGTTCCATGTTGATGCACATGAGAAATGGCTACTACTTCAAACGGAGACGTTGTGCATACTCATGTATCAAGGAGTTAGCCATGTAGACGCTAAGGAGCAAGGAGAATCCAAAGAGGAAGATGGACGTGAAGACGGAGAATAAGAAGGGCTAAGTCAGCCGAAGCCCGGACGATCCGGACCGCCGTTTGGACGATCCGGCCCCAGCCCGGACGATCAGGCTAACCCGCCCGAGGACTATCCGGACTATGAAGCCAAAGCCCGGACGATCCGGACCACGAAGCCGGATCATACGGCCCCAGCCTCGGATCATCCGGCCACCCCCGGACGTGCGGACCAGGAATCAGACATCTAGACCTACCGTGGCGGCCACGACATAGCCGGATCATCCGGATGACGACCCGGATAATCCGGACCCAGAAGCCCGGATCATCTCGACCAACATCCGGATCATCCGGACAGTGCCTGCGTGCATGATGATTGGGCCGAGGCCCATGTACCCCTTCGCCCCCAAGTACTATATATACGACTCATCCACCTCTTTCTAGGGTTATCAAAGGATTAGCTCATATTTATGTGAGAGCTTTGCTCATCCACTTGGATACCTTCTCCTCGGAGATAGTGCCTCCTCGGAGAAGGTCCTCTAAGAGGATTCTGGACCCCTTCAAGGGAAGAACCTCAAGACCTCCTCACGTAGAAGATCGTGCTACTTTTATCATCCTTGGTTGACCGTGGATCATGTGATCTCTTGTGTACTCGAGGATCTAGCATATGTGTGACTATTTCTTGTTGGTTTAGTGATTCTCTCGTGTTTTCCCTCATGTTTCCCCTCGTGTTCTTCGTGTTCATCGTGGGATCCACTCCTTTCGTGAAAGATCGGCCCCTAGGGTTCCTACCCTACATCATCTTAGTATCTAGAGCCACGTTGATCACGATTTTGGAGCCTTCCCGTTGTGTTCCTAGCTTGATTTTGTTGTTTTTCATCCTAATTCGAAAATCCCCACAAAAATAGCCCCCAAAAAAATTTCTTGTGGTTTATGAGTTTTGATGATGTTTTCTTGGTTTTGATTTGTGAATTTGTTGTGTTGCAAGTGGATCTTATCTTCCCCCACCATCTCCACCTCGTAATCCATCCAAAAATCCGCGAAATCTTCGAATTTGCCCCCATTTTCAAGTTCATCCCGAGCTTTGCCCGAGCGAGTTGACCCGCCCGGATCATCCAGACCTTGACCCGTATCATCCGGATCCGCCCGGATCATCCGGCTTCCTCTACCGAAACCGCAATTCCTGCTGTTTTATACACTGCCGCCTACGCCTCCGCATACCCCCCTCGACCACCACCACCTAACTTCCGCCAACCCTTTCGATACATCCAACACTACCACCACTTCACCGCTACCAACTTCGACACATTTTGCCGTGTTTGGTATTGAGAGTTTGAGTTGTGGTTCATCGTTTCCTAGGGTGTTTCAGCTAACTAGGAACGGTTCGACATCGACATCACCGCCGCTCATCTTCGCCATGGATGCATCATCAACAACGACCTTCACGACAACCTCATTTTGGTATCGTGACACCCTAACGGTAAGCAAGGATGGTAACTTCGACGACATCTTTGTCCACCCCTTTCCATTACATTGATAACCACCATAGCCTTATCTTTTTGCGTAGCTTACCCATCGAGACTAGCCTTTGATTATTGCCGGCAACGAGACTTGTGCACATTAGTGATCATAATTCCCATAGCATACATACATCATTGGTGCATATCTTGGTATCATCTCTTGTGTCACAAGGTTGTCATCACATACACAATTGCTACCTTGGTTCGTGAAGCATTGCATGAGAAAAGAGCTCAAACACAAAGAGCCAAACAAGCTTTTAAGCAAAAGGGGAAGGTAAGCAAAGAGCTTTTAAGCAAGAACCATAGCATCATACAACATTAATATTTTCATACTAGATCATCTTGGATCATATCATTGAAACACCATACATAGAGCATACTTGGGATAGAAGTCGTTGCAATCTTGCTTAGTAGGTTGTGCTCAAGTCTTCGTAACCTCCTATTGTGCAATTGTGCTAGCGTCTCTCTAGTGTTGTGCAACAAGAGCATTTTTGTAGATTCCACATTTTGGCTCATCCTTGGTTGCACAACCCCATTTATCTCTTTGCGTGTGTGTTTCTGTGTACCTTATATTGCTTGGTCTACTTGTTGCATTTGCGAATTTGAGAATCTTTTCCAACATTATTCAGTCTTGCTTACTTTGACATCAAATTTTGTGCCACCATCCTAACCAAGCTCCACCATAAGATCTAATTTGGGTAGGTGTGAGAACCGACAAGAATTGGTACCAATTGTGCTATTTCCTTGTTCACATTGGAGTGATCATTGATCCACCTTCAACTTTGCTCAAGGTACATTTGGTATACGTTCTTCTCTTTCTCCCACTGAAACATTTCTCTTAGAATGATTGGTAGGCCAAGTACTTCTACCAACCCACTCTTCATCGGGCAAGACGACGACATGAACTCCTACGTCACAAAGAGCCACCTCTTTGGTGCACAACGTGCTTTGCATCAAGAGCAACAAGCAATGAGTGAACGCATTGACAACCTCGCCACCGACTTGCGACTCTCCGAGCAACGTACACGAGACTACTTCGACCACAAGCTTGATGATCACAAGCAAGAGAACAACGCAAGAATGGACGATATTCATGCTTTGTTGCTCAACCGCTCTTCTTCCACTTCGTCATCATCAAGACGGGGCCGCTCAAGTCGACACTCCGACTTCACCCTCTCTGGCTCAAGTACACCGACATCGAACACTCTTTGCCGTGCCGCGCGCAATGATCGTAAAGCTAGCCTCAATTCTCTACGCGACAACGGCTCTCAAGAGCACCGACACCGTCAAAACCAAGCTACCTTTACGCAAGCACGAGAACGTCAACGACAACGCCACCACGAAGAGGAAGTGCGAGCGCGTCTACACCAAGAAGCACAATATGCCGAGGAACAACGTCAAGAGCAAAAACTACGGGAAGATCAAGCACTTGAGGTGCAAGGTGCCCTTCGAGATTCAAGTCACCCCGTCGCCACACGCAATCACAATCAGCGTGAACAAGAAGAAGCACTTCGTGAAGATGTTCAAGAGAGGATTTACCAATCATGTGCGCATCGTCAAGTTCCTCAATTTCGTCCTCGCACTCAACAAGCCCGTCCACAAGCTCCAGAAGATCCCCAAGTTCACCAAGAGCATGAAGATAATGGACATCCTCCACGACAAGTACAACACGACGTCGAGAACCCTCCTCAACAAGAGCAACACGAGTTTGCCAACCCTCAACAGCATGGGCGTCATCATCCCCGACCCCAACACAATGAAGAGCAACGCTACGGCAAGCTTAAGTTCACCATGCCCAAGTTTTCCAGAAGCAATGATCCCGAAGAGTACCTATCATAGGCATTGAAAGTTGACAAAATCTTCCGTTTGCACAACTACAACAAAGAGAAGAAGATCGCAATGGCATCCCTTGAGTTCCAAGACTATGTCATCATTTGGTGGGAACAAGTCATCGAGCGCCGTGAGGCAAGACATGAACCACCCATCACTACTTGGGCGCAAATGAAGGATGTCATGAGAGCACGCTTCATGCCTACCTACTACAACCGCGACCTCTTCAAGAAACTCCAACTACTCAAGCAAGGAACCAAGAGCGTTGAAGAGTACTACAAGGAAATGGAGATTGAAATGATACGAGACAATGTCACGGAAGATGATGAGCAAACTATGGCACGTTTCTTGAATGGACTCAATCACCCTATCAAGAAGATCATCGACTTCCAACCATACGCGAACCTCATTGAGCTAGTGCATCAAGCTACCAAAGCGGAACGCCAAGTGCAAGATGATTTCAAGTATGCCAAGTTCTCATCCAAGTCATACGGCTTCTCCAACACCCAAGCTTCAATGACTCCAACACCGTCTACCAAACCTTCTACAAGCAATGTCGACAAACTGAGTTACAAGAAAACTTTGACAACACCAAGTCATCCTCCTACAATGAGCAACTTCAAGCCGAGAGCTTCATCATCATCTACCCCAACCGATGAGACCATCAAGACAAGTTCCTTCAAATGCTTCACATGCGGCGGCCGATGCCACAAGTTGATGTAGGGTGGAACCATATACGGTCGATCTTTCACGAAAGGAGCAGATCCCAACTAAGAACATGAAGAACATGGGGAATAACGGAGAGAAACACAAGGGGAATCACTCAAGAACAAGTCCAATCACACATCCACTAGACAATCAAACACACAAGATCCACAAGGTACATGAACAACAAAAGGAAAGATACAAGGTAAAGTTCATCTCCATGAGGAGGTCTTGAAGGGGCCACCCAAGAGGGGGTCTTGAATCCAACGTGGATCTTCTCCAAAGAGGTGTCGGTCCCTCGCAATGGAGTAGATCTGGATGGATGAGCGAAGCTCTATCCCACATATGAGCTAACACAACGCTAACCCTAGAAAGGATGAGGAGAAGGTCTATATATAGTCTAAGCCACAAAGGGGTATGTGGGACAGAGATACAAGGCCAAAGGCCTGCGGCTGCGCACACAGGCGTCGGACGTCCGGAGGCTCGGGACGGTCCGGACATCCGGAAGTCTTCGGACTTCTGTAAATATCATTCTGTCGCCGTGGCACCGGTCGTCCGGAGGCGCTCGATCGTTCGTGGCCTGGGAGGTGTCAGACATCCCGTCTCAGTCGGTCATCCGGTCGCTGTAGATCTTGCCGGCTGGACTCCCGGGCTGGCTGGAGTTCTAGGTGTCGGACGTCCGGCGTAGTCCGGTCGTCCGGTGGCTGTAGATTGTCGGACGTCCGGTGGCTTCCGGTCGTCTGGTCGCTGTAGACTCCGCAGCTCCTTCTTCTTCCGTCTTCACTCCCACGCTTCCCTCGCGGATGGTGCAGGTGTTCCTTGGTGCTTGCACTCCTCCACGTCGTCCGTAGCGTTCCGACAATACCTATGCATGCACACAGGAGAAGTGTCAAGTAGTATACCATCCTCGAAGGGGTCAAATGAGCACGTGTAAAGGAGATGATTCACCTTTGTGTATGTGAAGCAAATGCCGCACGTGTCACTCGACGAACGGACTCATGATATTGTGATGTCCATAGGATGCTCCGCATCATCTCCCCTCCCTTGGGAAAGATCCGACCTCAGATCGAAAACCAATCACCATGGGAAAGAGATGGCTTCGTCGTGTAGAAGTGGACGTTCACCAAGTATTCATCATCTTCAAGCTTGAAGTGGGCACTCTCCAATGTCGAACCTTCTAGTGATTCCTTCAAAATGAGCAAGGACAACAAACACTTGGAAAAAAATGTGGTTAGCGTTAGTGCAAAACCAAGCATTCAAGAGGTGATTCACCAAACAAGTGTCGTCATCATGCAAAGCATATGGTTTGACAAAGGATAGTTACATGGCATGTAAGCACATAAATTGAGCACAAGCAAAGATATCATGGTGACAAGCATGTGAATGTGAGGTAGTGATGCAAATATGTGTGACAAAAGATGAGGCATCTACCTCAAGTTCATAGCAAGCATTCACAAATTGATCAATGAAAGGTCTATGGTAGGCATAGGAATCATTCACAACACAAAATAAAATGAAGTGTCCAAACACATGGGTCAAGTGCAAGACAATCCAAGCATAATATGCAAAGGGTGTAGTGAATATCGTGTGGCACTCAACACAATGGAAAGAACAATTGTTCATCATGTGTGAGGCAATCAAGGAAAGCATGTAGCAATCAATGGGACATGGCATGTGTGAAATGATGACATTGTTGCAACCAAACATATGAGAGGAGCAAGTAATCCAAGAATTGGATGCAACACACAAGGCTTATATATCATGATTCATGGAATGGTGAAAATGACAAGTCAAAGCAAGATCTCTAACAAGTGTGCAATCAAGTGGTCCAAGATGAAAAATAAGACTCATGGGGAAAGCAACACAAGTAGTATGATCCATAATATCCATGCTCATGGTTTGGGGGTTCTCAAAAGAGAAGGATATCACCTTGAAAGCATGTCCTTGTGCGTCCTTCACAATGCCGAAGTACAAGAAAATGCGATGTAGAATCGTCGTGGTAGTAGGTGGTTCGCTCTCAAAAGCTCGGATTGTCAACTCGCGTGACGTGGAAGTTGACACGAAGTCCAAGTTTCCTACACGTACACAAAACAAAGCAAAGAATGTATGCGCATGGTAGATAAACACATCATCCATCATGATGGTTCTCTTCTCTTGCACATAACCATTAGAAGCATAAGTGGATGAATAATATGATGCAACAATGGCTATATTCATGGCACTAGGTATATGGTGCAAAGAGGCAAGACAAGCATGCTTCACAAGAAAAATGTCAAAATCTCCAAATATATGCGAGAATGCTATGGGGGCAAACTCATTATCAAGACTAAAGGCGTAATTGCACACAATACATGGCAAATCATCTAACATGAGAGAGGCAACACATGGAGATATATGACAAGAAGCAATAACAATCATGTGCAAATCATGTAGATGGGTGTCATCAACCGCGTGAAATGAGCAAGTTTGAATCATCGGTGATGCAATAAGGCAAGCAAACATAGTAATCAAGTCGTGCAAGCTAGTAGTGCGAAGTTGCAACATACTAGATTAAATCATGGCAATCATGTCATGAGAGCAAATAATAGGCATAGGCAATGCACATGACATTTCGCAAGCACGAACACAAAGCAAGATCATAGTATCATCATAGGCATGGGGTACAAAGCAAACATGGCAATGACAAGTGATATCTCCACCAAGCTTGCAAATACACATACAACTATTAGAATCAATCATCATGCGTAATGCAAATCATGGTTCACAAATGCATGGCAAAAGCATAGGAATGAGCATATCATGAAAAGTGAACATGGCAAGATGGGCAAAGGATATATAATGGACAACAACCCATAGCCAAGTGAGGGCCATGTAGAAGAAATGCGCGAAGTATGTGCGCGAAGAGAGTGGTGGGAAATACAATCCATGGGATCCCAAGTCATCATTGCTCTCTAGAGCTCGTTTTGTCAACTCGTGGGATTGCGAGATTGACAAGTATTCATGGGTACCTACACAAAAGAGACACAAACCAAATAAACTGTGTGAGTGGTAAATGTACACATCATCCATCATGATGTGTATGTGCACGTGAGAGTTAGCACAAGATAAGCATCGCTCAAAGAAATTTGATGCATGGTATAAGAACATGTCATCCATCATGAAAGAATAGTTGTTATGTATAACACGATGGGGATGCAAATTTAGAATACAAGTATATGGAACAACAATAGCATTTTTATTCATGGGGAGCATATGGTGCACACGTGTATTGGGATCATGCAATGGATGGAAGTGATCAAAATCTCCTAACATGTATGAGGAAACTATGGGGGTCTCCTCATGAGCAATATCAGAAACATCATACGGAGAAAATGGACAACATCCAAAACAATGCATATCCGAAGCTAGGTGGTTATGGCATAGCATATGAGATAAATGATGCAAAGGTAGCATGTCAATATCATCACAAGAGAAACAAATGCCAATAACCATAGGCTTGTCATCCATGCCATATGTGCATATTGGGTTTATTTTAATAGAATATGCATAGTCACTATGAAGAGATTGCAAATATGACATATGATTGATCTCATGCATAGCATATGACAAGTCAAGCGGATTGGCAAACATGATGTGACCTACGGAATTGTCTCAAGAAATCCTATGCAAAATGGCATCACAACTAATAGACTCCACATGGAAATCATCAAACTCATCATAAATGGGTAAATCATCGCATGGGGAAGTCGCACTAGCATGAAGCATGGCAATAGGTTGATCAACATCATGCAAGCAATCAATTTCAAGAATGTCCACTCGTGGGATTAGAGCATCACCTTCACCTATGTGACCTTTTTCATTCCACTCATGTGGTGTAGGTGAGGTGGGAAAGACCAAATGGTGGTCATCTTCATCTTGATGGAACCATGTGGGGGTGCATCATATTCCACCATGGCCATCGTCTTGTCCAAAGGGAGGACGAAGTCATCGGGAATCAACACGTCATCATAGATGGGACCTAGCACCAAATGAGAAGACACAATAGAGGTAGAGGTCAAGTCGTTAGTGTTGAAAGTGGACTCACATGACCTATCAACTCTCTCACTCTCTTTATGTGGTGGTTCACTCACTCCCTCAAGGTAGGTGTACTCAATCTCATGTATGGTGTAGTCACTCATCTCACTCAAGTTGTGGGGGTTGTGGCTCTCCTCACATGGGAATTGTGGCAACACTTCATATATGTGGCTAGTGGTGAAGTCAGTCTCGCTCTCAATATGGTGGCTAAAGTCACTCAAGTCATCATATGTCGCCGTGGTCGAAGGGAAAATCCCATGCTCAACCATCTCGTTGTCGTCGCCGTGGATGAAGGCCGAAGATGGCACATCATCACTCTCGCCTCCTAAGATGGAAGCATCCTCCGTGCTCGTCACCATGTCGCATGCCTCCAAGGCTTGGTCCTTGAGGGTCTCCGTAGTCGTACTCGTCGCCGCACCGTCTTGAAAAAGAGCCATGGTAGACTCGGCATCGTCAATGCCACAAAGAGGTATAGCGGTGAAGTCGAACTTGGGAGCATCGTCTTGGAGCTCGTCGGGCTTGAACATCATGGTGGTACTAGCCTCATGCTCGTCGCCTTGGAGCTTGGTCTTAGAGAAGTGTTCTTGGGGTCGAGAAGCCTTGGCCTTCATGAGTTCTTTGTTCCACCTTGAGAGCACCAATGTAGTTGTCGTCGAGGGACTTGTAGTTCTTGAGGAGGATCGTCCTGAAGATGTCGTTTTGCAATCCCATCATGAAGTGGAACTTCATCGAAATGGGGTCATCCATGCCGGCTCATCGCAAGGCTTTCTTCATCTCCTTGAAGTACTCGTCGATGGACTTGGATCCTTGGGTGGTGTTCTCCAATTGGCGTAGAAGTTGTTCCATGTAGGTTGGAGGCACGAACTCGCGCCGCAAAGCTCCCTTCGGCTTGGGCTAACTCATGTTGTAGGTCTCCGAAGATGTGTGAAGCCATCATGTGGACGCGTAGTCGTGGAAGTTCCTTGTGGCGCACATCACTTGATCTTCGAGTGGAACTTGATGTAGCTTGAGGTAGTCGTCCATCAAACGCTCCCACTCGAGATACTCCTCAGGTTCTTGAGTCCCATAGAAAGGAATTGCGTGGTCGATGTCGAGGTCATGGTAGCAAGTGGAAGTCGCGGACATGAGCTTGGGGAGCTTCTCTTGAGGTGCTTGTGGGCGAAGATGCCGTATGTCCGTAGGCGAAGATTCCTTGAAGTCACTTGGCGAAGATGCCAAGGGAGATGGTGAAGTCGTTAAGCGGTTGTTGGTGTTGAGCTCATGACCTTCACATCCTTGTTTGTGATGGTGTCGATGCCGATGTGATTTTGCTAGAGATGGTAGCTCAGAGACATGTGCTCTTGAGCGTCTTCTTGAAGATGAGGAAGATCGCTTATTGGACTTGATGAGGGCTTTGACCTCTTCCAATTGAGCTTCCATCTTGGCATCAGTGGACTTTTCCGTGGCATTGAACTCGTCGTTGTTGTTGTATATCGATGGTGAAATGCCTTGCCTATCCATCACAAGACTCGAGTAGAGGTGAGTAGGAAATGAGATAAACAATACCAAGTTACCTTTTCCCAAGGTTGAGGATGTATCCCGTTTCACTCAATGTGAGATGAAAGAATAGTGGAATTGTTACTGGACATGTTCACTCACACCTACAAATTAAAGCTTATGGAGTAGCTCAGTGAGGATGGTGGCACAAATATTTAATTTAAAATGTTAGCAAGAGTCAATAATGTTGAAAGAGATTCACAAATTCGCAAGTGAAACAAGTAGACCAATAGCAATGAATGGCACACAGAAAAACACACACGGATAGATAAATGGGGTCATGCAACCAAGGAATGAGCTCAAAATGTGGAATCCACGGAAAATGCTCTTGTTGCACAACTCCAGAGAGACGCTAGCACGATTGCTCAATAGGCGGATATAACACTTGTGCACAACCTATAGGAGACAAAAATGCAACAACTTCTATCCCAAGTATGCTATGTATGTATGATGTTCCGGTGCTATGATCCAAGATGATCGGATATGACAATCATATATGCAATGTGTTATGATGCTATGGCTATTGCTTACAAGCTTATTTGATCTTTCTCTTCTGCTTAAAATCTTATTCTTTTCTCTCGTTTTTGAATGGCCACAATGCGGAATGCACAAACCAAGATAGCAATTATGTATATGCGGGAACAAACTTGAGGCACACGAGATGATATGATACAAGATGATACCGATATGGTATGGTATGTATGCAATGGAAGGTCTCGATGATCACTAATGTGCACAAGTAACATTGTCGGCAATACTCAAATGGCTAGTCTCGATAGGCAAGTGACGCAAAATGGGCTAGGGGTTAACAATGCAATGGCAAGGGAATATACAATGGAGGGATACCACGATACCGAGATGATATGGAGGATACCGTCCTTAGTGATGATGAGTGGCGGTGTTCTTCATGTAGATACCAAGATGATGGATAATCATCCCTAAGTAGCCGAAACACCTTAGGAAACGGAAAAACCGCGAACTCAAAATCTCAAATGTCAAATGGTGGTAGCTGGAATGCGGTGGTGGTTCCTGAAGCTCAATGGGATTGCGGAAATGCAATGATGGGTTTTGCGAGTAGGCAATGTGGAAATGGAGGGTAAGGTGCTGGACTATACACAGTGTCGGACTTGGAAGCATGGTCCCTATGTAGCCGAAACACCTTAGGAGACACAACTGGCAACACAAACAAAATTGGGTTAAGTTGGGGTGGCGGAGGTGTATAGTGGTCAGGCCTATTTGGAAGTTATGGTGGTGGTTGATGAGGAAGCAATCGTCCCTAAGTAGCTGAAACACCATAGCGGACTCTAATCACTACTCAAACAACCACTAATGCTATGGGGATCACAAAGGGTTAGGTTGCGAAAGTCGGTGGTGGTGTAGCGGATGATGTGGTGGAAGCCCTAGGCAAAGATGCCAAAATTCCAAAATATTTATGTAGTCAAATGATGTTGGTGGTATTTTTTTGGGAAGGGGGATGTAAAGAGCTTCAAAATGAGCTAAAGAACGTCAAAATCGGAGTTCGGATGAATTAGTTATGGCCGAAACAAGAATCAGCCGAAGTCTGAAACTATAGGTAAAGCACGTCCGTAAAAGGACGGATGTCCGGTCGGGCTCGAAAATCTGTAAATTCTATTATGTTGGCTGGTTCCGATCGTCCGGTAAGTTGCGGACATCCGGTGCTTCGTGGGGGTCCGGATGACTGTAAAAACGCCGGGCGTCCGGTGGGTCGGGGTCCAGGCGAAATTTCAGATCCGGGACGCGATTTTGTGCGGAAATTAGGGATTTTGGGGTCAAAATTGATGAGATTTCATGGCTGGAAAGTGGGGAAAATTGGGGAGATGCTAGATCCACTTGAAACCAAGCAAATCCATGGATCAAAATCAACAAAACTTCATCAAACCAACGAATCACAAAAAAATTTGGTGCTATTTTTGGTGGGGATTTTCGAAATTGGGGAAGAACACAACAAAATCAAGCTAGAAAATGAAGAGGGGAGGCTCCGAAATCATGATCAATGTGGCTCATGATACCAAGATTATGTACGGTGGAACCCTATACGGCCGATCATTCATGAAAGGAGCAGATCCCAACTAAGAACACGAAGAACATGGGGAAGAACAGAGAGAAACCACAAGGGGAATCACTCAAGAACAAGTCCAATCACACATCCACTAGACAATCAAACACACAAGATCCACAAGGTACATGAACAACAAAAGGAAAGATACAAGGTAAAGTTCATCTCTATGAGGAGGTCTTGAAGGGGCCACCCAAGAGGGGGTCTTGAATCCAACATCGATCTTCTCCGAAGAGGTGTCGGTCCCTCGCAATGGAGTAGATCTGAATGGATGAGCGAAGCTCTATCTCACATATGAGCTAACAAAACACTAACCCTATAAAGGACGAGGTGAAGGTCTATTTATATTCTAACCCGCGAAGGGTTAAGTGGGAGAGAGATACAAGGCCAAAGGCCCGCGGTTGCACACACAGGCGTCGGACGTCCGGTGGGTGTCGGACGTCCGGAGGCTCGGGACGATCCGGACGTCCGGAAGTCTTCGAACATCCGTACATATCGTTATGTCTCCGTGGCACTGGTCGTCCGGAGGCGCTCGGTCGTCCGTGTCCTGGGAGGTGTTGGACATCTGTTCTCGGTCGGTCGTCCGATCACTGTAGATCTCGTCGGCTGGACTCTTGGGCTGGCTGGAGTTCCAGGTGTCGGACGTCCGGCGTAGTTTGGTCGTCAGGTGGCTTTAGATTGTAGGACGTCTGGTGGCTCCCGATCGTCCGGTCTCTGTAGACTCCGCAGCTCCTTCTTCTTCCGTCTTCGCTTCCACGCTTCCCTCGCGGATGGTGTAGGTGTTCCTTGGCGCTTGCACTCCTCCACATCATCCGTAGCGTTCCGACAATACCTATGCATGCACACGGGAGAAGTGTCAAGTAGTATACCATCCTCGAAGGGGTCAAATGAGCACGTGTAATGGAGATGATTCACCTTTGTGTATGTGAAGTAGATGTCACACGTGTCACTCGCCGAACGGACTCTTGATATGGTGATGTCCATTGGATGCTCCACATCAGAAGTCTTTTGAGTGTACCAACAAGCGGACCATGATCCTCAACGACAATGGTACATACGACTCCATGAGCGAAGGAGAAACGGAAGCACTTGAGCAAGTCGCCATGCACCAACAAATGAACGATGAAGAGGAAAAAGTCTTTTGCGATGAAGATTCAAGTCCCGCTCTAGTCGTCTCCAAGGTCTTCACCCTTCAACATCACCAAGAAGAAGACCAAAGATGCCACATATTCCATACCAAGGCCGGCATCAATGGAAGGCCCATCAAGGTCATCATCGATGGAGGGAGTTGTCATAACCTCGCAAGTGAAGAACTTTGCTCCAAGCTCCACTTGCACAAAACGAAGCACCCACATCCTTACAAAGTTCAATGGCTTAATGACTCCGGCACTATCCACGTCGAGCATCGAGTACAAGTCTCCTTCGAAATCGGCTCCTACGAAGACACTTTGGAGTGTGATGTCATTCCAATGACCGTTTGCCACCTTATTCTTGGACGCCCATGGAAATTTGATAGAGGTGTCATCCACAATGTCCGAACAAACCACTACATCTTCAAGATGGAAGGAAAGGAGTACGTACTTCGACCTATGTCTCCAAGCCAAGTGATCGCCGACAAGAAAGCCACTCATCGTGGAGAGAATAGTGAGAGAGCGAACCACCAAAAAGAGAGTGAGCGCCACAAGCCCAAATCGAGTTCCTCCACGATGAGCGACAAGAAGAAATTAGTTCTATTTGCCACCAAAAGTGAGATAAGAGGAGTGTGTGAGAACCCATCTAGTGTCCTACACTATGTCCCTTTCTGCATGGACGACGCACCAAAAGCTAACACCTCTCACGCTCTACCTTTAGTGTTGTCTTCTCTTTTGCAAGAATTCCAAGATGTTTTCCCCGACGTGCTACCTCCGGGACTACCTCCACTCCGAGGCATCGAGCACCACATCAACCTCATCCCCGGAGCACCACTTCCGAACAAAGCTCCTTACTGAGCCAACCCCGACGAAACCAAAGAAATACAAAGGCAAGTAAAGCATCTCATAGACCACGGACATGTGCGTGAAAGTTTGAGTCCTTGTGCCGTTTCGGTCATTCTTGTGCCAAAACGATATGGTAGCTTTCACATGTGCTCCGATTGTAGACCTATCAATGCTATCATCGTTCGCTGTAGGTATCCCATTCCATGCCTTCATGATTTTCTTGATGAACTTAGTGTTGCCACTACCTTTTCAAAACAAAGTGGTTACTATCAAATCCGCATACAAGAGGGTGATGAATGGAAAACCGCTTTCAAAACAAAGTTTGGCTTGTATGAGTGGTTAGTCATGCCTATTGGTCTATCGGAAGCACCAGGTACTTTTTGCGTCTTATGGATCATGTCCTTCGCCCTTACATTGGTGAGTTGGTTGTGGTCTACTTCGATGATATCCTTGTTTATAGCAAATATCTTAAAGATCATGTCACCCATGTTAGAACCGTTTTGCAAGCTCTTTGAAAAGAGTGTCTCTATGCTAACATGGAAAAGTGCCTTCTCGGCGTTGATAAGCTCGGTTTCTTGGGTTTTGTTGTTTCCTCTAAGGGTGTTCATGTTGATGACTCTAAGATCAATGCTATTAAAACTAGGCCACAACCAACCTACTTACATCAAGTGTGTAGCTTCCTTGGTTTAGCCGGTTTCTACCGTAGATTTGTGAAGGACTTTACCACCATTGCTTCACCTTTGCATGCTTTGAGCAAGAAAATGCGCCTTTTGTTTGGGGACCATCCCAAGACACCGCCTTGAATGAGCTTAAGAATTTGCTTAGTCATGCTCCCGTGCTTGCATTACCCAACTTTGACAAACCCTTTGAGATTCATTGTGATGCTAGTAGTAATGGCATAGGAGGTGTGTTAACGCAAGAGAAACGCCCCATAGCTTACTTTAGTGAGAAACTTTCCGGAGCGCAACTCAATTACCCCATCTATGACAAAGAGTTATATGCTTTAGTGCAAGTTTTGCATGAATGGGAACACTATCTTCGCCCTCATGAATTCATCATTCATACCGATCATGAAACGCTAAAATACCTCAAGTGTCAAACTAAGTTGAATGAGCGTCATGCTAAATGGAGTGAATTCATTGAGTCATTTCCTTACATCACCAAGTACATCAAAGGTAAGGAAAATGTTGTGGCGGATGCTCTTTCCGCCATATGCATGCTTGTTACTCAACTTGAATTGGATGTCATTGGCTTTGAGCATATAAAAGCCTTGTATGAGCACGATCCTACTTTTGCTATTCCTTTTGCCAAATGTGTGACACATACCTCTTGGGAACGCTATTACATAAAAAGTGGATATCTTATGAGAGCTAACAAGCTTTGCATCCCCGAGTCTTCTCTTCGTTTGTTTATTTTGCAGGAATCTCATGGAGGAGGACTAATGGGACATTTTTGACGCGACAAGACTTTTGCTACGCTCTCCAAGAACTATTATTGGCCCAAGATGTTTCGCGACGTCAACCGCTTCACCAACCGATGCTCTACATGTCGCAAAGCTAAGTCTAAAGCTCAATCCCATGGACTTTATATGCCTCTCCCAGTTCCATATCAACCATGGGAAGATATTAGCATGGATTTTGTACATGGATTGCCTAGAACTCGAAATGTAAAGGATTCGGTATTTGTCATTGTCGACCGATTCTCTAAGATGGCACACTTCATACCATGCAACAAGATAGACGATGCTTCACATGTTGCCAATCTCTTTTGTAGGGACATATTGCGTCTACATGGAGTGCCAAAGACGATTGTGTCAGACCGCGATGTCAAGTTCCTAAGCTACTTTTGGAAGACCCTATGCGCCAAGCTCGGAATCAAGCTACTCTTCTCCACGACGTACCATCCACAAACCGACGGCCAAATGGAGGTGACCAACCGCACACTCTCTGCTCTATTTCGCATGCTCATCAAGAAGAATATCAAGTAGTGGGAGGAGTGTCTACCTATCGCCGAGTTTGCCTACATCCGTGCAAGACACTCCACAACCGGCAAGTCCCCCCTTCGAGGTCGTCTATGGATTCAACCAATTGTACCCATTGGACATTCTTCTTCCATGGGATCCCAAGTCATCATTGCTCTCTAGAGCTCGTTTTGTCAACTCGTGGGATTGCGAGATTGACAAGTATTCATGGGTACCTACACAAAAGAGACACAAACCAAATAAATTGTGTGAGTGGTAAATGTACACATCATCCATCATGATGTGTATGTGCACGTGAGAGTTAGCACAAGATAAGCATCGCTCAAAGAAATTTGATGCATGGTATAAGAACATGTCATCCATCATGAAAGAATAGTTGTTATGTATAACACGCTGGGGATGCAAATTTAGCATACAAGTATATGGAACAACAATAGCATTTTTATTCATGGGGAGCATATGGTGCACACGTGTATTGGGATCATGCAATGGATGGAAGTGATCAAAATCTCCTAACATGTATGAGGAAACTATGGGGGTCTCCTCATGAGCAATATCAGAAACATCATACGGAGAAAATGGACAACATCCAAAACAATGCATATCCGAAGCTAGGTGGTTATGGCATAGCATATGAGATAAATGATGCAAAGGTAGCATGTCAATATCATCACAAGAGAAACAAATGCCAATAACCATAGGCTTGTCATCCATGCCATATGTGCATATTGGGTTTATTTTAATAGAATATGCATAGTCACTATGAAGAGATTGCAAATATGACATATGATTGATCTCATGCATAGCATATGACAAGTCAAGCGGATTGGCAAACATGATGTGACCTACGGAATTGTCTCAAGAAATCCTATGCAAAATGGCATCACAACTAATAGACTCCACATGGAAATCATCAAACTCATCATAAATGGGTAAATCATCGCATGGGGAAGTCGCACTAGCATGAAGCATGGCAATAGGTTGATCAACATCATGCAAGCAATCAATTTCAAGAATGTCCACTCGTGGGATTAGAGCATCACCTTCACCTATGTTACCTTTGTCATTCCACTCATGTGGTGTAGGTGAGGTGGGAAAGACCAAATGGTGGTCATCTTCATCTTGATGGAACCATGTGGGGGTGCATCATATTCCACCATGGCCATCGTCTTGTCCAAAGGGAGGACGAAGTCATCGGGAATCAACACGTCATCATAGATGGGACCTAGCACCAAATGAGAAGACACAATAGAGGTAGAGGTCAAGTCGTTAGTGTTGAAAGTGGCCTCACATGACCTATCAACTATCTCACTCTCTTTATGTGGTGGTTCACTCACTCCCTCAAGGTAGGTGCACTCAATCTCATGTATGGTGTAGTCACTCATCTCACTCAAGTTGTGGGGGTTGTGGCTCTCCTCACATGGGAATTGTGGCAACACTTCATATATGTGGCTAGTGGTGAAGTCAGTCTCGCTCTCAATATGGTGGCTAAAGTCACTCAAGTCATCATATGTCGCCGTGGTCGAAGGGAAAATCCCATGCTCAACCATCTCGTTGTCGTCGCCGTGGATGAAGGCCGAAGATGGCACATCATCACTCTCGCCTCCTAAGATGGAAGCATCCTCCGTGCTCGTCACCATGTCGCATGCCTCCAAAGCTTGGTCCTTGAGGGTCTCCGTAGTCGTACTCGTCGCCACACCGTCTTGAAAAAGAGCCATGGTAGACTCGGCATCGTCAATGCCACAAAGAGGTATAGCGGTGAAGTCGAACTTGGGAGCATCGTCTTGGAGCTCGTCGGGCTTGGACATCATGGTGGTACTAGCCTCATGCTCGTCGCCTTGGAGCTTGGTCTTAGAGAAGTGTTCTTGGGGTCGAGAAGCCTTGGCCTTCATGAGTTCTTTGTTCCACCTTGAGAGCACCAATGTAGTTGTCGTCGAGGGACTTGTAGTTCTTGAGGAGGATCGTCCTGAAGATGTCGTTTTGCAATCCCATCATGAAGTGGAACTTCATCGAAATGGGGTCATCCATGCCGGCTCATCGCAAGGCTTTCTTCATCTCCTTGAAGTACTCGTCGATGGACTTGGATCCTTGGGTGGTGTTCTCCAATTGGCGTAGAAGTTGTTCCATGTAGGTTGGAGGCACGAACTCGTGCCGCAAAGCTCCCTTCGGCTTGGGCTAACTCATGTTGTAGGTCTCCGAAGATGTGTGAAGCCATCATGTGGACGCATAGTCGTGGAAGTTCCTTGTGGCGCACATCACTTGATCTTCGGGTGGAACTTGATGTAGCTTGAGGTAGTCATCCATCAAACGCTCCCACTCGAGATACTCCTCAGGTTCTTGAGTCCCATAGAAAGGAATTGCGTGGTCGATGTCGAGGTCATGGTAGCAAGTGGAAGTCGCGGACTTGAGCTTGGGGAGCTTCTCTTGAGGTGCTTGTGGGCGAAGATGCCGTATGTCCGTAGGCGAAGATTCCTTGAAGTCACTTGGCGAAGATGCCAAGGGAGATGGTGAAGTCGTTAAGCGGTTGTTGGTGTTGAGCTCATGACCTTCACGTCCTTGTTTGTGATGGTGTCGATGCCGATGTGATTTTGCCAGAGATGGTAGCTCAGAGACATGTGCTCTTGAGCGTCTTCTTGAAGATGAGGAAGATCGCTTATTGGACTTGATGAGGGCTTTGACCTCTTCCAATTGAGCTTCCATCTTGGCATCACTGGACTTTTTCGTGGCATTGAACTCGTCATTGTTGTTGTAAATCGATGGTGAAATGCCTTGCCTATCCATCACAAGACTCGAGTAGAGGTGAGTAGGAAATGAGATAAACAATACCAAGTTACCTTTTCCCAAGGTTGAGGATGTATCCCGTTTCACTCAATATGAGATGAAAGAATAGTGGAATTGTTACTGGACTTGTTCACTCACACCTACAAATTAAAGCTTATGGAGTAGCTCAGTGTGGATGGTGGCACAAATATTTAATTTAAAATGTTAGCAAGAGTCAATAATGTTGAAAGAGATTCACAAATTCGCAAGTGAAACAAGTAGACCAATAGCAATGAATGGCACACAGAAACACACACACGGATAGATAAATGGGGTCATGCAACCAAGGAATGAGCTCAAAATGTGGAATCCACAGAAAATGCTATTGTTGCACAACTCCAGAGAGACGCTAGCACGATTGCTCAATAGGCGGATATAACACTTGTGCACAACCTATAGGAGACAAAAATGCAACAACTTCTATCCCAAGTATGCTATGTATGTATGATGTTCCGGTGCTATGATCCAAGATGATCGGATATGACAATCATATATGCAATGTGTTATGATGCTATGGCTATTGCTTACAAGCTTATTTGATCTTTCTCTTTTGCTTAAAATCTTATTCTTTTCTCTCTTTTTTGAATGGCCACAATGCGGAATGCACAAACCAAGATAGCAATTATGTATATGCGGGAACAAACTTGAGGCACACGAGATGATATGATACAAGATGATACCGATATGGTATGGTATGTATGCAATGGAAGGTCTCGATAATCACTAATGTGCACAAGTAACATTGTCGGGAATACTCAAATGGCTAGTCTCGATAGGCAAGTGACGCAAAATGGGCTAGGGGTTAACAATGCAATGGCAAGGTAATATACAATGGAGGGATACCACGATACCGAGATGATATGGAGGATACCGTCCTTAGTTATGACGAGTGGCGGTGTTCTTCATGTAGATACCAAGATGATGGATAATCATCCCTAAGTAGCCGAAACACCTTAGGAAACGGAAAAACCGCGAACTCAAAATCTCAAATGTCAAATGGTGGTAGCTGGAATGCGGTGGTGGTTCCTGAAGCTCAATGGGATTGCGGAAATGCAATGATGGGTTTTGCGAGTAGGCAATGTGGAAATGGAGGTAAGGTGCTGGACTATACACAGTGTCGGACTTGGAAGCATGGTCCCTATGTAGCCGAAACACCTTAGGAGACACAACTGGCAACACAAACAAAATTGGGTTAAGTTGGGGTGGCGGAGGTGTATAGTGGTCAGGCCTATTTGGAAGTTATGGTGGTGGTTGATGAGGAAGCAATCGTCCCTAAGTAGCTGAAACACCATAGCGGACTCTAATCACTACTCAAACAACCACTAATGCTATGGGGATCACAAAGGGTTAGGTTGCGAAAGTCGGTGGTGGTGTAGCGGATGATGTGGTGGAAGCCCTAGGCAAAGATGCCAAAATTCCAAAATATTTATGTAGTCAAATGATGTTGGTGGTATTTTTGTGGGAAGGGGGATGTAAAGAGCTTCAAAATGAGCTAAAGAACGTCAAAATCGGAGTTCGGATGAATTAGTTATGGCCGAAACAAGAATCAGCCGAAGTCTGAAACTATAGGTAAAGCACGTCCGTAAAAGGACGGATGTCCGGTCGGGCTCGAAAATCTGTAAATTCTATTATGTTGGCTGGTTCCGATCGTCCGGTAAGTTGCGGACGTCCTGTGCTTCGTGGGGGTCCGGATGACTGTAAAAACGCCGGGCGTCCGGTGGGTCGGGGTCCAGGCGAAATTTCAGATCCGGGACGCGATTTTGTGCGGAAATTAGGGATTTTGGGGTCAAAATTGATGAGATTTCATGGCTGGAAAGTGGGGAAAATTGGGGAGATGCTAGATCCACTTGAAACCAAGCAAATCCATGGATCAAAATCAACAAAACTTCATCAAACCAACGAATCACAAAAAAATTTGGTGCTATTTTTGGTGGGGATTTTCGAAATTGGGGAAGAACACAACAAAATCAAGCTAGAAAATGAAGAGGGGAGGCTCCGAAATCATGATCAACGTGGCTCATGATACCAAGATTATGTACGGTGGAACCCTATACAGCCGATCTTTCATGAAAGGAGCGGATCCCAACTAAGAACACGAAGAACATGGGGAAAAACAGAGAGAAAACACAAGGGGAATCACTCAAGAACAAGTCCAATCACACATCCACTAGACAATCAAACACACAAGATCCACAAGGTACATTAACAACAAAAGGAAAGATACAAGGTAAAGTTCATCTCTATGAGGAGGTCTTGAAGGGGCCACCCAAGAGGGGGTCTTGAATCCAACATCGATCTTCTCCGAAGAGGTGTCGGTCCCTCGCAATGGAGTAGATCTGAATGGATGAGCGAAGCTCTATCTCACATATGAGATAACAAAACACTAACCCTATAAAGGATGAGGTGAAGGTCTATTTATATTCTAAGCCGCGAAGGGTTAAGTGGGAGAGAGATACAAGGCCAAAGGCCCGCGGTTGCACACACAGGCGTCGGACGTCCGGTGGGTGTCGGACGTCCGGAGGCTCGGGACGATCCGGACGTCCGGAAGTCTTCGAACATCCGTACATATCGTTATGTCTCCGTGGCACTGGTCGTCCGGAGGCGCTCGGTCGTCCGTGTCCTGGGAGGTGTTGGACATCCGTTCTCGGTCGGTCGTCCGATCACTATAGATCTCGTCGGCTGGACTCTTGGGCTGGCTGGAGTTCCAGGTGTCGGACGTCCGGCGTAGTTTGGTCGTCAGGTGGCTTTAGATTGTAGGACGTCCGGTGGCTCCCGGTCGTCCGGTCTTTGTAGACTCCGCAGCTCCTTCCTCTTCCGTCTTCGCTTCCACGCTTCCCTCGCGGATGGTGTAGGTGTTCCTTGGCGCTTGCACTCCTCCACGTCATCCGTAGCGTTCCGACAATACCTATGCATGCACACGGGAGAAGTGTCAAGTAGTATACCATCCTCGAAGGGGTCAAATGAGCACGTGTAATGGAGATGATTCACCTTTGTGTATGTGAAGTAGATGTCGCACGTGTCACTCGCCGAATGGACTCTTGATATGGTGATGTCCATAGGATGCTCCGCATTAGAAGTCATTTGAGTGTACCAACAAGCGGACCATGATCCTCAACGACAATGGTACATACGACTCCATGAGCGAAGGAGAAACGGAAGCACTTGAGCAAGTCGCCATGCACCGACAAATGAACGATGAAGAGGAAAAAGTCTTTTGCGATGAAGATTCAAGTCCCACTCTAGTTGTCTCCAAGGTCTTCACCCTTCAACATCACCAAGAAGAAGACCAAAGATGCCACATATTCCATACCAAGGCCGACATCAATGGAAGGCCCATCAAGGTCATCATCGATGGAGGGAGTTGTCATAACCTCGCAAGTGAAGAACTTTGCTCCAAGCTCCACTTGCACAAGACGAAGCACCCACATCCTTACAAAGTTCAATGGTTTAACGACTCCGGCACTATCCACGTCGAGCATCGAGTACAAGTCTCCTTCAAAATCGGCTCCTACGAAGACACTTTGGAGTGTGATGTCATGCAAATGACCGTTTGCCACCTTATTCTTGGACGCCCATGGAAATTTGATAGAGGTTTCATCCACAATGTCCGAACAAACCACTACATCTTCAAGATGGAAGGAAAGGAGTACGTACTTCGACCTATGTCTCCAAGCCAAGTGATCGCCGACAAGAAAGCCACTCATCGTGGAGAGAATAGTGAGAGAGCGAACCACCAAAAAGAGAGTGAGCGCCACAAGCCCAAATCGAGTTCCTCCATGATGAGCGACAAGAAGAAATTAGTTCTATTTGCCACCAAAAGTGAGATAAGAGGAGTGTGTGAGAACCCATCTAGTGTCCTACACTATGTCCCTTTCTGCATGGACGACGCACCAAAAGCTAACACCTCTCACGCTCTACCTTTAGTGTTGTCTTCTCTTTTGCAAGAATTCCAAGATGTTTTCCCCGACGTGCTACCTCCGGGACTACCTCCACTCCGAGGCATCGAGCACCACATCAACCTCATCCCCGGAGCACCACTTCCGAACAAAGCTCCTTACCGAGCCAACCCTGACGAAACCAAAGAAATACAAAGGCAAGTAAAGCATCTCATAGACCACGGACATGTGCGTGAAAGTTTGAGTCCTTGTGCCGTTTCGGTCATTCTTGTGCCAAAACGATATGGTAGCTTTCGCATGTGCTCCGATTGTAGACCTATCAATGCTATCATCGTTCGCTGTAGGTATCCCATTCCATGCCTTCATGATTTTCTTGATGAACTTAGTGTTGCCACTACCTTTTCAAAACAAAGTGGTTACTATCAAATCCGCATACAAGAGGGTGATGAATGGAAAACCGCTTTCAAAACAAAGTTTGGCTTGTATGAGTGGTTAGTCATGCCTATTGGTCTATCGGAAGCACCAGGTACTTTTTGCGTCTTATGGATCATGTCCTTCGCCCTTACATTGGTGAGTTGGTTGTGGTCTACTTCGATGATATCCTTGTTTATAGCAAATATCTTAAAGATCATGTCACCCATGTTAGAACCGTTTTGCAAGCTCTTTGAAAAGAGTGTCTCTATGCTAACACGGAAAAGTGCCTTCTCGACGTTGATAAGCTCGTTTTCTTGGGTTTTGTTGTTTCCTCTAAGGGTGTTCATGTTGATGACTCTAAGATCAATGCTATTAAAACTAGGCCACAACCAACCTACTTACATCAAGTGTGTAGCTTCCTTGGTTTAGCCGGTTTCTACCATAGATTTGTGAAGGACTTTACCACCATTGCTTCACCTTTGCATGCTTTGAGCAAGAAAATGCGCCTTTTGTTTGGGGACCATCCCAAGACACCGCCTTGAATGAGCTTAAGAATTTGCTTAGTCATGCTCCCGTGCTTGCATTACCCAACTTTGACAAACCCTTTGAGATTCATTGTGATGCTAGTAGTAATGGCATAGGAGGTGTGTTAACGCAAGAGAAACGCCCCATAGCTTACTTTAGTGAGAAACTTTCCGGAGCGCAACTCAATTACCCCATCTATGACAAAGAGTTATATGCTTTAGTGCAAGTTTTGCATGAATGGGAACACTATCTTCGCCCTCATGAATTCATCATTCATACCGATCATGAAACGCTAAAATACCTCAAGTGTCAAACTAAGTTGAATGAGCATCATGCTAAATGGAGTGAATTCATTGAGTCATTTCCTTACATCACCAAGTACATCAAAGGTAAGGAAAATGTTGTGGCGGATGCTCTTTCCGCCATATGCATGCTTGTTACTCAACTTGAATTGGATGTCATTGGCTTTGAGCATATAAAAGCCTTGTATGAGCACGATCCTACTTTTGCTATTCCTTTTGCCAAATGTGTGACACATACCTCTTGGGAACGCTATTACATAAAAAATGGATATCTTATGAGAGCTAACAAGCTTTGCATCCCCGAGTCTTCTCTTCGTTTGTTTCTTTTGCAGGAATCTCATGGAGGAGGACTAATGGGACATTTTTGACGCGACAAGACTTTTGCTACGCTCTCCAAGAACTATTATTGGCCCAAGATGTTTCGCGACGTCAACCGCTTCACCAACCGATGCTCTACATGTCGCAAAGCTAAGTCTAAAGCTCAATCCCATGGACTTTATATGCCTCTCCCAGTTCCATATCAACCATGGGAAGATATTAGCATGGATTTTGTACATGGATTGCCTAGAACTCAAAATGTAAAGGATTCGGTATTTGTCATTGTCGACCGATTCTCTAAGATGGCACACTTCATACCATGCAACAAGATAGACGATGCTTCACATGTTGCCAATCTCTTTTGTAGGGACATATTGCGTCTACATGGAGTGCCAAAGACGATTGTGTCAGACCGCGATGTCAAGTTCCTAAGCTACTTTTGGAAGACCCTATGCGCCAAGCTCGGAATCAAGCTACTCTTCTCCACGACGTACCATCCACAAACCGACGGCCAAATGGAGGTGACCAACTGCACACTCTCTGCTCTATTTCGCATGCTCATCAAGAAGAATATCAAGTAGTGGGAGGAGTGTCTACCTATCGCCGAGTTTGCCTACATCCGTGCAAGACACTCAACAACCGGCAAGTCCCCCCTTCGAGGTCGTCTACGGATTCAACCAATTGTACCCATTGGACATTCTTCTTCTACCACTACAAGAGCGCATCAATATGTACGCAAGTACACGTGTGAACCATCTCAAGAAGGTGCATGAATATACAAGGCACACCATCGAGCGCCAAGTACAACGACTTGCGACCAAGATCAACATCAACAAGCAACCCATGGTATTCAACATTGGTGATCTTGTATTGCTACACCTTCAGAAAGACCTCTTCCCCACCGAACGCAAGTCAAAGCTTCGACCTCGAGCAGATGGACCCTTCAAGGTGCTTGCATGCTACAACAACAACGCTTACAAGATCGACCTCCCGCGAGACAAGTACAACGTGAGCGACATCTTCAATGTCAAGGACCTCTCACCCTACCATGGTGATGAAGAATTTGATCCGAGGTCGGATCTTTCCCAAGGGAGGGGAGATGATGCGGAGCATCCCAAGATCATCCGACCATCGTCTCACCAAGTGCCTAGCGGACCCATGACACGATCATGTGCAAGAGCTCTCGAAACTGAGGTGACATCTCTCCTCTCACAATTCCACGTTGATGCACATGAGACATGGCTACTACCTCAAATGGAGACGTTGTGCATAACCAGGTATCAAGGAGTTAGCCATGGAGACGCTAAGGAGCAAGGAGAATCCAAAGAGGAAGATGGACGTGAAGACGGAGAAGAAGAAGGGCTAAGTCAGCCGAAGCCCGGACGATCGGACCGCCGTCCGGACGATCCGGCCCCAGCCCGGACGATCTGGACCACAGCCCGGACGATCTGGCTAACCCGCCCGAGGACACCCGAAGCTTCACCATGAAGCCGGATCATCCGACCCCAGTCCCTGATCATCCGGCCACCCCCGGACGCCCGGACCAGAACCCGGACATCCGGACCTAACGCGGCGGCCATGACACAGCCGGATCATCCGCACGCTGACCCGGATCATCTGGACCCCCGAAGCCCGGATCATCCAGACAGTGCCTGCGTGCATGATGATGGGGCCGAGGCCCATGTACCCCTTCGCCCCCAACTACTATATATACGACTCCTCCACCTCTTTCTAGGGTTAGCAAAGGATTAGCTCATATTTGTATGAGAGCTTTGCTCATCCACTTCGTTACCTTCTCCTCGGAGATAGCACCTCCTCGGAGAAGACCCCCAAGCGGATGCAAGACCCCTTCAAGGGAAGAACCTCAAGACCTCCTCACGGAGAAGATCGTGCTACATGTATCGTCTTTAGTTGATTCTGGATCGTGTGATCTCTAGTGTACTCGAGGATCTAGCATATGTGTGACTATTTCTTGTTGGTTTAGTGATTCTCTCGTGTTTCCCCTTGTGTTTCCCCTCGTGTTCTTCATGTTCATCGCGGGATCTACTCCTTTCATGAAAGATCATCCCCTAGGGTTCCTACCCTACATCAACCAACATGCAGCACAAGAAGGCCAAGACTAGCTAGAGGAGCAAGATACTCCTAAGGGAAAAATCACCCTTGCCGGGCAGGCGAGCCTAGCAAGGACATGGTCACCCCAGAAGCAAGCCTCCTGGTCATCGCGGCAGGGCCTTCCGGGACTCGTGAAAGCAGAACCACCTCACCACACCACCTCACCACAACGCGCACCGTCGATCGGTGCGGTGTCAAGCTCCAATGTGATTAAGTGGCTATTGTCCGCCACATGGCATCCACATCCTACAGGAAATACCTACAGGCGACACCCGTCCTGCGACGTGTCCAGCGAGCAGGTGCAAAGCTGGCAAAATAGCCCGGCAAGGCCTGCCAGGCAAGCAACGATGTGACGTTGAGCGGCGCATTTAATGCACTCTGTCAACCTACAACTAGGTATGATAGCACTGTTCACTATGTAATCAGCACATAATGACTGATTTGCCATTGGGGTGACCCCTTTGTCTATAAAAGGAGGCCCAACACAACCGTAGGAAGGATTAGCGAATCCACCCCTTCACACATTCATACGCGCGTGGCCATTTCGCCCCTAGGGAACCCTGCCAGGCAAAGCATGTTGCGCTCACCACCATTTTTCCACCATCCATCCACCAAAGTAGGAGTAGGCTTTTACGCCTCATGGCGGCCCGAACCTGGGTAAAAGGCAGCCTGTGTGATCTCTGCCATGCTGTTTGATGCCTCTCTGCTCTTTGTGCAACATGCTATTCCCCCGCCAAACTAGCAAGGGACTCTTAGTCCCAAAGATGCACGTGGTTTCCCACGACAAAATGGCACTTATGACGAGACAATTTTAACTTAGTATAGTGATATTCGTTGCATCTTTCATATGGTGTCTAGCTTTTGATGCTTCTTATTTCTTGAAATGCATTCCGCTTAGTTTAGACATCATAGTTGTGAATATGCAATGCTGTCCTTTTTTCTTACATATTCAATCGTCCTATCATGCGGCCGCCTTACATTAAAGTAGGGCTCCTCAGCATCCTGCATCAATGAGTTCTGAAAAGAGAATCTTTATTCATTTTTCTTATGGGTTTAAATTGGAAAGGCAATAAAATTAACTAAGGGGAAGGAAAAAAATTAAGGCATGGAATGATGGCGGTCTACCAGCGAAACCGGCATCCCAAGTGCTTTCTGTAGCTTGACAGAGTGATATTGTCTTGCATGCTGCATACGGAGTCTATCTTGTATTACTTATAATTTTATTAAATGACTTCTGCTTAGTTTATACAAATAGTTGTGAATATTCCATGTCGTCCTGTTCTTCGTACATATTCCATCCTCGTATCATGTGTTTGCCTTACATCAAAGTAGTGATTGTCAGTATAATGCATGAATGAGTACTGAAGTGTGAATTTTATTGCATTTTCTTGTTGGTTTACTTCACAATGAAAAATCAATAAAGCGGAAGGAAATTAGCAATGCAGTGGATAATGGTGCTCCTTGCGACCAATTGAAGCAGAGGGCCTCTACAGATTCAACTCCGCCATCCCCCCAACAAGAATTGGAAGACATCACATCCATAGACACTCAATGTAGTTGTGTTGATGACGAGCACGTCTCCCTTAGTCCACCATCGCAGGTGCTCCCTCTAACTTGGGACTATTATATGTGGTTGCAAGTTATGTATGATGTCTAGCTTGTATTGCTTCTGATTTAGTTGAATTCCATCTGCTGACTTTACACATTATACTTGTGAATAAGACACATGTTCCTGTTTCTAGAACTTACAATATATGTCTATCACACCATGTTCTTACATCCACAAGGACGTGAATGTTACATATAGCATTCTTTTTTAGCTTGTACTACTTCTAATTTGTTGAAATGGCACTTATGACGTGATTGTTTTATCTTGGTAGAGTCATATTCGTTGCATTTTTCATATGGTGTCTGGATTTCATTGCTTATAATTTGCTGAAATGCCTTCTGCTTAGTTTACACATCATAGATGTGAATATGCAATGTTGTCATTTTTTCTTACACATTCAATCATCCTATCGTGCGGTCGCCTTACATTAAAGTAGTGCTCGCCAGCATCCTACATCAAGGAGTTCTGAAAAGCGATTGTTTTTCATTTTTCTTGTGGATTTGACTTAACAAGGCAATACAATTATGTAAGAGGAAGGAAACAAGGAAGGGACGGATGGCGTTCTTCCAGCGAAACCGGCATCCCAGGGGTTTTCTCTAGCTTGGTTGTGTGATATTGTCTTCCATGTTGAATACTGTGTCTAGCTTGTATTGCTTATAATTTGATTAAATTACTACTGCTTAGTTTACACAAATAGTTATGAATATGCCATGACGTCCTGTTTTTGTACATATTCCATCCTTGTATCATGTGTTTGCGTTAGTGTACTGATTGTCAGTATCATGCATGAATGAGTGTTGAAGAGTGAATTTTATTGTATTTTCTTGTCGGTTTACTTGACAATGCAAAATCAATAAAGCAGAAGGAAATTAGCAATGAAGTAGATAATGGTGCTCCTTCCGACCAACTAAAACAGAGGGCCTCTACAGATTCTACTTCGCCAACCCCCCAACAATATTTGCAAGACAACACAGGCATAGACATTCAACATAGCTCTATTGATGATGAGCAAATCTCCTGATGTAGGGTGGAACTCTAGATGGCCAATCTTTCATGAAAGGAGCGGATCCTGCGATGAACATGAAGAACGCAAGAGAAACGCCCCATAGCTTACTTTAGTGAGAAACTTTCCGGAGCGCAACTCAATTACCCCATCTATGACAAAGAGTTATATGCTTTAGTGCAAGTTTTGCATGAATGGGAACACTATCTTCGCCCTCATGAATTCATCATTCATACCGATCATGAAACGCTAAAATACCTCAAGTGTCAAACTAAGTTGAATGAGCATCATGCTAAATGGAGTGAATTCATTGAGTCATTTCCTTACATCACCAAGTACATCAAAGGTAAGGAAAATGTTGTGGCGGATGCTCTTTCCGCCATATGCATGCTTGTTACTCAACTTGAATTGGATGTCATTGGCTTTGAGCATATAAAAGCCTTGTATGAGCACGATCCTACTTTTGCTATTCCTTTTGCCAAATGTGTGACACATACCTCTTGGGAACGCTATTACATAAAAAATGGATATCTTATGAGAGCTAACAAGCTTTGCATCCCCGAGTCTTCTCTTCGTTTGTTTCTTTTGCAGGAATCTCATGGAGGAGGACTAATGGGACATTTTTGACGCGACAAGACTTTTGCTACGCTCTCCAAGAACTATTATTGGCCCAAGATGTTTCGCGACGTCAACCGCTTCACCAACCGATGCTCTACATGTCGCAAAGCTAAGTCTAAAGCTCAATCCCATGGACTTTATATGCCTCTCCCAGTTCCATATCAACCATGGGAAGATATTAGCATGGATTTTGTACATGGATTGCCTAGAACTCAAAATGTAAAGGATTCGGTATTTGTCATTGTCGACCGATTCTCTAAGATGGCACACTTCATACCATGCAACAAGATAGACGATGCTTCACATGTTGCCAATCTCTTTTGTAGGGACATATTGCGTCTACATGGAGTGCCAAAGACGATTGTGTCAGACCGCGATGTCAAGTTCCTAAGCTACTTTTGGAAGACCCTATGCGCCAAGCTCGGAATCAAGCTACTCTTCTCCACGACGTACCATCCACAAACCGACGGCCAAATGGAGGTGACCAACTGCACACTCTCTGCTCTATTTCGCATGCTCATCAAGAAGAATATCAAGTAGTGGGAGGAGTGTCTACCTATCGCCGAGTTTGCCTACATCCGTGCAAGACACTCAACAACCGGCAAGTCCCCCCTTCGAGGTCGTCTACGGATTCAACCAATTGTACCCATTGGACATTCTTCTTCTACCACTACAAGAGCGCATCAATATGTACGCAAGTACACGTGTGAACCATCTCAAGAAGGTGCATGAATATACAAGGCACACCATCGAGCGCCAAGTACAACGACTTGCGACCAAGATCAACATCAACAAGCAACCCATGGTATTCAACATTGGTGATCTTGTATTGCTACACCTTCAGAAAGACCTCTTCCCCACCGAACGCAAGTCAAAGCTTCGACCTCGAGCAGATGGACCCTTCAAGGTGCTTGCATGCTACAACAACAACGCTTACAAGATCGACCTCCCGCGAGACAAGTACAACGTGAGCGACATCTTCAATGTCAAGGACCTCTCACCCTACCATGGTGATGAAGAATTTGATCCGAGGTCGGATCTTTCCCAAGGGAGGGGAGATGATGCGGAGCATCCCAAGATCATCCGACCATCGTCTCACCAAGTGCCTAGCGGACCCATGACACGATCATGTGCAAGAGCTCTCGAAACCGAGGTGACATCTCTCCTCTCACAATTCCACGTTGATGCACATGAGACATGGCTACTACCTCAAATGGAGACGTTGTGCATAACCAGGTATCAAGGAGTTAGCCATGGAGACGCTAAGGAGCAAGGAGAATCCAAAGAGGAAGATGGACGTGAAGACGGAGAAGAAGAAGGGCTAAGTCAGCCGAAGCCCGGACGATCGGACCGCCGTCCGGACGATCCGGCCCCAGCCCGGACGATCTGGACCACAGCCCGGACGATCTGGCTAACCCGCCCGAGGACACCCGAAGCTTCACCATGAAGCCGGATCATCCGACCCCAGTCCCTGATCATCCGGCCACCCCCGGACGCCCGGACCAGAACCCGGACATCCGGACCTAACGCGGCGGCCATGACACAGCCGGATCATCCGCACGCTGACCCGGATCATCTGGACCCCCGAAGCCCGGATCATCCAGACAGTGCCTGCGTGCATGATGATGGGGCCGAGGCCCATGTACCCCTTCGCCCCCAACTACTATATATACGACTCCTCCACCTCTTTCTAGGGTTAGCAAAGGATTAGCTCATATTTGTATGAGAGCTTTGCTCATCCACTTCGTTACCTTCTCCTCGGAGATAGCACCTCCTCGGAGAAGACCCCCAAGCGGATGCAAGACCCCTTCAAGGGAAGAACCTCAAGACCTCCTCACGGAGAAGATCGTGCTACATGTATCGTCTTTAGTTGATTCTGGATCGTGTGATCTCTAGTGTACTCGAGGATCTAGCATATGTGTGACTATTTCTTGTTGGTTTAGTGATTCTCTCGTGTTTCCCCTTGTGTTTCCCCTCGTGTTCTTCATGTTCATCGCGGGATCTACTCCTTTCATGAAAGATCATCCCCTAGGGTTCCTACCCTACATCAACCAACATGCAGCACAAGAAGGCCAAGACTAGCTAGAGGAGCAAGATACTCCTAAGGGAAAAATCACCCTTGCCGGGCAGGCGAGCCTAGCAAGGACATGGTCACCCCAGAAGCAAGCCTCCTGGTCGTCGCGGCAGGGCCTTCCGGGACTCGTGAAAGCAGAACCACCTCACCACACCACCTCACCACAACGCGCACCGTCGATCGGTGCGGTGTCAAGCTCCAATGTGATTAAGTGGCTATTGTCCGCCACATGGCATCCACATCCTACAGGAAATACCTACAGGCGACACCCGTCCTGCGACGTGTCCAGCGAGCAGGTGCAAAGCTGGCAAAATAGCCCGGCAAGGCCTGCCAGGCAAGCAACGATGTGACGTTGAGCGGCGCATTTAATGCACTCTGTCAACCTACAACTAGGTATGAT
Source organism: Triticum urartu (assembly GCF_056163025.1). Taxonomy (NCBI): domain Eukaryota; kingdom Viridiplantae; phylum Streptophyta; class Magnoliopsida; order Poales; family Poaceae; genus Triticum; species Triticum urartu. Next base: position 288,406,941 of record NC_141878.1, on the reverse strand, counting down.
AGCACTGTTCACTATGTAATCAGCACATAATGACTGATTTGCCATTGGGGTGACCCCTTTGTCTATAAAAGGAGGCCCAACACAACCGTAGGAAGGATTAGCGAATCCACCCCTTCACACATTCATACGCGCGTGGCCATTTCGCCCCTAGGGAACCCTGCCAGGCAAAGCATGTTGCGCTCACCACCATTTTTCCACCATCCATCCACCAAAGTAGGAGTAGGCTTTTACGCCTCATGGCGGCCCGAACCTGGGTAAAAGGCAGCCTGTGTGATCTCTGCCATGCTGTTTGATGCCTCTCTGCTCTTTGTGCAACATGCTATTCCCCCGCCAAACTAGCAAGGGACTCTTAGTCCCAAAGATGCACGTGGTTTCCCACGACAAAATGGCACTTATGACGAGACAATTTTAACTTAGTATAGTGATATTCGTTGCATCTTTCATATGGTGTCTAGCTTTTGATGCTTCTTATTTCTTGAAATGCATTCCGCTTAGTTTAGACATCATAGTTGTGAATATGCAATGCTGTCCTTTTTTCTTACATATTCAATCGTCCTATCATGCGGCCGCCTTACATTAAAGTAGGGCTCCTCAGCATCCTGCATCAATGAGTTCTGAAAAGAGAATCTTTATTCATTTTTCTTATGGGTTTAAATTGGAAAGGCAATAAAATTAACTAAGGGGAAGGAAAAAAATTAAGGCATGGAATGATGGCGGTCTACCAGCGAAACCGGCATCCCAAGTGCTTTCTGTAGCTTGACAGAGTGATATTGTCTTGCATGCTGCATACGGAGTCTATCTTGTATTACTTATAATTTTATTAAATGACTTCTGCTTAGTTTATACAAATAGTTGTGAATATTCCATGTCGTCCTGTTCTTCGTACATATTCCATCCTCGTATCATGTGTTTGCCTTACATCAAAGTAGTGATTGTCAGTATAATGCATGAATGAGTACTGAAGTGTGAATTTTATTGCATTTTCTTGTTGGTTTACTTCACAATGAAAAATCAATAAAGCGGAAGGAAATTAGCAATGCAGTGGATAATGGTGCTCCTTGCGACCAATTGAAGCAGAGGGCCTCTACAGATTCAACTCCGCCATCCCCCCAACAAGAATTGGAAGACATCACATCCATAGACACTCAATGTAGTTGTGTTGATGACGAGCACGTCTCCCTTAGTCCACCATCGCAGGTGCTCCCTCTAACTTGGGACTATTATATGTGGTTGCAAGTTATGTATGATGTCTAGCTTGTATTGCTTCTGATTTAGTTGAATTCCATCTGCTGACTTTACACATTATACTTGTGAATAAGACACATGTTCCTGTTTCTAGAACTTACAATATATGTCTATCACACCATGTTCTTACATCCACAAGGACGTGAATGTTACATATAGCATTCTTTTTTAGCTTGTACTACTTCTAATTTGTTGAAATGGCACTTATGACGTGATTGTTTTATCTTGGTAGAGTCATATTCGTTGCATTTTTCATATGGTGTCTGGATTTCATTGCTTATAATTTGCTGAAATGCCTTCTGCTTAGTTTACACATCATAGATGTGAATATGCAATGTTGTCATTTTTTCTTACACATTCAATCGTCCTATCGTGCGGTCGCCTTACATTAAAGTAGTGCTCGCCAGCATCCTACATCAAGGAGTTCTGAAAAGCGATTGTTTTTCATTTTTCTTGTGGATTTGACTTAACAAGGCAATACAATTATGTAAGAGGAAGGAAACAAGGAAGGGACGGATGGCGTTCTTCCAGCGAAACCGGCATCCCAGGGGTTTTCTCTAGCTTGGTTGTGTGATATTGTCTTCCATGTTGAATACTGTGTCTAGCTTGTATTGCTTATAATTTGATTAAATTACTACTGCTTAGTTTACACAAATAGTTATGAATATGCCATGACGTCCTGTTTTTGTACATATTCCATCCTTGTATCATGTGTTTGCGTTAGTGTACTGATTGTCAGTATCATGCATGAATGAGTGTTGAAGAGTGAATTTTATTGTATTTTCTTGTCGGTTTACTTGACAATGCAAAATCAATAAAGCAGAAGGAAATTAGCAATGAAGTAGATAATGGTGCTCCTTCCGACCAACTAAAACAGAGGGCCTCTACAGATTCTACTTCGCCAACCCCCCAACAATATTTGCAAGACAACACAGGCATAGACATTCAACATAGCTCTATTGATGATGAGCAAATCTCCTGATGTAGGGTGGAACTCTAGATGGCCAATCTTTCATGAAAGGAGCGGATCCTGCGATGAACATGAAGAACACGAGGGGAAACATGAGGGGAAATCACAAAAGGGCACAAAGAGAAACACTCAAACCAACAAGATTAAGTCACACATGTGCTAGATCCTCAAAACACGAGAGGAGATACAAGATCCACGATCAACAAAGGACGATACAAATGGTAACCGGTCTTCTCCATGAGGAGGTATTGATGGTCTTCTCCGTGAGGAGGTCTTGAATCCAAGTGGATCTTCTCCGAAGAGACGCCGCGGTCTCTCTCATGAGTAGATCCGATATGGATGAGCGAGGCTCTATCTCTCAAATGAGCTATCACAACGCTAACCATAACTAGGAGGAGGTGGGGGAGTATATATAGTGTTAGCCCACGAAGGGATAAGTGAGAGGGGGGATACATGGGCCCTTGGCCCATTCTCTGCGCACAGGCCGGTGCCGGATGTCCGGGCTGGGGGGCAGATGTCCGCGGCTCAGGAAGAGCCGGATGTCCGGGCCTCTGGCTAGATGTCCGGGCTGGAGTTGCCCGATTCTTCTTCTCTCTAGTTAGCGTGCTCCAGATTTCTGGGCAAAGAGACCAGATGTCCTTGGATTTGGGAGGAGCCGGATGTTTGGGGCATGGGGTCGGATGTCTGGGCCGTCGGGGTCCAGCTTCGGGTGCGTTCTGTGATGGGCACCAGATTTCCGGGGGTCGGGCCGGATGTCCGGGCTGGTCCGGATGTCCGGGCTGGGGCCGAATGTCTGGCCCTGTAGTAGCTGGCTCTTCTTCCTTCTCCTTCCTTTGCTTCCGCGCATGCTTGGCCTTGGTCCTTGGGTTCTCCATGGTCTCCTCGGGTGTACCTGAGTATGAACAAGGTCCGCGCTTGAAGTAGCATCCATGTCTTACATGCGGAAAGGGAAGATTCAGAAAGGAGCGAGTTCACCTTGTGTCCAATGGCGTATGCTTGAGGTCTCAACATGAGGGCACTTGGGGCTTGGGGAGTAGTCATAGTGTACATGGGGATGATCGTCGGATGCTCTGCATCATCTCCCCTCCCTTGGGAAAGATCCGACCTCGGATCGTGATCCTCATCACCATGGAAACGGTTGTTGTGGACAGACTTGTAGTTGGACGGAGTTGAAGACATTGCGCAATCCAAGTACTCCAAGGTGTCACCGGAGTGGTATACATGCAAAAAGAGCGAACATAAATGACACTCGGAAATACAATGGTTAGCGCACACAAAGTGTCCATCATGTAAGAATGAGCCCGTGCGACAAGATTGATCATGACAAGGCGCATGAAGCTTATCCAAAAGATATGGAATGGTATGCAAAGCATTCATGGGAGAAAAAATATTCATTATGTGCACAAATGTGTTGTGAATATGATCAATGCAACCACGACGCAAAATGATGTCATAGTGAGACGGTTTATCAATAGCATGAATATGGTAATGGATGCTCAATGTGATGTGATCATGCAATTGATGGTAGTCAATAATGATTCGGAGCATCCTATGGACATCACCATGTCAAGAGTCCGTTCAGCGAGTGACACATGCAACATCTACTTGACATACACAAAGGTGAATCATCTCCTTTACACGTCCTCACTTGACCCCCTCGAGGATGGTATACTACGTGACACTTCTCCCATGTGCATGCATAGGTATTGTCAGAGCTTCGCAGAAGACGAGGAGGAGTGAAAGCGCCAAGGAACAACTATACCATCTGTGAGGGAAGCCTGGAAGCGACGACGGAAGAAGACGGAGCTGCTGAAGCTACAGCGGCCGGACATCCGGGCCAGAGGCCGGACATCCGGCGGATGGGCAGCCGCGTAGGAGCTCCCCCAACAGACGGCCAACAGCATCAGCGGCCGGACATCCGGTGCCTCAGCAACGCCCGGACATCTAGCACCCACCCCTGGAAATCCGGACAGCAGCTATCCAGAGAGCAACAGTTTCAGCCACCGCCAGGCCGGACATCCGATGAGTGCCCCGGACATCCGGCGACCCGCGAACGACCGGACATCCGGGCCGCAGCCAGTGTGCATGGACAGGGCCCGAGGACCATGTATCCCCCCTCTCACTTACCCCTTCATGAACTAGACTATATATACTACTTCCCCTCCTCCTAGTTAGGGTCAACAAAGTAGTAGCTCATTTAGAGATAGAGCTTTGCTCATCCATTACGGATCTACTCCACGAGAGAGACCGCAGCCCCTCTTCGGAGAATATCCACCTTGGATTCAAGACCCCTCACGGGAAGATCCCCTCGTGGATTCAAGACCTCCTCATGGAGATGAATCTTACCTTGTATCTTTCCCTTTGTTGTTCATGTACCTTGTGGATCTTGTGTGTTTGATTGTCCAGTGGATGTGTGATTGGACTTGTTCTTGAGTGTCTCCCCTTGTGATTTCTCTCCGTTCTACCTCGTGTTCTTCGAGTTCTTAGTTGGGATCCGCTGTGCTCGTGAAAGATCGGCCATCTAGGATTCAACCCTACATCATCTTGTTATCATGAGCCACGTTGACCACGATTTCGGAGCCTCCCCTCTTTGTTTTCTAGCCCCAAATTTTTTTTGTGATTTGTTTGTTTGATGAAGTTTTGTTGGATTTGATCCATGGAGTTGCTTGGTTTCAAGTGGATCTAGCATATCCCCAAGTATCCCCACTTTCCATCCATGATATCCCATCAATTTTGCCCCCAAAATCATCTATTTCCGCCCCCAAATCGAGTTTCAAAGTCCAAATCCCGATTTGGAATCGTCGGGCTGGACATCCAGGCCATCGGCCCGGACATCCGGGACCCAGGCCGGACATCCAGCTCCTGGAGCATAAAATCCGCACGGTTCTGGACATCAGCCCCCGGATATCCGGCCCCTGGCAAGTCAGCCTTCCCCGTTTCACTGTTTTATCCATAACTAATTCATCCGGAGTTCGATTTTCGCGTTCTTTAGCTTGTTGAGAAGCTCTTGACATCCCCCTTCCCAAAAAATACTACCATAACCATTTGACTCCATCAAATTTTTGAAACTTTGGCATCTTTGCCTAGGGCTTCCACCATATCATCTGCATAACCCCCACCGACTTCCGCAACCAAACCCATATTGATGCCCATAGCATTAGTGGCTATTTGAGTTGTGATTTGAGTCTCCTAAGGTGTTTAGGCTACTTAGGGACGGTTGCTTCTCCATCAACCACCACCACCACCATAACTTCCGCATAGGCTTGACCACCATACACTTCCACCACCACACCTAAATACAATTTTGTTTGTGTTGTGAGTTGTGTCTCCTAAGGTGTTTCGGCTACTTAGGGACCGTGCTTCCAACTCCGACACCGTGTATAGTCCACCACCTTACCCTCCATTTCCGCATTGCGTACTCCACAACCTATCATTGCCTTTCCGCAATTCCATTGAGCTTCCACGCAACCACCACCGCATTCCCGCTACCACCATTTGACATTTGTCTTTTCAGATTTTGAGTTCGCGGTTTTTCCGTTTCCTAAGGTGTTTCGGCTACTTAGGGACGAGTCACCATCATCTTTGTATCTCCATCAGGATCACCGCCACTCATCATCGCCTTGAGTTTGTCATCGACATTGACCACTTCACCATCATCCGTCCGTGGCTTACAAACGACAAACCCTTGACGGTAACCTCCATATCATCTTGGTATCGTGGTATCCCTCCATTGTATATTCCCTTGCAATTTCATTGATAACCCCTAGCCCATTTTGCGTCACTTGCCTATCAAGAATAGCCATTTGAATATTGCAGGCAATGTTACTCGTACACATTAGTGATCTACACCTCCCATTGCATACATACCATATCATATTGGTATCATATCATGTCTTATGTCACAAGATTGTTTCCGCATATACACAATTGCTAGCTTGGTTTGTGCATGTCGCATTGTGGCCATATCCAAAAAAAGAAAAAGAGAATAAAGCTTTTAAGAAAAAAAGAGAGAGCAAAGAAGCTTGTAAGCAATAGCCATAGCATCATAACACATTGCATATAAGATTGTCATATCCGATCATCTTGGATCATCTTGAGAGAAACATCGGGAACATCATATACATAGCATACTTGGGATAGAAGTCATTGCATTTTTGTCTCCTATAGGTTGTGCACAAGTGTTGTATCCGCCTTTTGAGCAATCGTGCTAGCGTCTCTATACATTTTGAGCTCATTCCTTGGTTGCACGACCCCACTCATCTATCCTTGTGTGTGTTTCCGTGTGCCACATATTGCTATTGGTCTACTTGTTTCACTTGCGAATTTGTGAATCTCTTTCAACATTATTGACTCTTGCTAACATTTTGCATTAAATATTATTGTGCCACCATCCTCACCGAGCTACTCCATAAGCTTTAGTTTGTAGGTGTGAGTGAACAAGTCCGGTACCAATTCCACTATTCTTTCATCTCACATTGAGTGAAATGGGATACATCCTCAACTTTGGGAAAAGGTAACTTGGTATTGTTTATCTCATTTCCTACTCACCTCTACTCGAGTCTTGTGATGGATAGGCAAGGCATTTCACCGTCGGTCTACAACAACAACGACGAGTTCGATGCCACGAATAACTCTATCGACGCCAAGACGCAAGCTCAAATGGAGGAGATCAAAGCCATCATCAAGTCCTACAAGCGATCTTCCTCATCTTCGAGAAGACGCTCAAGTATACATGCTTCCAAGCTACCATCTCCGGCAATGTCACATCGGCATTGACACCATCCCCACCACGAACGTGAAGGTCAAGAGCTCAACACCAACAACCGCTCAACGACTTCGCCATCTCCCTTGGCATCTTCGCCAAGCGACTTCAAGGCATCTTCGCCTTAGGATATACGACATCTTCACCAACAAGCACCTCAAGACTACTCTCAAGAGAAGCTCCCCAAGCTCAAGTCCGCGACTTCCACGAGCTACTTCGACCTCGACATCAACCATGAGATTCCTTTCTATGGAACTCTAGAACCCGAGGAGTATCTCGAGTGGGAATGTTTGGTGGACGACTACCTCAAGCTACAACAAGTTCCTAAGCATGAAAGTAAGAAAGATATGAGAAAAATAATTTTATGGTGTTGGCAAGAAGTCCAATGTAAATAGCAATGGAACATCATGACTCCAAACACAACAAACATCAATACCATGGCACATAGAGAAATCATGGAAATAGCTACAAGGGTCTCCACCAAGCATGCAAAATACACATAGAAGTAGTATAATGGTGAATCATGGGTAAATGCACGCAAGGGTCACAATTGCATGGAAAAATCATAGAAAGAGGCATAGCATGCAAAGTGAACACGAGAAAATGGGCATAACGTAACAAGTGATATATAGCCCAAAGTCGTGTGAGAGACAAGTAAAAGGAATGCACGAAGTCCGTGCGCGAAGAGAACGGTGGTAAGGATAGTCCACGGGATCGCAAGTCATCTTTGCTCTCAAGAGCCCGTTTCGTCAACTCTTGGAATTGAGAGGTTTACGAATATACGTGAGTACCTACACAAAACAAAGACAAAGGAAAAATTGTGTGTGCATGGTATATGTACACATCATCCATCATGATGCGCACGTGTTTGTGTTGGTTAGCACAAAATAGCCAATGCTCAAACAAATGAGATGTGTGATATAGAAACATGTCATCCATCATGAGAGGTTTGTTGTTATGTATAGTATAATGGAGACTCAAATTATGTAATGCATCATGAGAAATATCTAGAGCATTGTTATGCGTGGAATGCATATGGTGCAAGCAATTATGGGAATCATGCAAAGTATGGAATGCATCAAAATCTCCTAATATGTATGAGGAAACTATGGGGGTCTCCTCATGAGCATTAATGGAAACATCACTTGGAGAATATTGACAACATCCAAAACAATGCATATTTGGAACATTGGATCATGGCATGGCAAAGTAGATGAATTGTGCAAATCATGCAAAGGAAGCATGGCAATATCATCACATGAAAAACAAAAGCCAAGGACCATCATCTCGTCATCTATGCCACAAGTGCAGATGGGATTTATTTTAATGGGGCATGCATAGCTACTATGTTGAGATTGAAATGATGCAATATGGGAGATCTCACTCATAGCATATGCCAAGTTTAAAGGATTATCAAACATGAAGTGACCAATAGAATGTTCACATGATATCCTGTGGAGCATAGCATTACAACTAGGCAACACAACATGCTCATCATCATATTCATCATAAATTGGTAAGTCATGACATGAGGAAGTCGCACTAGCATGAAGCATGGTAATAGGTGTGTCAACATCATGCAAGCAATCATTGGTAATATAGTCCACTAGTGGGACAAGAGAAGCACCATCACCTATGTTACCTTTAGAGCATCGCTCATGTGTTGTAGGTGAGGTCATCTTCATCTTGATGGAACCATGTGAGGGGTGCATCTTCTTCCACCATGGCCATCGTCGTCTCCATTGGAGGTATGGACTCGTCGAGGGTAGGCATGTCGTCATGTAGGAGACCTAGCACCAAAGAAGAAAACACACTCGGAGTAGAGGTTAAGTCGTTAGAAATCATAGCGGCCTCACGTGCCGTGTCAACTACCTCACTCACTAAGGGTTGTGGCTCACTCACTCCCTCTTCGATGCTCTCACTTGTATGGTGGGTGGAGTCACTCAAATGGCTCTCAACCTCACATAGGGTATGTGGCATGCTCTCATGTATGAGGCTAGTGGTGGTCACACTCATCCTCTCATAGGAAATGCACTCAATGTCACATATGGTGGAGTCACTCATCTCACTCATGGGGTGGTGTCTCTCCTTACATGGGAATTGGGACATCTCATCATATGTGGGTGTCGGAGAGATGTAGGTGCAAATGTCTCCATGCTCAATCATGTCATAGTCGTAGCCGTGGATGAAGGCCAAAGATGGCACATCATCACTCTCCTCTAAGACCAAAGATAAGGACTCATTTGCGGTCTCGTAGCTTGACTCGGAGTATGAGTCCAATATGGGCGTCGTCTTCATGTTGTTGAAGAGGTTCATGCTCGTCGCTGTGGTCGAAGGGGATGGCCCTAGCTCGACCTTCTTGTAGCCATCTTGTTGTTGGAGCCCATATGATGTGGCACCTCGTAGCTCGTCTCCATGACCGAGGGAAAATTCCCATGTTCGGCCATCTTCCTTGAGGGAATTCCGAAGATGGAAGTGTCACCCTCGCTCACAGGTGGTCGCCTTGTTGGTGAAGATGTCGATGTTGGAGAACTCATGGGAAGTAGGCAAAGATGTCGTACGTCCGAAGGCGAAGATGCCTTGAGAACACTTGGCGAAGATGTCGAAGTGGTTGGTGCAGCCGTAGCTCCGTCTTGGTGGTGCTCATCTCGCGGTCTTCTCTTATGCTCATGAAGGTTGGCCTTGGCGTGAAGTAGGGCTTGTTGGGACTTGTGCATTTGCACTTGGCGAGCACCTTCATGATGATGGTGTCGTTGTCGTGCTTGAGCTCGATGGGGTTCGTCGCCATCGTGCACATGATGCTTGGAGGTGACTTGCCCTTGATGACAATGTGGATCACGAACGTGATGGTGGTCGCCATGGAGATGTGGACGTGGACGACTTGCCCTTGCATCATTTTTGCGCTCCGAAGACTTGTGACTTGAACGTCGCCGCCTTGAGGATGATGAAGGGGAAGAACAGTTGATCAACAAGGTCCGAATCTCCTCCATCCTTGCATCTTGCTCCTCCTTTTGTGCGGAAAGCTTGTTGTCGATGTTGTCCCTTTTCCTTGCTTCGGAGTGACGAATGTCGATGGAGAGGTTCTCGACGCGCTCTCGCAATCTTGATTGTGCGCCTTGCATTTTTCGTTGTAGATCGAAGATTGACGCTTTGGTGATGTAGTTGTTCACGCCGTCGTTGTTGTGGAAGACCAGAGATGATATGCCTTCCCAATCTATCACAATACTCGAGCAAATATGAGTGGAGAAAGGATAAGAACTATACCAAATGTACCTTGACCGATGTTGAAGATGGATCAATGATCACTCAATGATGTAACAAGGAAATATCACAATTGGTACCAATTCTTGTCGGTTTCTCACACCTACACAAATAAGGCTTATGGTGGAGCTCGGTGAGGATAGTGGCACAAAAATTTGATGCAAAATGTTAGCAAGAGTCAATAATGTTGAAAGAGATTCACAAATTCGCAAGTGAAACAAGTAGACCAATAGAAATGAATGGCACATGGAAACGCACACACGGATAGATAAATGGGGCCGTGCAACCAAGGATGAGAACAAAATGTGGAATCCACGGAAAACGCTCGTGTTGCACAACTCAAGAGAGACACTAGCATGATTGCTCAATAGGCAGATACGACACTTGTGCACAACCTATAAGATGCAAAATAGATAAAGTTTCTATCCCAAGTATGTTATGTGTATGATTTCCGGTGGTATGATCCAAGATGATCGGATATGACAATCTTATGCAATGTGGTATGATGCTATGGCCCTTGATTACAAGCTCTTTGTTCACTATTCTTCTTTGCTTAAAAGCTTATTATTATTTTTTGTATGTGTGTGGCCACTTTTGCATAATGCACAAACCAAGATATCAATTGTGTATATGAAAGAACAAACTTGTGACACAAGGGATGATATGATACCAATATGATATGGTATGTATGTATGTATGCAATGTATGGTGTAGATCACTAATATGCACAAGTAACGTTTCCGGCAATACTCAAATGGCTAGTCTCGATAAGCAAGTAACGCAAAATGGGCTAGGGGTTATCAATGCAATTGCAAGGGGAATATACAATGGAGGGATACCATGATACCAAGATGATATGGAGGTTACCGTGCGCGGTGATGATGAGTGGCGATGTTCTTGATGTAGATACCAAGATGATGGAGACTTGTCCCTAAGTAGCCGAAACACCTTAGGAAACGGAAAAAACATGAACTCAAAATATCAAACGTCAAATGTCAAATGGGGGTAGCGGGAAAGCGGTGGTGGTTGCGGAAGCTAAATGGGATTGCGGGAATGCAATGATGGGTTTTGAGGCACAATGTGTATGTGGAGGATAAGGTGGTGGACTATACACGGTGTCGGAGTTAGAAGCACGGTCCTTAAGTAGCCTAAACACCTTAGGAGACACAACTCTCAACACAAACAAAATTGGGTTAAGTTGGAGTGATGGAAGTATATGGTGGGAAAATCTATGCGGAAGTTATGGTGGTGGTTGATGAAGAAGCAATGGTCCCTAAGTAGCCTAAACACCTTAGGAGACTCAAATCACAACTCAAACAACCACGAATGCTATGGGGATTGAGGGAGTCCTGGATTAGGGGGTGTCCAGGTAGCCGGACTATACCTTCAGTCGGACTCCAGGACTATGAAGATACAAGATTGAAGACTCCGTCCCGTGTCCGGATGGGACTTTCCTTGGCATGGAAGGAAAGCTTGACGATGCGGATATTCAAGATCTCCTACCATTGTAACCGACTTTGTGTAACCCTAACCCTCTCCGTTGTCTATATAAACCGGAGGGTTTTAGTCCGTAGGACAACTTCATCATACAACAATCATACCATAGGCTAGATTTTAGGGTTTAGTGTAACGCCCTCGATGCGGCTATAGCTCCCACGTGTCGAGGCACGACTTAGAGGCATAACCGCATTGAAAGCAATGTCGCAAGTTAGGCAATCTTCACAACATCCCATGTAATATAGATAATAAAAGGGGAGATACATAGTTGGCTTACAGTCGCCACGTCAATCAAAGTACATAAATAGCATTACATCAAACAAACACTCATGGCCCGACTACGGCGCCAAAATAAAAGATAACCCAACATGCGACACGGTCCCGATCACCCCAACTGGGCACCACTACTGATCATCATGGAAAGACACATAGTAACGGCGCCAAAATAAAAGATAACCCAACATGCGACACGGTCCCGATCACCCCAACTGGCCACCACTACTGATCATCATGGAAAGACACATAGTAACGGCGTGAGTCCTCGTCGAACTCCCACTTGAGCTCAAGCGCGTCATCTGGAATGGAATCATCAGGCCCTGCATCTGGTTTGGAAGTATTCTGTGAGCCACAGGGACTCAGCAATCTCACACCCTCGCGATCAAGACTATTTAAGCTTAATAGGTAAGGCAAGGTACAATATGTGGAGCTGCAGCAAGCGACTAGCATATATGGTGGCTATCCTGTTCGCAAAAGAGAGCGAGAAGAGGAGGCAAAGCGCGAACGAGTAACTAGAGGACAAACTGCGCAAGCATTACTCCAACACTGTGTTCACTTCCCGGACTCCGCCGAGAAGAGACCATCACGGCAACTCACACAGTTGATTCATTTTAATTAAGTTAAGGTTCAAGTTGTCTACAACCGGACATTAACAAATTCCCATCTGCCCATAACCGCGGGCACGGCTTTCGAAAGTTCAAATCCCTACAGGGGAGTCACAACATAGCCCATGACAAGCTCTCACGGTCAACGAAGGAATAGACCTCCTCCCGAGACGTTCCGATCAGACTCGGTATCCCGGTTCTTCAAGACACTTTGACAAGTTAAAACAAATCCAGCAACACCGCCCAAATGTGCCGACAAATCCCGATAGGAGCTGCACATATCTCGTTCTCAGGGCACACTCAGATGAGCCAGACGTCGGGTAGGCCAGCCCAGAGTTGCCCCTGGTAGCCCCGGTCATCGCTCAGTTTGACCAACACTCAGAGGAGCACTGGCCCGGGGGGGTTTAAATAAGATGACCCTCGGGCTCCAGAAACCCAAAGGAAAAAGAGGCTAGGTGGAAAATGGTAAAACAAAGGTTGGGCGTTGATGGAAAAGCTTTATTCAAGGCGAACTATCAAGGGGTTCCCATTATCACCCAACCGTGTAAGGAACGCAAAATCCGGGAACATAACACCGATATGACGGAAACTAGGGCGGCAAGAGTGGAACAAAACACTAGGTGAGAGGCTGAGCCCTCCACCCTTTACCAGGTATATAGATGCATTAAGATAACATGGCAATATAATGATATCCCAACAAGTAAATAATGTTCCAACAAGGAACGGTCTCCAATCTTCACCTGCAACTAGCAACACTATAAGAGGGGCTGAGCAAAGTGGTAACATAGCCAATCAACGGTTTTCTAGGACATGGTGGGTTAGAGGTTTGACATGGAAAATTGGGAGGCATGATAAGCAAGTGGTAGGCATCGTAGCATAGGCATAGCAAAAGAGCGAGCATCTAGCAAAGCAAAGATAGTAGTGATTTCGAGGGTATGATCATCTTGCCTACAAAGTTGTCAGAGTTGACTGGATCCTCGAAAGCAAACTCAACGGGCTCCTCGTTAGTGAACTCGTCTCCCGGCTCTACGCAAACAATACGAACAAGCAACAAGGACACAATCAACCACGTGCAAGGCTCAAACAAGATGATGCGAACATGGTATGATATGCGGGATGCAAAATGCGATGCATATGCAAGATTTGGCAAGGAATGCATGAACCTGGCCTCAACATGGAAATCCAAGTGTGCCACTGGAAAGATGAGATGAAATTGCTTGAAAACGATATAAAGAACGCTGGAATCGGAGTTACGGTTTGGAAATAGCAAGCGATTCAAATATGACCACGTTCTGCGATTTACAGCAAGTAGCCAACTAGATGCAACAAGATGAACATGCTACAGCACTCAATCATGGCAATAAAATACATGGCAGGGATTCATTCATGATGCTTAACAAAAGACTAGCACTGAACTACGGCCAATTCATCCATTAACAGGTTCAAACAAGCATGGAAAAAATGCATTTGGTAAACAGATTTCAGACTTTGTGAAATTAACACTTGTCTGGAATTTCAGATCAGGTAGCCCACTTTGGAGCATGAAAACTATGTGCTACAGGACCTGAACATGGAAAACTAAAGCATGTCATGGAGCTACTCGAAGAGCTTAACAAAAGTCCCTTAGTGACCTTGAGTGAAAAGGGATCAGAAAATACATTTGCAAGCATGTGAACATGGCAAAAACATAATCAGTTCTCAGACTTAGTGAAAACTGGAGCATGCTGAAACAGATATCAAGTAGGCAGGTTTTGGGCCAAAATGGAGGGGTGTTGGGCTGCAACACACATGAGGCCTTCTCGGTCCCTCGGTTAACCGTTGGAGTATCAAACAAAGTCCAAATGGTACGAAACATGACATGCGGTCTACCGGTAGTAAACCAAGGCCGCTTGGCAAGTCTCGGTCCAATCCGGCAATGTTTAATCCCCACACATGAAAGAAAGGTAGAAATGACCACCGGAGGAGAACGGAGCGCCGGAATGCAAAACGGACAACGGGGAAAATGCTCGAATGCATGAGATGAACATGTATGCAAATGCAATGCACATGATGATATGATATGAGATGCATGACAACGACAACAACACACGGAGACAAAAACCTGAACCCGAGAAAATAAAATAACTTAATGCCGGAAACGCCAAGAGTTGGATTACAAATTGGGAAAATCATATTCGGGGTGTTACAACACTCCACCACTACGAAAGGATCTCGTCCCGAGATCTAGGACTGAAAGAACGCTGGGTATTCAGAACGGAGGTGATCCTCGCGTTCCCAGGTAGCTTCACGGTCGGAATGGTGTGACCACTTGACTTTGAGGAATTTGATTGACTTGTCGCGAGTCTTGCGTTCAGTCTCTTCAAGAATAGCAACGGGGTGCTCACGATAAGAGAGATCTTCTTGGAGCTCGATGTCCTCGAAGTTGACGGTGCGTTCAGGAGTCTTGAAGCACTTTCGGAGCTGAGAGACATGGAACACGCATGAACATTTGCAAAGTTTGAAGGAAGCTTGAGTTGATAGGCGAGATCGCCTCTCTTGCTGATGATCTTGAAAGGTCCCACGTATCTAGGGGCAAGCTTCCCTTTGATACCGAAGCGACGAGTACCTTTCATAGGAGAGACGCAGAGGTAAACATGATCTCCGATCTCGAAAGCCAAATCACGGTGCTTACTGTCATAGTAGCTCTTCTGGCGGGATTGGGCTGCTTTGAGGTTATCTCGAATGACTTTACACATTTCCTCTGCCTCTGTGATTAAGTCATTTCCGAGAAGCTGACGTTCACCGGTTTCAGACCAGTTGAGAGGGGTACGACACATCCTGCCATACAGAATTTCAAATGGGGCCTTGCCCGAACTTGCTTGAAAACTGTTGTTGTAGGAGAATTCAGCATATGGAAGACAATCCTCCCACTTCATGCCGAAGGAGATCACACAAGCCCTGAGCATATCTTCAAGAATCTGGTGGACACGCTCGACTTGACCGCTAGTTTGAGGGTGGAAAGCTGTACTGAAGCGGATGTTGGTGCCCATGTCCTTCTGAAAAGAATCCCAAACCTTGGAGGTAAAGATGCTGCCACGGTCTGAAGATATCACTTGAGGAATACCGTGTAGAGAGACAATTCGACAGGTATAGAGCTCCGCCAATTGAGCTGCAGTGATTGACTCTTTGATAGGCAGAAAGTGAGCCACTTTAGTGAGTTTGTCGATGACAACGAATATAGCATCATTGCCATGCTTGGACTTTGGAAACCCAGTCACGAAGTCCATCTCAATGTGGTCAAACTTCGATTCTGGAATGGCAAGAGGTTGGAGGAGACCTGCTAGCCTTTGGTGTTCTGCCTTCACTCTTCTGCACACATCACATTCATTCACGAATTGAGCAATCTCGCGCTTCATTCGAGTCCACCAATAAGCCTGCTTGAGATCCTGATACATCTTCGTGCTCCCAGGGTGGATGGAGAGGAGAGAATTGTGAGCCTCGTTCATGATCACTTTACTAAGGTCACCTTTGGGCACAACAATACGGTCCTCGAAGAAGAGAGTATCCTTGTCGTCAAGGCGGTAGCACTTGTACTTGGGTTGACTCTTGGCAATCCCAATCTTCACCTTTTTCACCATAGCATCAAGAAGCTGGGCTTGGCGAATCTGGTCTTCCAAGGTAGGAGAGACTTGAAGGTTGGCGAGAAAACCTTGAGGAACAACTTGCAGATTAAGCTTGCGGAAAGCTTCACAAAGCTCGGGTTGATAAGGCTTGAGAAAGACTGTTGCAGTAAGCCTTCCTGCTCAATGCGTCAGCAATCACATTGGCCTTGCCTGGAGTATACTCGATACTCGGATTATACTCTTGAATCATTTCGACCCATCGAGTCTGCCTGAGGTTGAGATTAGGCTGAGTGAAGATGTACTTGAGACTCTTGTGGTCAGTGAAGATGTCCACTTTTCTTCCCAATAAGAGATGTCTCCAAGTCAAAAGAGCATGCACAACTGCCGCCAACTCAAGGTCATGAGTGGGGTAGTTCTTCTCGTTGGGCTTCAACTGGCGAGAGGTATAAGCCACAACTTTCTTTTCTTGCATCAACACTGCGCCAAGACCTTGGAGAGAGGCATCGCAAAAGACCTTGTACGTCTTGGATTCATCAGGCGGAGTTAGAACTGGAGCAGTGACCAATTTCTCTTTCAAAGTGTTGAAAGAAATGTCACACTCCGGAGACCAAACGTACTTGACGTGCTTCTGGAGAAGATTTGAGAGAGGCTTTACGATCTTAGAGAAGTTTTCAACGAATCTTCGACAATAGCTTGCGAGACCGAGGAAGCTACGGAGTTGCTTCACGTTCTGAGGTGGTTCCCAATTCACAATTGCAGACACCTTCTCAGGATTCACCGCAATGCCCTTGGCAGAGATGATATGACCAAGATAAAGAACCTCATCGAGCCAAAATTCGCACTTTGAAAACTTGGCGTAGAACTTGTGTTCCCTGAGCTTATCAAGTACCAAACGCAAGTGTTTGGCATGATCTTCCTTGTTCTTCGAAAAGACCAGAATGTCGTCGAGATAGACTAGAACGAAGTCATTGGTGTAGGCGTTGAAGATGAAGTTCATCATGCGAGAGAACATCGGAGGAGCGTTGACGAGGCCAAAAGACATGACAGTGTATTCATATGAACCAAAGCTTGTCCTGAAAGCCGTCTTGGGAATATCTTGCTCACATATTCGAATCTGATGATAACCCATACGGAGATCAAGCTTGGAGAATACTTGGGCTCCTTTGAGTTGTTCGAACAGCTCGTTGATGTTGGGAAGTGGGTATTTGTTCTTGATGGTGTTCTTGTTCAATGGACGGTAATCAACACAAAGTCGGTCCGTTCCATCCTTCTTCTTCACAAAAAGAACACCACAACCCCACGGAGAAGAACTAGGTCGGATGAGACCCATTCTCTCTTGAACATCGAGTTACTTCTTCAGCTCCTTCAACTCTTCAGGACCGAGCTTGTAAGGACGCTTGCACACAGGTTCCGTGCCAGGCTCAAGATCGATGACGAATTCAACTGGCCGGTGCGGAGGCATTCCTGGAAGCTCTTCTGGAAAGACATCTTGATATTCGCAAACGACTGGAATTTGCGAGATAGCATCCAATTCACCCTTCTCATTGAGAGAAAACAGACGGATGGTATCATCACGAGCGGCAAAGACAATTACATCCTCAGACGAATGAGTCAATTGAATCTGGCTGGCTGCACAATCAAGATGCGCCTTGTGCTTAGAAAGCCAATCCATTCCGAGAATAAGATCAATATCCGAGTTACCAAGAACCACCGGAGAAGAAAGAAACTTGTAGTCGCCCAACGTGATAGTAACATCCGGGGCGATAGCGCTTGCATTCATGAATTTACCCGGAGAAACGACAGATAACTGTCTAGGCAAATCTTGTAAAGGCAACTCATGCTTAGAAACAAATGGTCTCGAGATGAAACAATGCGATGCACCAGTGTCAAAAAGAACTTTTGCAGGAATATCGTTAACAGGAAGGTTACCCATGATGACATCTGACGAGTCCTCTGCCTGAGCTGCATTCATCAAGTTGACATTGGCGGACTTGGTGTTATGCTTGAACATAGCTGTACTTGCCGATCTCACAGGAGGAGGAGGAGGAAGACGCCTCTGATTGAAGCATTTTTGGCATAGTGACCCTTCTGTTGGCACTTGTTGCACGTGACCTCTGAAAGCGGATGGTGATACGGAGCACTCGATCTTGGAGCTTGAGACAAAGTCTTGTTCTGAAAGCCAGGGTTGGGTGGGTGGGAAGATCCACTGCCACCTTTGCTCTTCTGCTGATACGGTTGATGAAACGGTGGAGGAGGAAGCCAATACTTCTGCTGCTTGGCCACTTGAGTAGAGGAAGAAGGAGTAGCATCTCTGACTCGCTTCTTGGAAGCATCACACCTCAGTTGAGCAGCCTCTTGCTTCAATGCCATGTTGTAGAACTCATCGTATCTCAAGGGCTCAAAGAGAACAAGAGCTAGTTGAATTTCTTCCCTGAGACCACCCCTGAACTGGTATATCATGCTCTTCTCGTCGGGGACGTCCTGCTTAGCAAAGCGGGCGAGCTTCTGAAACAACTTGTTGTAGTCATAGACAGACAAAGCGCCTTGCTTCAGGTTGTGGAATTCCTCACACTTGCTTTCAACCACGCTCTGAGGAATATGATGAGCTTTGAAGTCTTGACGGAATTCATCCCAGGTAATCGCACGGCCTCCTCTGGAATCCTTGTACTACTGGAACCATTCTGCAGCTTGGTCTTTGATTTGGAAGGAAGCGAACTTGACAAAGTCCTCAGGCCTGACGTTACTGCACTCGAAATGCTTGCACAGATCCACGAGCCAATCGTCAGCATCAGTTGCCTCAACACAATTGCTGAAAGTCTTTGGCCCGTTAGCAAGGAACTTGTTGAGTGTAGCAAAGTGATTCTGATTGTTGCCTTGGTTGCCTTGGTTCGCTTGATTGCGCTCTTGAAGAATTTGCATGATCAACTGTGTGTTTGCATTGGTTGCGGCCATCACAGCTTGCCATGCCTCCGGAGGAGGTGGAGGTGGTGGCGGATCTTGATTCTGATTCTGATTGGTGCTCTTAGCGGGAGCCATCCTGAAGAGGGTGACAACCATTAGCACATTGATAGACAAAATGAAGCTGAATCAAACGGGTTGAAATTGCAACATATAGTCTTCACATCCGAACATAAGAACGAATGCATTCCTCTTGAAATGGTCACATATCCATAAATTGAGAAACCACTTAGAATTTAGGTAGAGAAATAAATCAACAAGGTATGGATCAAGAACGAATACTTGGTAAGAAATCCCAATCTCAAACCAAATATCCGTGGAAGAAGAACTAGAGCTACAAGAATTCCCACCTATGAAACTCCCGAACCTTTCCGGTTATGCAATCAGGTGTTGGGGATACAGGGGAAGCATAATATCTCACCCAAATCTAGCAAATCCTACATCCAGCTGTATCCATCCTTCAACACATAACCAAGAAAAACTTCGGAAACCATCTACCTCAACCTTCGAAAAGCATCCGTTATACAAGTTATGGCGATACTCCCGAACTCCCGCCCTAGTACTGGGTGGCGTCGATGTTATCTCACCAACGAACTGCATAAAAGAGATTTTCGATGTCGGCGTACTAAGCTCAGGTATTCCAGAATTGCAACGATAAAATTGTGACGACAACACCTCGGAGCTCAACTCCCCGGGACACTGCCACAACCCCTAAAGACAGGAGGCACCAAGAACAATGTTCTCATCACAAAACCATCGGAACGATTCCAAGATACCCGCGTGATCCTAAAATTTTTTTTAGTGAAATTTGAGAAGAGAAGAGACAAAACTCTACATCAGGATGCCTTACCAGAGCGATGAGGAGACTGGGAAGTAAAAAGAATTCCTAAACTCTCTGATATATAATTCCTAAATGACTCAAAACATTTTTCTAGACTCAACAACGGCTGCTAAAAATGATCAAGCAATGGGGGCTCCTATGGTCGGGGAAGGCTCTGATTACCAACTTGTAACGCCTTCGATGCGGCTATAGCTTCCACGTGTTGAGGCACGACTTAGAGGCATAACCGCATTGAAATCAATGTCGCAAGTTAGGCAATCTTCACAACATCCCATGTAATATAGATAATAAAAGGGGAGATACATAGTTGGCTTACACTCGCCACGTCAATCAAAGTACATAAATAGCATTACATCAAACAAACACTCATGTCCTAACTACGACACCAAAATAAAAGATAACCCAACATGCGACACAGTCCCGATCACCCCAACTGGGCACCACTACTGATCATCAAGGAAAGACACATAGTAACGGCGTGAGTCCTCGTCGAACTCCCACTTGAGCTCAAGCGCGTCATCTGGAATGGAATCATCAGGCCTTGCATCTGGTTTGGAAGTAATCTGTGAGCCACAGGGACTCAGCAATCTCGCACCCTCGCGATCAAGACTATTTAAGCTTAATAGGTAAGGCAAGGTACAATATGTGGAGCTGCAGCAAGCGACTAGCATATATGGTGGCTATCCTGTTCGCAAAAGAGAGCGAGAAGAGGAGGCAAAGCGCGAACGAGTAACTAGAGGACAACCTGCACAAGCATTACTCCAACACCGTGTTCACTTTCCGGACTCCGCCGAGAAGAGACCATCACGGCAACTCACACAGTTGATTCATTTTAATTAAGTTAAGGTTCAAGTTGTCTACAACCGGACATTAACAAATTCCCATCTGCCCATAACCGCGGGCACGGCTTTCGAAAGTTCAAATCCCTACAGGGGAGTCCCACATAGCCCATGACAAGCTCTCACGGTCAACGAAGGAATAGACCTCCTCCCGAGACGTTCCGATCAGACTCGGTATCCCGGTTCTTCAAGACACTTCGACAAGTTAAAACAAATCCAGCAACACCGTCCGAATGTGCCGACAAATCCCGATAGGAGCTGCACATATCTCGTTCTCAGGGCACACTCAGATGAGCCAGACGTCAGGTAGGCCAGCCCAGAGTTGCCCTTGGTGGCCCCGGACATCGCTCAGTTGGACCAACACTCAGAGGAGCACTGGCCCCGGGGGGGGGGGTTAAATAAGATGACCCTCGGGCTCCGGAAACCCAAAGGAAAAGAGGCTAGGTGGCAAATGGTAAAACCAAGGTTGGGCATTGCTGGAAAAGCTTTATTCATGGTGAACTATCAAGGGGTTCCCATTATCACCCAACCGCGTAAGGAACGCAAAATCTGGGAACATAACACCAATATGACGGAAACTAGGGCGGCAAGAGTGGAACAAAACACTAGGCAAGAGGCCGAGCCTTCCACCCTTTACCAGGTATATAGATGCATTAAGATAACATGGCAATATAATGATATCCCAACAAGTAAATAATGTTCCAACAAGGAACGGTCTCCAATCTTCACCTGCAACTAGCAACGCTATAAGAGGGGCTGAGCAAAGCGGTAACATAGCCAATCAATGGTTTGCTAGGACATGGTGGGTTAGAGGTTTGACATGGCAAATTGGGAGGCATGATAAGCAAGTGGTAGGCATCGTAGCATAGGCATAGCAAAAGAGCGAGCATCTAGCAAAGCAAAGATAGTAGTGATTTCGAGGGTATGATCATCTTGCCTGCAAAGTTGTCAGAGCTGACTGGATCCTCGAAAGCAAACTCAATGGGCTCCTCGTCAGCGAACCCGTCTCCCGGCTCTACCCAAACAAGACAAACAAGCAACAAGGACACAATCAACCACGTGCAAGGCTCAAACAATATGATGCAAACATGGTATGCTATGCGGGATGCAAAATGCGATACATATGCAAGATTTGGCAAGGAATGCATGAACCTGGCCTCAACTTGGGAATCCAAGTGTGCCACTGGAAATATGAGATGAAATCGCTTGAAAACGATATAAATAACGCCGGAATCGGAGTTACGGTTTGGAAATGGCAAGCGATTCAAATATGACCACGTTCTGCGATTTACAGCAAGTAGCCAACTAGATGCAACAAGATGAACATGCTACGGCACTCAATCATGGCAATAAAATACATGGCAGGGATTCATTCATGATGCTTAACAAAAGACTAGTACTGAGCTACGGCCAATTCATCCATTAACAGGTTCAAACAAGCATGGCAAAAATGCATTTGGTAAACAGATTTCAGACTTTGTGAAATTAACACTTGTCTGGAATTTCAGATCAGGTAGCCCACTTTGGAGCATGAAAACTATGTGCTACAGGACCTGAACATGGCAAACTAAAGCATGGCATGGAGCTACTCGAAGAGCTTAACAAAAGTCCCTTAGTGACCTTGAGTCAAAAGGGATCAGAAAATACATTTGCAAGCATGTGAACATGGCAAAAACATAATCAGTTCTCAGACTTAGTGAAAACTGCAGCATGCTGAAACAGATATCAAGTAGGCATGTTTACGAGCTCGATGCACTCACTACAGATCAAGTCACGAAAATCTAAGAATACACCCATCAAGAATACACAAAATACAAGCTAGACATGGCAAGAACAATAACATAGCATGCACGGATCAACTACAACATCCTCGGCAAACTTGCTAACAAGTAGACAATCTGCCCAGATTCACGAAATGACAAAGGCATGGATGGATAGAGCACTACAAGATTAACAAAACATCCTTACTGATCATCCTCAAAAGAGGCACGGATCACTAGGAAACAACATGAACATATGGCATATTGAGATAAACAGCTCAAGGACTTAGTGGAATTGCTAAGTCCCTGAAATCAGCATTAATGAATGCTCCACTTTGTAAGCTTGTGCTAGTCACCACACACATCACAAAAATACATGAGTTGCACCTCTGGATAGATGGCAAAATATATAACAAAACTCATGTAGAGCTCAGGGGCATATCATGCACACAATAATCATGGAAAAAATGACAAATATCTAATTGGAGCAGCAGATCTGACAATTAACTCAAATATCACTCTTCTAACAGCATTTCTGGCATCAAGATGAATTCAAATGGAAATGATGCAATGAGATGAAATGATGTACTCTCTGAGATGAACATTTTGATATGCTATATGCCCAAAACGGAGCCACGAATGCAGAATTATGATGCGATGAAAAACGCTAAAAATTACTGGGACTTAGGGCAAAAATTAGGTCAACCTCTCAGATCCGAATCTAGATCTGGCACGTTCTTCGAGGTTCGTCGGAGGGGGCTCACCGGAGACGCGCCGGAGTCGAGGGAGAGGGGCGGTGCCACCGGATCCGTTGCCGGGGGCCCTGCCGGCGACGAGGGCGGCGCGGCAGACGACGGAAGGAGGCGGAGGACGACGTGGTGGCCCGGGCGGCAGAGGCGGCGGGCGGCGGCGAGGTGAGAGCACGGCCTCGCGGCGAGGAGGGAGCTGCCGCAGGCGCTGTCGGGCGGCGCCGGGCGGAGTGGGCCGCGGGGGCTGGAGTAGGGCCCGGCGGGCCTCGGCGATGTGGGGCGGCGGGGCGCCACGTGGCGGGTGGCGACTGGTGCAGAGCGGCGGCGGAGATTCGTCCGGCGCGGACCGGACGTGTCCGGCGCGCGGAGGGGAATGGGGGCTAGGTTTAGGGTGGAAATGATCCGAGAATTTCGGGAGTGGGTCTTTAAATAGGGATAGGAGGAGCTAGGAGAGTCCAAATGAGGTGCGGTTTTCGGCCACGCGATCGTGATCGAACGCTCTAGATGATGGAGAGGGTTTTGGTGGGTTTTGCGCCAAAATGGAGGGGTGTTGGGCTGCAACACAAACGAGGCCTTCTCGGTCCCTCGGTTAACCGTTGGAGTATCAAACGAAGTCCAAATGGTACGAAATTTGACAGGCGGTCTACCGGTAGTAAACCAAGGCCGCTTGGCAAGTCTCGTTCCAATCCGGCAATCTTTAATCCCCACACACGAAAGAAAGGTAGAAATGACCACCGGAGGAGAACGGAGTGCCGAAATGCAAAACGGACAACGGGGAAAATGCTCGAATGCATGAGATGAACATGTATGCAAATGCAATGCACATGATGATATGATATGAGATGCATGACAACGACAACAACACACAGAGACAAAAACCCGAACCCGAGAAAATAAAATAACTTAACGCCAGAAACGGCAAGAGTTGGATTACTAATTGGGAAAATCATATCCGGGGTGTTACATTTTGCCTCCTTGATCTCGTGGTAGATCTACTCTTGTACTACCCATATCATCAATATTAATCAAGCAGGACGTAGGGTTTTACCTCCATCAGGAGGGCCCGAACCGGGGTAAAACATTGTGCCCCTTGTCTCCTGTTACCATCCGGCCTAGACGCATAGTTCGGGACCCCCTACCCGAGATCCGCCGGTTTTGACACCGACATTGGTGCTTTCATTGAGAGTTCCTCCATGTCGTCACAATGAGGAAGGATGCCTCTTCCCGTCTTTAAAGACAGCGCCATTACTAAGGGAGTCGTGGCTGTCAGCCAAACTCTCCGGCTAGGCGGTTTTCTCATGACAGCCTGTTCGGCCGTTGCGCCGACGGTGACCTCTCGGGTCATCAAAAGCAATCTTCACGTCAGCTCGGAACTCGTCGAGCAGTTAGATCCAATGGAGCTCTCTTCCGTAAACGAGCTCTTGGATCGCATCGCCGCCTTGGGGGTCACTACGGATTATGACCAGGTTGGGCTTAAACCCGATCTAAGAGAAATTAATTCTCCCCAAGTCACCCATCACGTTGCCGTAGTAGAGGCACAGTGCGGCGACTCTTCATCTATCTTAAGGACTAGCTACGTCCGGATTCCAGATCCCATCAAGCCGGATACCCGCGGAGGGGAGGATGTAACTCAAGACCTGAACTTAGAATCAGGCAACGGGCTAGATTCACTGGACAACATCCAAGAATCCAAACCTCAGAGTTCGGAAACTCCTTGGCCTCTGAGTCTTAGATTGGGTGAAGTTCCGGATTTAATTCCACCCACCCGCCCGAACATAAGCGATCTATCCCAAATCAGGCAAAAGCCTGAAGAAACAATACATCATTACTGGGCAAGGTTCCTCCTGGTTATGAACAGGATAAAGGACTGCCGCGAGGAAAACGCAATCTCAATCTTCTGCAATAATTGCACGGACAAGGGAATCCTCAACGCCATAGGTCGTCGTGATCTTACACGCTTTGCTGACTTGGCGTCCATAGTACAAAAGTACTGTGCGATGGAAAGCGCCCGGAAAACCAAAACTAAATTTTGGGACAATCCGGCCCTGAATAGAAACCTCGTCCGAAATAAAAGGGTGCATCATCATCAGACACCCGGGTTAAAAACCAAAAAACCAAAACCCTCTACAGGGCATGGAACCGTACTGGAGGGATGGCTAAATGGACCCTGTAAAATTCATAGTACAGAGGACGCCACACCAACTCATAGCCTTAGAGCATGTTGGATACTCCGGCAGGTGGCCAAAAGGGGCGAAGATCTCCTAATTAAGGAGGCTGCAGAAAGCCACCTCAGGGACTCTAGTACAATCTTAACAGTCTTCGAGACTTTCGCATCAAATAAAATGCGAAAAAGAACACTCCGCAGCTTCGCCGAAGTCTATCAAGTAGCAACAATAAACCCATGAAGTGACACGGCTATTACCTTTAATGCCAGCGACGAACCTAAATTCCGAACAGCTCGAGCACCAGCCGCATTGGTACTCAGTCCTATAGTGGACGGCTTTCTCCTCACCAAGGTACTCATGGATGGAGGCAGCGGATTGAACCTCATTTTTGAGGAAACCCTTCAAAAAATGGAAATAGACTGGAACCGCATTGAGCGAAGCAGCACAATCTTCAGAGGAATAATCCCCAGTCGGGAAGCATGCTGTAAAGGAAAAATCACACTAGATGTGGTGTTCGGCACGCCGGATAATTATAGGTCCGAAGAGGTCACATTCCGAGTGGCCCCGTTCAGCAGCGGATACCACGCTCTGCTGGGGCGGGAAGCATTTACAATCCTCCAAGCAATACCCCATTACGGGTACATGAAGCTAAAGATGCCCGGGCCGAACAGAATCATCACTCTCGCTAGTGATCCGGACATAGCACTCCGCGCCGAAAACAAGACAGCCGCACTGGCCCTTGAGGCATTGTCTGAAGCCCTAGCGGCTGAGGAACTGACTACGTGCGCTCCATGGTAAACAGGGACGATGTGATACTCGACAAAAGATCCAAGTCCACCTCCTTTAAACCAGCGGATGAAATAGTCAAATTCCAGGTCCATCCAACGGACCCCAATAAAACAGCTTCCATCGGGGCACAATTAAACCCCGATGTAGACGCCGCACTGCGAGAATTCCTACGGGAGAACTGGGACATTTTTGCATGGCACCCTTTGGACATGCCAGGAATCCCACGCAGGCTGGCCGAACACAGCTTAAATATCCTAAAAGGATTCAAACCTGTCAAACAAGCCCTTTGGCGTTTTTCTGAACCCAAGAGACAGGTAATGGGAGAGGATCTAGCCAAATTATTGGAGGCCGGATTCATCAGAGATATAAAACATCCGGACTGGCTAGCAAACTTGGTAATGGTACCAAAGAAGGACAAATCCTGGCGCCTGTGCGTTTACTTCAAAGACCTCAACAAGGCTTGCCCAAAGGATCCCTTCCCCCTCCCCCGCATCGATCAAATTATCGACGCCACTGCAGGACACGATTCGTTGTGCTTCCTCGACGCATACTCCGGTTACCATCAAATCAAGATGGCCGAGTCAGACCAAGCCGCAACGGCATTCATCACCCCATACGGCCCATTCTGCTTCAACACAATGCCTTTCGGGCTCAAAAACGCCGGCGCAACATATCAGCGCATGATTCAGACATGTCTGGCAAACCAGATCGGCAAAACAGTAGAGGCATACATGGATGATGTGGTCGTAAAAACAAGACATGTCGAATCTCTAGTAGACGACTTGAGGCTTACATTTGACAACCTCCGAGCATATGACATCAAGCTAAATCCGGAAAATGTGTTTTCGGCCTTCCAGCCGGAAAGCTCTTGGGCTTCATTATATCCGGTAGGGGAATCGAAGCAAATCCAGCCAAGATCCGAGCTTTGTCACAATTGGATATCCCAAAGGACCTCAAACAAATACAAAAATTAACCGGATGCATGGCGGTTCTAAGCCGCTTTATCTCCCGGTTGGGAGAAAAGGCGCTACCCCTCTATCGCCTCCTTCGGTGCACCGAACACTTCGAGTGGACGGACGCCGCCACGGCCGGACTCGAGGAAATAAAAGCCATATTGGCAACAAACCCCGTCCTGGCCGCGCCAAACATCGGCGAACCAATGCTATTGTACATTGCAGCAACCCATCAAGTTGTCAACGCAGTACTCGTCGTCGAGCGGGAAATGGACGGACACAAATCCCCCCTTCAAAATCCGGTTTACTATGTGTCCACTGTCCTTACCCCATGCAAATCACGGTACCCACATTATCAAAAGATTGCATATGCGGTATTCATGGCATCCTAGAAGCTACGACACTACTTTCAAGAGTGTCCAATCACAGTAGCATCGGAAGTACCACTCAATGATATTATAAACAACCGTGACGCAATGGGCCGGATTGCAAAATGGGCCATCGAGCTCCTCCCGTTCGACATAACTTATAGGCCACGGCGAGCTATCAAGTTGCATGTGTTGGCCGACTTCATCGCAGAATGGACGGAGGGCGAACTCCCTAAAGAGTACGACACATATTCAAACTGGATAATGCACTTCGACGGTTCCAAAATGTTGGCCGGACTACGGCCCGGCATCGTTTTGACGTCCCCCACAGGAGACACAGTTCAATATGTACTCCAGATTATGTACACGGACTCCAACAATGCAGCCGAATATGAGGCCCTTTTACATGGTCTCTGGATGGCAGTATCCATGGGCATTCAACGCCTAGAGGTGCGCGGGGATTCGAACCTCGCGATATCCCAAATAAATGGAGACTTTGATGCCAAGGATCCAAAAATGGTAGCTTACCGCAACGCCGTCCTCAAAATGTCAGCTCGGTTTGAAGGGCTCGAATTTCACCATATAGCCCGAGAAAACAATCAGGCGGCAGACGTCCTGGCACGCATCGGCGCAAAACGCGCTGCGGGCCCCCCCAACATCTTCCTAGAAAGGCTATTCAAGCCATCCGTAGTATGGGAAGGGGAACATGGCAGTATCAGTCCGGACCCAACCGCACTATCCGACGTCGAGCAATCTGACATAATCGGAGGCTCTGCCAATGAAATAACAACCTCAGCCCATGTACTAATGGCCGTTATCGCCCCGTGGACAGAACCATTCCTAGCCTACCTTACTAGGCAGGAACTCTCAGAGGACCAAAACGAGGCACGTTGTATAGTGCAGTGATCTAAAGCCTATAAAGTCCATGAGGGAGAACTTTATAAGAGAAGCACTACCGGAGTCCTTCAAAGGTGCATCTCCGAAGAGGAAGGGCGAAACCTGCTGGCTGAAATTCATGTCGGACTCGGTGGCCATCACGCCGCAGCCCGGTCCCTCGTAAGCAAGGCTTTCCGTACAGGCTTTTATTGGCCGACGACCCGGGCGGACGCTCAGGACTTGGTCCATAAATGCGTTGTTGCCAGCTTTTTGCAAACCAAAGCCATATGCCACCCACCGCCCTCCAAACTATCCCCATCACTTGTCCTTTCGCGGTCTGGGGGCTTGACATGGTGGGACCCCTTAAAGGCGGAACCCACAATAAAAAATACTTACTGGTCATGGTGGATAAGTTCACCAAATGGATAGAAGCCAAGCCTGTTAAGACGGCCGAATCCGGACCTGTGATAGACTTTATATCCGGGGTCGTACACCGTTATGGCGTCCCCCACAGCATCATCACCGATAACGGCACGAACTTTACCGCCGATGAGGTAAAACTCTGGTGCAAAAACATGGGTATCAAGCTCGATTATGCTTCCGTCTATCACCCACAAACTAACGGTCAGGTCGAACGTGCAAATGGTCTCATCATGAGCGGCATCAAACCCAGATTAGTGCGGTCCCTCAAGGAATCTAATACACACTGGGTGAGGAGCTCGACTCCGTACTCTGGGGGCTGCGGACCATGCTGAACCGCACCACCGAATACACACCATTTTTATGGTGTACGACGCAGAGGCAGTCTTGCCCTGCGACATAATTCATGACTCACCTCGAGTGCGCATGTACGAAGAAAGGGAGGCCGAGCTCGATCGGCAGGACAGTTTGGACGCCTTAGAGGAGGAGCGCGACGTGGCAAAAGCCCGTTCCGCATTCTATCAACAACAGGCTTGAAGATATCAATGCAGAGAAGTGCGGGCCAAAAGCTACAACGTTGGCGAATTAGTTCTACGCCTGCCGGACAAGAAAAAGGACAAGCTGAAGCCCAAGTGGGAAGGTCTCTTCATAATCGACCAAGTCCTGACTGGTGGAACATACCGCCTGCGAGATGCGTCGGATAACCGACTCGAGCCGAACCCATGGAACACAGCCCGTCTCCCAAGATTCTATGCCTAGCGCCGGACTCTGTGTTTGTCTCCTTCCTCTGTCCATTTTTTACATTTTCTGTCTTACATTTCTCTCCTTCCCCTCTTCTCTTTTATAGCCCTTAAAGGCTCCTCAAGTGAAGTGCTACTCGCGCTCATTAAACCTGGGGGCTTCTTTAATAGAAGCTTATTTATATGGGCTTCACGCCCACCACATGTGTCAAACTTCCACATGTACCTTTTCTTCACCATTATATGCATCGATATGACTTATGTTTTGGCCAAGCTGGGTTGCCTGGCTCTTGTGCTTACCCCTACGTTCCCGATTGTTCGGCTAGGTGGTAAAGGGAGCACCTCTGCGATTGTTACTGCCGGATCAACCGGATGTGTACCTCAGACTGGGTGAAGCCGAAAGCTAGCATTCTTAAGGGAATATTCGGTCGGTGAACTAAAAGATGACGTTTTTTTACTTATTTATGTATATGCCTCCAGATGATTTTCCTGCGTTTGTAGTCCGGACATGCACTTTAGGGCATGCCTCCCAGAGAAAGGAACCCCTAATGGAACTATTCTCTCTAGAAGATGTTTCTTACTAACCATGTAATATAACATAACTAGTTGGGCACTTGTCTGATAAAGCACTAATGACCCCTATGCCTGGTCTCCATGCATACCCCGGTTCTTACATAACCGGTAGGGTATTCGGACACACTCCGGACCATCAGGTCCTGAGGTTGAAGCGAAAAGGTCGGCAACGACAAAAGATCTACAATCCGGCTATAAGGCATTACACATGTCAATTAAAAATTACATAGTCACTCTGACTGATTGTATTCCTCTTCAATACCATCTAACAAGCTGTCTAACTTACAGTCCTGCTGGGAATACTTTGTGGCCAATTCTACTTGGCCATACACTAAGCTTACAGGGATCTCCTTCCCGTCAGGCCCCACAGGTCCGACCTCAGCCATGTGGTTTGGGTCAGACTTCGTGTACCGCGTCTTCACCATGGCCCAGGCCTCCCTAGCGCCTTGTCGGCAGGCCGATATCTTCCACAACCGGAAGCGCCGCCGAGCTCCCTTAAGCTTCTCCGAAAGCTCTCCAAGGCCCTCGGGCATGGAGTGGGAAGGCCATAAGGCTTGGGCAACGCCTCGCATCGTTTGCCGAACTCGCTCGTGCAGTTGCGAGAGCTCGGGAAGAAGGTCACCCGTAGAACCGGGCATCTCCTCTGTAGGACGACCCGTTAGCATACCTACAAACATTACTCTGTTAGTCGACTTCCTCGCCGAACTCTTTTCTTTCAAAGATTCGCTTAAGCACTTACTAAATATGCCGCGTCGAAGCCGCTGATTCTCCTTAGTAGAGTCCGACAGCTGACCACGAACATCCTTAAGTTCAACGTCCAGCTTGGTGTTGGCATCCTGAAGCTCATTCTTCTCCCGCCTCACCCTTGTCAACATACTCTCACCGGCCTTTAGCCGGCGTAAGAGTTGTTGCCTCTCCGGATCCAGTCTGGCGCCATCTGCAATATGATTTGGCAGATTCATACCCACGCCGCACTTCGCAAGATATTAATCTTTCGAAGTGTATCTTACCAGAGGGGGTCTCTTTAGGCTCCCCTGCCACTGCTAGTGCGGCCTCCAGTTGGGCTTTGCACTCTTTCAGCTCCTGGGACAGTACGGTATTCTTCTCTATAAGAACCTGCATAACAAATGATCCTTAAACCAGTTACTCTAACTGTTTCAAGTCTCGGGGGCTACTGGTATATACATATATATTTACCAAAATTTTCTTACCCGTATGTCTTTTACATATTGCTCCATGGCTCTGGTTAAACCATTTTGAGCGGCACAGAGGTACGCATCTCCCGAATTGAAGGCATCTAATGCCTCTCGGGAGAAACAAGCGTCGCGAAGAACTGTCCGGCGATGCCTGTGGTTCATGGCACTCTCCACCTCGGAATTGGTGGTAGACAGCCTGTCCGCATCCTTTGTCGGAGGAGCGTCCGGTGCGCGCCTCGTGTTCGCTCCCGCTTCCGGGCCAGGCGTTGGAGCCTGGCTGGTGGAGGTGCGGTTGGCAACCTCTCCGGATGTAGTCCGGCAAGGTCTCTTCGTCCTGAAGATAGCACGAACGTTAATATGCCCTGAAGAAATAACACCAGGGAAAAATAGGATGCGCTATACCTTTGCACCGGCATCCCAGTCTGGACTACATTCCTTTTTGCCCCATGGGGCCCCGCGGCCCCTTCTTGGCTAGCCGCCGGAGGTTCGGCCTCCCGCCTTGGAAACCTCCCCTGCAAAACACGGTCATTGTCAGGAAAACTAAAATGCGTGAGAATGGATTCCTTCTCAAAGGGATGAGACTCCTCTCTCTGTTACCTGGGAGGCCGGGATTAATCCTGGGTAATCAGCCGTAATGGCCACCAAGGTATTGTCCTTGCTTAACTGATGAAACACCCCGTCAATTAACTCCACCGATATATCCGGATCCTCTTCGGAATCCGAATCAAGGGACCGTTCTGGATCCTCGGGTTGTGGGGGATGGCTGTATATATCCTTTATTTCCTGACGCAGTTCCTGCGTTGAAATCGTTGGACTACATATTTAATCATGGGAATATAAAGCGGATGGGCTCGCACAATTGTTCACTTACCCAACTCGGGGGGTTGTACATACTAAATCCGCACTGCGGGTTGACGCGGAGGAATTCCTCCTCTTCTCCCTTGTACAAAGAGGATAAGATCTTTACTAGAGCGGCAGCTCAGGCTGGCCCCTTACGACCGTAACGGGTGGCGTCATCCTTCCCGTTAAAATCCCACATGGGGTGGCCTCTATATTGAAGCGGCTGCACCCCCGGCATAATGCATGCGGCCATGACTCCAATCATGGTTTGTCCGGAATGAGCCAATAGTCTTATCCGGCCCATCAGGCGAAGGACGTCCCTATCGCTTTCTCTCTAAGAGCTCCGCGGACGCCAGCTCAGGCGTTTCTTTAAGGGAGCACTGTTGAATTCGGGGAGACCGACCCGGATAGGGTCCGGTAGCGGGACATCATCTACATAAAACCATTCTGAAGGCCAGTCCTCGGACGCCTTCTTTGGGGTTTCGGATAGATATCCGGTCCCGGCGATACGCCATACTTCGGCTCCGCCCACTTGATATATAGACCCCCCTTGAGAGCGGGGCACGAGACAGAATAATCTCTTCCATGGTGCGAAATGAGCCTCAACACCCAAGAATAGCTCGCAAAGAGCGATGAAGCCCGCGATATGCAATATAGACGCGGGCGTGAGATCATGCAGGTGGAGGCCGTAGAACTCCAGAAGCCCACGGAGAAATGGATGGATTGTTAATCCAAGTCCTCTTACTAGATAAGGGACGAGGCACACCCGCTCTCCTTTGGAGGGACTGGGGGGTGCTCTCCGCTTGCTCTCCGCCATTATAGGTGGCGAGTCCGGCTCGGACTGGGACCATATAGGCCTGAGGGAGAAATCTCTTGGCCTGAAGCGACACTAGCTTGCTGTGCGGGATGGAGCACCTCTCCCAGTCTCCAGGTTTAGGACTGGAAGGACGAGAGGAGGAGCTGCGACGGCTGGCCATGTTGAAATGAACCTTTGCTGGAGGCGCTCTGATGATTACTCGCGGAGAGGAGAAGGTGTGGTTTGGATCTGAATCCCCATCCCATTAAATAGGTGGCTCGTTTATGCGGCTAGGGGTGTGAATGTAAAAACACCCCGACTTTTCACATTTGCTTGACACGTGGAAGATGGCCATTATTGGGCGTGAAAGCCAAGTTGCGCTACATTATGAAAATCGGACATTATTCAGCAGGTACACGGAATTTGGAGAAGAACCCGCCTTGCAATGCTGAAGACAATCTGCGCGCCGGACTCGTCGTCATTGAAGCCTGGTTCGGGGGCTACTGAGGGAGTCCTGGATTAGGGGGTGTCCGGGTAGCCGGACTATACCTTCAGCCAGACTCCAGGACTATAAAGATTCAAGATTGAAGACTCCGTCCAGTGTCCGGATGGGACTTTCCTTGGCGTGGAAGGCAAGCTTGGCGATGCGGATATTCAAGATCTCCTACCATTGTAACCAACTTTGTGTAACCCTAACCCTCTCCGGTGTCTACATAAACCGGAGGGTTTTAGTCCGTAGGACAACTTCATCATACAACAATCATACCATAGGCTAGCTTTTAGGGTTTAGCCTCCTTGATCTCATGGTAGATCTACTCTTGTACTACCCATATCATCAATATTAATCAAGCAGGACGTAGGGTTTTTACCTCCATCAAGAGGGCCCGAACCTGGGTAAAACATTGTGTCCCTTGTCTCCTGTTACCATCCGGCCTAGACGCACAGTTCGGGACCCCCTACCCGAGATCCGCTGGTTTTGACACCGAGAGGGATCAATATGGGTTAGGGTGCGGAAGTCGGTGGTGGTTATGCGGATGATATGGTGGAAGCCCTAGGCAAAGATGCCAAAGTTCCAAAATTTTGATGGAGTCAAATGGTGATGGTAGTATTTTCGTGGGAAGGGGGATGTCAAGAGCTTAAAAACGAGCTAAAGAACGTCAAAATCGGACTCCGGATGAATTAGTTATGGACAAAACGGTGAAACGGGACAGGTTGAATTCCCAAGGTCCGGACATCCGGGGTCGGGGCCGGATATCCGGGACCTGATGTCCAGAATATTGCACGAAAATGCGCTCCGGGAGCCAGATGTCCGGCTTGGGGCCTGGATGTTCGGCCCGATGGCCCGGATGTCCGGCCTGAGGCCCGGATGTCTGGCCTGACGATTCCAGATCGGGATTTGGACTTCGAAACTCGATTTGGGGGCGGAAATAGATTATTTTGGGGGGCAAAATTGGAGAGATTTTGTGGATGGAAAGTGGGGAAACTTGGGGAAATGCTAGATCTACCTGCAACACAAGAAATCCGTGGATCAAAGCCAACAAAACTTCATCACACCAACAAATCACAAAAAAAAAAATTGGGGCTATTTTTGTGGGGAATTTTTGAATTAGGAACAAAATCAACAAAAACAAAGCTAGAAACACAACGGGGAGGCTCCGAAATCATGGTCAACGTGGCTCTAGATACCAATATGATGTAGGGTAGGAACCCTAGATGGCCGATCTTTCATGAAAGGAGCGGATCCCGCGATGAACACGAAGAACACGAGGGGAAACACGAGGGAAAATCACAAATGGGCACAAAGAGAAACACTCAAACCAACAAGATTAAGTCACACATGTGCTAGATCCTCAAAACACAAGAGGAGATACAAGATCCACGATCTACAAAGGACGATACAAATGGTAACCGGTCTTCTCCGTGAAGAGGTCTTGATGGTCTTCTCCGTGAGGAGGTCTTGAATCTAAGTGGATCTTCTCCAAAGAGGGGCCGCGGTCTCTCAAGTAATAGATCCGATATGGATGAGTGAGGCTCTATCTCTCAAATGAGCTATCACAACGCTAACCTAACTAGGAGGAGGTGGGGGAGTATATATAGTGTTAGCCCACGAAGGGATAAGTGAGGGGGATACACGGGCTGATAGAGGCGAGGGTCCCAATCTTTCGATGAGATGATAACTATCGACTTGGTGGAGACGACTTTGACGATCCGACTACAAACGTGCAATGACGTAGCGCCTTAGCAATCGCTAAACCAACACCGAGAGGTTATTGACCACGCCGGAGCACGATCAACCTGACCACGACAGTCTATTCCTGCAAGCAATCGAAGAACAAGCAAGCATATGATTAAGCAATATGAATATTGCGAGTATAGATGAAGTATTGATGAGACTGGGGTTTCAAAAGCGGCCTTGGTCTGGTCATTGGACACAAATGAAGTACATGAAGTTGCAGCGATGGCTAACTTTTAACTAAATAAAACCCGAGTCTAAACGATGTCGTAAGGCTATATTTGTAGGGAAAAGAGAGGGGATTTCGTCCACCCTAGGCAAGGTGGGACTAAAACACCTCCTAAGTCATTTCCCCATGAATATGGACTCTGAAAATAGATTACATGGGCCTGGCCCAATATAAGGTGGCCCAACACCGATAATAAGCTATGGACGAAATTTATGAAAGGCCATCTTGTATATTTCGTCCATCTTCTTGTATGTCATCATGGTGGCTTCAAAGCACGGAGAATGTCCACTTGAACCTCTATTCTTGTTCTCTTCGCACACACCGTGCTTGACGATGCTCCAATGTTCATCGTTCTTGTACGTTCTAGGACATTCCATTGCAAGCAACACAAATGTATCTAAGTTAGGAAGCATCATATTCTCATGAACACTAGAAACATTAACAAGAAACGAAAGTACATGATAATTTAATTGGCGTATGCGAGCTCTAGCAATTGTTCCAAGAGGTAAAACAGTAGGGGATATGGGTGTAAGGCGGTATCCATGTCCTCATCATGGGCCCTTGGCCCGTTCTCTGCGCACAGGCAGGTGCCGGATGTCCGGGCTGGGGGCCGGATATCCGGCTGCTCAGGAAGAGCCGGATGTCCGGGCCTCTGGTCGGATGTCTGGGCTGTAGTTGCCCGATTCTTCTGCTCTCTGGTTAGCATGCTCCGGATTTCTGGGCGAAGAGGCCGGATGTCCGAGGCTTCGGGTGGAGCAGGATGTCCGGGGCATGGGGCCGGATGTCCGGGCCGTCGGGGTCCAGATTCGGGTGCATTTTGTGATGGGCGCCGGATTTCCGGGGGTCGGGCCGGATGTCCGCGCTGCTCCGGATATCCGGGCTGGGGTCATATGTCCGGGGCCGGTAGCAGATGGCTCTTCTTCCTTCTCCTTCCTTTGCTTCCACGCACGCTTGGCCTTGGTCCATGGGTTCTCCATGGTCTCCTCGGGTGTACCTGAGTATGAACAAGGTCCACGCTGGAAGTAGCATCCATGTCTTACATGCGGAAAGGGAAGATTCGGAAAGGAGCACGTTCACCTTGTGTCCAATGACGTATGCTTGAGGTCTCAACATGAGGGCACTTGGGGCTTGGGGAGTAGTCATAGTGTACATGGGGATGATCGTCGGATGCTCCGCATCATCTCCCCTAGTCCACCATCCCAAGTGCTCCCTCTAACTTGGCACTGTTATATGTGGTCGCATGTTATGTGCGATGTCCATCTTGTATTGCTTCTAATTTAGTTGAATTCCATCTTCTTACTTTACACATTATACTTGTGAATAAGACACGTGTTCATGTTTCTAGAACATACAATATTTGTCTATCACACCATGTTCTTACATCAAAGTACTACTGTTGTGTAACATGCAAGAATCACTTATCATAAGACATGTTTAAGTGGCAGTGTGATATAGGTTACATCTCACATTCTTTTCTTGCTTGCACTACTTCTAATTTGTTGAAATGGCACTTGTGAAGAGACAATTTTAACTTAGTAGAGTGCTATTCCTTGCATCTTTCATGTGGTGTCTAGCTTTTGATGCTTCTAATTTGTTGAAATGCGTTCTGTTTAGTTTACACATCATAGCTATGAACATGCAATGCTGTCCTTTTTCTTACATATTGAGTCATCCTATCATGTGATCGCCTTATATTAAAGTAGTCCTCGTGAGCATCCTGCATCAATGAGTTATGAAATGCGAATCTTTATTCATTTTCTTGTGGGTTTGACTTGACAAGGCAATAAAATTAAGTAAGTGGAAGGAAAAAAATTAAGGCATGGACTGATGGCGGTCTTCCGGTGAAACCGGCATCCCAGGTGCTTTCTCTAGCTTGAGAGTGTGATATTGTCTTGCGTGTTGCATACATTGTCTAACTTGTATTGCTTGTTATTTGATTAAATGACTTCTGCTTAGTTTACACAAATAGTTGTGAATATGTCATACCATCCTGTTTTCTGTACATATTCCATCCCACTATCATGTGTTTGACTTACGTCGGAGTAGTCATTGTCAGCATCATGCATGAATGATTTCTAAGAGTGAATTTTATTGCTTTTTCTTGTCGGTTTTACTTGACAATGTAAAATCAATAAACTGGAAATTTGTAAGGCAGTTGATAATGGTGCTCCTCCCGACCAACTAAAATAGAGGGCCTCTATAGATTCTACTCTGCCAGCCCCCGAACAAGATTTGCAAGACAACACATGCATAGACACTCAACGTAGCTGTGTTGATGATGAGCACGTCTCCCCTAGTCAACCATCACAGGTGATCCCTCTAACTTGGCACTGCTATATGTGGTTGCATGTCATGTATGATGTCTAGCTTGTATTCTTCTAATTTAGTTGAATTCCATCTTCTTACTTTACACATTATACATGTGAATAAGACACGTGTTCCTGTTTCTAGAGCATACAATATCTGTCTATCACACCATGTTTACATCATAGTACTACTGTTGTATAACCTACAACAATCACCTATCATAAGACACATTTAATGTGGGAGTGTGATATAGGTTACATCTAACATTCTTTTCTAGCTTGTACAACTTCTAATTTGTTGAAATGGCACTTATGACGAGACAATTTTAACTTAGTAGAGTGATATTCATTGCATCTTTCATATGGTGTCTAGCTTTTGATGCATCTAATATGTTGAAATGCCTTCTGCTTAGTTTACACATCATAGCTGTGAATATGCAATGCTGTCCTTTTTTCATACATATTCAATTGTCATATCATGGGGTCGCCATACATTAAAGTAGTGATCGTCAGCGTCTTGCATCAATGAGTTCTTAAAAGAGAATCTTTATTCATTTTTCTTATGGGTTTGACTTGACAAGGCAATTAAATTATATAAGAGGAAGGAAAAAAATTAAGGCATGGACTAATGGCGGTCTTCCGGCGAAACCGACATCCCAGGTGCTTTCTCTAGCTTTATAGTGTGATATTGTCTTGCATGTTGCATACGGTGTATATCTTGTATTGCTTATAATTTGATTAAATGACTTCAGGTTAGTTTACACAAATAGTTGTGAATATGCCATGTCATCCTGTTTTTCATACATATTCCATCCTCGTATCATTTGTTTGCCTTACATCAAAGTAGTGATTGTTAGTATAATGCACAAATGAGTACTGAAGAGTGAAGTTTATTGCTTTTTCTTGTCGGTTTACTTCATAGTGTAAAATCAATAAAGCGGAAGGAAATTAGCATGGCAGTGGATAATTGTGCTCCTTGCGACCAATTGAAGCGGAGAGCCTCTACAGATTCTACTCTGCCATCCCCCCAACAAGATTTGGAAGACAACACATGCATAGACACTCAACGTAGCTGTGTTGATGATGAGCACGTCTCCCCTAGTCAACCATCATAGGTGCTCCCTCTAACTTGGCATTGTTATATGTGGTTGCAAGTTATGTATGATGTCTAGTGATGTATCGTAGAACACTAATCGCCCGATCTTTCATGAAAGGAGCGGTTCCCGCGAAGAGCACGAGGGAAAACACGAGGGGAAACACAAGGGGAAACACGAGAGAATCACTAAACCAACAAGAAATAGTCACACATATGCTAGATCCTCGAGTACATAAGAGATCACACGATCCACGGTCAACTAGGGACGATACAAAGGTAGCCGGTCTTCTCCATGAGGAGGTCTT
Organism: Triticum urartu; assembly: GCF_056163025.1. Classification (NCBI taxonomy): domain Eukaryota; kingdom Viridiplantae; phylum Streptophyta; class Magnoliopsida; order Poales; family Poaceae; genus Triticum; species Triticum urartu. The sequence continues at coordinate 288,367,691 of NC_141878.1, read as the reverse complement.
GAGGTTCTTCCCGTAAAGGGGTCTTGAATCCGCTTGGGGGATCTTCTCCGAGGAGGCGCTATCTCCAAGGAGAAGGTAACCAAGTGGATGAGCAAAGCTCTCACACGAAATATGAGCTAATCCTTTGCTAACCCTAAAAATAGGTAGGAGGAGAGTATATATAGTCTAGGTGGGCGAAGGGGGACATGGGCTACAGCCCAGCATGTAAACAACACAGAGGCATTGGACGTCCGGGAGTCACCGGTCGTCCGGAGGCTCGCGAGGGTCCGGACATCCGGTGCTCGTCGGACGTCCGTAGATTCGGCTCGGGTGTGCTTCGGTCGGACATCCGGTTGGGGTCGGTCGTCCGGGCGTCGGTCGTCCGAAGGGCTTCGGAAATCCGTAGTTCCGGCTTGGGTGTGGGTGTGTCAGTCGTCCGTAGAAGGTCGGACGTCCGGAGCCTGGAGATCGTCGGACGCCCGGTCTTGGTCGGTCGTCCGGAGCCTGTAGCTTCTTCTGCATCTCTTCTTCTTCACGTCCATCTTCCTCTTCTGATTCTCCTTGCTCCTTATCTTCTTCATGGCTAACTCCTTGATACCCGAGTATGCATAATGTCTCTGTTTGAGGTAGTAGCCATGTCTCATGTGCATCGAAGTGAACTTGTGAGAGGAGAGATGTCACCTTAGTTTCGAGAGCTCTTGCACGTGCTCGTGTCATGGGTCCGCTGGGCACTTGGTGAGACGATGGTAGGTCCATGGGGATGACCTTGGGATGCTCCGCATCATCTCCCCTCCCTTGGGGAAGATCCGACCTCGGATCAGATTCTTCATCACCATGGTAGGGCGAGAGGTCCTTGACATTGAAGATGTCGCTCACATTGTACTTGTCGTGTGGGAAGTTGATCTTGTAAGCATTGTTGTTGTAGCGTGCAAGCACCTTAAAGGTCCATCCGCTCGAGGTAGAATCTTGGACTTGCGTTCGGTGGGGAAGCGGTCTTTGCGAAGGTGTAGCCACACAAGATCACCAATGTCGAATACCATGGGTTTCTTATTGATGTTGAGCTTGGTTGCAAGTCCTTGTACTTGGCACTCGATGGTGTGCCTTGTATCTTCATGCACCTTCTTGAGATGGTTCACACATGCACTTGCGTCCATATTGATGCGCTCTTGTAGTGGTAGAGGAAGAATGTCCGATGGTGACAATGGGTTGAATCCGTAGACGACCTCGAAGGGGGACTTGCCGGTTGTTGAGTGTCTTGCTCGGTTGTAGGTGAATTCGGCGATAGGTAGACACTCCTGACACTCCTTGATGTTCTTCTTGATGAGTACTCAAAGTAGAGCAGAGAGTGTGTGGTTGGTCACCTCCGTTTGGCCGTCGGTTTGTGGATGATACGCCATGGACAAGAGTAGCTTGATTCCGAGCTTGGAGCATAGGGTCTTCCAAAAGTAGCTAACGAACTTGACGTCACGGTCCTAGACGATCGTCATTGGCACTCCATGTAGACTCAATATTTCCCTACAAGAGAGATTGGCAACATGTGAAGCATCGCCTATCTTGTTGCAAGGAATGAAATATGCCATCTTAGAGAAACAGTCCACAACAACAAATACTGAATCCTTTCCGTTTCTAGTCCTAGGCAATCAAAGTACAAAATCCATGCTAATGTCTTCCCATGGTTGATATGGAATTGGGAGAGGCATCTAAAGGCCATGGGATTGAGCTTTAGACTTAGCTTTGTGACATGTAGAGCATCGGTTGGTGAAGCGGTTGACGTCACAAAACATCTCGGGCCAATAATAGTTCTTGGAGAGCGTGGCAAAAGTCTTGTCACATCCAAAATGTCACTCCGGGATTGACGCGGTATGGGGCTTTGTTCGGAAGAGGTGCTCCGGGGATGAGGTCGATGTGGTGCTCGATGCCTCGTAGTGGAGGTAGTCCCGGAGGTAGCTCATCACGGAAAACATCTTAAAATTCCTGCAAAAGAGAAAATAACACTAAAGGTAGAGCGTGAGAGGTGTTAGCTTGTGTTGTATTGTCCTTGCACAAAAGGACATAGTGTATCACACTAGATGGGTTCTCACATACTCCTCTTATCTCACTATTGGTAGTAAATAGGACTAAGTTTTTTTTCGCTCATCATGGAGGCGCTCAATTTTGGCTTGTGGTGCTCACTTTCTTTTTGGTGGCTCACTCTCTCACTATTCTCTCCACGATGGGTGGCTTGCTTCTCGGCGATCACTTGGCTTGGAGACATGGGGCGAAGTACGTACTCCTTTCCTTTCATCTTGAAGATGTAGTGGTTCGTTCAGCCGTTGTGGATTACACCTCTATCAAATTGCCAAGGGCGTCCAAGAAGAAGGTGGCAAACAGTCATGGGAACGACGTCGCACTCCAAAGTGTCTTCGCAGGCACCAATTTTGAAGGAGACTTGTACTCGATGCTCGACTTGGCGAGTGCCGGAGTCGCTAAGCCATTGAACTTTGTAGGGATGTGGGTGCTTCGTCCTGGGCAATTGGAGCTTGGAGCAAAGTTCTTCACTTGCGAGGTTATGACAACTCCCTCCATCGATGATGACCTTGACGAATCTTCCATTGATGCCGGCCTTGGTATGAAAGATATGGCATCTTTGGTCTTCTTCTTGGTGATGTTGGACAGTCAAGACCTTGGAGACAACAAGGGCGGGACTTGAATCTTCATCGCAAAATACTTGTTCTTCTTCAACGTTCACTTGCCGGTGCATGGCGACTTGCTCAAGGGCGTCCATTTCTCCTTCACTCATTGAGTCGTAAGTACCGTCATTGTTGAGAATTATGGTTCCCTTGTTGGTGCACTCATAGGACTTGTGGCCTCGGCCTCCGCATGTGAAGCATTTGAAGGAACTCGTCTTGACGGTCTCATCGGTTGGGGTAGATGATGATGAAGCTCTCGGTTTGAAGTTTCTCGCTGTAGGAGGATGACTTGGAGTTGACGAAGCTTTCTTGGAAATCGACTTGTCGACGTTGCTAGTAGACGACTTGGTAGACGGTGTTGGAGTCGTTGAAGCTTGGGTGTTGGAGAGCCGTATGACTTGGATGAGAACTTGGCATACTTGTAATCGTCTTGCACTCGACGTTCGCTTTGGTAGCTTGATGCACTAGCTCGATGAGATTCGAGTATGGTTGGAAGTCGGTGATCTTCCTAATATGATTGTTGAGTCCATTCAAGAAACATGCCATTGTTTGCTCATCATCTTCCGTGACATTGGCTCTTATCATGGCAATCTCCATCTCCTTGTAGTACTCTTCAATGCACTTGGTTCCTTGCTTGAGTAGTTGGAGTTTCTTGAAGAGGTCACGGTTTTAGTAGGTAGGCACAAAACGTGCTCTCATGACATCCTTCATTTGCGCCCAAGTAGTGATGGGTGGTTCACCTCTTGCCTCACGGCGCTCGATGACTTGTTCCCACCAAATGAGGACATAGTCTTGAAACTCAAGGGATGCCATTGCGATCTTCTTCTCTTCTTCATAGTTGTGCAAACGGAAGATTTTGTCGACCTTCAATGCCATGAAAGATACTCTTCGGGATCGTTGCTTCCATTGAACTTGGGCATGGTGAACTTTAGCTTGCCGTTGCGTTACTCTTCATTGTGTTGGGGTCGAGGATGATGACGCCCATGTTGTTGATGATTGTCCAACTTGTGTTGCTCTTGGCGAGGAGGGTTGTTGACTTCATGTTGGTCGTGTCGTGGAGGATTCCCTTTGTCTTCATACTCTTGGTGAACTTGATGTCCTTGGGGTTCTTGAGGAGCTTGTGGAGGGGCTTGTCGAGCTCGAGGACGAACTTGAGGAACTTGACGATGCACACATGATTGGTAAATCCTCTCTTGAACATCTTCGCGAAGTGCTTCCTCTTGTTCACGCCGATGGCGATTACGTGTGGCGACGGCGTGACTTGAATCTTGAAGGGCACGTTGCGCCGCAAGTGCTTGAGCTTCACGGAGTTCTAGTTCTTGGCGTTGTGCCTCGGCATCTTGTGCATCTTGGTGTAGACGTACGCGCTCTTCCTCTTCATGTTGGCATTGTCCTTGCCGTTTTCGTGCTAGCCCAAAAGCCTCTTGGGTTTGACGTTGTCGGTGCTCTTGAGAGTTGGTGTCGCATAGAGGATTGAGCCTTGCTTGAGGATCGTTGCCCGCGGCACGTCGAAGAGTGTTTGATGTCGGTTTACTTGAGCCGGAGAGGGTGAAGTCGGAGTGTCGACTTGAGCGGCTCCGTCTAGATGAGGACGAAGTGGAAGAAGAACGGTTAAGCAACATACCGCGAATCTCGTCCATTCTTGCGTCATTCTCTTGCTTGTGGTCGTCGAGCTTGTGCTCGAAGTAGTCCATTGTACGTTGCTCGGAGAGTCGCAAGTCGGCGGCGAGGTTGTCGATGTGTTCACTCATTGCTTGCTGCTCTTGGTGTAAAGCACGCTGTGCACCAAAGAGGTGGATCTTGGTGACGTAGGAGTTAATATCGTCGTCGTGCTCAATGAAGAATGGGTTGGTAGAAGTACTTGGCCTACCCATCATTCCAAGATAAAAATGTGAGTGGTAGAAAGAGAAGAACGAATACCAAATGTACCTTGACCGAAGTTCAAAGTGGATCAACGATCACTCCAATGTGGACAAGGAAATAGCACAATTGGTACCAATTCTTGTCGATTTCTCACACCTACACAAGCGAAAGCTTATGGTGGAGCTTGGTTAGGATTGTGGCACAAAATTTGATGCAATTGTAAGTGAGCTTCAATAATGTTGGAAAAGATTCACAAGATTGCAATGCAACAAGTAGACCAAGCAATATAAGGTACACGGAAACATACACCCAAAAAGATAAGTGGGGTCGTGCAACCAAGGATGAGCCAAAATGTGGAATCCACAAAAATGCTCTTGTTGCACAACACTAGAGAGACGCTAGCACGATTGCACAATAGGCGGATACAAAGACTTGTGCACAACATACTTAGCAAAAATGCGACAACTTCTATCCCAAGTATGCTTTATGTATGGTGTTTCGATGCTATGATCCAAGATGATCTAGTATGGCAATCATAATGCTGTATGATGCTATGGTTGTTGCTTAAAATCTCCTTGCTTATCTTTCCCTTTTGCTTAAGAGCTTGTTTGGCTCTTTGTTGTTTGAGCTCTTTTCTCATGCAATGCTTCACGAACCAAGATAGCAATTGTGTATGCGATGACAACCTTGTGACACAAGAGACGATACCAAGATATGCAACAATGATGTATGTATGCTATAGGAAGTATGATCACTAATGTGCACAAGTATTGATGGGTAAGCGACGCAAAGGAGTAAGGCTATGATGGCTATCAATGTAATGAAAAGAGTGATATGTCCAATACCAAGACGAGGTTACCATTCTTGCTTACGGTATGGTGTCAAAAAGGTTTCACGAATACCAAGATGTAGTCGAGGTGATCGTTGTTGATGACTCATCCGTGGCGAAGATGAGCGGCGGTGATGTTGATGTCGAACCGTACCTAGATAGCCAAAACACAAAAGGATACCGAACCACAACTCAAATTCTCAAAGATTGAAATGACAAAACGCGTCGGAGTGTGAAATGGGTAAGCAATGGTGGTGGAATGCGGAAGTGGTGATGGTGTATAGGTGGTAGGAGTGCGTATGCGGAAATGTGGGGCGGTGGTGGTGACTAAACTCAAAATAATTCTGTTTCATCCGGGATCACCGGACATCTGGGCTGGGCCGGTCGTCCGGTCGTCGAACGTCCGGTGGGGGTCAGACGTCCGGTGCCTGGGCGATTTTCGGGCATGGGAAGAACAACACGTGTACGAGGTGGAGAGGTCGAAATTCGTCGAATCCGAGTGATTTCAAGGATGGAAAGGGTGGAGACAAGGGGGAAAAGGTAGATCCACTCAAGGCAAAGCAAATCCATGGATCAAATGCAACAAAATTTCAACACACCAACAAAGCACAAAAAAAATTTGGGGCTATTTTTGTGTGGAATTTTTGAATTAGGGGCGAAATCAACAAAAACTAGGCTAGCAACACAACGGGGAGGCTCTGAAATGGTGATCAATGTGGCTCTAGATAGCAAAGATGATGTACGGTAGAACCCTATGTGGCCGATCTTTCACGAAAGGAGCGGATCCCGTGAAGAACATGAAGAACACGAGGAGGGAAATGAGGGAAAACACGAGGGAAACACGAGAGAAACACTAAACCAACATGAAATAGTCACACATGTGCTAGATCCTCGAGTATATAAGAGAACACACGATCCACGGACAACTAAGGATGATACAACGGTAGCCGGTCTTCCCTGTGAGGAGGTCTTGAGGTTCTTCCCGTAAAGGGGTCTTGAATCCGCTTGGGGGATCTTCTCCGAGGAGACGCTATCTCCGAGGAGAAGGTAACCAAGCGGATTAGCAAAGCTCTCACACGAAATATGAGCTAAACCTTTGCTAACCCTATCTAGGAGGAATAGGAGGTCTATTTATAGTCTTAGTGCGAAAGGGGCGAAGTTGGGGGGTACATGGGCTGCGGCCCAACTCATGGAAGGGCACAAACATCGGACGTTCAGGAGTCACTGGTCGTCCGGAGGCTCGCGAGGGTCCGGACGTCCGATGCCTGTCGGACGTCTGTAGGTTCAGCTCGGGTGTGCTTTGGTCGGTCATTCGGTCGGGGTCAGTCGTCTGGGCGCCGGTCGTCCGGGTGGCCTCGGAATTCCGTCGTTTTGGCTTGGGTGAGGAGGTGTCGGACATCCAGTCTGGGTCGGACGTCCGGAGCCTGGAGATCGTCGGACGTCCGGTCCTGGTCGGTCGTCTGGAGCCTGTAGCTTCTTCCGCATCTCTTCTTCTTCTGCGTCTTCACGTCCATCTTCCTATTCTTCTTCTCCTTGCTCCTTAGATTCTTCATGGCCAACTCCTAGATACCTGAGTATGCAGAATGTCTCCATTTGAAGTAGTAGCCAAGTCTCATGTGTATCGAAGTGGAAGTGTGAGAGGAGAGATGTCACCTCGGTTTCAAGAGCTCTTGCACGTGCTCGTGTCATGGATCCGCTAGGCACTTGGTGAGACGATGGTAGGTCCATGGGGATGACCTTGGGATGCTCTGCATCAACGCGGTAGGGATCTTTGTTTGGGAGAGGTGCTCCGGGGATGAGGTCGATGCGGTGCTCGATGCCTCGTAGTGGAGGTAGTCCAGGAGGTAGCTCGTCGGGGAAAACATCTTGAAATTCCTGCAAAAGAAAAAACAATACTAAAGGTAGAGCGTGAGAGGTGTTAGCTTGTGTTGCATTGTCCTTGCACAAAAGGACATAGTGTAGGACACTCGATGGGTTCTCACACACTCCTCTCATCTCACTTTTGGTGGCAAATAGGACTAAGTTCTTCTTTTCGCTCATCGTGGAGGCACTCGATTTGGGCTTGTGGCACTCACTCTCTTTTTGGTGGTTCGCTCTCTCACTATTCTCTCCATGATGGGTGGCTTGCTTGTTGGCGATCACTTGGCTTGGAGACATGGGGTGAAGAACGTACTACTTTCCTTTCATCTTGAAGATGTAGTGGTTCGTTCCGCCGTTGTGGATGACACTTCTATCAAATTGCCATGGGCTTCCAAGAAAAAGGTGGAAACGGTCATTGGAACGACGTTACACTCCAAAGTGTCTTCGTAGGCGCCAATTTTGAAGGAGACTTGTACTCGATGCTCGACTTGGATAGTGCCGGAGTCGCTTAGCCATTGAACTTTGTAGGGATGTGGGTGCTTCGTCTTGGGCAATTGGAGCTTGGAGCAAAGTTCTTCACTTGCGAGTTTATGACAACTCCCTCCATCGATGATGACCTTGACGGACCTTCCATTGATGTCGGCCTTGGTATGAAAGATACGACATCGTTGGTCTTCTTCTTGGTGATGTTGGAGAGTCAAGACCTTGGAGACAACAAGGGTGGGACTTGAATCTTCATCAAAAAAGACTTGTTCCGTGTCTTCTTCGTTTACTTGCCAGTGTATGGCCACTTGCTCACGGGCTTCCATTTCTCCTTCACTCATTGAGTCATAAGTGCCATCGTCATTGAGTATCATGGTCCACTTGTTGGTGCACTCGTAGGACTTGTGGCCTCGGCCTCCGCATGTGAAGCATTTGAAGGAACTTGTCTTAATGGTCTCATCGGTGGGGGTTGATGATGATGAAGCTCTCGGCTTGAAGTTCCTTGTAGTAGGATGACTTGGAGTAGTCGAAGTTTTCTTGCAAGTCGACTTGTCGATGTTGGTTGTAGAAGGCTTGGTAGACGGTGTTGGAGTCGTTGAAGCTTGGGTGTTGGAGGAGCCGTATGACTTGGATAAGAACTTGGCATACTTGTAATCATCTTGCACTTGACGTTCCGCTTTTGTATCTTGATGAACTAGCTTGATGAGGTTCGAGTATGGTTGGAAGTCGGCGATCTTCTTGATAGGATGGTTGAGTCCATTCAAGAAACGTGCCATTGTTTGCTCATCATCTTCCGTTGCATTGGCTCTTCTCATTGCAATCTCCATCTCCTTGTAGTATTCTTCAACGCTCTTGGTTCCTTGCTTGAGTAGTTGGAGTTTCTTGAAGAGGTCGCGGTTGTAGTAGGTAGGCACGAAGCGTGCTCTCATGACGTCCTTCATTTGTGACGAAGTAGTGATGGGTGGTTCACCTCTTGCCTCACGGCGCTCCATAACTTGTTCCCACCAAATGACGACATAGTCTTGGAACTCAAGGGATGCCATCGCGATCTTCTTCTCTTCGTCATAGTTGTGTAAGCAGAAGATTTTGTCGACATTCAATGCCCATGAAAGGTATTCTTCGGGATCATTACTTCCATTGAACTTGGGCATGGTGAACTTTAGCTTGCCGTAGTGTTTCTCTTCATTGTGTTGGGGTCAGGGATGATGACGCCCATATTGTTGATGACTGTCAAACTCGTTGCACTCTTGGCGATGAGAGTTGTGGACCTCATGTTGTCCTTGTCGTGGAGGATTTCCATTGTCTTCATGCTCTTGGTGAGATTCATGTTCTTGGCGAGCTTGTGGAGGTACTTGTCGAGCTTAACGTTGCACGCGAGCTTGATACCTTCATTCATGAACTTCTTCGCGAAGTGCTTCTTCTTGTTCACGAGCTTATCGGCCTCGGGTGGCTACGGCTCGACTTGAATCTTCGAAGGCTTGTTGCGCCTCAAGTGCTTGAGCATGTCGCCATTGTTACGCTTGACGTTGTGCCTCGGCATCTTGTGCTTCTTGGTGTAGACGCGCTTGCTCTTCCTCTTCACGTTGGCATTGGCGGTGCCGTTCTCGTGCTTGTGCAAAGGCAGCTTGATTGTGACAATGTCGGTGCTCTTGAGAGTCGGTGTCGCGTAGAGGATTGAGGTCCGCTTCATGATCGTTGCGTGTGGCATGGTGAAGAGTGTTCAATATCGGTGTACTTGATCCGGAGAGGGTGAAGTCGGAGTGGCGACTTGAACGGCCACATCTTGATGAGGACGAAGTGGAAGAAGAGCGGTTGAGCAACAAAGCATGAATCTCATCCATTCTTGCATCTTTCTCTTGCTTGTGATCGTCGAGCTTGTGGTCGAAGTAGTCCCTTGTACGTTGCTCGGAGAGTTGCAAGTCGGTGGCGAGGTTGTCGATGCGTTCAGTCATTGCTTGTTGCTCTTGATGCAAAGCACATTGTGCACCAAAGAGGTGGCCCTTGGTGACGTAGGAGTTCATGTCGTCGTCTTGCTCGATGAAGAGTGGGTTGGTAGAAGTACTGGCCTATCCATCATTCCAAGAGAAATATGTGAGTGGTAGAAAGAGAAGAACATATACCAAATGTACCTTGACCGAAGTTGAAGGTGGATCAACGATCACTCCAATGTGGAACAAGGAAATAGCACAATTGGTTCCAATTCTTGTCGGTTTCTCACACCTACACAAGTAACAACTTATGGTGAAGATTCGCAAGTTTGCAATGCAACAAGTAGACCAACCAATATAAGGTACATGGAAACACACACGCAAATAGATAAGTTGGGTCGTGCAACCAAGGGTGAGGCAAAATGTGGAATCCACAAAAATGCTTTTGTTGCACAACACTAGATAGACAATAGCACGATTGCACAATAGGCGGATATGAAGACTTGTGCCAACCTACTAAGCAAAAATGCAGCGACTTCTATCCCAAGTATGCTCCATGTATGGTGTTTCGATGCTATGATCCAAGATGATCTAGTATGCCAATCTTAATATTGTATGATGCTATGGTTCTTGCTTAAAAGCTCTTTGCTTATCTTTCCCTTTTGCTTAGAATCTTGTTTGGCTCTTTGTTGTTTGAGCTCTTTTCCCTTGCAATGCTTCACGAACCAAGATAGCAATTGTGTATGCGATGACAACCTTGTGACACAAGAGATGATACTAAGATATGCACCAATGATGTATGTATGCTATGGGAAGTATGATCACTTATGTGCACAAGTACCGTTGCCAGCAATACTCAAAGGCTAGTTTCGATGGGTAAGCAACGCAAAGGAGTAGGGCTATGAAGGCTATCAATGTAATGATAGAGGCGAAGGGCCCAGTCTTTCGATGAAATGGTGGCTATCGTTTTGGTAGAAGTAGACTTTGACGATCCGACTATGAACGTGCGAGGACGTCGCGCCTTAGCAATCGCTAAACCAACTCCGAGAGGTTATTGACCATGCTAGAGCACGATCAACCTGGCCACGAGGGTCTATTTCCTGCAAGCAATTAAGAACAAGCAAGAAATTGAAATTGCAATCTGGATATTGCGAATATAATAGGAAATCTTTATTGATGAAGGTGGGGTTCTGTGACGTCTTGGTCTGGTCGTTGGACACAAACGAAGTACGCGAAGTTGCAGTTAAGGCGAACTTTTAATCTAAACAAAACCCAAAGTCTAAATGATGCCCTAAGGGCTGTATATATGGAGGAGAGAGGGGGAATTTCGTGGCCCTTGGTGGAGGGGTCCGAAACAAACCCTAACTCTTGTTTCCCTACACATACGAACTCTAAAAACAACCTATACTTAAGTATTTCTAAAATACATGGGCCTAGCCCAATAATAAGGTGACGCAGCACCTAGAATAGCCTCTGGACGAAATTTATGAAGTGGCATCTTGTATATTTCGTCCAAGGCTTCATGCACTCATTATGGTGGCTTCAAAGTCCTGGAATCATCACTTGTAACTTCGTTCTTGTTCCTCTTGCGCATGCCATCATCTCCATGCTTGAACTTGATCCAAGGTTCATCTTTCTTGTCCAAGCTAGGCCCTTCATTTGTAAGCAAAACAAATGTATCCAATTTATGCAGCATCATATTCTCATGAACATTAGAATCATTACAAAGAAACGAAAGTACCTGATAATTCAATTGGCGTGCGCGAGCTCTAGTAATTGGTCCAGTATGTATAACAGCAGGGGTTGTGGGCGTAACAATGGTATTGATGTCCTCATCATGTAATGCCAAGAATGATGTGTCCAATACCAAGATGATGTTACCGTTTTTGCATACGGTGTGGAGTCAAAATGTTGGCACAGATACCAAGATGTAGTTGAGGTGGTCGTTGTGGATGACGCGTCCGTGGTGAAGATGAGCGGCGGTGATGTTAATGTCGAACAGTACCTAAATAGACAAAACACAATAGGACACGGAACCGCAACTCAAATTCTCAAAGCTCGAAGTGGCAAAATGTATTGGAGAGCGAAACGGGTAAGCAATGGTGGTGGTATGCGGAAGTGGTGATGTTGTATAGGAGGTGGGAGTGCGTATGCGGAAGTGGGGCGGTGGTGGTGACCAAACTGAAATTTTTTAGTTTCATCAGTGAATGCCGGATGTCCAGGGGTTTACGGTCGTCCGGTCATCGGACGTCCGGAGGCTGTCGGATGTCTGATGCCTGGGCGAAATTTCGGGCACGGGAAGAACAACTAGGGTTCGTGATGGGGATGGCGAAAATGGTCAAATCCGGGGGGGCTTTGTGGATGGGAAGGGTGGGGAAAGGGGGAAAAAGCTAGATCCACTAAAGGCAAAGTAAATCCACGGATCAAATCCAACAAAATTTCAACACACCAACAAATCACAAAAACAATTTGGGGCTATTTTGTGGGGAATTTTTGAATTTAGGACATAATCAACAAAAACAAGGCTAGAAACACAACGGGGAGGCTCCAAAATCGTGATCAACATGGCTCTAGATACCAAGATGATGTAGGGTAGAACCCTAATCGCCCAATCTTTCACGAAAGGAGCGGATCCCACAAAGAACATGAAGAACACGAGGGAAAACACAAGGGGAAACACAAGGGGAAACATGAGAGAATCACTAAACCAGCAAGAAATAGTCACACATATGCGAGATCCTCGAGTACATAAGAGATCACACGATCCACGGTCAAATAGGGACGATACAAAGGTAGCCGGTCTTCTCCGTGAGGAGGTCTTGAGGTTCTTCCCGTAAAGGGGTCTTGAATCCGCTTGGGGGATCTTCTCCGAGGAGGCACTATCTCCGAGGAGAAGGTAACCAAGTGGTCTTGAATCCGCTCTCACACGAAATATGAGCTAATCCTTTGCTAAGCCTAAACCCTAGGTAGGAGGAGAGTACATATAGTCTAGGTGGGCGAAGGGGGACATGGGCTGCGGCCCAACATGTAAACAGCACACAGGCATTGGACGTCCAAGAGTCACCGGTCGTCCGGAGGCTCGCGAGGTTCCGGACATCCGGTGCTCGTCGGACGTCCATAGATTCGGCTCGGCTGTGCTTCGGTGGGACGTCCGGTCGAGGTCGGTCGTCCGGGCATCAGTCATCCGGAGGACGTCCATAGATCCGGCTCGGGTGTGGGTGTGTCGGTCGTCCGGAGAAAATTTTTATGCTCAGCTTTCTGACAGCAATCGCACCATGCTTGATACTTCTTGTGCTGGCTCTTTTATGATGAAGACTATTGGATTCAAATGGGATTTATTGGAAAGAATTAAATGCAACTCTGAAGATTGGGACCTCGACAAAGGTAAGGAGTCAGGTATGACACCTAGTTTTGATTGTGTTAAATCTTTTATGGATACCGATGTTTTCCGTAAATTTAGTACTAAATATGGACTTGACTCTGAGATAGTAGCTTCTTTGTGTGAATTTTTTGCTACTTATGTTGATCTCCCTAAGGAGAAGTGGTTTAAATATCATCCTCCCATAGAAGTAAAAGTAGCTGCACCTATTAAAGTTGAAGAAAAGATTGTCACTTATAATGATCCTATTGTTCCTACTGTATATGTTGAGAAACCACCTTTTCCTGTTAGGATAAAGGATCATGCTAAAGCTTCAACTGTAGTTCGTAAAAGCAATATTAAAACATATACACCTCCTGAGCAAGTTAAAGTTGAACCTAATATTGCTATTGTTAAAGATCTCTTGTCTGATAATATTGATGGGCATGTTATTTATTTCTATGATGGAACTGCTAGAATTGCTAAACCCTGTGCTAAAGATAAACCTAGACCTATGGTAGGCATGCCTATTATTTCTGTTAAAATAGGAGATCATTGTTATCATGGCTTATGTGATATGGGTGCTAGTGCTAGCGCAATACCTCATTCCTTATACAAAGAAATTATGAATGATATTGCACCTGCTGAAATAGAAGATATTGATGTCACAATTAAACTTGCCAATATAGATACTATTTCACCAATGGGAATTGTTAGAGATGTTGAAGTCTTGTGTGGGAAAACTAAATATCCTGCTGATTTTCTTGTTCTTGGTTCCCCACAAGATAGCTTTTGTCCCATTATATTTGGTAGACCCTTCTTAAACACTGTTAATGCTACCATAGATTGCAAAAGGGATGTTGTTAATGCTACCATAGTAGATAACACCATGAAGAAGAATTACCTAGTAAGGATGAAATTATTGGTCTTGCTTCTATTGTCGTACCTCCTAGTGATCCTTTAGAACATTATTTGCTAGACCATGAAAATGATATGTTTATGAATGAAAGAAGGGAAATAGATGAAGTATTCTTTAAACAGGAACCTATTCTGAAAAACAATTTACCTGTTGAAATCCTAGGGGATCCTCCTCCACCCAAGGGTGATCCCGTGTTTGTGCTTAAACCGTTACCTGATACTCTTAAATATGCTTATCTTGATGAGAAAAAGATATATCCTGTTATTATTAGTGCTAACCTTTCAGAGCATGAGGAAGAGAGATTATTGAAAACTCTGAAGAAGCACCGTCCTGCTATTGGGTATACTCTTGATGATCTTAAGGGCATTAGTCCCACTCTATGTCAACATAAAATTAATTTGGAAGAAGATGCTAAACCGGTTCGTGATCATCAACGCCGGCCGAATCCTAAAATTAAAGAAGTAGTAAGAAAGGAAATACTAAAGCTCCTTGAGGCAGGTATAATCTATCCCATTGTTGATAGTCAGTGGGTAAGTCTTGTCCATTGTGTCCCTAAGAAGGGAGGTATTACTGTTGTTCCTAATCATAAAGATGAATTGAGTCCTCAAAGAATTATTACAGGTTATAGGATGGTAATTGATTTCCGTAAATTAAATAAGGCAACTAAAAAGGATCATTACCCCTTACCTTTTATCGATCAAATGCTAGAAAGATTATCCAAAAATACACATTTTTGCTTTCTAGATGGTTATTCTGGTTTCTCTCAAATACCTGTGTCAGCCAAAGATCAATCAAAGACTACTTTTACATGCCCTTTTGGTATTTTTGCTTATAGACGTATGCCTTTTGGTCTATGTAATGCACCTGCTACCTTTCAAAGATGCATGATGGCTATATTCTCTGACTTTTGTGAAAAGATTTGTGAGGTTTTCATGGACGATTTCTCCGTCTATGGATCTTCTTTTGATGATTGCTTGACCAACCTTGATCGAGTTTTGCATAGATGTGAAGAAACTAATCTTGTCTTGAATTGGGAAAAGTGCCACTTTATGGTTAATGAAGGTATTGTGTTGGGGCATAAAGTTTCTAAAAGAGGTATTGAAGTTGATAAAGCCAAGGTTGATGCTATTGAAAAGATGCCATGTCCCAAGGACATCAAAGTATAAGAAGTTTCCTTGGTCATGCCGGATTTTATAGGAGGTTCATTAAGGACTTCTCAAAAATTTCTCGACCTGTGACTAATTTATTACAAAAAGATATACCATTTGTCTTTGATGATGATTGTGTAGAAGCATTTGAAATACTTAAGAAAGCATTGATCTCTGCACCTATTGTTCAGCCACCTGATTGGAATTTACCCTTTGAAATTATGTGTGATGCTAGTGATTATGCTGTAGGTGCTGTTGTAGGGCAAAGAGTTGATAAAAAATTAAATGTTATTCAATATGCTAGTAAAACCCTAGACAATGCTCAAATAAATTATACTAGCACTGAAAAAGAATTCTTAGCAGTTGTATTTGCTTGTGATAAGTTCAGACCTTATATTGTTGATTCTAAAGTAACTATTCACACTGATCATGCTGCTATTAAATATCTCATGGAAAAGAAAGATGCTAAACCTAGACTTATTAGATGGGTTCTCTTGCTACAAGAATTTGACTTACATATTGTTGATAGAAAGGGAGCTGAGAACCCCGTTGCAGACAACTTGTCTAGGTTAGAAAATGTGCTTGATGACCCACTACCTATTGATGATAGCTTTCCTAATGAGCAATTAAATGTCATAAATTCTTCTCATACTGCTCCATGGTATGCTGATTATGCTAATTACATTGTTGCTAAGTTTATACCACCTAGTTTCACATACCAGCAAAAGAAAAAGTTCTTCTATTATTTGAGGGAGTAGATGGTGTTATTAGACGTTGTGTACCTGAGCATGAACTGGAACAGATCCTACGCAAGTGTCACTCCGAAGCTTATGGAGGACACCATGCTGGAGATAGAACTGCACATAAGGTATTGCAATCTGGTTTTTATTGGCCTACTCTCTTCAAGGATGCCCATAAGTTTGTCTTATCTTGTGATGAATGTCAAAGAATTGGTAATATTAGTAGACGTCAAGAAATGCCTATGAACTATTCACTCGTTATTGAACCATTTGATGTTTGGGGCTTTGACTATATGGGACCCTTTCCTTCCTCTAATGGATATACACATATCTTAGTTGATGTTGATTACATTACTGAGTGGGGAGAAGCTATTCCAACAAGTAGCGCTGATCATAACACTTCTATTAAAATGCTTAAAGAAGTTATTTTTCCAAGATTTGGAGTCCCTAGATATTTAATGACTGATGGTGGTTCACATTTTATTCATGGTGCTTTCTGTAAAATGCTAGCTAAATATGATGTTAATCATAGAATTGCATCTCCTTATCATCCCCAGTCTAGCGGTCAGGTAGAATTGAGTAATAGAGAGCTCAAATTAATTTTGCAAAAGACTGTTAATAGATCTAGAAAAAATTGGTCCAAGAAACTTGATGATGCATTATGGGCCTATAGAACTGCATATAAAAATCCTATGGGTATGTCTTCGTATAAAATGGTTTATGGAAAAGCATGTCACTTACCTCTCGAACTAGAACACAAGGCATATTGGGCTATTAAAGAACTCAATTATGATTTCAAACTTGCCGGTGAGAAGAGGTTATTTGATATTAGCTCACTTGCTGAATGGAGAACCCAAGCCTATGAAAATGCCAAGTTGTTTAAAGAAAAAGTTAAAAGATGGCATGACAAAAGAATACAAAAGTGTGAATTTAATGTAGGTGATTATGTATTGCTATACAACTCTCGTTTAAGATTTTTTGCAGGAAAACTTCTCTCTAAATGGGAAGGTCTTTACGTTATCGAGGAGGTCTATCGTTCCGGTGCCATAAAAATCAACAACTTCGAAGGCACAAATCCGAAGGTGGTAAACGGTCAAAGAATCAAACATTATATCTCCGGTAATCCCATAAATGTTGAAACCAATATTATTGAACCCGTAACCCCGGAGGAATACATAAGGGACACTTTCCGGAATGTTTCAGGCTCCGAAAAGGAATAGGTATGTGGTACGGTAAGTAAACCGACCCCAAAACAGTTTTTAAGGAAATATTTCTCCGTTTTGGAATATTTAGAAAAATAGAAAAATAAGAAGCAGTCCGGGAAGGACACGAGGGCTCCACGAGGGTGGAGGGCGCGCCCTACTCCCCTGGGCGTGCCCCCTACCTCGTGGGCACCTCGTGTGCTCTCCGGACTCCATTTTCGTACACGACACGTATTTTGGTCGGTAACAATTCATTATATAATCTCCCAGAGGTTTTGACTCCCGTATCACGCAAAAATCTCTTGTTTTTGTTTCGAGTTGTTTTTCTGACAGATCCAGGTCATCATGTCGTCTTCAAGCACCCCCAAGGACCAGTTCTTCGAGAAGGTCATCAAACATTGAGATGCGTGAGGGGTTGTTGCACATCCGCGATGCTGAGGGACCAAGGAAGACCGGAAGCACGGAGGAAAGGCTCGAAGCATTGGAGCAAGAAGTTTTCAAGTGTCAGGAGATGGTAGAGCATGGACTCGATTCCAATCACATTATGACCACGAAGTTCACCAACAATAACAAGTTGGACGTCAAGGACATTGGGGAGGCGATCTTCAAGCTTCATGAGAAAAACGAGCACCTCCAAGCCCAGATCTATGACCTGCAAAATCAAAACTGTGAGTATGAATATAGATTCAAGAGGATGAGTTTGGCTGCAGATTTGAGGTTTCAGGAGATTCGGTCATCCTTCTATGATGGTGAGCCTATGCCTTGGAAGAAGGACGACAAGCCTACTCCATCAACAAAATCACCACCGTCTCCACCAACAAAGAAGAATTGAGTATCTGGTATGGGCACTCCCCTTGGCAACTGCCAAGCTTGGGGGAGTGCCCCAGTATCGTATCACCATCACTTTTATCTTTACCTTTTTTTAGTTTGATCCTTTTGGTAATATCTTGATCTAGTAGAATAAAAGTTCTTAGTATGATCTAGTTGTGAGTTTTGCTTTATAATTCTTCTATGTAATCGAGTCTGTGAGCTATATAATAAAGATTAGTGTTGAGTCAAGGGATTGATTCTTTTGTCATGATCTTAAGTGAATAAAAGAAAAAGCAAAAGAAATAAAAAGAAACAAAGAGATCATATGGATGTCAGGGAGAGTAATGAGCTCACATAGAAAAAATTATGATGAACAAAAGTTGTTGAGAGTTGACAAACATAGTTTTGGTCATCGTTGCAATTAATAGGAAGTAATGAAGAAAGAGAGGTCTTCACATATAGATATACTATCTTGGACATCTTTTATGATTGTGAGCACTCATTAAAATATGACATGCTAAAAGAGTTGACGTCCATTTTGCATCATGCTTTTATATCGATATTTATTTCATTATGGGTTGTTATTACACATTATGTCAAAATACATATTGAAAGTGCGTTATATCGACTAGAGGGGGGTGAATAGGCGATTTTTATGAAAGTCTTCAAAACGTGGGAGTTATGAAGACAAACAGCAAAGATTATGCCTATTACTATGCAGCGGAAGTTAGATTACACTAGGCAAGCCATGGTCAAGTATTCAATAGAGTGAAAGCACGAAGACAAACAGCTGCAGTGTAATAAGGATCAGGTAGGAAGAAGTTGTGAAGCCAAACAAATCATACATTCATGTTGTGAAGACAAAAGATATAGCAAGCATGCAATGGCTTCACAATGTGTAACAGTAAGAAAAGGAAGTGAAGATGAAACTAGTGACTCGTTGAAGACAATGATATGTTGGACCAGTTCCAGTTGCTGTGACAACTGTACGTCTGGTTGGAGCAGCTAGGTATTTAAACCTTAGGACACACAGTCCCAGACACCCAGTCCTGATCACACAGTTCAGGACACCAAGTCCTCACCGTATTCTCCTTGAGCTAAGGTCACTTAGTCCTCGCCCAATCACTCTGGTAAGTCTTCAAGGTAGACTCCCAAACCTTCACAAACTTCATTCACTGGCAATCCACAATGTCTCTTGGATGCTCTGAACGCGACGCCTAACCGTGTGGAGGATTCACAGTCCTCAAGTGTAATAAGTATTCAGATCACACAGACAAGAAGACTTAAGTGATGCCCAATTTACTCTGTCTCTGGGTGGTTAGGGCTTTTCTCCTTACTAGAAATTTTCTCTCAAAGGCTTCGAGGTGGGTTGCTCTCAAACGACAAAAGCCGTCCACTGAAATCTGAGCAGCCAACCGTTTATGGTTGTGGGGGTGGGCTATTTATAGCCACTTGGCAACCCGACCTGATTTGTCCGAAATGACCCTGGGTCACTAAGGAGCTGACACGTGTCTCAACGGTCAGATTTCAAACTCTCATGGCAACTTTACTTGGGCTATAAGCAAAGCTGACTTGTCCGGCTCTGGACAAGATTCGCTCTCATTGTCTTCACTCGAAGACATAGGTTTTTGATTTAGGCATCACTTCAGTCATTCTGACTGGTTCTCCTGGACCCCACTTAACAGTACGGTGGTTCCTATGACTCAACACAAAAGAAAAAGAACTACGAAAGATCTAAGTCTTCAAGCTCCATAAGCTTCATAACGTGTCTTCTTTTGTCATAGTCTTCAATGTGAATATCTTCATATACCACCTTTGTCTTCAATGTCTTCATACATTTTTAGGGGTCATCTCTGGTAGTAAAACCGAATCAATGAGGGACTTCTTCCTGTGTTTTCCTGCAATTCTCACAAACACATTAGTCCCTCAACTAGGTTTGTCGTCAATACTCCAAAACCAACTAGGGGTGGCACTAGATGCACTTACAATCTCCCCCTTTTTGGTGATTGATGACAAACTAGTTGAAGTTTTCAACGGGGAATATAATGTGTGAAATTTGTAAAGGATAGGGAATTGTCTTCATAAGTTGCAAGGGCTCCCCCTGAAGATGTGCATATAAGTTGATTTGCTTTTGGAATGCAAATGCACATGTCAGGTTGTACTTGTGGAGATCCACTTCAGATTATGATGATAATCCACTACGCATGTGAAAGTATATGAAGATAATGACATGCATAATGGAAAATGGACGTCTGCAGAATGAGATAAGTGCGGAATTTATCGTCGCACATGCGGAATTTATCTTCGCAAACAGGGTGGCAAACGACCATCGAGTCTTAGTGTTACAACTCAAAGAACCAAATGAAGCAAAAACGAGAGTTGTAAGCACGAAGCAAAATGTAGCAAAAATATAGCACCCGCCCATATGGACCCGCTTGAAGACTATCAACCCATATACTTCTCCCCCTTTTGTCAGCAAGGACTAAAAAGGTTTGAAGACATAGGGTATCTACTCGTTTCCAGAAGCAGCAGGGTCGTTGGAAGTGTTTGGCGGTGCAGACGAGCTTGGAGGTGCTGAAGCAGGTGGCGGTGATGTAGCATCGTCGTCTTCATCAATGATCCTTGCAGTAACTGTGGCAGCAGATGAAGAAAACTCAGAGTCTTCAAGTGATGGTGTGTTGCGCATCACAGCCCTTCTGGGGGGTGTGGTGTCAAACTTGAAGCGCTCAGTGAAGCCATCCTCTTCAAGTTCAGCTTCAGTACATATCATTGAGAGCCCTTTCCATGTACGACGGCAGGTTTCATGTGTAACGAAGGCATTCTTGGTGGCAAGGTTTCGAAGACGATTGACATCCACCAAGAGGCTTTTCATCTAACGCTTTAGCCAGTCGTGATGCCTATCTTGTTTTTGGTGAAGGGCCACAAGAAGCTCTCGGTCAGTGAGGGCACAAGCGCGCTTCTTGGGTCTTTGAGCATTTATGCTGTCTGTGGCTTCAGTAGATGCTGGGCATGGTGCACGTGTAGTGCCAGCCAATGGATACACCCTGGATATAGCTTCAACACCTTCAACGTTCTGCGTGAAGCTCTGGTGTTCTACATTCTGAAGATTTAAAGGTTGCTTGGCAGGTTCAGGATATATGGCTTCAGCAGAGGTATCCACATCTGGCAAGAAGATCCAATGGTTTCGGGCTGAGGGCTGATACAAGATCGCAGAGTGCAGTTTGATCAGCCTCATCACCCAAGGAGCATAGAACTTCAAACCAAATAATTCTGAGCCTGACGCTGCAAGTTGGCGTATGAAGAAATCCTGTGCGTTGAACCATTTGCCATGAAGGATACAGAATATCATAGTCTTCATTGCACCTTCGACCTTGGCATTTGGAGAGTGCCCTTTAATAGGCCAGAGAGTCCGCCGGATGATGTGATATATGGTCCTGGGCAGGAACTCAAAGTCTTCAATGAAGAATTCTGTTGGATAAGGAGCATCGTGGGGCAATGGCTTCATCATTGAGAGCATCTGACTCATATTTGGTTCAGGCCTCTTGAATATGCTCTCAATAGCTTCAGCATGTAGTTGACAGCCTTCCTCATAGTATTCGCCAGGAGTGGGCAGGCCGATGAGCTCAATGATATCAAATGCATTGGCTTCATGATGGACATTTCCGGTCATCCACTCCAGTACCCAAGTCTCCGGATCTCTGTTGTATCCTTTAATGTGGAGGGTGGCATAGAACTGAAGCAGAAGCTCTTCATTCCAGTGCTCTTCATCAGTCACAAACGGCAGCAGACCCACTTGCCTAAAGCAATCCAAAGATTCCACAAGACAGGGCAGACCAGCAATGGCTTCAACCTCAAGGCGCTTGTGCGGGAAGATGCGACCTTGGTTGTATAGGATGCTTGAGTAGTAGCTGCGCTGAGGATAGCTCCAGAACCTATCTGATACAATCCTTTCCCTTGAATAGGGGTTCTTGGAGCTGTTGAAAAATGTATTGTCTGCCTTGAAGCTATTTATGTCAAAGGAGCCAGGTGCTGATGCAGGACCTGGGAACCTTGGAAGCCTTGGGACTGGCTTCTGGACATGAGGCTTGTGCTCAACATGATAATCAAATTGAGGACCTGCAGCAGACTCAGGAACAGAAGTGTCTGGCTCAGTAGCTTTGCTGTCTGCTGAAGCATTTGGTGGGGCGGGCTCCCCATTGGCTTCAGTGTTTGTGGTGGCAGCCTCAACATTTTCTTCCTCCGCTTGTGTAGTTGGAGGGACAACCTCAGGCACGTTCTCCTGGAGAACTGCATCTTGATCTAGCGGGGAAGTGGGTTCTGGTGGTGCTTCTTCATTGGCTTCGGCTGATGCAGCCGGAATTTCTTCAGTATGGACTTGAGGCCTTGGACCTTTGCGAAGCCTACGGAACGCAGACGATGCTTGTGGGGTCGGAGTGGGCTGGGCCTCAAAGTCTTCTTCCTCCTGAGGGCGATCCGCCCATGACTCATCTTGTGCCATTGGCGTTAGAGGACGACCAATGCTGATGAGTTTGCTTGTTTCAAGCTGAGGAAGGGCTGCATCATCTTGTACATTGTCTTGGTGACCAATGTCTTCAGCAGCTATGGGGTCGGCTGTTGGAATATCTTCAGCTTCAGGAGCCTCTGTGGGAGCAGGCTCATGAACTGTCAGTCGTCTTTCTGCGTTGGGGTGAATGACAGAGAGGGGTTCAACCATCAAGGGCTCTGTGGGAGCAGCCCGAGCTTTCTTGATCTTGCGCTTGTTCTTGGTGGAGTCAGAAGGAGAGGCTTCAGAGTGTTTCCTCTTCCTAGCTTCAGCCTCTGCATTCCGTGTCTTCTTAAGCTCTGAGGCGGTTGACCGGCTCTTTGGCTTCGAGCCAGTCGTGGCGGTTGGGAAGACAATCGGAATAGCTTCTTGTCTTGGTGCCTCTAGTTCATTCACAGCAGGCTGCTTCTTCCTCTTCGCGGCCATCTTGGGGTCGATGCCAGGACGCCCAAGTGCCTTGCGCTTCTCGGCCTCATTGTAGGCCTGCACACATTGTTCTGCCAGTGACTTCATCCGCTCACGCGAGCCCTGAGCTTCAGCATGCTTCTTCAGGAAATTTTCCTTGAGCTCATGCAACATGGTTTTGAAGCTCTTCACTTCCTGCACGCTGAGCCTGGCCATGTGTTTCTTGAACTGAGCCTTTTCATGATCAATTTTCTGCTTCAGCTCAACTATGCGCTGAGCAATGGCAAGTTCTGAAGCAATTGCGCCTTGGAAGGCGACGCTGAGGCCGACAGGCAGCTGCAGATCTTCGAAGCTTATGTCTGGGGAGGCAAACCATTCGTCGATGAAGTTGTGGATGATGGCGACATCAAAGAGAGGCAAATTGTTGAAGATTTCAGCTTCTTCTTTGCTTTTGATAAGCTGCTCTAGAGCGTTATCTCCAAGATCTTCATCGCTAGATAGATCAATGGCTTCGCTGCGCAGAATGGCAGCAGCAGTGAGCTCTTTGCCGGTTTGTTGCTGGGGCTCCTTTTCTTTCTGTGGCTTGGAGACGCGGGATACGTCTTCAGACTGCACACTCACTTCAGGAGGTGCAGTTTTCAATGGCTTCGCCCTTGAGATTTTTGAGGCAGGGGCTGGCTTTGAAGCTTTTGGCTTCTCTGACAACTTTGGCTTCGGCACAGCAGGAGCTTCATCAGACTCAGAGTCAGCTGGAGGGTCATTCACAGCAGTCCCTTGGACTAAGATGCGGGTGATGAGGCCCTCAAGATTGGCATACGGACCGATGATGTTGGGTTCTGCGTAGCGTGTGCCATCCGCCCTTGGTGCGGAGGGACCAGGGTTGAAGTCTAACCCAAATTTCTTCTTGTTCAGCTTCGCTGATTGTTGGGAAAACTGGTAGTTGCGCTTGAACAGATTGTCGTCACGACACCAGAGGAGTGATGACGGATGCGCATCATCAGGCTGTGGTCCTCGGACCATGCATGGGTAGAAGCCTTGAGCAATGGCTTCATCTCTGGTCCTGGGTATGAGATTCTTGAAACGGATGTCCCCCCATGGTCTCCTGATGGCACTTTTCTCAGCATACTCCTCGGTGACGAAGCGGTATTTGAACCATTGTTCTGCCCAATAGCGTCGAATCCATTGGATTCGAGTCTTGCGCTGCCCATAGTTCTCTTCAGGATCTGTTTTGTACATTTCTGCCAGGTCTTCAGGCAGATCTTTGGAAGTTCCTTCACGTCTCTGTCTGCCCCCCTTCCTTGCTGCTACTTCTGAAGCCATAAACTTTAACTTGAAAGGCTTCAAAGCTTTCAAAGGCTTCAAAGGCTTTCTTTTGCTGGACCAACAGGAACTGGCTTCAGGAGAGTTTATGTGATGCTGTAGGAATTCTGCAAATGAATGCAGACTATGAGAACCGAAGGATTCTCGCATGGACATGTACCTGTGACAGCATTAAGGTGCGAGGGAAGGGGAAGAGGTCATATGCATTCTCAGAAGTTTTTGAAGATTAATCAGTTTAGAAGACATTGACCTCATCGTGCGAAGACATTCACTCATAGATAAGAAGTTGGTTCCAGATTTGTACGAACCCACAGATCAGTACAAGTGAGGAATCTAACTACTTCATGAAGCACAAGTGAATATACTAGGCATGTTATGAGATGCAGATTGAGAGATCTATCTTATGTGAAGAGAAACTTCTTATGGTAGAAAGTGACAGAACCATGAGATCAAAAGAGGCAGTAAAAAGAAGTTTTATTTACCACACTTGAAACTGCTAGACGGAAAGGAGTTGATGCCGAGCAGTTTAGTCCTCCGTGCCCTAACTTGGCGACGGAAAACACCTACGGCGACGACGGAGAGGACGATGTCCGCGGTCGGCGTGAGGACGGCGTTGGAGAGGTTGCGGCAGCGAAGCGCTTCGTCTCCGGCGTCGTCGAGAGCTAGCGGTGGCGCTAGGGTTCGTGCGAGGGTGGAAGAAGGAGATAATGACCGCGGTAAGTGTGAACTTATAGGCGCAGGGGCGGCACTGCGCTATTACTCAGGTGCCCCTGGCGATTCGCATTTGAGTAGTACGTGGCCATCATGCGGTATTTTGGGGGCAGTTCCACATCCCACGCACGCCTGGATTGTCGGGCGGTCGTTCCTACTTCTCCGGATTTTATGTGGAGGAATGAGCACTGAAAACGGACTTTATGGTTGTCTCTTTATCTTCTGCTGACAAGGACGCAGTGAAGACATTCGACAGTTTCAATAGAATGCATATGACTTGGAGATATAGAGTTTAAGATAGAAAGCATAGAGAAGTTTGGGGTCCGATCACATTCACTTAGTTCAAAAGATTCAACACGAAGACATAGCTATAAGTGAATGCTGTAGAGGACAGAACACTAGCATATATATATATATATATATATATATATATATATCTATACAATCAACGTAGTGAAGATAATCATGATGACATATTCGAAGCCAAACCAAATGTGAAGATATTGCAAGGTAACGCCATGAGTGAAACACTTCAAAATAGAATGTTTGGTGGTGGCGTTACCCACCGTATAGGAAGTATTAGACCCAGACACGGTGCACAATTATTGTGGCGCTCCGGAGTCAAATTCCACATTAATGTATTCACACTTAGAGTGTATGTCTTCATTGAATGAAGATATACTTTACTTTGTGTGTTGCACATCTAAGTCATCAATATGCATAAGTGTTAGGATGTGTGCCTGATCACAGGACATTTGAGGATTCCAAGATATTTAGCTCACACCGTAACTTGCAAAATCTCTTCTCATCCAAGGGCTTGGTGAAGATATCTGCCAATTGCTCTTCAGTGTTGACGTGTATGATATCAATGTCTTCCTTCACAACATGATCTCTGAGAAAGTGATGACGAATTTCAATGTGCTTTGTCTTCGAGTGCTGAACTGGGTTGTTGGCAATCTTGATGGCGCTTTCGTTGTCGCAGTAAAGTGGCACTTGCTTCAGATGAATGCCATAGTCCTTGAGTGTTTGCTTCAGCCACAGAAGCTGAGCGCAGCAAGATCCAGCAGCAGTGTATTCAGATTCAGCAGTGGAGAGAGATACACAGTTCTGCTTCTTTGAAGACCAACATACAAGTGATCGTCCCAGAAAATGACATGTGCCTGATGTAGACTTGCGATCAACTTTGTCACCAGCATAATCAGCATCCGAAAATCCAACCAAATCAAACTCTGAGCCCTTGGGATACCATAATCCTAGAGTTGGGGTGTGAGCCAAATATCGAAGAATTCGCTTCACAGCTAAGTGATGCCACTCCTTTGGTGCCGCTTGAAATCGAGCACACATGCAAACACTAAGCATAATATTTGGCCTAGATGCACATAAATAAAGCAAAGAACCAATCATGGAGTGGTATACCTTTTGATCGAACTCTTTACCATTGTCGTCAGGACCTAGATGATGTTTGGCTGGCATTGGTGTTGTGAAGCCTTTGCAGTCTTGCATACCGAACGTCTTCAGGCAATCTTTGAGATACTTCTCTTGAGATATGAAGATGCCATTGTGTTGTTGTCGTATTTGAAGACCAAGGAAGAA
Source organism: Triticum urartu (assembly GCF_056163025.1). Classification (NCBI taxonomy): domain Eukaryota; kingdom Viridiplantae; phylum Streptophyta; class Magnoliopsida; order Poales; family Poaceae; genus Triticum; species Triticum urartu. The sequence continues at coordinate 288,341,331 of NC_141878.1, read as the reverse complement.
CTTCAGTTCCCCCATCATGGACATCTGATATTGCTCTTGCATCATATATCCAAACTCTTCACTGTACTTCTGATTGGTGCAGCCGAAGATAATGTCATCCACATATATTTGGCACACAAACAGTTCACCATCATATGTCTTCGTGAAAAGAGTGGGATCCAGGGAACCAGGTATGAAGCCTTTGCTCTTCAGGAAGTATTTGAGTGTGTCATACCAGGCCCTAGGGGCTTGTTTGAGGCCATACAGAGCCTTGTTGAGCTTGTATACCATGTCAGGATGTTTTGGATTTTCAAAGCCAGGTGGTTGTGCAACATACACTTCTTCTTCAATCTTGCCATTGAGAAAGGCACTTTTCACATCCATTTGATATAGAAGTATGTTATGATGATTTGCATATGCCAGCAGTATGCGTATGGCTTCAAGCCTTGCCATAGGAGCAAATGTTTCATCGAAGTCAATGCCCTCCACTTGAGTATATCCTTGAGCAACGAGACGAGCTTTGTTTCTCACAACTTGACCATGCTCATCTTGCTTGTTGCGGTATATCCATTTGGTGCCTATTATATTGTGCTTCCGTGGATCAGGACGCTTAACCAGTTCCCATACATTATTCAGCTCAAACTGTTGAAGCTCTTCTTGCATAGCTTGAATCCATTCAGGTTCCATGAAGGCTTCTTCAACTTTCTTGGGTTCTGATATGGAGACGAATGCGAAGTGCCCACAGAAATTTGCTAGCTGAGTTGCCCTTGAACGAGTGAGTGGACCAGGTGCATTGATGCTGTCAATTATTCTGTCAATCTGCACTTCATTGGCAACACGAGGATGTACAGGGCGAAGACTTTGCTCTTGCTGATCTGTGTTGTTGTTGGGAGGAATGTCTTCAGGCTGAGCATTGTCTTCATGTTGATCAGGTGCTGAGATGATAAGTTCTTCTTCAGGATGAGCTTCAGAAGGTATAATCTCTCCAGTTCCCATAAGCTTGATTGATTCACTAGCTGGAACTTCATCTAGCACATTTGGCAGTTGCTCTCTTTGTGAACCATTTGTCTCATCAAACCGCACATCCACTGTTTCAACCACTTTGTAATGGAAGAGATTGAAGACTCTGTAGGAGTGTGAATCCTTTCCATATCCAAGCATAAAGCCCTCATGTGCTTTTGGTGCAAACTTTGAGGTGTGGTGTGGGTCCTTGATCCAGCACCTTGCGCCAAATACTCTGAAGTAACTGACATTTGGCTTCTTGCCAGTTAGCAGTTCATAAGATGTCTTGTTCAGAAGCTTGTGAAGATAAACACGATTGATTGTATGGCATGCAGTGTCAATGGCTTCTGTCCAGAATTTTCTTGGAGTCTTGTATTCATCTAGCATTGTTCTGGCCATCTCAATGAGTGTTCTGTTCTTGCGTTCGACGACGCCATTCTGCTGTGGCGTGTACGGAGCTGAGAATTCATGTGTGATGCCCAAGGTATCAAGATATGTATCAAGGCCAGTGTTCTTGAATTCAGTGCCATTGTCACTTCTGATGTGCTTTATCTTGGCGCCAAAATTGTTCATTACTCGATTGCGAAGCATCTGAAGACATCCTGCACTTCAGTCTTGTAAAGGATTATGTGCACCCAAGTATATCTAGAGTAATCATCAACAATCACGAAGCTATAGAGGCAAGCATTAGTAGTAAAAGTTGAGTAGTGAGTGGGACCGAAAAGATCCATGTGGAGCAGTTCGAAGGGTTGAGTAGTAGTCATGATTGTCTTTGAAGGATGTTTTGCCCTTGTCATCTTCCCTGCTTCACAGGCACCGCATAAGTGATCTTTCTTGAACTTGACGCCCTCGATGCCTATGACATGCTTCTTCATCGCAAGGGTGTGGAGGTTCCTCATGCCAGCATGCCCAAGCCTCCGATGCCAAAGCCAGCATTCTGAAGCTTTTGCAAGAAGACATACTGCAAGTTGTGGCCCTGCTGAGAAATCTACCACATACAAATCACCTTTCCGATACCCTTCAAACACTAGAGACTTGTCAGATTCCATTAGTACCAGGCACCGATATTTTCCAAACATTACGATCATATTCAAATCGCAAAGCATTGAGACAGACATTAAGTTGAAGCCAAGGGATTCAACAAGCATGACTTTATCCATGTGTTGATCCTTTGAGATTGCAACTCTACCTAGACCCAATACCTTACTTTTACCAGTGTCAGCAAATGTGATGTGGCTCTTGTCGGATGGACATAAGGTTGAGTCCATAAGAAGGCTTCTTTTTCCAGTCATGTGATTTGTACACCCACTGTCAATAATCCATTCTGATGACTTTGAAGTCGCTGGTGTCGTACCCTACAGTGCAGTTAGGGGGATAGGCTTCACGAAGAGAATTGTGAAGCAAAAACATTTGACGAACCAGTGGGTTATGAAAACTTAGATCCAGATTAGGACTAATAGGGAGAGTAGCATGCGATTCAGGAATGAGGTACATAATGATGCCATTCGGGCATTTTATCTTGCGCCCTACAAGATTTTTAAGGTCCCCAGCAATAGCGTCAGAAGATTTTGTTTTTCTGCTGGAGACCTTTCCCTGCAAAAGAGAGTTAAGCTTTCTTAACCACCCACATTTTCAAGGGTGGCTTAGAAGCAATAAGTCTAAGTGCAGCATCTGAGAATTTTGGCTTTGAAGCCTTAGCAAACAGTCTAGCAGGTGGACAATAATACTCATAGGAATAAGCAGAATAATTTTTGGTCATATGAACATGACCGTTCGAAGAACCGCTCTCATATTCATATGCCTGAGTATGGTTTCCCTGCAAAACATTTGCGTTAGTGTGACTCAGGTGAGTCCTCTGTTTGTATGAAGCCTTTGGACCGTATGAAGCCTTTGGTCTGAGGTTTGTCTTCTTCAAGTGAGGTGTCATCAAGACATTCACAGGAAGATTTTCCAGACACTTTTTCGGAACCCAGATCTTCTTCATAGGCGGTCCATTCCTGCAGTTAGTACCAATGTACCTGGCAAACACTTCACCATTCTGATTCTTAAACAGTTTATAGTTTGCATCAAAGGATTCATCAATGATAATGGGTTTAGCACAAGTGAAGCCGGATAAATTGGATGGATCTGCTGAAAGTTCCTTTGCAGCAACCCATGTGGTTTTGGGGCACTGCTCAGGTTTCCAGTAAGAGCCATCTGCATTTATTTTCCTCACGAACCAAACACCCTCTTTCCAAGGGTTTCGGTTCAGAATCTGCTTCTTGAGGACATCACATAATGTCTGATGCCCTTTAAGACTTTTGTACATCCCTGTTTCAAGCAATGTCTTCAACCTAGCATTCTCATCAGCAATAGAAGTGGTATCCTCAGCAGAGGGGTTAGTTACCACATCAACAGTTGAAGACATTGCAACAACAGTAGCAGTGGAACATTCAGCAACAGAAGTAGCATTATCACGCTCAATGCATTTAAGACATGGTGGTTCAAATCCTTCCTGAGCGGAACTGAGTTCAGCGCGAAGTGACTCATTTTCCTTTTGAAGATCTTCATGAGCCGCTCTCAATTTCTCATGTTCTTGCTTCCTTTGAAAATAATCATAGGAAAGCTTTTCATGAGTTGTTGAGAGAGTATCAAGACGATCTTCAAGTTCCTGATACTTAACGTGAAGATTTTTTATGTCTTCAATTAAGGATTCAGATCGAGTCATTTCAGCACCCAACAGATCATCGCTTCTGTCTAACAGTTTTTGAATATGTTCCTTAGCTTTCTGTTGTTCAGTTGCAATTTTAGCAAGTGTTTTGTAGCTGGGTTTTGAATCACAGTCAGAGTCATCGTCACTAGATGTTTGATAGCGAGTAGTGCGTGTGTTTACCTTGGCACAGCGTGCCATGAAGCAGTAGGTAGGAGTGGAGTCATTCCTGTCATTTGCGTCGGTGTTGGCGATGTATGCCGTTGCCAGACTCGCAATGCCAGAATCAGACTCCTCCTCAGACTCCACCTCTGCCTCCTCAGAAGTAGACTCCTCCTCTGAATCCATTTCCTTGCCAACAAACGCACATGCCTTGCCAGATGAGCTCTTCTTGTGTGATGAAGACTTTGAGGAAGACTTGGAAGAAGACTTTGAGTATTTCTTCTTCTTCTTGTCGTCGGAATCATATTCCTTGCTCTTCTTCTTCCTTCTGTTCTCATTGTCCCATTGTGGACACTCAGAGATGAAGTGTCCAGTTTTCTTGCACTTGTGACATGTTTTCTTCTTGTAGTCATGAGCAGAAGCTTCATCATTCCTTGAGCTTGATCGTGAAGATTTTCTGAAGCCTTTCTTCTTGGTGAATTTTTGGAACTTCTTCACTAGCATTGCAAGTTCTCTTCCAATGTCTTCAGGATCATCAGAACAGCTGTCAGATTCTTCTTCGGTTGAGGAAACAGCTTTTGCCTTCAAGGCACGAGTTCGCCCATAGTTTGGACCGTAGATATCTCTTTTCTCAGAAAGCTGAAACTCATGTGTGTTGAGCCTCTCAAGTATGTCAGACGGATCGAGTGTCTTGAAATCAGGACGTTCTTGAATCATCAGGGCTAGGATGTCAAATGAACTATCAAGTGATCTCAGCAGCGTCTTGACGATTTCATGTTTGGTGATCTCAGTGGCGCCGAGGGCTTGAAGCTCATTTGTGATGTCAGTGAGCCGATCAAATGTGTGATGGACATTCTCATTGTCATTTCGCTTGAAGCGGTTGAAGAGGTTGTGAAGAACACTGATTCTTTGATCTCTCTAGGTTGAGACGCCTTCATTGACCTTGGAGAGCCAGTCCCAGACCAGCTTGGATGTCTTCAAGGCACTCACACGGCCATACTGTCCTTTTGTCAGATGGCCACAGATGATATTTTTGGCAGTAGAGTCCAGTTGAGTGAACTTCTTGACATCAGCAGTAGTGACACCTTCTCCAGCCTTGGGAACGCCGTTCTCGACGACATACCATAGGTCGACGTCAATGGCTTCAAGATGCATGCGCATCTTATTCTTCCAGTAGGGATATTCAGTTCCATCGAAGACGGGGCACGCAGCGGAGACTTTGATTATCCCTGCAGTCGACATAGCTAAAACTCCAGGTGGTTAAACTGAATCACACAGAACAAGGGAGCACCTTGCTCTGATACCAATTGAAAGTGCGTTATATCGACTAGAGGGGGGGTGAATAGGCGATTTTTATGAAAGTCTTCAAAACGTGGGAGTTATGAAGACAAACAGCAAAGATTATGCCTATTACTATGCAGCGGAAGTTAGATTACACTAGGCAAGCCATGGTCAAGTATTCAATAGAGTGAAAGCACGAAGACAAACAGCTGCAGTGTAATAAGGATCAGGTAGGAAGAAGTTGTGAAGCCAAACAAATCATACATTCACGTTGTGAAGACAAAAGATATAGCAAGCATGCAATGGCTTCACAATGTGTAACAGTAAGAAAAGGAAGTGAAGATGAAACCAGTGACTCATTGAAGACAATGATATGTTGGACCAGTTCCAGTTGCTGTGACAACTGTACGTCTGGTTGGAGCGGCTAGGTATTTAAATCTTAGGACACACAGTCCCGGACACCCAGTCCTGAACACACAGTTCAGGACACCAAGTCCTCACTGTATTCTCCTTGAGCTAAGGTCACTTAGTCCTTGCCCAATCACTCTAGTAAGTCTTCAAGGTAGACTCCCAAACCTTCACAAACTTCATTCACTCGCAATCCACAATGTCTCTTGGATGCTATGAACGCGACGCCTAACCGTGTGGAGGATTCACAGTCCTCAAGTGTAATAAGTCTTCAGATCACACAGACAAGAAGACTTAAGTGATGCCCAATTTACTCTGGCTCTGGGTGGTTAGGGCTTTTCTCCTCACTAGAAATTTTCTCTCAAAGGCTTCGAGGTGGGTTGCTCTCAAACGACAAAAGCCGTGCACTGAAATCTAAGCAGCCAACCGTTTATGGTTGTGGGGGTGGGCTATTTATAGCCACTTGGCAACCCGACATGATTTGTCCGAAATGACCCTGGGTCACTAAGGAACTGACACGTGTCTCAATGGTCAGATTTCAAACTCTCATGGCAACTTTACTTGGGCTATAAGCAAAGCTGACTTGTCCGGCTCTGGACAAGATTCGCTCTCATTGTCTTCACTCGAAGACATAGGTTTTTGATTGAGGCATCACTTCAGTCATTCTGACTGGTTCTCCTGGACCCCACTTAATAGTACGGTGGTTCCTATGACTCAACACAAAAGAAAAAGAACTACGAAAGATCTAAGTCTTCAAGCTCCATAAGCTTCATAGCGTGTCTTCTTTTGTCATAGTCTTCAATGTGAATATCTTCATATACCACCTTTGTCTTCAATGTCTTCATACATTTTTAGGGGTCATCTCTGGTAGTAAAACCGAATCAATGAGGGATTTCTTCCTGTGTTTTCCTGCAATTCTCACAAACACATTAGTCCCTCAACTAGGTTTGTCGTCAATACTCAAAAACCAACTAGGGGTGGCACTAGATGCACTTACAATCTCCCCCTTTTTGGTGATTGATGACAAACTAGTTGAAGTTTTCAACGGGGAATATAATGTGTGAAATTTGTAAAGGATAGGGAATTGTCTTCATAAGTTGCAAGGGCTCCCCCTGAAGATGTGCATATAAGTTGATTTGCTTTTGGAATGCAAATGCACATGGCAGGTTGTACTTGTGGAGATCCACTTCAGATTATGATGACAATCCACTATGCATGTGAAAGTATATGAAGATAATGACATGCATAATGGAAAATGGACGTCTGCAGTAACGTCAGGCCTGAGGACTTTGTCAAGTTCGCTTCCTTCCAACTCAAAGGTCAAGCTGCAGAATGGTTCCAGCAGTACAATGATTCCAGAGGTGGACGTGTTATCACTTGGGATGATTTCCGTCGAGATTTCCGAGCTCATCATATCCCTCAGAGCGTGGTTGAAAGCAAGCGTGAGGAATTCCGCAACCTGAAGCAAGGCTCTTTGTCTGTCTATGACTACAACAAGTTGTTCCAGAAGCTCGCCCGCTTTGCCAAGCAGGACGTACCTGATGAGAAGAGCATGATATACCAGTTCAGGGGTGGTCTCAGAGAAGAAATTCAGCTAGCTCTTGTCCTCTTCGAGCCCTTGAGATACGATGAGTTCTACAACATGGCATTGAAGCAAGAGGCTGCTCAGTTGAGGTGTGATGCTTCCAAGAAGCGAGTCAGAGATGTTACTCCTTCTTCCTCTACTCAAGTGGCCAAGCAGCAGAAGTATTGGCTTCCTCCTCCTCCGTTCTGTCAGCCGTATCAGTAGAAGAGCAAAGGTGGCAGTGGTTCTTCCCACCCACCCAACCCTGTCTTTCAGAACAAGACTTCGTCTCAAGCTCCAAGATCGAGTGCCCCGTATCACCGTCCGCTTTCAGAGGTCACGTGCAACAAGTGCCAACAGAAGGGTCACTATGCCAACAAGTGTTTCAACCAGAGGCGTCTTCCTCCTCCTCCTGTCAGATCGGCAAGTACAGCTGTGGTCAAGCATAACCCCAAGTCTGCCAAGGTCAACTTGATGAATGCAGCTCAGGCAGAGGATTCGTCAGATGTCATCATGGGTAACCTTCCTGTTAATGATGTTCCTGCAAAAGTTCTTTTTGACATGGGTGCATCGCATTGTTTCATCTCGAGACCATTTGTTTCTAAGCATGAGTTGCCTTTGCAAGATTTGCCTAGACAGTTATCTGTTGTTTCTCCGGGTAAATTCATGAATGCAAGCGCTATTGCCCCAGATGTTACTATCACGTTGGGCGATTACAAGTTTCTCTCTTCTCCGGTGGTTCTTGGTAACTCGGATATTGATCTTATTCTCGGAATGGATTGGCTTTCTTAGCACAAGGCACATCTTGATTGTGCAGCCAGGCAGATTCAATTGACTCATTCGTCTGAGGATGTAATTGTCTTTGCCGCTTGTGATGATACTATCCGTCTGTTTTCTCTCAATGAGAAGGGTGAACTCGTGGCCATCTCGCAAATTCCATTCATTTGCGAATATCAAGACGTCTTTCCAGAAGAGCTTCCAGGAATGCCTCCGCACTGGCCAGTTGAATTCGTTATTGATCTTGAGCCTGGCACGGAACCTGTGTGCAAGCGTCCTTACAAGCTCGGACCTGAAGAGTTGAAGGAGCTGAAGAAGCAACTTGATATTCAAGAGAAAATGGGTCTCATCCGGCCTAGTTCTTCTCCGTGGGGTTGTGGTGTTCTTTTGTGAAGAAGAAGGATGGAACGGACTGACTTTGTGTTGATTACCGTCCATTGAACAAGAAGACCATCAAGAACAAATACCCACTTCCCAACATCAACGAGCTGTTCGAACAACTCAAAGGTGCCCAAGTATTCTCCAAGCTTGATCTTCGCATGGGTTATCATCAGATTCAAATTCGTGAGCAAGATATTCCCAAGACGGCTTTCAGGACAAGCTATGGTTCATATGAATACACTGTCATGTCTTTTGGCCTCGTCAACGCTCCTCCAACGTTCTCTCGCATGATGAACTTCATCTTCAACGCCTACACCAATGACTTTGTTTTGGTCTATCTCGACGACATTCTGGTTTTCTCGAAGAAGGAAGATCATGCCAAGCACTTGCGTTTGGTACTCGATAAGCTCAGGGAACATCAGTTCTACGCCAAGTTCTCCAAGTGTGAATTTTGGCTTGATGAGGTTCTTTATCTTGGTCATATCATCTCTGCTAAGGGCATTGCCGTGAATCCTGAGAAGGTGTCTGCAATTGTGAATTGGGAACCTCCTCAGAACGTGAAGCAACTCCGTAGCTTCCTCAGTCTCGCAAGCTATTGCCGAAGATTCGTTGAAAACTTTTCTAAGATCGAGAAGCCTCTCTCAAATCTCCTCCAGAAGCACGTCAAGTACGTTTGGTCTCCGGAGTGTGACATTGCTTTCAACACTTTGAAAGAGAAATTGATCACTGCTCCAGTTCTGACTCCGCCTGATGAATCCAAGCCGTACGAGGTCGTTTGTGATGCCTCTCTCCAAGGTCTTGGCGCAGTATTGATGCAAGAGAAGAAAGTTGTTGCTTATACCTCTCGCCAGTTGAAGCCTAATGAGAAGAACTACCCCACTCATGATCTCGAGTTGGCGGCAGTTGTGCATGCTCTTTTGACTTGGAGACATCTTCTATTGGGAAGAAAAGTGGACATTTTCACTGATCACAAGAGTCTCAAGTACATCTTCACTCAGCCTAATCTCAACCTCAGGCAAACTCGATGGGTCAAAATGATTCAAGAGTATAATCCGAGTATCGAGTATACTCCAGGTAAGGCCAATGTGATTGCTGACGCATTGAGCAGAAAAGCTTATTGCAACAGTCTGATTCTCAAGCCTTATCAACCCGAGCTTTGTGAAGCTTTCCGCAAACTTAATCTGCAAGTTGTTCCTCAAGGTTTCCTCGCCAACCTTCAAGTCTCTCCTACCTTGGAAGACCAGATTCGCGAAGCCCAGCTTCTTGATGCTATGGTGAAAAAGGTGAACATTGGGATTGCCAAGAGTCAACCCAAGTACAAGTGCTTCCGCCTTGATGACAAGGACACTCTCTTCTTCGAGGATCGTATTGTTGTACCCAAAGGTGACCTCCGTAAAGTGATCATGAACGAGGCTCACAATTCTCTCCTCTCCATCCACCCTGGGAGCACGAAGATGTATCAGGACCTCAAGCAGGCTTATTGGTGGACTCGAATGAAGCGCGAGATTGCTCAATTCATGAATGAGTGTGATGTCTGCAGAAGAGTGAAGGCAGAACACCAAAGGCCAGCTTGTCTCCTCCAACCTCTTGCCATTCCAGAATGGAAGTTTGACCACATTGAAATGGACTTCGTGACTGGGTTTCCAAAGTCCAAGCATGGCAATGATGATATATTCGTTGTCATCGACAAACTCACCAAAGTGGCTCATTTTCTGCCTATCAAGGAGTCGATCACTGCAGCTCAATTGGCGGAACTCTATACCTCTCGTATTGTCTCTCTACACGGTATTCCACAAGTGATCTCTTCAGACCGTGGCAGCATTTTTACATCCAAGTTTTGGGATTCTTTTCAGAAGGCCATGGGCACCAACATCCGCTTCAGCATAGCTTTCCATCCTCAAACTAGCGGTCAAGTCGAGCGTGTCAACCAGATTCTTGAAGATATGCTCAGGGCTTGTGTGATCTCCTTCGGCATGAAGTGGGAGGATTGTCTTCCTTATGCTGAATTCTCCTACAACAACAGTTTTCAAGCAAGTTCGGGCAAGGCCCCATTTGAAATTTTGTATGGCAGGAAGTGCCGTACCCCTCTCAACTGGTCTGAAACCGGTGAACATCAGCTTTTGGGTAATGACTTAATCAAAGAGGCATAAGAAATGTGCAAAGTCATTCGAGATAACCTCAAAGCAGCCCAATCCCGCTAGAAGAGCTACTATGATAGTAAGCACCGTGATTTGGCTTTCGAGATCGGAGATCATGTTTACCTCCGCGTCTCTCCTATGAAAGGTACTCGTCTCTTCGGTATCAAAGGGAATCTTGCCCCTAGATACGTGGGAACTTTCAAGATTCTCAGCAAGAGAGGCGACCTCGCCTATCAACTCGAGCTTCCTTCAAATTTTGCAAATGTTCCTGGCGTGTTCCATGTCTCTCAGCTCCGAAAGTGCTTCAAGACTCCTGACCGCACCGTCAACTTCGAGGACATTGAGCTCCAAGAAGGTCTCTCTTATCGTGAGCACCCAGTTGCTATTCTCAAAGAGACTGAACGCAAGACTCGCAACAAGTCAATCAAATTTCACAAAGTCAAGTGGTCACACCATTCCGACCGTGAAGCTACCTGGGAACGCGAGGATCACCTCCGTTCTGAGTACCCGGTGTTCTTTCAGTCCTAGATCTCGGGATGAGATCCTTTCGTAGTGGTGGAGTGTTGTAACACCCCGGATGTAACTTTCCCAATTTGTACTCCAAATCTTGCCGTTTTGGCATTAAGTTATTTTATTTTCTTGGGTTTGGTTTCTTTGTCTCTGTGTTGTTGTCGTTGTCATGCATCTCATATCATGTCATCATGTGCATTGCATTTGCATACGTGTTCATCTCATGCATTCGAGCATTTTCCCTGTTGTCCGTTTTGCATTCCGGCGCTTCGTTCTCCTCCGATGGTCATTTCTACCTTTCTTTCATGTGTGGGGATTAAACATTTCCAGATTGGACCGAGACTTGCCAAGCGGCCTTGGTTTACTACCGGTAGACCGCCTGTCAAGTTACGTACTATTTGGACTTCGTTTGATACTCCAACGGTTAACCAAGGGACCAAAAAGGCCTCATGTGTGTTGCAGCCCAACACCCCTCCAATTTGGCCCAAAACCCACCTAAGCCTTCTGCATCACCTAGATCGTTCGATCACGATCGTGTGGCCGAAAACCGCACCTCATTTGGACTCTCCTAGCTCCCTCTATGCCTATAAATAGGTCTCTCCCGAAATTCCGGATCCCCCTCGTCAAAAATCCTAGATCCGATCCTCCTCGCCGCCGGACAATGTCCGCGCCGAGTCGGACGTGTCCGACCTGCGTGCCGCCGCCCGCAGCCACTCCGGGCGTGCCACGTGGCCGCCGCCGTCCCCCACCACCGCGGCCCGCGGGAGCCCGGAGCCGGCCCCCGCGGCCCATCTCCCCGCACTGCCGCCCGAAGCCGCCTGCCTCCTCGCCTCGTTCGCCGGCCCCGCCACCTCCGCCGCGAGCCGCCGCCACCTCGCCTCGTCGCCGGCTGCCGCGGCTCCGCCGCCCCGCCGACGCCGCCCCTCGCCTCGGCCTCGCCTCCTCTCCGCCGCCTCGGCCTCTTCCTCCCGCTCCGACCGCCGCCCCGGCCAACGACGCCGGCGAGATCCCGGCGAACCTCGGGGCTCGTGCATACCCTAGATCCGGAGGTTGAATTTTCGTCTAAGTCCCCGAATTCTCAGATCCATGTGCTCCTGTTCATGGCCTCGTAACTTTGCATCCGTAGCTCCGATTCATGCATATAGCATATCAGAATGTTCATCTCAGAGAGTACATCATTTCATTCCATTGCATCATTTTCATTTGAGTTCATCTTGATGCCCGAAATGCTGTTAGAAGGAGGCTACTTGAGATAATTGTCAGATCTGCCGCTCCATTTAGCTTTTTGTCATTTTTGCCATGATTATTGTGTGCATGATATGCCCTAATGCTCTACATATGTTTTGTTAAGGGTTTTGTCATCTTTCCAGAGGTGCAACCCATGTATTTTTGTGATGTGTGTGGTGACTAGCACAAGCTTGCAAAGTGGTGCACTTGTTAATTCTGATTTCAGGGACTTAGCAATTCCACTAAGTCCTTGATCTGTTTATCTCATGATGCCATATGTTCATGTTGTTTCCTAGTGATCCGTGCCTCTTTTGACGATGATCAGTAAGGGTGTTTTGTTAATATTGTAGTGCTCTATCCATCCATGTCTTTGTTTGCAATTATGGAGCAACCTATCTTGAGTCAATCGAGCTCTACTTTTGCTACTTTGTGGATCTGGGCAGATTGTCAACTTGTTTGCAATTTTGCCGATGATGTTGTAGTTGATCCGTGCATGCTATGCTATTGTTCATGACATGTCTAGCTTGCATTTTGTGTGTTCTTGATAGATGTATGCTTAGATTTTCATGACTTACTCCGTAGTGAGTGCATCGAGCTCGTAAACATGCCTACTTTTGCTATGTTCGCATGCTTGCAATTGTATTTTCTGATCCCTTTTGGCTCAAGGTCACTAAGGGACTTTTGTTAAGCCCTTTGAGTAGCTCCATTCCATGCTTTACTTTGCCATGTTCAGGTCCTGTAGCATGTAGTTTTGCTGCTCCGAAGTGGGCTACCTGATCTGAAATTCCAGACAAGTGTTAATTTCACTAAGTCTGAGATCTGTTTGTCATATGCATTTTTGCCATGCTTGGTTGAACCTGTTAATGGGTGAATTGGCCGTAGCTCAGTGCTAGACTTTTGTTAAGCATCATGAATTCATCCCTTCCATGTATTTTGTTGTCATATTTGGGTTCTGTAGCATGTTCATCTCCTTGCATTTAGATGGCTACTTGCTGTAAATCGCAGACCGGAGTCATCTTTGAATCGCTTGCCATTTCCAAACCGTAACTCCGATTCCGGCGTTCTTTATATCGTTTTCAAGCGACATAATCTCATCTTTCCATTGGAACACTTGGTTTTCCAAGTTGAGGCCAGGTTCTTGCATTCCTTGTCATATCTCGCATATGCATCCCGCATCGCATCCCGCATAGCATACCATCATCGCATCATCTTGTTTGGTACTTGCACGTGGTTGATTGTGTCCTTGTTGCTTGTTTATCTTGTTTGGGTAGAGCCGGGAGATGAGTTCTCTAACGAGGAGCCCGTTGAGTTTTCTTTCGAGGATCCAGTCAACTCTGACAACTGTGCAGGCAAGATGATCATACCCTCGAAATCACTACTATCTTTGCTATGCTAGTTTGCTCGCTCTTTTACTATGCCAATGCTATGATGCCTACCACTTGCTTTCAAGCCTCCCAAATTGCCATGTCAAACCTATAACCCACCATGTCCTAGCAAACCGTTGATTGTCTATGTTACCGCTTTGCTCAGCCCCTCTTATAGCGTTGCTAGTTGCAGGTGAAGATTGGAGGCCGTTCCTTGTTGGAACATTTGTTTACTTGTTGGGATATCATTATATTATCTTGTTATCTTAATGCATCTATATACTTGGTAAAGGGTGGAAGGCTCGGCCTCTCGCCTAGTGTTTTGTTCCACTCTTGCCGCCCTAGTTTCCGTCGTATCGGTGTTATGTTCCCGGATTTTGCGTTCCTTACGCGGTTGGGTTATAATGGGAACCCCTTGATAGTTCGCCTTCAGTAAAGCTTTTCCAGCAATGCCCAACATTGGTTTTACCATTTGCCACCTAGCCTCTTTTTCCCTTGGGTTTCCGGAGCCCGAGGGTCATCTTATTTTAGCCCCCCCGGGCCAGTGCTCCTCTGAGTGTTGGTCCCACCGAGCGATGTCCGGGGCTACCAGGGGCAACTCTGGGCTGGCCTACCCGACATCTGGCTCATCTGAGTGTGGCCTGAGAACGAGATATGTGCAGCTCCTATCGGGATTTGTCGGCACATTCGGGCGGTGTTGCTGGTCTTGTTTTAACCTGTCGAAGTGTCTTGAAGAACCGAGATACCGAGTCTGATCGGAACGTCTTGGGAGGAGGTCTATTCCTTCGTTGACCGTGAGAGCTTGTCATGGGCTAAGTTGGGACTCCCCTACAGGGATTTGAACTTTCGAAAGCCGTGCCCGCGGTTATGGGCAGATGGGAATTTGTTAATGTCCGGTTGTAGATAACTTGAACCTTAACTTAACTAAAATGAATCAACTGAGTGTGTTACCGTGATGGCCTCTTCTCGGCGGAGTCCGGAAAGTGGACACGGTGTTGGAGTAATGCTTGTGCAGGTTGTTCTCTAGTTTCTCGCTCGCGCTTTGCCTCCTCTTCTCGCTCTCTTTTGCGAACAGGATAGCCACCATATATGCTAGTCGCTTGCTGCAGCTCCACATATTTACCTTGCCTTACCTATAAGCTTAAATAGTCTTGATCGCGAGGGTGCGAGATTGTTGAGTCCCTGTGGCTCACAGATTACTATTACACCAGATACAGGGCCTGATGATTCCGCTCCAGGAGACGCGCTTGAGCTCAAGTGGGAGTTCGACGAGGAGTCTCAACGCTACTATGTTTCCTTTCCTGATGATCAGTAGTGGTGCCTAGTTGGGGGGTGATCGGGACCGTGTCGCATGTTGGGTTATCTTTTATTTTGGCGCCGTAGTCGGGCCATGAGTGTTTGGTTGATGTAATGTTATTTATGTACTTGATTGACGTGGCGAGTGTAAGCCAACTATGTTATCTCCCCTTTATGATTTATATTACATGGGATGTTGTGAAGATTGCTGAAAGTGCAACTATCCCTAGGTGGTTTTGGTAATTCATAACAACATATAGCTCATTGAGCTAATGCTATTCCAAGATGATTATTTCAGGAAAGCTCAATGATTGGCATGGCATGGATATGAAAGTGGAACCCTCAAAATGCTAAGGACAATGGATTGGCTCAAGCTCAAAAGCTCAAGACTCTTCATTTTATATTTTAGTGATCCAAGATCACATTGAGCCCATAGGAAAAGCCAATACCATTAAGGAGGGATGAGGTGTTGCTTAATGAGCCTCTTGCTTCATGTGCTTAATGATATGCTCCAAAACCCTCAACTACTTTCCCATATCCACATATGACCTAAACTCCAAGCCAAACTCGGTCCTACCGATTCTTCCTATCCGTCGCCACCGAGTTTCACTTGTCATTAGCCACTGCCAAACCCTAGCAATTCGGTCCTACCGATAAGGATCTCGGTCCCACCGAGATGGGGTTGCAAACTCTCTCTTTCCATTTCGTAACTTTTCGGTCCCACCGAAAGAGCGAATCGGTCCCACCGAGATTGCAATGTAAACTCAGTGTTTCCCCTTTGTAACTTTTCGGTCTCACCGAGTTTCACTCGGTCCCACCGAAAGAGCAAATCGGTCCCACCGAGTTTGCCTGACCAACTCTCTAGTTAGCTAATTACCAAACTCGGTCCCACCGAGTTTGTGTAATCGGTCTCACCGAGATTACGTTATGCCCAAACCCTAACCGAATCGGTCCCACCGAGTTGCATGTCAGTCCCACCGAAATTCCTAACGGTCACTAGGTTTACATTTTCGGTCCGACCGAGTTTTATGATTCGGTCCCATCGAGATTGGAAAACTGTGTAACGGTTGGATTTTGTGTGGAGGCTATATATACCCCTCCACCTCTTTCTCATTCCATGTGAGAGCCATCAGAACACACACATCATTCCAAATCATTTGTTCTGAGAAAGAACCACCTACTCATGTGTTGAGATCAAGACATTCCATTCCTACCATATGAATCTTGATCTCTAGCCTTCCCTAGTTGCTTTCCACTCAAATCTTCTTTCCACCAAATCCAAATCCTATGAGAGAGAGTTGAGTGTTGGGGAGACTATCATTTGAAGCACAAGAGCAAGGAGTTCATTACCTACACACCATTTGTTACTTCTTGGAGAGTGGTGTCTCCTAGATTGGCTAGGTGTCACTTGGGAGCCTCCGACAAGATTGTGGAGTTGAACCAAGGAGTTTGTAAGGGCAAGGAGATCGCCTTCTTCGTGAAGATATACCGCTAGTGAGGCAAGTCCTTCGTGGGCGATGGCCATGGTGGGATAGACAAGGTTGCTACTTCGTGGACCCTTTGTGGGTGGTTGCTTCTTGGTGGACCCTGCGTGGGTGGAGCCCTTCGTGGACTCGCGCAACCGTTGCCCTTGGGTGGAGCCCTGTGTGGACTCGCGCAACCGTTACCCTTCGTGGGTTGAAGTCTCCATCAACGTGGATGTAGGATAGCACCACCTATCCGAACCACGGGAAAAACATCCGTGTCTCCAATAGCGTTTGAATTCTCCAAACCCTTCCCTTTATATTCTTGCAAGTTGCATGCTTTACTTTCCGCTGCCAATATACTCTTTGCATGCTTGCTTGAATTGTGTGATGATTGCTTGACTTGTCCTAAAATAGCTAAAATCTGCCAAGAACTAAAATTGGGAAAAGGTTAAGTTTTTATTTGGTCAAGTAGTCTAATCACCCCCCTCTAGACATACTTTCGATCCCACAAGTGGTATCAGAGCTTTGGTCTCCACTTGCTTGATCTCCATAGCTTTTGGTGGTCATAGCCTTGGTTTCACAACCTAGGAGAGTATGGCGTCTAGCGAGGGAAATTATCACCGTAGAGGTCCTTACTTTGATGGTACTAATTTTGCTAGTTGGAAGCATAAAATGAAAATGCATATTCTTGGACATAACCCCGCCGTTTGGGCTATTGTGTGTGTTGGTTTGCAAGGTGACTTCTTTGATGGGAGAGAACCAAACCGTGAAGCTACCGTGGAAGAGTTGAAGATGTTGCAATACAATGCTCAAGCTTGTGATATTCTCTTCAACGGATTGTGCCCTGAAGAATTCAACAAAATCAGCCGCCTTGAGAATGCAAAGGAAATTTGGGACACTTTGATTGATATGCACGAAGGTACCGACTCCGTCAAGGAATCCAAGTTGGATGTGCTTCAAAGCCAACTTGACAAGTTCAAGATGAAGGATGGTGAAGGTGTCGCTGAAATGTACTCTAGGCTTGCTCTCATCACAAATGAGATTGCCGGCTTAGGAAGTGAAGAGATGACCGATAAATTCATCATCAAGAAGATCCTAAGAGCCTTGGATGGAAAATATGATACCGTGTGCACATTGATCCAAATGATGCCCAATTACAAAGATCTCAAGCCAACGGAAGTGATTAGAAGAATTGTTGCTCATGAGATGTCACTTAAGGATAAAGAGGAACTTCACAACAAATCAAGTGGTGCCTACAAAGCCTCATGTGAAGCCCCTACATCATATAGTGAGAAACAAGATTTCAATGAAGAATTGAGCTTAATGGTGAAGAACTTCAACAAGTTCTACAAGAATAGAAGCAAAGATAGAAGCTCCAAATCAAGGTCCTACAATGACAAAAGATCTTCTAGTCGAGAGCGAAACTGTTACAATTGTGGAAGACCCGGACACTATTCCAACGAGTGTACGGCTCCCTACAAGAGAAGAGAAGAGTCTCCAAGAAGAAGAAGCAAAGGATCACCACAAAGAGAGAGAAGGAGTAGAGATGATCGTTATGAACAAAGATACTCACGGAGAAGCAAGGATTCGGAAAGGAAGGAAAAATCATCAAGGAGCTACACAAGACGAAGACATCAAGCTCATGTTGGTGAATGGGTATCCGGCTCCGACTCCGACAGCCACTCCGAGAGAAGTCACTCCGACTCCGAAGATACTCAAGATGAAGGTGTTGCCGGTCTAGCACTTGTGTCAACCAACTCCTACGACATATTTGACTCACCAAATGAAGGAATTGGAAGATGCTTCATGGCCAAAGGTCCTAAGGTAACACACCCCGAGTATGTTGATTTCAATAGTGATGAAGATGACTTGTTAGGAGATGATTTGATTGGTGACAACTCTAGTGACGAATACTATTATGAAAGACCAATTAATCATGCTAATCAAGATAAAACGAGTGACAATGATAAGGAGAAGATTGAGGCCCTAACTAAAGAACTAAAAACTCTTAAGTTAGCTCATGACACTATCTTCGAAGATCATCGAGAACTTTTAAGAGATCATGAGAAGCTACGCTTTGAAAAGCTCAATCTTGAGCAAGAGCATGAGTTCTTAAAGGCAATCAATGATGATCTCCGCAAGAAAAGTTCTTCTTACATTGCCAAGCGTTTACTCTTATCCACTTACATGCCTCAAGTCAAGTCTAACAAGAAAGATTCTTCCTCTAGTAGTAACAATGATCATGCTAAACCCAATACTTTTGCTTCTAGTAGTTCTCTTGATTCCACTAATGATTCTCTTAGCCAAGTTACACTTGAGCAAGAAAATAGCTTATTGAAGGGAATTATAGAGAAAGGAGTGTACAAAAGCCTTGCTGGGAGTAAGCAATTCGAGGAAATTGTGCGCAAGCAAGGAATGCACCGGAAGAATCAAGGTGTTGGTTTTGAACGAAAGTTCAATACCAATGGAGTTGAGTGGGAAGAAGATCAATACCCCAAGACAAAGTTTGTCCCTCAACAAGAGAAGTATACTTCTTTCAAGGGGACACAAGCTCAAGATGATCTTCCACCACAAGACTACGAGCAAAAAGGCAAGGACAAGCTTCAAGAGGAAATTGATGCATTTGAAGAAGCTCCTAAGACCTTAGTCAAGTGGATTCCCAAGACTACTTCAAGTTCCACTTCATCAAGTACGACTACAACTCCAAGGATTCCCATCAAGATGATGTGGATCCAAAAGAAGAAGAACTAGAGAGTTCTTGAGGGTGACTCCGCCAACATACTTCACTCTTATAATTTTGGCAAGAACAAGTGCAATCAACTTCCACAACTTGCACTAGTTCAAGGAGTCACAAACCCTCTTGTTGGTAAGACAAGGGACAAGGTAACCTAAAGTTTTCATGGACATCATCTTTTGTGTGCATCACTCTATGTCTATGGATATCCTTGTTTGTTCCTTGTGGGACTAACCCATGTAGGTATTGAAAGTGCAATTCACTCAAAAGGATAGCTCCAAGAGATCTACATCAACATTGAGCATCCACATCTTCAATATCTACATGAAGTCATCATCGACAAAACCCAAGGTTAGTTCATCCCTCTTAGGGGGGATATCACATCTAGGGGGAGCTTTACTCTAAGACTTGAGCTAAAGCAACTCTAAAGATGTGAACAAAATAATGCTTTATGTAAAAGTGGTAACCCCACTTGAGCTTAAACGATGAGTATGACCTATGATCAAGTGTTCTCACTTGACTCCTAAGTCAATATACTCATATATAGATGACCTAGTCATCGCAAATTGCTTGATAGATGTTAGAATTGGTTGTGCATGCTTTGCCACATATTTCATTTGCCATCTTATTGTGTGAGCATGCTGATTGCATATTTTACTCATTCGAGGACATCCACTTGTTGCTTTGATTGTTTGGCTTTATCTTCTTTTGCCAAGTGGATGGACAAGAATGCCTAAGAACCTTCTCTAGCTATCTATGCTTTTCTCATCTCAAACTCTATTCATGCTGCATCACAAAATTGATCAAGTCAGATTCGAACCACTCTGTGTGAGGAGCGCTCGGAGTCCCCGATTCGTCATAGACTTAAACTTCCAAAACCTCTTTATGAATCTCGGTCTGACCGATACTCCACTTTCGGTCCTACCGAGTTCATTAAGTTGATCTAGGTTATCGATCTCGGTGCAACCGATTTGAACTTTCCGGTCACACCGAGTTGCAAAAACTGCACACAGTTTTGCATCTCGGTGCCACCGAGTCGTTCCACTCGGTCACACCGACAGGGTCGGGCTATATATAGTGACGGGCAGAATTTTGGAAATTTCTCCGAAACCTCCTCGCCCGCGCGATAGCCTGCTCTGCCCCCGAGGTCTCCGGATCATCTCGTCGCCGCTAGCAGCCTCCAGTCGCTGGTCTTCGCCGCCGTCAATGGATTTCTGCCCCGCCGTTGCCGCCGTAGCAAGTCCACGCCGAACTAGGGTATGGACTTGATCTTTGTGCTATTCCTCAATCTGATTCCTAGCACATTGTGATCATCATGATTCTTGCCACGTTTGATAAACTCGTATCCAGTCAAAACGCTCATAGATTAGGTTTAATTCGAAAATTCTAGGTTTAGGTTTCCGCTGAAACCATCTCGGACCCACCGAGTTGAAAAACTCGGTCCCACCGATCTGGCTTTTGCCATTGCACAAGTTAAACTCGGTCTGACCGAGAATAACTTATCGGTGTGACCGATTTTGAAATTCTGTGAAACCCTAGCAGTCTCGGTGCCACCGAACTGTGACTCGGTCTGACCGAGTTCACCAGTTCTGGTGCCAAAACTGCTTCGATGTCACCGAGTTTGAAAATCGGTAGATCCGAGATGCTTTCTGTGGAAAACTAAAACTAAGTTTTTGAGTTAATCTTTTGCAAAAATCTCTGCTTTTTGTGATGCTCATCCACTCTATCTTATCCATAATCTATTCACAGGGTCAGCAGTCAGTGAGCAACATGTCTGATTAAAGTGACAGCCAGAACCTCTCAGAGCAGCAAGTTGTGATGAGTGAGGGCACTAGCCCCTCAAGTTCTTCTGATGATGGCAGCAGGAGCACACCCAGCAATCTGCCTAAGGCTGCCACACGTCAAAGGAAGAAGAGAACGTCTGATTCTAAGGATGAAGACTATGTGGCAGAGGAAGAGGCCACTTCCAAAAGGGTTGAGCCAGCTCAAGGCTCAAAGCCAGGCCTGAAAGTCAAGAGGCCAGTAGGCAAGCAGCCAATGTCAAAGGCTAGAGCCTCAACCGAGAAGCCTGCACCTGCTTCCATTGAGCCCATTGCTACTGAGGGCAAAAAGAGGAAGGAAAGAGTGAAGAAGACAGTAGCCAAAGTGCTTGGGAGAGCCTCCATCATGGTAGAGGAGGGGGAGGAAGAAGAGGCAGCTGCACCAGCGCCCAAGGCACCCAAACTCATGGGAGATGCTATAAGGTCAGGAACAGCTGCATCCAAGCCCAAGGAAGCACCCAAGGCTGCATCTAAGCCTAAGAGTGCACCCAAGAGAAACACAAGGAGTATACCTGCTGCAGAAAAGAACAAGGCCCCAGTGCCTGAAGCTATTGAGGAAGAGGAAGAGAGTGTCCTTCGGAAGCTCAAGCCTAAGATCGCAGACCACAACGATGCTCATCCTGTGGCTGAGGACATGAAGCTCAGGAGAGATTCAGGGCTAAGGAAGTGGAGAGAAGCAGACCCGTATGCTTCTAGGAGAAGGACTGCCGTGGATTATAGATTTCACACCAAGGAGCAACAAGACTTTTATGAGACTGTTTTGCTTGACAAGAAGCCAATCGTTTGTGACATGAGATGGGTCGACGGGACCTACATCAAAGAGAATGAGGAGTACTTCCCAGGAGTTCAGGACAGCTTCAGAGCGTGTGGAGTAGAGGACTTTGTTGGGCAGAAGCTCACAAAGTGGAACGAGGAACTCATCATGCAGTTCTACTCCACAGCTCACTTTTATCCGGATGGAAGGATTACATGGATGTCAGAGGGTACAAGGTACCAGTCTACAGTGGCTGAGTGGGCACAGATCATCAATGCCCCAGAAGAGCAAGATGAGGACTTGGACATCTATGCCAAGAAGAAGATGGATCATAACTCCATGTCCAACATGTACAAGGAAATTCCCAATGAAGCTCTTGACACATTCAAGTTTGGCTCAGCGCACTATCTGCTATCAGGATTGCCCACTATCAATTGGATACTAAGGCACACTCTGTTGCCTAAGTCTGGAGATCACAAGATGATCAGAGGCCATGCTATCAACTTGCTACATGTGTTTGATGTGCCTCGGAAATTCAAGGTCATGAGTCTCATAGTTGAAACGATCAAAAGGACAGCTGCAGATCAAAAGAGGAGCTATGGATATGCTCCTCAGATTCAGGAGCTCATCAACTCCAAGATGGGCACGGGCATATATTTGTTGGATAAGGAACACCTGCCCATCCGTCCAGAATTTGAGAACAATGAAGTTGTGATGACAGAGAATGAGCCATCGTCTGCACAAGCATTTGCAAAGAAGGAGAAGGCGAAGAAGGAAAAAGCTGCCAGGATGCCTACTCAAGAGGAGGCATCTGAGTACTTCTTGAAGACCAAACAAGAGCAGCTCAGTTACTTGATTGCATCCTCGCTGAGAATTGAGCAAAGTCTGGCCAATCTTACTAAGAATCAGCAGAGCCTAGAGAGGATCATGGAACAGAAGTTCTATGACTTGGATGTCAAGGTAACAGAAGTTCAGTCTGTAGTGGAGCAGCTCCAGGAGGACATGAATGAGAGGAGAGACAGGACCACAACTCATGCTTTTTCTAGAGTGCCACGAGGCCCGAGGTCGTCTGCACTGCCAGTCGCTGACACCAGAGCCACCACCTCAGCACCAGCTACAGCCTCAGCTCCAGCGTCTACCTCAGCTCCAACTCCAGCGACTACTTCAGCATCTACAGAAGCCTTCGTCCTTGGAGTGATTCGGACTCCACCACCACCTGAAGATCAAGCCTGAGCGACGACTTAGCACTATGCATTTTCTAGGAACTTTTTGGTAACTTGTTGCCAAAGGGGGAGAAGATGTATAGATCATAGGCTTCGAGAGAGAGAGTGTTGCTTTTCTCTCTTGTTTTATTTGGTGGTTTCTTCGAACTTTGTTTGCCTTTGAGTGCTTGATACTATGTCATTATTTGTGAGACATCGATGATCATGTGTTTGATCATAAGCTACACTTAATGTTTGCTTGATGCTTGTTTAAATATTATCATAATATCTATCGTTTGTGATCATTCACTATTCTTGGTGATGAGTACATGTATTTCAATCTTATCATTTTGAGCGCTCCACCAAGATGTATGTGACATAGAAGACTAACCCATGACTCTAACTCTTTGTGCATTTGCAGTCCAAAGCAAAATTTTAAATATGCACAAATTTAGGGGGAGCTCTTACTTATCACATACTTGTCAAAGCGACGATATATTTCATGCTTATTATCATTTGTCGAAGCTTTGATCTATATGTTGTCATCAATTACCAAAAAGGGGGAGATTGAAAGTGCAACTATCCCTAGGTGGTTTTGGTAATTCATAACAACATATAGCTCATTGAGCTAATGCTATTACAAGATGATTATTTCAGGAAAGCTCAATGATTGGCATGGCATGGATATGAAAGTGGAACCATCAAAATGCTAAGGACAATGGATTGGCTCAAGATCAAAAGCTCAAGACTCTTCATTTTATATTTTAGTGATCCAAGATCACATTGAGTCCATAGGAAAAGCCAATACTATTAAGGAGGGATGAGGTGTTGCTTAATGAGCCTCTTGCTTCATGTGCTTAATGATATGCTCCAAAACCCTCAACTACTTTCCCATATCCACATATGACCTAAACTCCAAGCCAAACTCGGTCCTACCGATTCTTCCTATCCGGCGCCACCGGGTTTCACTTGTCATTAGCCACTGCCAAACCCTAGCAATTCGGTCCTACCGATAAGGATCTCGGTCCCACCGAGATGGGGTTGCAAACTCTCTGTTTCCCTTTCGTAACTTTTCGGTCCCACCGAAAGAGCGAATCGGTCCGACCGAGATTGCAATGTAAACTCAGTGTTTCCCCTTTGTAACTTTTCGGTCTCACCGAGTTTCACTCGGTCCCACCGAAAGAGCAAATCGGTCCCACCGAGTTTTCCTGACCAACTCTCTGGTTAGCTAATTACCAAACTCGGTCCCACCGAGTTTGTGTAATCGGTCTCATCGAGATTACGTTATGCCCAAACCCTAACCGAATCGGTCCCACCGAGTTGCATGTCAGTCCCACCGAAATTCCTAACGGTCACTAGGTTTACATTTTCGGTCCGACCGAGTTTTATGATTCGGTCCCACCGAGATTGGAAAACTGTGTAACGGTTGGATTTTGTGTGGAGGCTATATATACCCCTCCATCTCTTTCTCATTCCATGTGAGAGCCATCAGAACACACACATCATTCCAACTCATTTGTTCTGAGAAAGAACCACCTACTCATGTGTTGAGATCAAGACATTCCATTCCTACCATATGAATCTTGATCTCTAGCCTTCCCAAGTTGCTTTCCACTCAAATCTTCTTTCCACCAAATCCAAATCCTATGAGAGAGAGTTGAGTGTTGGGGAGACTATCATTTGAAGCACAAGAGCAAGGAGTTCATTACCTACACACCATTTGTTACTTCTTGGAGAGTGGTGTCTCCTAGATTGGCTAGGTGTCACTTGGGAGCCTCCAACAAGATTGTGGAGTTGAACCAAGGAGTTTGTAAGGGCAAGGAGATCGCCTACTTCGTGAAGATCTACCGCTAGTGAGGCAATTCCTTCGTGGGCGATGGCCATGGTGGGATAGACAAGGTTGCTACTTCGTGGACCCTTTGTGGGTGGTTGCTTCTTCGTGGACCCTTCGTGGGTGGTGCCCTTCATGGACTCGCGCAACCATTGCCCTTGGGTGGAGCGCTGTGTGGACTCGCGCAACCGTTACCCTTCGTGGGTTGAAGTCTCCATCAACGTGGATGTAGGATAGCACCACCTATCCGAACCACGGGAAAAACATCCGTGTCTCCAATAGCGTTTGAATTCTCCAAACCCTTCCCTTTATATTCTTGCAAGTTGCATGCTTTACTTTCCGCTGCCAATATACTCTTTGCATGCTTGCTTGAATTGTGTGATGATTGCTTGACTTGTCCTAAAATAGCTAAAATCTGCCAAGAACTAAAATTGGGAAAAGGTTAAGTTTTTATTTGGTCAAGTAGTCTAATCACCCCCCTCTAGACAAACTTTCGATCCCACAATTGCCTAACTTGCGACATATGCCTTCAATGCGATTATGCCTCTAAGTCGTGCCTCGACACGTGGGAGATATAGTCGCATCGAGGGTGTTACAAGTTGGTAATCAGAGCCTTCCCCAACCTTAGGAGCCCCATTGCTTGATCGTTTTTAGCGACCAAGTTGTGTCTAGAAAAATGTTTTGAGTCTTTTAGGAATTATATATTGGATAGTTTAGGAATTCTTTTTACTTCCCAGTCTCCTCATCGCTCTGGTAAGGCATCCTGACGTAGAGTTTTGACTCTTCTCTTCTCAAATTTCACAAAAAAAAAAATTTTGGATCACGCGGGTATCTTGGAATCGTTCCGATGGTTCTATGATGAGAACATTGTCTTGGTGCCTCCTGTCAGGGGTTTTGTGGAAGTGTCCCGGGGAGTTGAGCACTGAGGTGTTGTCATCATAATTTTATCGTTGCAGTTCTGGAATACCTGAGTTTAGTACGCGCGACATCGAAAATCTCTTTTATGCAGTTCGTTGGTGAGATAACCTCGACGCCACCCAGTACTGGGGCGGGAGTTCGGGAGTATCGCCATAACTTGTATAACGGATGCTTTTCGAAGGTTGAGGTAGATGGTTTCCGAAGTTTTTCTTGGTTATGTGTTGAAGGATGGATACAGCTGGATGTAGGATTTGCTAGTTTGGGTGAGATATTATGCTTCCCCTGTATCCCCGACACCTGATTGCATAACCGGAAAGGTTCGGGAGTTTCATAGGCGGGAATTCTAGTAGCTCTAGTTCTTCTTCCATGGATATTTGGTTTGAGATTGGGATTTCTTACCGATTATTCGTTCTTGATCCGTACCTTGTTGATTTATTTCTCTACCTTAATTCTTCGTGGCTTCTCAATTTATGGATATGTGACCATTTCAAGAGGAATGCATTCATTCATTTTGTTCGGATGTGAAGACTATATGTTGCAATTTTCATTCCGTTGGATTCAGCTTCAATATTTGTCTATCAATGTGCTAATGGATGTCAACCTCTTCAGGATGGCTCCTCCAACGCGCACGACTCCAAATCCTGATCCGCCACCACCTCCACCTCCTCCGGAGGCATGGAAAGCTGTGATGGCCGCAACCAATGCAAACACACAGTTGATCATGCAAATTCTTCAAGAGCGCAATCAAGGCAACCTAGGGAACCAAGGCAACAATCAGAATCACTTTGCTACACTCAACCAGTTCCTTGCTAACGGGCCAAAGACTTTCAGCAATTGTGTTGAGGCAACCGATGCTGACGATTGGCTTGTGGATCTGTGCAAGCATTTCGAGTGCAGTAACGTCAGGCCTGAGGACTTTGTCAAGTTCGCTTCCTTCCAACTCAAAGATCAAGCTGCAGAATGGTTCCAGCAGTACAAGGATTCCAGAGGTGGACGTGTTATCACTTGGGATGATTTCCGTCGAGATTTCCGAGCTCATCATATCCCTCAGAGCGTGGTTGAAAGCAAGCGTGAGGAATTCCGCAACATGAAGCAAGGATCTTTGTCTGTCTATGACTACAACAAGTTGTTCCAGAAGCTCGCCCGCTTTGCCAAGCAGGACGTACCTGATGAGAAGAGCATGATATACCAGTTCAGGGGTGGTCTCAGAGAAGAAATTCAGCTAGCTCTTGTCCTCTTCGAGCCCTTGAGATGCGATGAGTTCTACAACATGGCATTGAAGCAAGAGGCTGCTCAGTTGAGGTGTGATGCTTCCAAGAAGCGAGTCAGAGATGTTACTCCTTCTTCCTCTACTCAAGTGGCCAAGCAGCAGAATTATTGGCTTCCTCCTCCTCCGTTCCGTCAGCCGTATCAGCAGAAGAGCAAAGGTGGCAGTGGTTCTTCCCACCCACCCAACCCTGGCTTTCAGAACAAGACTTCGTCTCAAGCTCCAAGATCGAGTGCTCCGTATCACCGTCCGCTTTCAGAGGTCACGTGCAACAAGTGCCAACAGAAGGGTCACTATGCCAACAAGTGTTTCAACTAGAGGCGTCTTCCTCCTCCTCCTCCTCCTGTCAGATCGGCAAGTACAGCTGTGGTCAAGCATAACCCCAAGTCTGCCAAGGTCAACTTGATGAATGCAGCTCAGGCAGAGGATTCGTCAGATGTCATCATGGGTAACCTTCCTGTTAACGATGTTCCTGCAAAAGTTCTTTTTGACATGGGTGCATCGCATTGTTTCATCTCGAGACCATTTGTTTCTAAGCATGAGTTGCCTTTGCAAGATTTGCCTAGACAGTTATCTGTTGTTTCTCCGGGTAAATTCATGAATGCAAGCGCTATTGCCCCAGATGTTACTATCACGTTGGGCGATTACAAGTTTCTCTCTGCTCCGGTGGTTCTTGGTAACTCGGATATTGATCTTATTCTCGGAATGGATTGGCTTTCTTAGCACAAGGCACATCTTGATTGTGCAGCCAGGCAGATTCAATTGACTCATTCGTCTGAGGATGTAATTGTCTTTGCCACTCGTGCTGATACTATCCATCTGTTTTCTCTCAATGAGAAGGGTGAACTCGATGCCATCTCGCAAATTCCAGTCGTTTGCGAATATCAAGACGTCTTTCCAGAAGAGCTTCCAGGAATGCCTCCACACCGGCCAGTTGAATTCGTTATTGATCTTGAGCCTAGCACGGAACCTGTGTGCAAGCGTCCTTACAAGCTCGGACCTGAAGAGTTGAAGGAGCTATAGAAACAACTCGATATTCAAGAGAAAATGGGTCTCATCCGGCCTAGTTCTACTCCGTGGGGTTGTGGTGTTCTTTTTGTGAAGAAGAAGGATGGAACGGACTGACTTTGTGTTGATTACCGTCCATTGAACAAGAAGACCATCAAGAACAAATACCCACTTCCCAACATCAATGAGCTGTTCGAACAACTCAAAGGTGCCCAAGTATTCTCCAAGCTTGATCTTCGCATGGGTTATCATCAGATTCGAATTCGTGAGCAAGATATTCCCAAGACGGCTTTCAGGACAAGCTATGGTTCATATGAATACACTGTCATGTCTTTTGGACTCGTCAACGCTCCTCCAACGTTCTCTCGCATGATGAACTTCATCTTCAACGCCTACACCAATGACTTCGTTTTGGTCTATCTCGACGACATTCTGGTTTTCTCGAAGAACAAGGAAGATCATGCCAAGCACTTGCGTTTGGTACTCTATAAGCTCAGGGAACATCAGTTCTACGCCAAGTTCTCCAAGTGTGAATTTTGGCTTGATGAGTTTCTTTATCTTGGTAATATCATCTCTGCCAAGGGCATTGCCGTGAATCCTGAGAAGGAGTCTGCAATTGTGAATTGGGAACCTCCTCAGAACGTGAAGCAACTCCGTAGCTTCCTCCGTCTCGCAAGCTATTGCCGAAGATTCGTTGAAAACTTTTCTAAGATCGAGAAGCCTCTCTCAAATCTCCTCCAGAAGCACGTCAAGTACGTTTGGTCTCCGGAGTGTGACATTGCTTTCAACACTTTGAAAGAGAAATTGATCACTGCTCCAGTTCTGACTCCGCCTGATGAATCCAAGACGTACGAGGTCGTTTGTGATGCCTCTCTCCAAGGTCTTGGCGCAGTATTGATGCAAGAGAAGAAAGTTGTTGCTCATACCTCTCGCCAGTTGAAGCCTAATGAGAAGAACTACCCCACTCATGATCTCGAGTTGGCGGCAGTTGTGCATGCTCTTTTGACTTGGAGACATCTTCTATTGGGAAGAAAAGTGGACATTTTCACTGATCACAAGAGTCTCAAGTACATCTTCACTCAGCCTAATCTCAACCTCAGGCAAACTCTATGGGTCAAAATGATTCAAGAGTATAATCCGAGTATCGAGTATACTCTAGGTAAGGCCAATGTGATTGCTGACGCATTGAGCAGAAAAGCTTATTGCAACAGTCTGATTCTCAAGCCTTATCAACCCGAGCTTTGTGAAGCTTTCCGCAAACTTAATCTGCAAGTTGTTCCTCAAGGTTTCCTCGCCAACCTTCAAGTCTCTCCTACCTTGGAAGACCAGATTCGCGAAGCCCAGCTTCTTGATGCTATGGTGAAAAAGGTGAACATTGGGATTGCCAAGAGTCAACCCAAGTACAAGTGCTTTCGCCTTGATGACAAGGACACTCTCTTCTTCGAGGATCGTATTGTTGTACCCAAAGGTGACCTCCGTAAAGTGATCATAAACGAGGCTCAGAATTCTCTCCTCTCCATCCACCCTGGGAGCACGAAGATGTATCAGGACCTCAAGCAGGCTTATTGGTGGACTCGAATGAAGCGCGAGATTGCTCAATTCATGAATGAGTGTGATGTCTGCAGAAGAGTGAAGGCAGAAAACCAAAGGCCATCTTGTCTCCTCCAACCTCTTGCCATTCCAGAATGGAAGTTTGACCACATTGAAATGGACTTCGTGACTGGGTTTCCAAAGTCCAAGCGTGGCAATGATGATATATTCGTTGTCATCGACAAACTCACCAAAGTGGCTCATTTTCTGCCTATCAAAGAGTCGATCACTGCAGCTCAATTGGCGGAACTCTATACCTCTCGTATTGTCTCTCTACACGGTATTCCACAAGTGATCTCTTCAGACCATGGCAGCATTTTTACATCCAAGTTTTGGGATTCTTTTCAGAAGGCCATGGGCACCAACATCCGCTTCAGCATAGCTTTCCATCCTCAAACTAGCGGTCAAGTCGAGCGTGTCAACCAGATTCTTGAAGATATGCTCAGGGCTTGTGTGATCTCCTTCGGCATGAAGTGGGAGGATTGTCTTCCTTATGCTGAATTCTCCTACAACAATAGTTTTCAAGTATGTTCGGGCAAGGCCCCATTTGAAATTCTGTATGGCAGGAAGTGCCGTACCCCTCTTAACTGGTCTGAAACCGGTGAACGTCAGCTTTTGGGTAATGACTTAATCAAAGAGCCATAAGAAATGTGCAAAGTCATTCGAGATAACCTCAAAGCAGCCCAATCCCGCTAGAAGAGCTACTATGATAGTAAGCACCGTGATTTGGCTTTCGAGATCGGAGATCATGTTTACCTCCGCGTCTCTCCTATGAAAGGTACTCGTCGCTTCAGTATCAAAGGGAAGCTTGCCCCTAGATATGTGGGAACTTTCAAGATTATCAGCAAGAGAGGCGACCTCGCCTATCAACTCGAGCTTCCTTCAAATTTTGCAAATGTTCATGGCGTGTTCCATGTCTCTCAGCTCCGAAAGTGCTTCAAGACTCCTGACTGCACCGTCAACTTCGAGGACATTGAGCTCCAAGAAGATCTCTCTTATCGTGAGCACCCAGTTGCTATTCTCGAAGAGACTGAACGCAAGACTCGCAACAAGTCAATCAAATTTCTCAAAGTCAAGTGGTCACACCATTCCGACCGTGAAGCTACCTGGGAACGCGGAGGATCACCTCCGTTCTGAGTACCCGGTGTTCTTTCAGTCCTAGATCTCGGGACGAGATCCTTTCGTAGTGGTGGAGTGTTGTAACACCCTGGATGTAACTTTCCCAATTTGTACTCCAACTCTTGCCGTTTCGGCGTTAAGTTATTTTATTTTCTTGGGTTCGGTTTCTTTGTCTCTGTGTGTTGTTGTCGTTGTCATGCATCTCATATCATGTCATCATGTGCATTGCATTTGCATACGTGTTCATCTCATGCATTCGAGCATTTTCCCCGTTGTCCGTTTTGCATTCCGGCGCTTCGTTCTCCTCCGATGGTCATTTCTACCTTTCTTTCATGTGTGGGGATTAAACATTTCCAGATTGGACCGAGACTTGCCAAGCGGCCTTGGTTTACTACCGGTAGACCGCCTGTCAAGTTACGTACCATTTGGACTTCGTTTGATACTCCAACGGTTAACCAAGGGACCGAAAAGGCCTCATGTGTGTTGCAGCCCAACACCCCTCCAATTTGGCCCAAAACCCACCTAAGCCTTCTGCATCATCTAGATCGTTCGATCACGATCGCGTGGCCGAAAACCGCACCTCATTTGGACTCTCCTAGCTTCCTCTATGCCTATAAATAGGTCTCTCCCGAAATTCCGGATCCCCCTCGTCAAAAATCCTAGATCCGATCCTCCTCGCCGCCGGACAATGTCCGCGCCGAGTCGGACGTGTCCGACCTGCGTGCCGCCGCCCGCAGCCACTCCGGGCGTGCCACGTGGCCGCCGCCGTCCCCCACCACCGCGGCCCGCGGGAGCCCAGAGCCGGCCCCCGCGGCCCATCTCCCCGCACTGCCGCCCGAAGCCGCCTGCCTCCTCGCCTCGTTCGCCGGCCCCGCCACCTCCGCCGCGAGCCGCCGCCACCTCGCCTCGTCGCCGGCTGCCGCGGCTCCGCCGCCCCGCCGACGTCGCCCCTCGCCTCGGCCTCGCCTCCTCTCCGCTGCCTCGGCCTCTTCCTCCCGCTCTGACCGCCGCCCCGGCCAACGACGCCGGCGAGATCCCGGCGAACCTCGGGGCTCGTGCATACCCTAGATCCGGAGGTTGAATTTTCGTCTAAGTCCCCGAATTCTCAGATCCATGTGCTCCTGTTCATGGCCTCGTAACTTTGCATCCGTAGCTCCGATTCATGCATATAGCATATCAAAATGTTCATCTCAGAGAGTACATCATTTCATTCCATTGCATCATTTTCATTTGAGTTCATCTTGATGCCCGAAATGCTGTTAGAAGGAGGCTACTTGAGATAATTGTCAGATCTGCCGCTCCATTTAGCTTTTTGTCATTTTTGCCATGATTATTGTGTGCATGATATGCCCTGATGCTCTACATATGTTTTGTTAAGGGTTTTGTCATCTTTCCAGAGGTGCAACCCATGTATTTTTGTGATGTGTGTGGTGACTAGCACAAGCTTGCAAAGTGGTGCACTTGTTAATTCTGATTTCAGGGACTTAGCAATTCCACTAAGTCCTTGATCTGTTTATCTCATGATGCCATATGTTCATGTTGTTTCCTAGTGATCCGTGCCTCTTTTGACGATGATCAGTAAGGGTGTTTTGTTAATATTGTAGTGCTCTATCCATCCATGTCTTTGTTTGCAATTATGGAGCAACCTATCTTGAGTCAATCGAGCTCTACTTTTGCTACTTTGTGGATCTGGGCAGATTGTCAACTTGTTTGCAATTTTGCCGATGATGTTGTAGTTGATCCGTGCATGCTATGCTATTGTTCTTGACATGTCTCGCTTGCATTTTGTGTGTTCTTGATAGATGTATGCTTAGATTTTCATGACTTACTCCGTAGTGAGTGCATCGAGCTCGTAAACATGCCTACTTTAGTTATATTTCAGCATGTGCCAATTTTCACTAAGTCTGAAAACTGATTATGCTTTTGCTATGTTCGCATGCTTGCAATTGTATTTTATGATCCCTTTTGGCTCAAGGTCACTAAGGGACTTTTGTTAAGCTCTTTGAGGAGCTCCATTCCATGCTTTACTTTGCCATGTTCAGGTCCTGTAGCATGTAGTTTTGCTGCTCCGAAGTGGGCTACCTGATCTGAAATTCCAGACAAGTGTTAATTTCACTAAGTCTGAGATCTGTTTGTCATATGCATTTTTGCCATGCTTGGTTGAACCTGTTAATGGATGAATTGGCCGTAGCTCAGTGCTAGACTTTTGTTAAGCATCATGAATGCATCCCTTCCATGTATTTTGTTGTCATATTTGGGCTCTGTAGCATGTTCATCTCCTTGCATTTAGATGGCTACTTGCTGTAAATCGCAGACCGGAGTCATCTTTGAATCGCTTGCCATTTCCATACCGTAACTCCGATTCCGGCGTTCTTTATATCGTTTTCAAGCGAATTAATCTCATCTTTCCATTGGCACACTTGGTTTTCCATGTTGAGGCCAGGTTCTTGCATTCCTTGTCATATCTCGCATATGCATCCCGCATCGCATCCCGCATAGCATACCATCATCGCATCATCTTGTTTGGTACTTGCACGTGGTTGATTGTGTCCTTGTTGCTTGTTTGTCTTGTTTGGGTAGAGCCGGGAGACGAGTTCGCTAACGAGGAGCCCGTTGAGTTTGCTTTCGAGGATCCAGTCAACTCTGACAACTATGCAGGCAAGATGATCATACCCTCGAAATCACTACTATCTTTGCTATGCTAGTTTGCTCGCTCTTTTGCTATACCAATGCTACGATGCCTGCCACTTGCTTTCAAGCCTCCCAAATTGCCATGTCAAACCTCTAACCCACCATGTCCTAGCAAACCGTTGATTTTCTATGTTACCGCTTTGCTCAGCCCCTCTTATAGTGTTGCTAGTTGCAGGTGAAGATTGGAGGCCGTTCCTTGTTGGAACATTTGTTTACTTTTTGGGATATCATTATATTATCTTGTTATCTTAATGCATCTATATACTTGGTAAAGGGTGGAAGGCTCGGCCTCTCGCCTAGTGTTTTGTTCCACTCTTGCCGCCCTAGTTTCCGTCGTATCGGTGTTATGTTCCCAGATTTTGCGTTCCTTACGCGGCTGGGTTATAATGGGAACCCCTTGATAGTTCGCCTTCATTAAAGCTGTTCCAGCAATGCCCAACATTGGTTTTACCATTTTCCACCTAGCCTCTTTTTCCCTTGGGTTTCCGGAGCCCGAGGGTCATCTTATTTTAGCCCCCCCGGGCCAGTGCTCCTCTGAGTGTTGGTCCCACCGAGCGATGTCCGGGGTTACCAGGGGCAACTCTGGGCTGGCCTACCCGACGTCTGGCTCATCTGAGTGTGCCCTGAGAACGAGATATGTGCAGCTCCTATCGGGATTTGTCGGCACATTCGGGCGGTGTTGCTGGTCTTGTTTTAACCTGTCGAAGTGTCTTGAAGAACCGAGATACCGAGTGTGATCGGAACGTCTTGGGAGGAGGTCTATTCCTTCGTTGACCGTGAGAGCTTGTCATGGGCTAAGTTGGGACTCCCCTGCAGGGATTTGAACTTTCGAAAGCCGTGCCCGCGGTTATGGGCAGATGGGAATTTGTTAATGTCCGGTTGTAGATAACTTGAACCTTAACTTAACTAAAATGAATCAACTGAGCGTGTTACCGTGATGGCCACTTCTCGGCAGAGTCCGGGAAGTGGACACGGTGTTGGAGTAATGCTTGCGCAGGTTGTTCTCTAGGTTCTCGCTCGTGCTTTGCCTCCTCTTCTCACTCTCTTTTGCGAACAGGATAGCCACCATATATGCTAGTCGCTTGCTGCAGCTCCACATATTTACCTTGCCTTACCTATAAGCTTAAATAGTCTTGATCGCGAGGGTGCGAGATTGCTGAGTCCCTGTGGCTCACAGATTACTATTACACCAGATGCAGGGCCTGATAATTCCGCTCCAGGAGACGCGCTTGAGCTCAAGTGGGAGTTCGACGAGGACTCTCAATGCTACTATGTTTCCTTTCCTGATGATCAGTAGTGGTGCCTAGTTGGGGGGTGATCGGGACCGTGTCGCATGTTGGGTTATCTTTTATTTTGGCGCCGTAGTCGGGCCATGAGTGTTTGGTTGATGTAATGTTATTTATGTACTTGATTGACGTGGCGAGTGTAAGCCAACTATGTTATCCCCCCTTTATGATTTATATTACATGGGATGTTGTGAAGATTGCCTAACTTGCGACATATGCCTTCAATGCGATTATGCCTCTAAGTCGTGCCTCGACACGTGGGAGATATAGTCGCATCGAGGGTGTTACATGCTTGTCCAAGTAAGGGCATTACCCAAGCACCGGTCCACCCACATACCAAATTATCAAAGTACCGAACGCGAATCATATGAGCGTGATGAAAACTAGCTTGACGATATTCCCATGTGTCCTCGGGAGCGCTTTTCTCTATATAAGAGTTTCTCTAGGCTTGTCCTTTTCTACAAAAAGGATTGGGCCACGTTGCTACACTTTATTTACTTTTGTTACTTGTTGCTCGTTACAAATTATCCTATCACAAAACTATTTGTTACCACTTATTTCTGTACTTGCAGAGAATACCTTGCTGGAAACCGCTTATCATTTCCTTCTGCTCCTTGTTGGGTTAGACACTCTTACTTATCAAAAGGACTACGATAGATCCCCTATAATTGTGGGTCATCACCGCGTCGTCCTGTTTTTCGTACATATTCCATCCTCATATCATGTGTTTGCCTTACGTCAGAGTAGTGATTGTCAGTATCATCCATGAATGAGTTTTGAAGAGTGAATTTTATTACTTTTTCTTGTCGTTTTTACTTCACAATGCAAAATCAATAAAGCTGAAGGAAGTTAGCAAGGCGGTGGATAGTGGTGCTCCTTGCGATCAACTAAAATGGAGGGCCTCTAGAGATTCTACTCCGCCACCCCCAACAAGAGTTGCAAGACAGCACATGCATAGACACTCAACGTAGTTGTGTCAATCATGAGCACGTCACCCCTAGTCAACCATCACACGTGCTCCCTCTAACATGGCACTGTTATATGTTTCATGTTATGTATGATATCTACTCCCCCCGTTCCAAGTTACTCGTTGTGGTTTTCGTACAAATTTGAACTAAAACCATGACGACTAATTTGGAATGGAGGGAGTAGCTTTTATTGCTTCTAAGTTTGTTGAATACCATCTGCTTACTTTACACATTATACTTCTGAATAAGACATGTGTTCCTGTTTCTAGAACATACAATATCTGTCTATCGCACCATGTTCTTACATCAAAGTACTACTCTTGTGTAACATACAACAATCACTTATCATAAGACACATTTAACATCGGAGTGTAATATATGTTACATATCACATTCTTTTCTAGCTTCTACAACTTCTAATTTGTTGAAATGGCACTTATGACGAGATAGTTTTAACTTTGTAGAGTGATATTTGTTGCATCTTTCATATGGTGTCTGCATTTCATTGCTTCTAATTTGCTAAAATGCCTTCTGCTTAGTTTAAACATCATAGCTATGAATATGCAATGTTGTTCTTTTTTTCTTACACATTCAATCATCCTATCATGTGGTCGCCTTACATTAAAGTAGTGCTCGTCAGCATCCTGCATCAAGGAGTTCTGAAAAGCGAATTTTTATTCATTTTCCATGTGGGTTTGACTTGACAAGGAAATAAAATTAAGTAAGAGGAAGGAAAAATTTAAGGAAGGGACCGATGGCGTTCTTCTGGCGAAACCGGCATCCTAGGTGCTTTCGCTAGCTTGGCAGTGTGATATTGTCTTGCATGTTGCATACGGTGTCTAGCTTGTGTTGCTTGTGATTTGATTAAATTTCTTCTGCTTAGTTTACACAAATAGTTGTGAATATGCCATGATGTCCTGTTTTTCGTACATATTACATCCTTGTACCACGTGTTTGCCTTACGTGAGCGTAGCGATTGTCAGTATCATGCATGAATGAGTTCTGAAGAGTGAATTTTATTGCTTTATCTTGTCGGTTTTACTTGACAATGCAAAATAAATATAGTGGAAGGAAATTAGCAAGGAAGTGGATAATGGTGCTCCTTCCGACCAACTAAAACAGAGGGACTCTACAGATTCTACTCCGCCAGCCCCCCAACAAGATTTGCAAGACAACACATGCATAAACACTCAACGTAGCTGTGTTGATGATGAGCATCACTCCCCTAGTCCACATTCTCAGGTGCTCACTCTAACTTGGCACTGTTATATGTGGTTGCGTGTTATGTATGATGTCTATCTTGTATTGCTTCTAATTTTGTTGAATTCCATCTTTTTACTTTACTAATTATACTTGTGAATAAGACACGAGTTCCTATTTCTAGAACATACGATATATGTATATCACACCATGTTCTTACATCAAAGAACTACTGTTCTGTAACCTGCAACACTCACTTATCATATGACACGTTTAACTTGGGAGTCTGATATAGGTTACATCTCGGGTTATTTTCTAGCTTGTACTACCAATTTGTTGAAATGGCACTAATGAGGAGACAATTTTGATTTGGTAGAGGGATGTTCGTTGCATCTTACATATGGTGTGTAGCTTTCATTGCTTCTAATTTGTTGAAATGCCTTCTACTTAGTTACACATCATACCTGTGAATATGCAATGGCACTAATGACAATTGACCTTTTACTCGGTAGTGTGATGTTGTTTGCATCTTGCATATGATTTATTTCTTGTACCGCTTCACATTTGTTTAAATGCAAGTTATGTCGAGACACTGTTAATTTGGTAGAGCGATATTTGTAGCATCTTTCATATGGTGTCTACCTTCCATTACATTGCTTCTAATTTTTTGAAATGCCTTCTGCTTAGTTTACACATCATAGGTCTGATTATCCCATGTCGTCCTATTTTTCATACATATTACATCCTCCTATCATGTTGTTGTGTAACATCAAAGTTCTTTTCATCTGTATCACGCATGAATTTGTTCTGAAGAACTAATTTTTTATTCCTTTTTCTTGTCAGCTTGACTTGACATGGCAAAGAGAAAGAGGAAGGAACACAAAATGGTAAGGGATGGTGTTAGTACGCAGGACACACGGAAATGGAAGTGGAAGAATTATGCATATTCTACTGGTACTGATGGTGCAATAGAAGGTTGAAGTCCACCAGAAAATTGTACAAACACGGTATCCCCTCCTACAGCAGCTACAAAACAATCCAAAAATAGACGAATAGCTGCCACCAAACATGCAACGAAAGCCCTAGTTGTTGAAGTACCTTCTTCCACAGTACCAACATTTGCACGAGTTACTCGTTTGGCAACTCTGCTAGTGGCAAGTTCCCAAGCTCCCTTGCCACCTGACACTACTTCCGAAGCACTCTTGACACAAGATGAGTTGGCAAGATCAGATGAACCTTGTGATCTTCAACAACAAGAAGATAGTTGCTCGAGTCAAGTTACACTTGCATGCTTCTTTATATGTAGTCTCACAGTTGATGTAAACTAACACTTCCCATGTTCATTGTTGAACTATCACCTAGGCACAAGAGGAAATAGACATCAGGGATAATGCTCGATAGGTTCACTAAATCTAGAGGAGGAAGAATGGAGATCTGTTTTGAGGCAGGTTTAAAAAGGCGACGTGATGTTGCAGAGTCACCCAAGTTAGCATCAGAGGCATTCGTTGTCGTTAGGTGTCATGCATGTATCCTCCCAACATGGATTCAGAACAGGAATGCCAATGACGAAACCCAGTTTAACACCTTCCTCGGCCATTTATCTGTAAGTATGGTTATGTATGGAAAGTAGTAATATCGTCTTGCTATGCCATACTTTCTAGGTTGCTGGTAATGAGATTCCCATAATTTTCAACAGATGTGTTTCAAGATGGATGGCCAAGATGATGCAACCAAACAAGCATGCACCCATGTTTTCAAGTCCGCTCTACGACAGTATCGGTATAACTAGAGGAAAACTCACTTTGTTGGCAAGGCTAACAGTGAACTTACCCAAACATCTCTAGTGGAAAATATATCGGATGAAGACTGGAGAGGGCTTGTTAAACACTGGTCTGATCCAAAGAATCAAGTACGTTATATGTATGTGATCAGATCACATGTTGAACTCCTATTTATGCATGTGACTCACAAATCTATCTTCTTGTAGGCGAAATGTTCAAAGAACAAGGCCAACCGTACAAAAGTAAAGTTCCAACAGACGACAGGATCTGGTAGCTATATTACACACTGCGAGGCTCTTGTAACTAGCCGATGTTTCATTCTTTTCAATGTGCCATATTATCAGATCTATATTGACTTGTTCCAAATGCAGAGGAAAGCCCGCAAGGACCAAAAGTACCTGAACCAAATGCTATGCAAATCTTCAAGGACTGACACACCAGCAAGACGAAGGGCATGACTACACCAGTCAAAGCCGTTGTTATAAGTCCTTAATCCTCATGCCTTTTAACTAATACTTACTCGGACTTGTGCATTGAACTGCACAGTTTGCAGCCAATATCTATTACTCTTTTCAATTTTATACACAATTGTCTTAGCGTATCATTGCACCTTACAAGGTTTAAAAGTGAGGAGTGATGTTCATTTGATATCTGTAATCTAGTTCCGTGCTGGACTTGCCCACGTAACGTTACAATTGCATGTTTGTTTTTTCTCAGTTGTTTTATGATATGAATGATGTCATGCTATGCTTATCGTCTTATAAACTTTGTGTCTTTATCCTTAGTTGTCAACACAATGTGAAGAAATAGAAAATACATTAGCCAGGGTACATGGTCACATGTTTGGAACCTGGTTTTATTATGTACTTTGCAGTAAAATACAACTAATATTTCACACGAATTCACTAGAATAAATTCTGTATATAGACCAAAGCTATTATGTTTGGTTTTGTTGCCTCGTTAATATCTTCTGCTCTGGTACTACTAATGTAGAAACTCAACTTTTCATCAAGCTATGGAACAAATGGTGGAACCGCCACCTTCTAAAGGTGACGAGGCAACTATAACCGCAATGTCACCTCTTGCTGCAGTGGGTCAGTACCTGTCCACTAACAGTGTCAAAAGCACGTTCCTGCATAATACTGGGTCGGTTATTAAGGCAATCTCATCCAAACTGCCTCATGGTCATGATATGCAACCTCAAAACAGTGTTATATCTGCGCTCCAGACACAAGTCCAATTTCTGACAGAGACCATTTGTGAAACAAGGACAACCATGATGTCGTCAAGATATGCATGGTTTTGAAACCAAACAATCAAACATTTGCTATGTTGTTAAGGAGCCAAGGAGATATGAAGGCGAAGGTTGTGGTGCTCCATCGGACAGTACAACATGAAAACTTAAAAGTTAAGTCAAATGAAATGATCTTCTTAACTTCTGGTGGTGCATTTATCTGCCCAACTGTTAACTTTTATGCCAACCTTCCTTTTGGTTTATGGTTGTACTTCTTTTTGTTGCGATACAAAATTTGTTCTTAACGTGCAGCGACCAGTGGCGAACTTTGATGCCCATTGGATGTAACATGTGCAATCGCCTTAATAGCCTAGTGTTAGTTTCTGGCTTATTTATTTCCCTAGTCTTATTTTTCCTTGGTTTGCTTGTGGCCGCAACAACCATGGGCCAAATACAGACCATGCTAACCTTTAGCCTGCTACGAGCCGTAGGATCAATGGGCCTCCTATGGGCAGTCGGGTAAATGGGCCTCCGACGGGCCATAGAATCAATGGGCCTCCTATGGGTCATTGGATAAATGGGCCGACATGGGCCGTAAATGGGCATAATTGGTATCAGGCCAGCACGGTAACGAGCCGTTAACAGGTCGGAAGACAGGAAAGGTTTAATTGTGCCACACGCATAACGGGTCGTAAATGGTCTAGAATACATGACGAGTTGGAAACGGCGCAACAGGTTAACATGCCACAAACGGGCCGATTCTAACCACGGGCTGCATTTGGCCCATTAGGAGAACAGGCCAGTAACGGGCGAAAGTAATTGAGTGTCAGAAAGGAGCCCAAGAATGTATGGGCCGTCAGTAGGCCCAAAGCTAATACAGGCTGGAAACGGCCCATGTGAATCATGGACCATTAATGGGAATAAAGAAATTTACTGTTTATTATGCGCCTAAGTCACCACGGGCCACTAAAGGGCCCAAAGATACGAAAGTCCTCATATGGGCCGAAAGGCGTCATGGGCCATACATGGGACAATAGTGAAACGAGCTGGTATTATACTGGATGGCCCACATGATGCTATTGGGCCGAATTCGGGAATGCCATAACGTGTCGTGAGTTACCGGGCGGTAAAATGGGATATATGCGAACAGAGCGTTAACAGGCTTTTCATGGGGCCGGCCAACTAGCTTTTGACCAAGTAAAATAGGCTGGCCTTTGTAAGCTAAATGGGCCACTGTTGGGTCATGCCATGTGTTGACATATCATAGGCGCCTCTCCGTCCCAATGACGAGCTGACACGTGGTTCCTCTGGCCAATGAGAATTTTACACGTGGAATATCCCCATTGGTCTGGGCTGTTAACGGGTTATCGGATCCAAACCGGAGCCCGATAGCTTAACTGCGACCCGTTATTATGGATGCCATGTGTCGGTTACCCTTGATGAAAGCACTTCCATGACACGCCATTTATCGTCATGGAAATGGACACTTCCGTGATGATAATTTCAGTATTGTCATGGAACACTTCTATGACAACAGAGGTATGACTATCTTGATTCTGTCATAAAATCGTCCTGGATGTACATGTATTTACAGAAAACGTGACCTACTGTGACAAACACGTATCATCATGGAAGTGGTTATTTTGTAGTGCCACGTCCCTCCCGTGCGTGATACACTGATCATCTAATGTAGCATGCAATACCTCCCACTATCCTGACTCGATTGGGTCAAGGGATCTCTGAAAAGCTAGAGTCCATCCATTACCGATCTATCTCTTGGTCACTTTAGCCTTAGGGGATGCCGATGTCGGCGTTCTAGGAACGGGGGTACCCAGACTTGCTTGTCTGCGGCCCATGGCATGGCTCCATCGACAGCCTGGTATAGCCCAGCTTCAACATCAACAACCCAAGACCCTTGCGAGGGGCCAAGCCTCGTGAGGCGGACGACACCAAGACCTCCACAAGGAGCGGCCTCCTTAGGCTGGCTCGCGAGGAGTGGAGATTTTTATGCAGGCTTCACCTCATGAGGTTTGGATGACGTGAGCCATGACAACCAAGGCCAGTGTCCCCTTTGGTGCTAAGGAGGCAAGCACAAATGCGGAATCCCAAGGAATCATCCAAAGGTTTCCATTCCGGTGCAACAAGACCAAGACCGCCAGGACGGCAGGGCGGAGGTCATTGCTGAGCCCACCATGGCGTCACGACCAGAGGCTTTTGCATGCGGAGACTACTTTTGTCAGGATAGCATGTACTAGTCGTCTCCCTTAGAATTTGGTCATTGTGGGATCCCTTCCCACCTTCATTTGGGAAGAGGACCAAGGCCACTATAAATAGGGCTTAGCCACCACCATAGAGAGGGATCGGATCGGATCCATTCCATCCTCACACTCACCAGCTCACTCGAGCCCAAGAACACTCCTCGTCCTAAGGTTGTTCTCGAACTGTACTAGTTCATCCTCAGCCCTCGAGGCCAATCCAGCAAAAAGCAGGAGTAGGATTTTACACCGCAAGGTGTCCCGAACCTAGGTAAACTATTGTGTCTCGTTTCCTTCCTGGTCATCGAGCTAGACCGAGAGATTAGTGAGTAGGCAGACCGAGGAGGTTGAGTTCTTCGCGCGCACCCCAAAGTTCAAACCTCTCAAGGGTGTACGGAACCTGAAATCGGACATTTGGCGCGCCAGGTAGGGGTGTGTTGGAGCCTCTCTTCCTCCTATTGATTCGCCATCATTTTGCCGCCCCCATGGCTGATGCTCGTCAAGTTCGTGCTGAGCGCTGGGCCGCCCGCGTCGCCCAGACCGCACCCGCTAGTGACGGTGCTCCCCGTCGTTCCCCATCGCCTGTGGCCAACACTGCCACCGGCCCTGCGGCCCGCAAGCAGCAGCCTTCATCGATGCAGCCCTCCGTGCGGCACGATGGATGCCCCACCACTCCGTCGCTGACCCCGACGGCCGCTTCGTCGTCTCATGCTCGTTGTGGGCCGGCGAACGCGCATGCCGTGCTGCTCATGGCACGCGACCGATCCGTATTCTGAATGAAGATTCAGGTATCATCACCATATTGAGGATGCGTTAACCCATTGGGCACAATATAGGCCATGAAAACTGAGATATGGCCAGCCTCCTTCGCCCTATACAACATCGCCACCAACCCATCGGTTGCAATGTTAAATACTAGGGGTGATATTGGATCACCTTGCCGAACACCCCTAGCATTTCGAAAAAATGGGCCTATCTCCCCATTGATATTGATGGCCATTTGCCCTCCTCTCACCAATTGCATCATCTAGCTAACCGAAGTCCCACATGATCCTATCATAGACTTTTTTGAAGTCTATTTTGAGGATAAACACCTCCTCCTTCTTATTGTAGATTTCATGGAGAACTTTATGCAGGACCGCGATCTCATCCATAATACTTCGCCCTCTAATGAACACAGTTTGGTCTGCATCGATCACCCTATCCGCAACCGAAGCAAGTCTGGAGGCATATCTCTTAGCCAATGACTGAAAACTGACGTTGATAAGGGTACTTGGCCAAAATTGTTGAATGTGGTCAGGCCCCTCGAATTTTGGCAACAAGGCCAGGATACCATAGTTTAGCCTTTTCACATCGATACACCCATTGCGAAAGTATTGCACTAGATGTAGTAATTGGGGGCCCACCAAGCTCCAAAATGTCTTGTAAAAGGTGACCGCGACCCCATCTGGACCAGGAGCAGTGTTAGACCTCATCGCCCTAGGTTGTCTGAAATGTCCTTCAGGGAGAAAGGGGCTAGGAGCTGTGCATTGTCGACCGTGGACACCTACCTAGCTTGGCTCCAAACTGATGGGGGCATGGATGCCGTAGCTACATCGAACGATCCGAGCAACTCATGGTAGAACCCATGTATATGTAGATGGAGCTCACCCTTGTCGGAAATCACACCTAAATCACCCCTAAGAGATTGAATAGTGCAGCGGCGTCTATGACCATTAGCCACCACATGGAAAATGTTAGTACTCATATCTCCCTTGATAACCTAGTTTTCTTTGCCCCGATGTTGCCAATACAAGTCCTCACATTTAAGGCTGAAGATCATTTCATCCTCCACTGAGTACCATCGTGCCCACTCATCATGGAAGAGGCCGCCCAAATTTGCTTTGGCGTCAAGCGCATTGATCTTTGATAGTAGCGCTTGCGTACACACCTTAAGTGCCACACCAACATTGGCAACCCACCCTCGAAGGTGATTGTCGGTGTCAAAACCGGCGGATCTCGGGTAGGGTGTCCCAAACCATGCGTCTAGGATCGATGGTAACAGGAGACGGGGGACACGATGTTTACCCAGGTTCGGGCCCTCTCTATGGAGGTAATACCCTACATCTTGCTTGATTGATCTTGATGAATATGAGTGTTACAAGAGTTGATCTTCCACGAGATCGTAATGGCTAAACCCTAGAAGCCTAGCCTGTATGACTATGGTAATGAGTATATCCTTTCCGGACTAACCCCTCCGGTTTATATAGACACCGGGGGGGATCTAGGGTTACATAGAGTCGGTTACATAAGA
Organism: Triticum urartu; assembly: GCF_056163025.1. NCBI lineage: Eukaryota > Viridiplantae > Streptophyta > Magnoliopsida > Poales > Poaceae > Triticum > Triticum urartu. The sequence goes on along the minus strand of NC_141878.1, from coordinate 288,297,136 downwards.
AGGAATCTTCATAGTCAGTCGCCAAGCTTGCCGTCCACGCCAAGGAGAGTCCAATCCGGACACGGGTATAGTCTTCGGCCTTTATGTCTTCACAACCCATCAGTCCGGCCCATGGATAACAGGCCGGACGCCCGAGGACCCCTTAGTCCAGGACTCCCTTAGTAGCCCCCGAACCAGTCTTCAATAGCAAGGTGTTCGGCACACAAATTGTCTTCGGCATTGCAAGGCGGGTTCCTCCTTTAATGATCTCCAAGTGATGTATTCGGCAATTGGTTCAATGTCGCTCCCCTCGGCTTCTGCGTGTTAAATAACTTTGCCTCCACGTGTCAGGCGAAGGTGGCAGGTCAGGGTATTTTTGCAGATAACACCCCGTCCATGCAAGGAAGAGCACTTATTAAAGAGATAGGATCCTAGATCCATTCGGCACCACGTAGAGGAAATCCCCAGAAACTGCTTAGGAGAAACCATTCCAGCATTGCTAGCGCCCCCAGCTCCTCCACCCATTCCGACCCAGAGAAAGGCCAGTGGGAGAGGTGTTCAGTGTCCCATACTCAATTGACGAAGCTGCAGACACAGGGATTTCTTCCCCCCGCAGATCTAGTTCCTGTTCGAGCGGGGCTAGATTCCTTCAACGGTGAGATTTAGGAAAAGGACCTCCCCAATCCATCCGGGGGAGAGGGAGTATGTTTCGTCCCCTACCTGCTAAGGGGCGTTGGATTTCCCATTCATCCATTCCTCCGAGGGCTTCTGGAATACTATGGCCTCCAGCTACACATTGTGGGTTACGTCGCTTTATGTGAACTATTCCTGGGTATCGAGGCTCATTTCAACCTGTGGAGGAAGTTGTTCTGTCTTGTCCCGCGTAATCACGAGGGGTCAATATTTGAAGTGGGCAGAGCCGAAGTATGGCGTATCGCTGATACCGGTTATCTGTCCGGCACACCAAGGAAGGCATCCGAAGAATGGCCTTCCGAATGGTTCTATATTGAGGACGTCGTGCTTCGCAACCCAGTTCGAAAGGGTCTTCCAGAATTTGCGAGCGTTCCGCTGAAGAAACGCCACAGTTGGCGTCCTTAGAGTCTTGGAGAGGATGATACTGCGGATGTTTGCCAGCTTATGAGAAAGATAAAGACGCTCGCTCAGTCCGGACTCACAATAATCAAGGTAATGGCGATCTCCATAGTGCGTGGGGTTCAGCCGCTACAATACAGAGGGCTGCCCATGTGGCACTATAATGGAGAGGATGACACCTCCCGCTATGGCCGAAAGGGTCCGGATAACCCCGCCGCTCTGGCCAAAATATAGGTCGAGCTATTTAAAGGGGAGGAAGAGGAGTTTCTTCGCATTAAGGGAAGAGATGTATATTCTATGTATGATCCTCCCAATTGGGTAAGCTTCGACCCCTCTATTCCACTCATTCCCCCTCCGGATTACTTTTGATAAGTTTCAAGTCTGTTTGTCATGACAGCACAGGCGGAAGGTCACCGAAGGACTTCATAGCCCCGCCCCACACCCAGAGATCCACAACCGGGAGCTAGTTCCTAGGTTTGAAGAGGATCTGGATATATTCGTGGTGCTTGCGGGGGGAGTGTTCTACCAGACAAGCTGTGACGGCACAGAAGTGGCCATCACCGCCGACTACCCTGGTCTTCTTCCTGCTTCACATGTAAATAATTAAGAAACACCTTCTCTAAAAGAGTGCTCTTATTCCGCCTCACCCACCGGACTGTATCGTGCTTCACAGGGAGACGTTCGGCGATTTCGAAGAGATTGGTGTAACGCCCTTGATGCGGCTATATCTCACATGTGTAGAAGCACGACTTAGAGGAATAACCGCATTGAAAGCAATGTCGCAAGTGAGGTAATCTTTGCAACAACCCAAGTAATAAATAAGGGAAAGAGATACATAGTTGGCTTCCAATCGCCACTTCACAGAATACATGAATAATGCATTACATCATCCAGATACAATCAAGTTCCGACTACGGAACCAAAATAAAAGAAGACTACCGTAAATGCTACACAGATCCCCGATCGACCCCAACTGGGCTCCACTACTGATCGACTAGAACGAAACAACACAAAGGACAAGATCTTCATAGAGCTCCTCTTTGAGCTTCGTTGCGTCATCTGCATGGTATCCTCGGCACCTGCAAGCTGGTTTTGGAAGTATCTGTGAGTCACGGGGACTCAGCAATCTCACACCCTCGCGATCAAGACTATTTAAGCTTATAGGAAGGGTAAAAGGTATGAGGTGGAGCTGTAGCAAGCGACTAGCATATATGGTGGCTAATATCCACAAATTAGAGCGAGAAGAGAAGGCAAAGGCACGGTCAGGAAACTATGATCAAGAAGTGATTCTATAACAACCTACGTCAAACATAACTCCAACACCGTGTTCACTTCCCGGACTCCGCCGAGAAGAGACCATCATGGTTACACACGCGGTTGATGCGTTTTAATTAAGATAAGTTTCAGGTTTTCTACAACCGGACACTAACAAATTCCCAACAGCCCATAACCGCGGGCACGATTTTCGAAAGATCAAATCACTGCAGGGGTGTCCCAACTTAGCCCATCACAAGCTCTCACGGTCAACGAAGGATATTCCTTCTCCCAGGAAGACCCGATCAGGCTTGGAATCCCGGTTACAAGACATTTCGACAATGGTAAAAACAAGACCAGCAACACCGCCCAAATGTGCCGAAAAATCTCGATAGGAGCTGCACATATCTCGTTCTCAGGGCACACTCAGATGTGCGCTCCGTACAACTAGAACCAAACCTCGAGTTTCCCCGAGGGGGTGCTGCAAAGGGCTCTAGTTTGGACCAACACTCAGAGGAGCACTGGCCCGTGGGTTTTAAAATAAAGATTACCCTTGAGTCCGCGGAACCCAAGGGAAAAAGAGGCTAGGTGGCGAATGGTAAAACCAATGTTGGGCATTGCTGGAGGAGTTTTATTCAAGGCGAACTGTCAAGGGGTTCCCATTATACCCCAACCGTGTAAGGAACGCAAAATCAAGGAACATATCACCGGTATGACGGAAACTAGGGCGGCAAGAGTGGGACAAAACACCAGGCATAAATCCGATCCTTCCACCCTTTACCAAGTATATAGATGCATTAGTTAAATAAGAGATATTGTTACATCCCAACAAAATATCCATCTCCAACAAGGAACAAATCCAATCTTCACCTGCAACTAACAACGCTTTAAGAGGGGCTGAGCAAAGCGGTAACATAGCCAAACAAAGGTTTGCTAGGACAAGGTGGGTTAGAGGCTTGACATGGAAATATGGGAGGCATGATAAGCAAGTGGTAGGTATCGCAACATAGGCAAAGCAAAAGAGCGAGCAACTAGCAAGCAAAGATAGAAGTGATATCGAGGGTATGGTTATCTTGCCTGCGGAGTTCTCTGAGTTGACTTGATCCTCGTAAGCGTACTCAACGGGCACCTCGATCACGTACTCGTCTCCCGGCTCGACCCAAAGGGAAACACAAGCAAAGGGAGAGCACAATCAACCGCGTGCAATGCACAAACAACATGATGCAAAACAAGTCATGATATGCGGGATGCGGTATGTAATGCATATGCATGATTTGGAAAGGAATGATTGAACCTGGCCTCAACTTGGAAATCCAGGAGTGCCACTGGAAAGAGGAGTTGATTTCGGTCGAAATCGATATAAAGATCACCGGAATCGGATACACGGTTTGGAAATGGCAAGCAAAACAAATATGACACCGATCTGCGATAATCCGCAAGAAGCCATCTAAATGCATCAAGATAAATAAGCTACTGCACTCAAACATAGCAACAAAATACATGGCAGGGATCTACTCATGATGCTTGACAAAAGATGAACACTGATCTACAGCTAATTCACTCAATAGCAAGCTCAAACAAGCGTGGCAAAAGTGCAAAAGATTACTGGTTACAGACTTAGTGAAATTAACAGCATGTCAGAAATTTAATATCAGGAAGCAATGTTTAGAGCATGAAAACTACATACTATAGGAACATATCATGGCAAATCAAGGCATGGCATGAAGCTAATCAAAGCATACAACAAAAGTCCCTTACTGACCATAAGCCAAAAGGGATCAGAAAATACAATTGCAACCACGTGAACGTAGCAATTAACGATAACAGATTCTGACTTTGTGAAAAACTGGAACATGGCCAAACAGATAACAAGTAGGCATGTTTACGAGCTCGATGCACTCACCACAAGACATTGCATGATTACCTAAGCATACACCCAGCAAGTAGACATGGCATAGAAGCTAGACATGGCAGGAACAACAACATAGCATGCACGGATCAACAACAACAAGCCCGGCAAAATTGAATAACATGTAAAAAATCTGCCAGGAATATTTTATAGAAAAAGTAGAGCTCGATTGACTCAAGCTAGGGTGCTCCATAATTGCAAACAAAGACATGGATGGATAGAGCTCAACATTAACTACAAAACATCCTTACTGATCATGCTCAAAAGAGGCACGGATCACTTGGAAACAACATGAACATGTGGCATAAAAATAAGGACAGGGCAGAGACATAGAATATTTCTAAGTCCTTGAAATCAGCAACATTAAGTAAGCTACTTTGCATGCTTGTGCTAGTCACCACAGAGATCACAAAAATACATGGCATACACCCCTGTAAAGATGGCATGGCATACTTCAAAACACATGTAGAGCTGAGGATCATAGCATGCACACATTAATCATGGCAAAAAAGACAAAAGTGCATTTGCTGAAACAGATCTAAAACTAACATCACATAGCCCTCTTCCAACAGCATTTCGGGCATCAAGATGAGCTCAAATGAAAATGATGCAATGAGATGAAATGAAGTACTCGTCGAGACGAACACTTTGATATGCTACACGCATGAATCAGGGCAACGGTTACAGAGTTATGATGTGTCAAAGTATTCATAAAAACTAGGGTCTCGGGAGAAAAAGTCAACCTGAGGGGATCTGGATCCAGATCAGATCTCGCCGGGTACTGTAGCAGTTCACGGTTCCCGAGGATGGCCGGCCGGAAGTCGCGGCTCCGGCGAGCAGGGGCTTGCTCCGGTGAGGGGGGGTGAGGAGGAGGCCGGGGAGGACGCTGGCGACGAGGGAGGAGGTGAGGAGGAACTCCGGTGGCCGGACGGCGAGGTTCCTGCAGCGGTGCGCGGGCGGCGCGGCAGGGGCGTGGCGCGAGGCGCACGGCGGCGGAGTGTGCCGGCGAGGAGCTTGGGCGAGCAGGAGGCGGCGGCGGAGCTCCGGCAAGGACGCGCGGGCGGCACGGCGAGGGGTCCGGCGGGCGCGGGCGCGGGCTCCTCCGCGGGTGGCGGCAGTGGCGGTTGGCCCCGCAGGCCCGATCCGGGCCACGCGGGACGGTGGCGGGGCTGAGGAGAGAGAGAGCGGCCTAGTTGATGGAAGGCGTTTAGGTGGGTTTTGGGCCACTTTGGAGGGGTGTTGGGCTGCAACACACATGAGGCCTTTTCGGTCCCTCGGTTAACCGTTGGAGTATCAACGAAGTCCAAATGGCACGAAACTTGACAGGCGGTCTACCGGTAGTAAACCAAGGCCGCTTGGCAAGTCTTGGTCCAATCCGAGAATGTTTAACACCCGCACACGAAAAGAGGTAGAAAAGGACACCGGAGGTCATAGGAGCACTGGATTGCAAAATGGACAACGGGGAAAATGCTCGGATGCATGAGATGAACATGTATGCAAATTAAATGCACATGATGACATGATATGGAATGCATGACACACACGCAATGACAAGGCAACAACAGCGAATAACTGGAGGACAACTGGCACATCGGTCACGGGGCGTCACAATCGGCTCCCGCGTCGGGCAAGCCTTCCAAGAGGAAAGCAAACGAAGACATGGCCATGCCTTCATCGAAGAGGTATGAATTCGTCAACCTGCACCTGAGCAGTCACATCCAACCCTGAGCTTCCCGTTTTCCATGTGTCAGGAGGAAGGTGCGCCGGACTATATCCGGAGGTTCGAGCGGTCGTACTTCCCATAGCCAGGATTCAAATCCTACCGAGAAGACGGGGGCTGATGTAGGGGCGACGCTGGACTGTCCTCCAGCCGAGGACTCGGATGATGTATCCGTCACCAACTCGGAATTGGAGAGTGTTATGAATCATCGGCGCGGCCGGGCCATTTTACAAGACCCTGGCTTTTCAGAAGAGTCGTTTAACGCCTTCAACTCAGCCGATGCATAAATCTGGGTTGCTCGAGATGGGATTAACAGGTCCACAAAGCAACATTTGAAAGATGTGCAGGTAAATTCGCTTTGTCTGACTATGATAACCATATGCCAGTAGCCCCCGAGACTTAAAGGAGTTGAAACAACTGATTTAAGGATCAGTGCATGACCAGGTGCTTACGAAGAAGAATACCCGGCTAGCTCAGGAACTAGAAAAGTGTCAGCGCCAGCTGCTTGCTGCCAATCCCGAACTGGATAAATAAAAGGCATCTCCCGGTAATATTTTCCTCTATCGAAAATTCATAATGATACACCGATAGTGTGAATCTGGGTTCTAATATTTGTGTTGGGTCGTTAGACCAAGTACAAGAGCATCTGGACGCCGCTCGAAGCGAAGAACACGGAGCCAAAAAGCTACTAGCCATGGGCGAGCATGTATTGACAAAAGTCGTTGAAGAGAAAAAGAAACTCTTGGGTTCGAACACCAAACTAGCCGAAGAACTGAAAGATGTGCGAGCGCAGCTAGCCGACTCTGTGAAGGAGAACAAGAAGCTGCGAGGCGGCATATTCAGTACGTGGCCGCTTTTATCTTATAGCGGTTTGGAGGTAGCGGTAGCTGATATAGCTGTAATTGCAGCTGTATTGACGAACCGCCCCGAGGAGGAAGTGTCCGGATCATCACATGATCTTCTGCAAGGGTTGTCGCAGTTGCACGAGCAAGCTCGGCAGGCTATGCGGAGTGTAGCTGTCGGTGTCAAAACCGGCGGATCTCGAGTAGGGGGTCCCGAACTGTGCGTCTAAGGCAGATGGTAACAGGAGGCAGGGGACACGATGTTTACCTAAGTTCGGGCCCTCTTGATGGAGGTAATACCTACGTCCTACTTGATTGTTCTTGATGATATGAGTATTACAAGAGTTGATCTACCACGAGATCGTAGAGGCTAAACCCTAGAAGCTAGCCTACAGTATGATTGTATGTTGTCGTACGGACTAAACCTCTAGTTTATATAGACACCAGAGGGGGCTAGGGTTACACAGAGTCAGTTACAAGGGAGGAGTTCTACATATCCGTATTGCCTAGCTTGCCTTCCACCCCAAGGAAAGTCCCATCTGGACATGGGACGAAGTCTTCAATCTTGTATCTTCATAGTCCAACAGTCGGGCCAAAAGATATAGTCCGGCTGTCCGGAGACCCCTAATCCAGGACTCGCTTAGTAGCCCTTGAACCAGGCTTCAATGACGATGAGTCCGGCGCGTAGTTTTGTCTTCGGCATTGCAAGGCGGGTTCCTCCTCCGAATACTTCATGGAAGATTTTGAACACAAGGATAGTGTCCGGCTCTGCAAAACAAGTTCCATGTACCACCGTAGAGAGAATAATATTCCCACAAATTTAATCTGCTGACACGTTTGACAGCTTGACACCACGTCACGGCCCGGTCATTATTCGAACCATTTCTCTCAACCAGCACTACACATATTGCGAGGTGGTTTTGTTGACACGTCTCGTCGAAGCAGAGATCATGTCCCCCTTATTACGGGATTCTCATCAATACGGACGTGGGTAATCCAATCGTGCCTATTGGTATGACTCCTCGATTTTAGGCTAGTACCAAACAGCCACGAGGAGGACGCTTGATATTCACCCTCTTTATAAAGAGGCCAAGGTCTGTCCTTTTTCCCTTCTCGTGCTCAATCGAATTCTTTCCCCGCCTAGAGTTCCAACACCAAAAGCTCAGGTTAGGCGCTTAGGACCTTCAACCATGTCTGGATCCAACCTCCAAGGTCGGCGGATGCCCTCCTCATCAAGAAGCTGAGAGAGGCCAGGTATCTGACCGCCGAAATCTCGCACAGGCTGCCCGCCCGAGGGCAGGCCATCCCTACTCCCGAACCCAACGAGAGTGTTGTGTTCATCTCTCACTTCCTCCGAGGACTAGGCCTCGCTCTGTATCCCTTTGTTAGGGGGCTCATGTTCTATTATGGGCTGGATTTCCATGATCTGGCCCCGGACTCCCTCCTTCACATCTCGTCGTTTATTGTCATGTGTGAGGCCTTTCTCCGCATTACCCCACACTTCGGCCTGTGGCTCAAGACCTTCAATGTGAAGCCGAAGATGATCAAGGGGTGGTACGCAGAATGCGGATGTGCCGCAATAAGCAAAAGCGTCGACGCTCCATGGCCAGAGGGTTCCTTCCTAGAGGTGTCCAGTTTGTGGCAGCGGGAGTGGTTCTATATCACAGCTCCCTAGAGTTCCAAGTGGGTGGCCGCCCCTGTCTTTCGCTCAGGCCCCCCACCACAATTGACGTCATGGATCAACAAGGGGTTGAACTGGGGGCCAGTAAATGATGTACTGATATTGCATAGTCGCGTCCGAGATCTCCTCGAGAGAGATGTCAATCTGGTCTCGGTAATGCAAGTCATGCTAGTTCGTCGAGTCCAGCCTTGCAAACGTCGACCCCTCCGTATGTGGGAATTCAACCCGGAAGGACCGCGGACTATTCAGCACTTCCTCGGCATGACGCTCGAAGAGATGTACAAATTGTTCTTCGGACCCCAGATAGAGTGTCCGGACACCACCGAGGATGCGGGTCTGAGCTGTAATCGCCCCGATACCCAAGTAAGTAATCCCATGGCCGAACACGCTGTCTTTTTATTTATCACAACATCATTATGAAAAGTCCCTCTTTGACCAGGACTGGATAGCAAAGGCGAAGATGATCAGGTGTACGGCCCCCCTTCCTGAAGGCTCGGCCAATCCAGTACTAGGCAAGATGCTCGAGCCGACGCCTTATCAAGCGCCCTCAGGGGAAGATGAAGGGGGGAATAAAGAGGCTGAAAGCAGGCCTCACTAATCATTCATCCAAACCGGGGGAATTAGTGCCTCCGTGAAGGAGGATAGCCAGGGAGAAGGATCTAAAATTCCCTCTCCCCAAGGAAGGAAAAGGATCACCTCTGAAGACCCGGAAACAAAGGTTTCCAAATGGGGGAAGAAATCTTTGCCAGAGGGTCTGGCCTCAGAGGGCACTCTTGCCGCACATCGTCCGCAAGGGGATCAGCCCTCGACCGAGCTGTAAGTAAACAAAAAGTACTTAATAGTGAAAATATCCTACCTTACTTCTGAAGATAATAACTGAGGCTTATATCTTGTAGTTCTGATCGTAGCCCTTCTCGACAGAGTTCGTCTTCGGGGGATCTTCTTCCGGAGATGATGGAGAGCGAAACACCTCCCCCTGCCACCCGCCTCAAGAGGCGGGCGACCCTGAAGTGTCTTCGCGGAGGGTTTCTCCTGATCCGCCAAGGCCAGAGGGTAATCCTTTGGCCAGCCGGAGTCCTCAGTATTCGGCTCCTAAAGAGAGCAACAGAAAGAGTCTGGAACCGTACATTGTGCGTCCGGACGCACTGAAGGATCTTCTGGAGCAAGCGGCCATCTCAGAAGCGCATCGTACGCTAATGGGTACGGTAGTTGAAAGGATTTCATCCGCCAAAAGCGGGTTGCATGAAGCTTTATGAGCTTGCTGAAAGGCTTTGAGGTACATGAAATAGTGTATGTTTTTTACAGTACCGCACACGCTAGGTGTGCCCTATGCAGATAGTAGCCCCTGAGACTCTGGTTGCTGTCGACAACGGCGGCAAACAGAGGATCATAGTCTCAGGTAATAACCAGACCACCTTTATGTGCAGGTGGCTGAAGGTCCGGTGGCTAGCCGTACTGATGAGTTTGCCGAGCTAAAGCGGCAACTTGATGAGGCAGATGCCGACATCGTGTCAACAAGCGGCTTGACGAGGCACAGGGTAACTGATCTCTCCGGTGATCAACACATAGTAAGAGGAGCATGATGCCAGTATCTTTAATATGTTGTGCCTGCAGATGGAGCTGCCACCGTGGAGACCCTCCGGGGGGAACTTGCCCGAGCCAAGGAACAAGCCAGGAATAGTAATGCAGCCGCTCTAAAGGCGGGCGAAGAGCTGCGGGCCGAACAGGCCGCACATTGCCAAAGCAAGGAAAGAATGCCCGAGATGGCCGTTGAGTTGAAAGATGCTGCCGACCATTACCAACTTCTTGAAGAAGAAAGTCGTGCGAAGGCGGTAGACCTGGAGAAGGCCATGGTAGCCGCCAAGGAAGCCTGCTCGAAAATACGGGCGATGAAGGAGGAGCTGCATCAAGCTGGAGATATCGCAGCTGGGAAGCCATTTTTGTTGCGGACTAAGTTCAGAGATCCGAAGTATGCACCTCTTGATTAACTATGGAGTTTTGCAGACTCATACGTGTTTTTGCAGCAAGTGCTGCTGATGCAGCCGAGTACTTCAAGGATCAAAAAGATCGTGAAGTGGAGAGGCTGTTCTGGTCACAGTTCCATGCTCCAGTGCGTCCGCTGCTGTTGAATGAGCGGATGGCCGAGTGGGCCGAGATCCATAGGTTGTCCGGACTTGCCATGAGGTCTGCTGTGGATCATCTGTGGCCGTGAGGGCCAAGGTTGAATAGTTACTTTAGTTTAGTGCAATAATTCCTTGGCGTTGTGCCGCACATCGACGCTATGAAGAGGTCAGCGTGCATAGAGGGTGCGCAGATGGCATGTTCCCGTGTCAAGACATACTGGGCAGATATGGAGGCCACCGCTATTGCAACACAGGGTTCGGTCGTTGGCCGAGTAGCTGCCGAGCACTACTTTGAAGAGGTCCTTGAAGGCGCTCGTTCGATAGAGGCGTAGTGCTCGAAGAATATTATGTTCTAGTGACATGTATTCCCATTGTAAAAACAATATTTTATTGAATTATGAAGGCTGTGTTTATACTTTTGCCGGAAAGTATTATGATGCCTCTTGTGCGGCCGTTTATGTATATATGTAGATAACCTGAAAGTTTGCAGTTGTCGCCTTCAGCCCCCACGCATATAATGCGGGGGTGTTCGCAAAAAACAGGTATTCACACTTGATCCAACGTCTTGGTCCATTAAGGAGGTGGTAGCGCAGTGAACGAGGCAATCGGACTATATTGCTTTAACACTTTCACTTAGCCATAGGAGTTTGGCTGTGGGACTAGTAGATAGCCCCTGGTACCTCCGCGCTCATCCGAATATGGGGCGCGTACGTACATGACCGGGAAACGGCCCTTCGTTAATGCGGAAGAATCCCGAAGATTCCGCTAAGTCATCGAGTGGTTGACCAGTCTCGCGATGTATCATGACAATCAGTTTTTGGCTTTCTCTACTGAGGTGCTCATCCGGATGAACCAGGGCACAATCGAAGTAGTTCTCCCAGTGCTACCTTAGCTGATATAGCGGAACGTAAGGTACCAAAACATAGGAGCCGGTCAAACCCAACATTTGACCAAAGACATGATTCGGAACTGATGCATATAAGGCCAAACTCGCGACGCCGAACACTCCATAAGGTATTCGGTCTTTATAACATATGCCGGGCAGAACAATGCCCTTAATAATAAACCCCGAGTGTCTAGGTACGTGCAATATCCTGATGTGGCCACATGCCAGGATCGTCAGTATTCTCTCGGTTGTATTGAGTATCCGGATGATGTGAACAACAAGAGACAGTAAAAAAGGATTACGCAGGGTCTTAATATGAAAAGAAACCTTTGAGCAAGTCCCTGCTGCACGTCTGCGCCTGTGTCTCCGTTGTGCCGTGTCCTAGACGGGTGTAGCACGATTGTCATCTGTAAGGGAGAAGAACTTAGGTGAAAGTTGTCGTGACAAAAAATTGGTTATTATCAATAAACTATTAAAATTCAAGATAAGTCAAGTTGAGCCGGACTAGCCCTGACTACACGCGGGAAGCCCCTGGTACCGTCTGGGAGGGTTTGATCATCAAACCAATCTCATATATATTTAATGGTGCACTGGACTCGTCTAACCGTGCCCGTGGTCTTAACGACCTGTCATTTTTTTTGGTTGGTGAGGTCGTCTAGTGCTCGGCTGTTGAAGTCGCCACACACTCTTCCGCGCGTAGAAAACGCTCAGTATTTCCGCTAACTGTGATGGTGCCACGTGGATCGGCCATCTTAAGCTTGAGAGAAGCGTAATGCGGTATTGCATTAATACGAGCGAAAGCCGTTCTTCCGAGTAGTGCTTGATAGCCACTTCGGAATGGAGCGATGTAGAAAGTTAACCTTTCGCTTCGGAAGTTATCGGGAGAACCGAATACAACCTCTAGCAATAGAGAGCCCGTACAGCGGGCCTCTTGGCCTGGTATTACTCCCTTGAAGGTACTATTACTGTGGATTATTTGTGTCGGGTCTATCCCCATTTTGCGGACTGTGTCCTGATATATCAGATTTAGACCACTGCCGCCGTCCATGAGGACTCGTGTGAGATGGTATCCGTTTATTATTGGATCTAACACCAAGGTAGCCAATCCTTCGTGTCGGATGCTTGTCGCGTGATCCCCGCGATCAAAAGTGATCGGGCAGGCCAACCAGGGGTTGAACCTAGGGGTGACGGGCTCTATGGTGCGTGTGTCTCAGAGTGCATATTTGCTTCTCCTCTTCGTCACATGGATCATGTTTACTGTTTTGACCTCTGGTGGGAATTTTTTCTGTCATCTGGTGCTTTGCTGGCGAGGTTCGTCCTCTTCTTCGCTTGGTGTCTCCCCCACCTTGTGTTCGGCGTTTAGCTTACCGGCCTGCTTGAAGGCCCAGCATTCTCTATGGGTGTGATTTGCAGGTTTATCGGGGGTGCCATGAATCTGACATAGTTTGCCAAGAATCTTGTTTAGGCCAGACGGTCTGTCTCTGCTGCCTTTGAAAGGCGTTTTCCGCTGACCTGGTTGAGAGCCCCTGAATCCGGCGTTGACCGCAATATTATCTGGGCTATCTTCTTTATTTCAACGCTTGTTTTTATTGCGTCGTGGTTTTCCATTGCCATCCCTGACTTCGGATGTGCTTGGGTCGCTGGTGCTACTGCGGGCTAACCAGCTATCTTCTCCCGCGCAAAAGCGGGTCATGAGGCTTGTTAGGGCTGCCATTGTTCTAGGTTTTTCTTGGCCGGGGTGTCTAGCAAGCCATTCGTCTCGGACGCTGTGTTTGAAAGCTGCTAAGGCTTCGGCGTCCGGACAGTCGACGATTTGGTTCTTCTTAGTGAGAAATCTGTTCCAAAGCTTTCGGGCAGACTCTCCGAGTTGTTGAATTATATGGCTTAAATCATCTGCATCCGGAGGTCAGACATAGGTCCCTTGAAAATTAGCCCGAAAATCATCCTCGAGCTCCTCCCAACTTCCAATTGAGTTTTCGGGGAGGCTTTTCAGCCAGTGCCGAGCTGGTCCTTTAAGCTTGAGGGGCAAGTATTTGATGGCATGGAGATCATCTCCGCGAGCCATATGGATATGGAGGATAAAGTCCTCAATCCAGACCCCAGGGTCTGTGGTCCCGTCATACACCTCTATGTTCACTGGTTTGAATCCTTTTGGTAATTCGTGGTCCAGCACCTCATCGGTGAAACATAGGGGGTGTGCGGCGCCCCTGTATTGGGATGTGCCATGGCGTTCGGACGGTTGTAGTATTTGGTTTTGATTTTGTGCCGGAGTGCGCTTCCTAGATCCATAGATGGATCTGGTTGTACTGGACTTTTGGCGCAAGTCCTCACGTAGATCGTGTGTTGACTTATGTGTGACTTTGTTAGCCGCTCTATCGCGGTCACAAGGTGGTGGATCCGGCCGGTTGGCCATTTCATTTTTTGGTTGTGTGGGCTCTAAGGCCTCATCATCGAATTCAGGTAATAGCTTGCTCTATGGATAGCTCTTTGTGTGGTAACTTCCACCGTACTTTTCTTCGTTGTCGAGCACTTTGTTCCACTGCTGTTGAGCGTATTTTGTGCGGCCTTAAACCTTCGCCTCTGCTTCTTCAGACTCCTCACTGTGGCAATAAGCCTTCTGCGGAGGTTCTCTTGCACCAAGTGCGTTTCCGGGATGATGTGTGCATCTTCGTCCGGACTGTTTTCCTCCCAAGAGGGAGTTTGATGAGGTTTATCCTCGGTGTCGCCGTGTTCGGACGTCGGATCCGTACTTTGTTTGCCGCTTGCAGCTTCATCGTGCTCTGCCACCGGGGCAATGTGGTCGTCGTTTCCTCTAGAGTTGACTCGAGTGTTATTTTCACTTGCGTTGTTATTGCTGTTTTTGCTATGGCAGGACTTAGAGCGGCGCCGCTGATGTCGGCGCTTGGTTTGCTTCTTTGAGGGGCCATCCTCCGCTGTCTCTTCGCCATTGCCTTCTTTGGGTGTATCCACCATGTATATGTCATGTGATGAAGTGGCTGTCCGGCGCCCTGTGGGCGCTGGTTCCTGTTTGTCTCCTGCATCTTCGTCCATGCCGTCGATGTCTTCGGAGTCGAAGTTGAGCATGTCGGTTAAGTCGTCGACAGTGGCTACTAAGTGGGTGGTGGGTGGGCAGCGAATTTCTTCATCGTCCGCATCCCATTCTAGCCGGACATAGTTCAGCCAAGGTTCTCCTGACAAGGAGAGAGACCTTAATGAATTTAGCACATCGCCTAAAAGCGAGTGCTGAAAGATATCCGCGGAGGTGAACTCCATGATCGGCGCCTACTCGGATTCGATAGGCACGGATGCAGGCGGCTCGGAGTCCGTGGCCGGAGACGAATCTAGTGGCTCGGCGACACGGCTCTCGTAAGGGGTGAAGTCAGTATCCGGCTCCATCGCCACTGAGAGTGCGGCCTCCATGGCGGGGTATATCCCTCCGTCCTTGGATGGCGCAATTTGCTCTGGATTGAAAGCCGAAGTAGTTGCAGATGCGATCTCCCGAACACTGTTCGATGGCAGAGTTACGTCGTGCTCATCGTGACTGTGCGGCGCACCTAACACAGGCTCAAATCTGTCGAAGATCAAGTCTCTGCGGATGTCGGCAGTGTAGTTTAAGTTTCCAAAACTAACCTAATGGCCAGGGGCGTAGCTCTCGATCTGCTCCAGATGGCCAAGCGAATTGGCCCGCAGTACGAAGCCGCTGACTACAAAGATTTGTCCGGGGAGGAAAACCTCACCCTGGACCGCATTGCTACCGACGATCGAAAGAGCCATCAAGCCTTATGGTGACAACACAGTGGAACTCTCAACGAAAGCACCAATGTCGGTGTCAAAACCGCCAGATCTCGGGTAGGGGGTCCCGAACTCTCCGTCTAAGGCGGATGGTAACAGGAGGCAGGGGACACGATATTTACCTAGGTTCGGGCCCTCTTGATGGAGGTAATACCCTACGTCCTACTTGATTGTTCTTGATGATATGAGTATTACAAGAGTTGATCTACCACGAGATCATAGAGCCTAAACCCTAGAAGCTAGCCTATGGTATGATTGTATGTTGTCCTACGGACTAAACCCTCCAGTTTATATAGACACGGGAGGGGGCTATGGTTACACAGAGTCGGTTACAAGGGAGGAGATCTACATATCCGTATTGCCTAGCTTGCCTTCCATGCCAAGGAGAGTCCCATACGGACATGGGACGAAGTCTTCAATCTTGTATCTTGATAGTCCAACAGTCCGGCCAAAGGATATAGTCCGGCTGTCCGGAGACCCCCTAATCCAGGACTCCCTCAGTAGCCAAGGCTTTATGGCCAGCCGACTCCCCTCCAGGAAGCATGGAGAAGCTGGTAGAGCTGTTCAAGGGAGCGTGGTGGCGTATCCGGTTGTGGAAGATATCTGCCTGCCGAGAGGGTGCGTGAGAGGCCTGGGCCATGGTGAAGACGCGGTATACCAAGATGGATCCTAATCACATGGCTCGTGTCGGATCGGTAGGGCCGAATGGGGAAGAAATTCCCGTTAGTATAGTATATGACCAAGTAGAGGTGGCCACCAAATATTCCCAACAGGATTGTAAGTTAGACTGCATGTTGGAAGGTGTAGAGGAAGAGGTGTTCGAGTCCAAGTGACTGTGTACTTTCCTCATCTAGCTGAATTGTATATCATTTGTCATAGCAGACCTTTTCGCTTCAACCTCCGGACCCGAAGGTGTGGAGTGTTTCCGAATACTGTCGCGGCCGAATATGCTGGGGTATACCTAGAAAACTAGGCGTAGAGGTCATAGTTGCTTGAACAGACAAGTTGTATCCGGTCAGCTATGTTATATTACATTGATATCGTAAGAAACATCTTCCAGAGAGAATAGTTCCATTAAGGGCTCCTTTCCTTGGGTGTGCATGCATTTAATGTACATGTATGAATTGTGATGCGAGCACCACAGTTTGTATAACTTCTGGGGGTGCACAATGGAGTTAGTTTAGAAAACATCTTCAATTCACCGACCGAACATTCCCTTAAGAACACTAGCTTTCGGCTTCACCCAGTCTAAGGTACACATCTGGATGACCCGACAGTAACAATCGCAGAGGTGCTCCCTTTATGCCCTAGTCGAACTAACGGGAACGTAGGGCGTAAGCACAGGAGCCAGGCAACCCAGCTTGGCCAAAACTTAAGTCATATCGATGCATATAGTGGCAAAGAAAAGGTACGTATGGAAAAATTCATGTGTGAGGAGCTTAATGCTCAAGGAATGACAAGAACTTCTGTCCGAGAAGCCCCCAGGTACAAGGACATACATAGTTAGAGATTTATGTGTCGATGGTGTGCGGTCTAGCCGTACCAAAGCGTTAAAGCAAAAAGAAGAAAAAAATCAGAAAAGAGAGAAAAAAGAGTGGAAACTACAGGGGAGCAGGAGACGAACAAGGGGTTTGGCGCTAGGCATAGAATCTCCGGAGTCTGGCCGCGTTCCAGGGGTTCGGCTCGAGGCGATTGTCTGATGCATCGCGAAGACGGTACGTGCTACCTCTTGAGCACTGCGTTGGTTTTCCCCAAAGAGGAAGGGATGATGCAACAAAGTAGCGTAAGTATTTCACTCAGTTTTTGAGAACCAAGGTATCAATCCAGTAGGAGGCTACGCGCCAGTCCCTCATACCTGCACAAAACAAATAAATCCTCGCAACCAACATGATAAGGGGTTGTCAATCCCTACACGGCCACTTACCAGAGTGAGATCTGATAGATATGATAAGATAATATTTTTGGTATTTTTATGATAAAGATGCAAAGTAAAAAAGCAAAGGAAATAACTAAGTAGTAGGAGATTAATATGATGCAGATAGACCCGGGGGCCATAGGTTTCACTAGTGGCTTCTCTCGAGAGCATAAGTATTCTACGGTGGGTGAACAAATTACTGTTGAGCAACTGACAGAATTCAGCATAGTTATGAGAATATCTAGGCATGATCATGTATATAGGCATCACGTCCAAGACAAGTAGACCGACTCCTGCCTGCATCCACTACTATTACTCCACTCATCGACCGCTATCCAGCATGCATCTAGAGTATTAAGTTAATGAAAACAGAGTAACGCCTTAAGCAAGATGACATGATGTAGAGGGATAAACTCATGCAATATGATGAAAACCCCATCTTGTTATCCTCGATGGCAATAATACAATACGTGCCTTGCTGCCCCTACTGTCACTGGGAAAGGACACCGCAAGATTGAACCCAAAGCTAAGCACTTCTCCAATTGCAAAAAAGATCAATCTAGTAGGCCAAACCAAACTGATAATTCGAAGAGACTTGCAAAGATAACCAATCATACATAAAAGAATTCAGAGAAGATTCAAGTATTGTTCATAGATAGACTTGATCATAAACCCACAATTCATCGGTCTCAACAAACACACCGCAAAAAGAAGATTACATCGAATAGTTCTCCACAAGAGAGGGGGAGAACATTGTATTGATATCCAAAAAGAGAGAAGAAGCCATCTAGCTAATAACTATGGACCCGTAGGTCTGAGGTGAACTACTCACACTTCATCGGAGGGGCTATGGTCTTGATGTAGAAGCCTCCTCTTTTGTGTCTTGATGTAGGGTCCAAGTCTCTTGGGTCTTGTTCGTTGAGAAAATCACGTTCCCGAAGGTTTCATTCTGTTTGCACTCCGTTCGATATTCCTTTTCTTCGAAACCCTAAAACATCAATTCTGGGCTGGGCCTCCGGTTAATAGGTTAGTCCCAAAAATAATATAAAAGTGGATAATAAAGCCCAATAATGTCCAAAACAGTAGATAATATAGCATGGAGCAATCAAAAATTATAGATATGTTGGAGACGTATCAAGCATCCCCAAGCTTAATTCATGCTCGTCCTCGAGTAGGTAAATGATAAAAACAGAATTTTTGATGCGGAGTGCTACTTGGCATAATTTTAATGTAATTCTTCTTAATTGTGGTATGAATATTCAGATCCGAAAGATTCAAGACAAAAGTTTATATTGACATAAAAATAATAATACTTCAAGCATACTAACTAAGCAGATGCGATCATGTAGTCTTCTCAAAATAACATGGCCAAAGAAAGTTCATCCCTACAAAATCATATAGTTTAGTCATGCTCCATTTTCGTCACACAAGAATGCTCTCATCATGTACAACCCCGACGACAAGCCAAGCAATTGTTTCATACTTTAGTAATCTCAAACCTATAAACTTTCACGCAATATATGAGCGCGAGCCATGGACATATCACTATGGGTGGAATAGAATATAATGAGGGGGGTTATGTGGAGAAGACAAAAAAGGAGAAAGTCTCACATCAACGAGGCTAATCAATGGACTATAGAGATGCCCACCGATTGATGTTAATGCAAGGAGTAGGGATTGCCATGCAACGGATGCACTAGAGCTATAAATGTATGAAAGCTCAAAAAAAGAAACTAAGTGGATGTGCATCCAACTTGCTTGCTCACAAAGACCTAGGGAACTTGAGGAGGCCCATTGTTGGAATATACAAGCCATGTTCTATAATGAAAATTCCCACTAGTATATGAAAGTGACAAAACAAGAGACTCTGTATCATGAAGATTACGGTGCTACTTTGAAGCACAAGTGTGGCAAAGGATAGTAACATTGTCCCTTCTCTCTTTTTCTCTCATTTTTTATTTGGCCTTTCTCTTTTTTTATATGGCCTTTCTCTTTTTTTATAATTCCTCACTTGGGACAATGCTCTAGAAAATGATGATCATCACACTTCTATTTATTTACAACTCAATGATTACAACTTGATACTAGAACAAAGTATAACTCTATATGAATGCCTCCGGCGGTGTACCGGGATATGTAATGGACCAAGAGTGACATGTATGAAAGAATTATGAACGGTGGCTTTGCCACAAATACAATGTCAACTACATGATCATGCTAAGCAATAATGAATGTGTCATGATAAATGGAATGGTGGAAAGTTGCATGGCAATATATCTCGGAATGGCTATGGAAATGCCAGAATAGCTAGGTATGGTGGATGTTTTGAGGAAGATATAAGGAGGTTTATGTGTGAAAAAGCGTATCATATCACGGGGTTTGGATGCACCAGCGAAGTTTGCGCCAACTCTCAATGTGAGAAAGGGCAATGCATGGTACCGAAGAGGCTAGCAAGGATAGAAGGGTGAGAGTGCGTATGATCCATGGACTCAACATTAGTCATAAAGAACTCACATACTTATTGAAAAAATCTACAAGTCATCAAAAACCTCGGCACTATGCGCATGCTCCTAGGGGGATAGATTGGTAGGAAAAGACCATGGCTCGTCCCCGACCGCCACTCATAAGGAGGACAATCAAATAACACCTCATGTTTCAAATTTGTTACATAACGTTTACCATACGTGCATGCTACGGGACTTGCAAACTTCAACACAAGCATTTCTCAATTTCACAACTACTCAACTAGCACGACTTTGATATTATTACCTCCATTTCTCAAAACAATCATCAAGCATCAAACTTCTCTTAGTATTCAAAACACTCATAAGAAAATTTTACTAATCTTGAATACCTAGCATATTAGGATTTTAAGAAAATTACCATGCTATTTAAGACTCTCAAAATAATCTAAGTGAAGCATGAGAGATCAATAGTTTCTATAAAACAAATCCACCACCGTGCTTTAAAAGATATAAGTGAAGTACTAGAGCAAAACTATATAACTCAAAAGATATAAGCGAAGCACATAGAGTATTCTAACAAATTCCAAATCATGTATGGCTCTCTCAAAAGGTGTGTACAGCAAGGATGATTGTGGTAAACTAACAAATAAAGACTCAAATCATACGAGATGCTCCAAGCAAAACACATATCATGTGGCGAATAAAAATATAGCTCCAAGTAAAGTTACCGATAGAAGTAGATGAAAGAGGGGATGCCTTCCGGGGCATCCCCAAGCTTTGGCTTTTAGGTGTCCTTAGATTATCTTGGGGGTGCCATGGGCATCCCCAAGCTTAGTCTCTTGCCACTACTTGTTCCATAATCCATCAAATCTTTACCCAAAACTTGAAAACTTCACAACACAAAACTCAAAGTAGAAAATCTCATGAGCTCCGTTAGCGAAAGAAAACAAAAGACCACTTCAAGGTACTGTAATGAACTGATTATTTATTTATATTGGTGTTAAACCTACTGTATTCCAACTTCTCTATGGTTTATAAACTATTTTACTAGCCATAGATTCATCAAAATAAGCAAACAACACACGAAAAACAGAATCTATCAAAAACAGAACAGTCTGTAGTAATTTGTAGGTAGCGCAAGATCCGGAACTCCAAAAATTCTAAAATAAATTGCTGGAAGTGAGGAATTTATCTATTAATCATCTGAAAAAATAATTAAATAAATATAACTTTCCAAATACAAATGGCAGAAGTTCTCGTGAGTGTTAAATTTTCTGTTTTTTACAGCAAGTGTAACAAGACTTTCCCCAAGTCTTCCCAACGGTTCTACTTGGCACAAACACTAATTAAACACAAAAAACACAACCAAAACAGAGGATAGATAAATTATTTATTACTAAACAGGAGCAAAAATAAAGGAATAAAAATAAAATTGGGTTGCCTCCCAACAAGCGCTATCGTTTAACGCCCCTAGCTAGGCATAACAAGCAAGGATAGATCTAGGTATTGCCATCTTTGGTAGGAAATCTATAAGTGGCTCTCATGATTGATTCATAAGGTAATTTAATTTTCTTTCTAGGAAAGTGTTCCATGCCTTTCCTTAATGGAAATTCGAATCTAATATTTCCTTCCTTCATATCAATAATTGCACCAATCGTTCTAAGGACAGGTCTAGCAAGAATAATAGGACATGAAGGATTGCAATCTATGTCAAGAACAATAAAATCTACGGGCACATATTTCCTATTTGCAACAATAAGAACATCATTAATTCTTCCCATAGGTTTCTTAATAGTGGAATCCGCAAGGTGCAAGTTTAGAGAGCAATCATCAAAATCACGGAAACCTAACAAATCACACAAAGTCTTTGGAATCGTGGAAACACTAGCACCCAAATCACATAAAGCATAGCATTCATGATCTTTAATTTTAATTTTAATAGTTGGTTCCCACTCATCATAAAGTTTTCTAGGGATAGAAACTTCCAATTCAAGTTTTTCTTCATAAGATTGCATCATGGCATCAACGATATGTTTAGTAAACGCTTTATTTTGACTATAAGCATGAGGAGAATTTAGCACGGATTGCAACAAGGAAATACAATCAATCAAAGAGAAATTTTCATAGTCAAATTCCTTGAAATCCATAATAGTGGGTTTAGCAACATCTAGGGTTTTAATTTCTTCAATCCTACTTTTATCAATTTTAGCATCAAGATCAAAAACTTATGAATCCTTGGAACGTCTTCTAGGTAAAGGAGGATCATATTCAGTCCAATAATTATCAAGATTCATATTTCAAAACAAAGATTTCATAGGGGACACATCAATAACTTTTAGATCTTCATCTTTATTTTCATAGGAACTAGAAGAACACGCTCTTATAAAGGCATCTTTCTTAGCACGCATCCTAACAGTTCTTTCTTTGCAGTCATCAATGGAAATTCTCATGGCTTTGAGAGACTCATTGATATCATGATTAGGTGGAATAGATCTATGTTTCAAAGAATCAACATCAGAAATTCTATCAACGTTCCTAGCCAATTCATCAATCTTAAGCAATTTTTCTTCAATCAAAGCATTAAAATTCTTTTGCAAAGTAAGAAATTCTTTAATATTAGATTCAAAATCAGAGGGCATCTTATTATAATTTCCATAAGAATTGTTGTAGGAATTACCATAATTATTAGAGGGATTACTAGGATAAGGCCTAGGATTGAAATTTCCTCTATATGCGTTGTTACCAAAATTGTTCCTACCAACAAAATTCACATACATAGATTCATTATTATTCTCAATCAAAGTAGACAAGGGCATATCATTAGGATCAGAAGAAACACTCTTACTAGCAAATAATTTCATAAGTTCATCCATCTTTCCACTCAAAACATTAATTTCTTCTATCGCATGCACCTTTTTATTAGTTGATCTTTCAGTATGCCATTGAGAAGAATTAACCATAATATTATCTAGGAGTTTAGTAGCTTCTCCTCAAGTGATTTCCATAAAAGTGCCTCCCGCGGCCGAATCTAAAAGATTTCTAGAAGCAAAATTCAATCCGGCATAATTTTTTTGTATAATCATCCACAAATTTAAACCATGAGTAGGGCAATTACGTATCATTAGTTTCATTCTCTCACAAGCTTGTGCAACATGTTCATGATCAAGTTGCTTAAAATTCATAATATCGTTTCTAAGAGAGATGATCTTAGCGGGATGAAAATACTTAGAGATAAAAGCATCTTTGCACTTGTTCCATGAATCAATACTATTTTTAGGCAAAGAAAAAAACCAAGCTTTAGCATGATCTCTAAGCGAAAAAGGAAATAGCTTCAATTTAACAATATCATTGTCCACATATTTCTAATTTTGCATATCACACAAATCAACGAAGCTATTTAGATGGGTAGCGGCATCTTCACTAGGAAGGCCGAAAAACGGATCTTTCATGACAAGATTCAGCAAAGCAGTATTAATTTCACAAGATTCAGCATCGGTAAGAGGAGCAACCGGAGTGCTAATAAAATCATTGTTGTTGGTATTGGTGAAGTCACACAATTTAGTGTTATCTTGAGCCATCGTGACAAGCAAGAAAACTAACACACAAGCAAACAAAAAGCAAGCGGGCCAAAAGAGGCAAACGAGAAAGAGAGGGAGGATAGAGCGAGAGGGCGAATAAAACGTCAAGGGTGAAGTGGGGTAGAGGAAAACGAGAGGCAAATGGCAAATAATGTAATGCGGGAGATAAGGGTATGTGATGGGTACTTGGTATATTGACTTTTGCGTAGACCTCCCCGGCAACGGCGCCAGAAATCCTTCTTGCTACCTCTTGAGCACTGTGTTGGTTTTCCCCGAAGAGGAAGGGATGATGCAGCAAAGTAGCGTAAGTATTTTCCTCAGTTTTTGAGAACCAAGGTATCAATCCAGTAGGAGGCTACGCGCCAGTCCCTCGTACCTGCACAAAACAAATAAATCCTCGCAACCAACGCCACTTACGAGAGTGAGATCTGATAGACATGATAATATAATATTTTTGGTATTTTTATGATAAATATGCAAAGTAAAATAAAAGCAGAGTAAAAAGCAAAGGAAATAACTAAGTAGTAGGAGATTAATATGATGCAGATAGACTCCGGGGCCATAGGTTTCACTAGTGGCTTCTCTCGAGAGCATAAGTATTCTACGGTGGGTGAACAAGTTACTGTTGAGAAATTGACAGAATTGAGCATAGTTATGACAATATCTAGGCATGATCATGTATATAGGCATCACGTCCGAGACAAGTAGACCGACTCCTGCCTGTATCTACTACTATTACTCCACTCGTCGACCGGTATCCAGCATGCATCTAGAGTATTAAGTTAATCAAAACAGAATAACGCCTTAAGCAAGATGACATGATGTAGAGGGATAAACTCATGCAATATGCTGAAAACCCCATCTTTTTATCCTCGATGGCAACAATACAATACGTGCCTTGCTGCCCCTACTGTCACTGGGAATGAAAGTGCGTTATATCGACTAGAAGGGGGGGTGAATAGGCGATTTTTATGAATTCTTCACTGAGGAATTTGCAGGTGAGGAAATTCCTTAGCGAAGAACTGCTAGCAACGGAATAACTACTCAAAAGTAAACATGACAGAACACAAGCATAGTCATCATGATGAAATGAAGACAGGCACAGAGTACAGGAAGCGTAAGCACATGATAACACAGGATGAAGACAAAAAGACTGAAGAAATTGCACTGAGGAAATTGAGAAAATCTTCAGTCAAAGTCTTCAAGCAAAGATATGAACGAGTACACAATACAATTACGAGGAAATGAAAGAGTTGAGGAAATAGAACCAGTAAGCTTGGTGAAGACAATGATTTGGTAGACCAGTTCCAACTGCCGTCTCAGTTGTACGTCTACTTAGGGCGGCTAGGTATTTAAACCTGAGGACACACAGTCCCGGACACCCAGTCCTGAACATGCAGCTTAGGAAACTCAGTCCTCACTCATGGTAAGTCTTCATGTGACTTCCGAACCTTCACAAACTTGGTCACTCAGTGATCCACAATTCCTCTTGGATGCTCTAGACCATGACGCCTAACCGTCTGGAAGAAGCACAGTCTTTGAAGGTAACAAGCGTCGGATCCACGTAGGATCAATCTCTTCAGTGATGCTCAATCTCTTGGGTTTTGTAGGTGTTTGGGTTTGGGTTTTCCTCACTTGATGATTTTTGCTCAAAGTCCTCGGAGGATGGGTTGCTCTCAAATGACAAGTGTCAGTTTCTCTCGGAGGAGCCAACCAGCTAGTGGTTGTAGGGGGCGGCTATTTATAGCCTAGGGAGCAGCCCGACATGATAAGACATAAATGCCCTTCAATGATATGACCGTTAGGTGGATAGATATTTTGGCATAGCTGGCTCATAGCACGGCAATGGTCGGAATTTTGAGTAGCAAAATCCTCAGGGCTATCATGTTCCTCACTGTGTAGGTAATCCGCACTGGCGAATCCCTAACTCGTCAGTTAGAACAAATTCCTCAGAGACCAGAAGAACTTCGTCTCTATCACTGAAGAATATGACTGGACTGTATGAGATTTCCAATGGCTTCACTCGAAGGGATTGGTAGGTGTAGGATTTTGAGTTGAGCATCACATGGAAATTTTTCCTTAGTATTTCCTCAACCCCCTTTAACAGTACGGTGTTTCCTATGACTCAAGAAAGAGAAAATGAAACTACTAAAACAAAAGTATTCACGCTTCATGTTCATCGAATGAATACCAAGTCTTTAAGGTCACACCAATTTCTTCACTTTCAAAGTCTTCAGAAATCCAAAGTCTTCAGTCGAAGAACTTCATTTTTAGGGGTCGACTTTCTCTATAAATATCAAACTCCTCATAGACTTATACACCTGTGTACACTCACAAACTCATTAGTCCCTTAACCTATAAGTCTTCAATACACCAAAATCACTAAGGGGAACGATGCACTTACAATCTCCCCCTTTTTGGTGATTGATGACAATATAGGTTAAGTTTTCAACGGGGATAAACATATGAAGTGTAAATACTGATATTAAGGAATTTTATTGCAAGATATAGGAGGACTCCCCCTGAATATGTGCATGGTGAGGTATTTGCTTTTGAAGCATTGCACACTTGAAGAGTGGAATCATGGGGATCTTCCCCTATATCTTGTAATTCATACACGCATTTGACATATCACAATGAAGAATTTGAAATGCATGATGAAATATGGTGACTGATGTCATTCAGCATGCGTGCGTTAGCATATATGAGGAAAAAGCATGCAGAAACACATATCAAAAGTATCGGAGCACCATCGGGTTTAAGTTTAAAACTTGATCCAATATAGTCTTAGAAGAACAAGAGTTGTAACTTAACAAAAAAACGCCCATATAGAAAGACCCGCTTGAACACTAACTCAAAATTCTCCCCCTTTGTCATCAAATGACCAAAAGGATCGAATATGAGGACTAACGCCCCTGAAGAATATCAAGTTGATGAAGGAGCGCCAGCGTTGTTGGGGTCATTTTTCATGGAAGGGCCTGCCGCTGTGTCGTCCAAGTCTTCATTCTCATCGATGTCACGTGATGAAGAATATGAGCTGGTCACCAAGGAAGGAACCTTGACCTTCTTGAATTTCTTCGGTGGAGGAGCAGACCAGTCAAAATCTTCCTTGAGACCCATTTTCTTCAGATCTTCTTCACCATACAGATGTGATAAGGCAGCTCAGGTGCGACCGAAAACTTCATGGAGGTAGTAGTGGTTTTTCTTCACTGCATTATGTGTGGCAGTCATGTTGTGAAGAATAGAACCAAACTGACGCTTAACCTATTTATGGTTTTGATCCACCTTCTGGTGAAGACTAAGAAGTAGCTCATGGTCAGTCATCACACGTGGAGCTGTGGCTTGAGGAGTAGACTTGGGTGCATTCGCAGAGTCATCATTGGTGGAATAAGATGCAACTTTGTGAAATTGTCCATCCAATGGACGAATTCCTTCATCTATAACAGCTGGTGCCTTGCCCTTTTCATCAACTGACGAATAGGTCTGCTTGAGGACGTCAATCGAGGGCATGTAGCTGAGGTGATTCTGAAAATCAGCTTTGTAGTTGAGTGAAGACCTTGTCCTGAGGAATCTCATAATCGAAGGTGCATAAGGCTTCAGCTCAAACGGAGAAAGTTCAACATTTGCCAGAGTCCTCATGAATAAATCCTGATAATTGACAGGAATGCCATGCACGATATTGAATACCAGATTCTTCATGATGCCAACAATTTCCTCATCAGATGAGTCGTGGCCTTTGATGCGACTCATAGTCCTTGTTAGAATGTGATAGATAGTTCTGGGCACATAAAGTAATTCCTTCACGGGGAATTTGGTTCGTGGGGCCTGACCTAGCTTCAAAGGTTTCATTAGAACTTGCATGTAGTGATTTGTAAGCTCAGGTTCACTGTAAATGCAACGAGCTTCTTCAAGGGGAGGACTGAGTGGTAAGGCACGAAGCAATTCAGTAGCTGGTGCTGTGTAGTGAGTGTTCTCAGACATCCAGTCCAACACCCATGAATTCACATCTTCAGAATCTCTTGTGATGTGCAGCGTCGCATAAAATTGAAGAATCAGTTCTTCATTCCAATCGCAGATGTCAGAACAGAAGTTTAATAGTCCAGCGTCCTGAAGAACACTGAGGACTAGAAAGAAGCACGGCAGAGATTCCATATCCACGTGAGGAATGTGCTCATGGTAGAAGATTTTGTTTTTGTTGAACAGCACTGAGGAATAGAAATTGCTTGGCTGGCTGTCCAGAAACGCCTCTTCCAAATAAGAGCAGAGTCATAAGAGCTCGCCGAAGAAATCATCAGCCTTGAATTTTTGCTTCCTGGAGAATGGATCCTTTGGATTGGGTAGAGGAGTGTCAGTGAGTTGCATCATGACCTCAGGAATCTCAATCACAGGTTCTTCAGGCTGAAGAAATTCTGGTTCCTCTTTAGTGGGAGTCAGCGTCTTCAGATGTTCAGCAGCAGTAGTTTCTTCAACACTAGTGGCTGGAATTTCTTCACGTACAGATGAAGTGGGGTGAGTTTCTTCAGAGCCCATTTGAACAGTTTGTGCAGGGGACTGAGGTATTTGCTGCAATGGTGTGAACATTGGAGAGTTTGGATGCTGACTTTCCCAAAATTCATCACTCATCACTGGTGTGGAGCAGCCAACGTCCACATCTTCATCTTCCATTTCTTCAACGCCAGCCTCTTCAGCATTGAACTGACGTAGAGGCGAGGAAATGACAGGTGTTGAAGGGATCTCATCCACTTCAATTTCTTCATCCAACTACTCTGACGAAGCACCAGAGGGAGTTTCTACATCAGATCCGCTGGGAATCACATATTCTTTATCGAAAGGAACAAGGTCCTTTGATGGCATAGTAGAGAAAGGAACAGCATCGATGGGATTTTCAAACGAGCTGGTCAAAGGCTTCATCTTCTTCGGAGCTGAAGAATCTGAAGTAGCTGATGCTTTCCTTTTCTTCACTGATGCACGCTCTGCAGCCTTGGTTTTCTTCACATCTGATGCAGATGGAAGGATTGGAGTTGGTGTAGGCGCAGGAGGAGCAGAGGAATCTGGTTGATTTTCTTCAGCCACAACTGATGTAGTTGCCCTGACTTCTTCATTTTCTTCATGTGCACCACTAGAGGATGCCCTGGCAATTTCTTCAGTGGCTGGAATGCAGTCATCAGCCTTGGAACTCACATTTTCTTCAACAGCCTGATTTTCATCAATGGTGCTGGCATGTTCTTCAGTTGGCTGAGCAGATGCTTCTGCCTGAGGAATTTCCTGTTGTGTTGGGGCAGCAACATTGGAAGTGAACTGTTCAGTTATCTTTACAAATCTGACTTTGGCTCCTTGCCAATCAGTATAGGCTTTGAAGTCATCGCTGAGGGTTTTGATTTCAGATTGGATTTTTACAAGTTCATCAGTTGTCATAGTGACAACGTTCTTCTTCAGAAATTTCTCCTTCTTGTATTGCACTTTCTTTATCTGCCTGGCCTTCTCATATTTCCATTTTTCTTCTTGGATGAAATGGGTCAGCATGTGAATTTGGCCAGGAGTCAGCTTGAAATCAGGCATGGGAGTGTTGGGGTCCTTGTGCCAAACATCAATGTATTCGAGTATCAACTTTGGATCCAAAAGTAATGGCACGTCTATTCCCTTGGCTCTAGCGGCCCTGACTTGCCTATCTCTGATGATTTCAGCAAGTTCATCATCATCAGCTTCGTCTTCTTCAGACGGCACTTGGAAGGCGACCTGCTTCTTCTGAGGACTAGGGCGAGGACCTCGTCCAGCAGTGGCCTTTGTCTTCAGTAGAGAGGGTCCCGTTGAAGAATTTGGTGCAGCTGAGGAACTAGCTAAAGCTCCTGAGGCAATTGAGACGCCTGTGGTCCTTTGACACATGACGAGATGCACAGGTGTAGAGGACTTTTGTCGGAACAGCTGAGGACTTGTGAGGAGCTGAGGATTTGGGAGGAACAGGAGCAACATGAGAAGTTGGCCTTGATGGCTTTGAAGATTCTGGTCGTGAGGGCATTGCTGAGGAACATGGCCTTGAAACCACTGAAGGTGAAACACTTGGCTTGTGCGCAGGCTTCTTTGACATGGCCTTCTTAGGCTTGACAGAGGCCTCAGCAGCAGCAGAGTCTTTGCTGAATTTCTTCACAGCTTCTTTGGCTTGTTTAGCCAACTTGGCTTGGCACTTGGCCCATTCATCAGGATAATCCTGACCACACTTGAGGCTGGTGGGATCAGCTATTTGGCCAGGTACTAATGGAGGTCTTGGGCATGGAGGATTGAGTGCGAATTTCTTCATGTATTTGGGAGTGACATATCTGTACTCCCTCCACTCTCTAGCCCATCTCCTCTCTATCTTCTGAATGCGCACCTTGCGCTGATTTTTGTCTTCCTCGGGAGGTGTGCAGTACCCAGCATATATATCATCAGGGATCTCAAACGATGTGTTAACCTCAGCCCTCTTTCCTCCTTTCTGTGGCTTCTTACCATCAGCCATTTTCTTCAGTTGAGGAATTTGAACAATTGAATTCTCTAAAGAAGTATGCAGCTTTTCTTCGAGGAACGCTGCAAATGAGTTAAGTCGATGAGAACCTAGAGATTCATCAGCTGACATGAGTACCTGTGAACAGAGTATAGTTGCGAGGAATTTGGAGAGGTCATATGCGTTCTCAGAAGATTTTGTAAAAAGAACAAGTTTGAGGAAATTGACCAGATGAGTCTTGAAGAATTTCACTAAGCGTTCTCTGTCTTAGGTTCCAGAGATGTGTAGATCAAAAATCCACACATTTGAGGAATCTTGAAGAAAAACATAGCTTAGAGAAACGAATCAAGAACAGATGATATGTGAGGTGTTTTAGTGTGAGAGGATTTGAAGAAAAACACCTTTGAAGATTTTATAGAAAACATTCGAATCAACAAGGGCAGTAAAAGTAACTTTTAATTACCCTGGATGAAGAACACGACGAACTGTGAGATGGAGAGGTGAAGTTCATCTCTGTAGATCTTCCACGCCCTAACTCGGCGGAGGAAGACGGCTACGGCGGCGGTGGAGTGAAGATTTCTGCGGCCGGCGGGAGTACGACGGCGACGAGGTCGAGGGAGTAAAGCTCTTCGTCACCGGCGATGATGAAGTAGCGGCGGCGCTAGGGTATGAGAAGCTCGAGCTTGAGAGAGGTCGAGCAGAGTAAAATAAGTGAGGAAGGGGAGAGGGGTATTTATAGCCATGGTGAAAACCGTTCGCCCGAAGAATTTGGATGAACGTGCCCCTGACCCTTCTCATTCGCATGACATGTGTCACCCACGTACTGAGAAGTGGAGATCGTGTTAGATCATGGGTGAGTGGATAAGTATGTAGTGGGATGCAGAACGGTTTGAGTGGCAAAGCTGAAAATTGGATAAGGTAAGTTAAAAGTTTCGTTCGCAATTTCTTCAGCTGAGAAGAACACAGTGAAGATTTTGAACGAGTTTCAAATAGAACGCACATGAAGAATTTGTGAACAGATTGGGTTGAGTATAGCATAGAGGGGGAAGGGTCCGATCACATTCACTTAGCAGAAAAACCAACTTGAAGATATAGCTATAAGTGAATGATGTAGAGGACATAAACTCATATATATAGCCAATGAAGAAAAACAACGAAAACAGTGAAGACAATGCAAAGTTGAAGATTTGAACAACTGAGGAATTTCAACTTTTGGTGATGGCGTGACCCACCGTATAAGAATGATGATTTCAGACACCGCGTACAATTATCGTAGGGTTCTGAGAATCAAATTCTTCGTTAATTTCTTCACACTTAGAGTGTTATTCTTCATTGATTTAAAAAAATGTTTCTTCATGTGTTGCACATCTAAGTCATCAATTTTGCATAAGTGTTAGGATGAGTGTCCTTTTCAAATAACATTCGAAGATTCTAGGATATTTAGCTCACACCGCAACTTGCTAAATCTCTTCTCATCCAAGGGCTTAGTGAAGATATTGGCTAGCTGTTCTTCAGTCTTGAAATGCTCAATAGAAATGTCGCCCTTCAACACATGATCACGAAGAAAATGATGACGAATCTGAATGTGCTTAGTGTTCGAATGCTGAACTGGGTTGTGAGCAATCTTGATGGCACTCTCATTGTCACAGAAGAGAGGCACATTCTTCATGTTGACGCCGTAGTCCTTGAGAGTTTGCTTCATCCATAGCAATTGAGCACAGCAAGAACCAGCGGCAATATACTCAGCTTCAGCAGTAGATAGTGATACGCAGTTCTGTTTCTTCGAGGACCAACAGACCAAAGATCGTCCGAGGAAATGACATGTACCAGATGTTGACTTGCGGTCCACACGATCACCTGCATAGTTAGAGTCAGAATATCCAATGAGATCAAAAGCCGAGCCCTTGGGGTACCATAATCCAAGTGTTGGTGTGTGAGCTAGATATTGAAGAATATGCTTCACAGCCTTATGATGTGATTCCTTCGGTGTAGCTTGAAATCGGGTAGACATGCAAACACTAAGCATTATATCTGGCCTAGATGCACATAAGTACACTAAAGAACCAATCATGGAGCGTTATACCTTATGATCGAAGTCAATACCATTTTCATCAGTGCACAAATGGCCATTTATGGGCATAGGAATTTTGACGCCTTTGCAATCTTGCATGCCGAATTTCCTCAGTACATCCTTGAGGTATTTCTCCCGAGATATGAATATGCCATTGCGTTGTTGATGAATTTGAAAACCTAAGAAGAATTTTAATTCTCCCATCATAGACATTTGATATTCTTCACTCATCATGTAGGCAAATTCATCACTATAATGTTGGTCAGTACAGCCAAAGATAATATCATCAACATATACTTGGCACACAAACAATTCACCATCATAAGTTGTAGTGAAAAGAGTAGGATTGAGTGAACCGGGTTTGAAGCCTTTCTTCATGAAGAATTCCTTCAAGGTATCATACCACGCCCGTGGGGCCTGCTTGAGGCCATAGAGGGCCTTGTTGAGTCTGAAGACTTTATCATGATTCTTTGGATCTTCAAAACCTGGGGGTTGAGAAACATATACTTCTTCCTTAAGCTTACCATTGAGGAATGCACTTTTCACATCCATTTGATATGAAGTGATATCATGATGGTTAGCATAAGCAAGTAATATGCGAATAGCCTCAAGTCTATTAACAGGTGCAAAAGTTTCATCGAAATCAATTCCTTCAACCTGTGTGTAGCCTCGTGCTACGAGCCTGCCTTATTCCTCACCACAAGGCCATTTTCATCTTGCTCGTTGCGGTAGATCCACTTTGTGCCAATGATATTGTGCTTGCAAGGATCTGGATGTTTGACCAGTTCCCAGACATTGTTGAGCTCAAACTGATGTAGTTCTTCTTGCATGGCCTGAATCCACTCAGGCTCCAGAAAAATGCTTCATCTACCTTAGTGGGCTCTGTGATAGAGACAAAAGCATAGTGCCCACAAAAGTTAGATAAATGTGAAGCTTTTGAGTGTGTGAGAGGACCTGGCGCTTTGATGTCATTGATGATCTTTTCAACTTGCACTTCTTTTGCAATGCGAGGATGAGCTGGTTATCGTTGAGGAATTTGATCAGCATTCTCTTTAGCACCATTTTCTTCAGTATTTTCTTCACGTGCATTAGCTTGACGTTCTTCGTGTTCTGGAATGAATTATTCAGCAGATTCTTCAGTAGGAATGACATCCTCAGTAGCCTTGAACTTGATAGTTTCCTCAGGTGCTGGTTCATCTATCACAGTAGGTAGGTGCTCTCTTTGCGAGCCATTAGTTTCATCGAACCGCACATCTACAGTTTCAACAACCTTGTGAAGAACGTTGTTGAAGACTCTGTAGGTGTGCGAGTCCTTTCCGTAACCAAGCATAAAACCTTCATGTGCTTTCGGTGCAAATTTTGAGTTGTGATGAGGATCTCTAATCCAACATTTAGCACCGAATACTTTGAAATAACTTACATTGGGTTTCTTATCAGTGAGGAGTTCATAGGCAGTCTTCTTGAAGAATTTGTGAAGATATACTATGTTGATGATGTGGCACGCAGTATCAATTGCCTCAATCCAGAAACGACGAGGCGTTTTGTACTCATCAAGCATAGTGTGGGCCATCTCAGCAAGAGTCCTGTTCTTGCGCTCCACGATGCCGTTCTGCGGAGGAGTATAAGGAGCAGATAACTCATGAGTAATACCAAGTTCATCAAGATAGTCATCTAGACCAGAATTCTTGAACTCGGTACCATTGTCACTTCTCATGTGCTTGATCTTCACACCAAAGTTGGTTGAAGCCCTCGAGGGAAATCGTTTCAAGACTTCCTGCACTTCATGTTTGTAAGTAACAATGTGCACTCATGTGTATCGGGAGTAATCATCAACAATAACAAAGCCATATAGAGATGCATCATTTGTAACAGCAGAATAATGATTAGGGCCAAAAAGATCCATATGAAGCAATTCAAACGGTCCAGTGGTAGTCATGATTGTCTTTGATGGATGCTTGGCCTTGGTCATCTTTCCAGCTTCAGAGGCTCCGCATAAGTGA
Source organism: Triticum urartu (assembly GCF_056163025.1). Taxonomy (NCBI): domain Eukaryota; kingdom Viridiplantae; phylum Streptophyta; class Magnoliopsida; order Poales; family Poaceae; genus Triticum; species Triticum urartu. Next base: position 288,263,351 of record NC_141878.1, on the reverse strand, counting down.
TCCTTGAGGAATTTGACATTCTCAATGCCAATGACATGCTTCTTCTTCGCAAGCGTGTGCAAATTCTTCATGCCTGCATGACCAAGTCGTCGATGCCAGAGCCAGCCTTCTGAAGCTTTTGCAAGTAGGCACACGATTGGTTGTGGTCCTGTAGAGAAATCAACAATATACAGGTCTCCTCTCCTAAAGCCTTCGAAGACTTTGGAATTGTCAGCTTCCATAAGCACAACACAACGCTACTTGCCAAAGACAACAACCATATCAAGATCGCAAAGCACTGAGACAGACATGAGGCTGTATCCTAAGGACTCGACAAGCATTACTTTGTCCATGTGTTGATCCTTTGTGATCGCAACCATACCAAGACCCAATGCCTGACTTTTGCCTTTGTCGACAAAGATGATATGCTTCAGATGCGACGGAGATAATGGAGCATCCATCAATAGATTCTTGTCACCAGTCATGTGATTTGTACATCCACTATCGATGACCCACTTAGTGGCTTTGGGTTGATCATCCTGCAGATGAATTAGTGCAACTTACGAACTCATATACTTCATCAGTGAAGAATATGACATCAATTCATCAGATCAATTTCATCAAGCAAAAGAACAGATAAAGCAGTATGAGGACGTGAGAAGTGAAAGTCCATTTCTTCATGATTAGCCTGCGTCATTTCAAGCATCCTCAGGTCTCTAGCAAATTCTTCAGACGATTACATACGTCTGGAGACCTGACCCTGCAGAAGAGATTAGTTCTTTTTCTTCACCACCCACATCTGAAGGGGTGGCAAAGAGTTCACCACTCTGCGAGCTCCATACGAGAAAGGTGGCATAGAAGCCAGTCCATTTCGTTTCACATAAGAGGAGTTAGGATAAGCATATGAATAAGCAGAGAAATTCTTCGAGGACTTATGAACATGATGATTAGAAGAATAATGCTCATATTCATAGCCCTTGGCTCTTCCCTGCGAAACAGAGTTGTTAGCATGATGATACTCATGTGAGGACTTTGATCCTTTTGAGGAATTTCGTCCATATGAAGAATTTGCTATGGGGTTCCTATTCTTCACAGGTGGTGTCCTGAGGACATTCACCTGAAGACTTTGAAGGCACCTTTTGGGAACCCAGATTCTTTTCATAGGGGAACCATTCCTGCAGTTAGTGCCAACATATCTAGCAAATACTTCACCATTCTGATTTTTGAACAATTTATAGTTGGAGTCAAATGACTCATCAGAACAAGGAGATTCACATGCAAATCCAAATAAGTTAGATGGATCAACTGGAGGTCCCTTTGTAGAAACCCATGTAGTTTTGGGGTACTGCTCAGGCTTCCAATATGCACCATCAGCATTGAGTTTCCTCTCAAAGGCAATACCCTATTTCCTAGGGTTCCTATTGAGGATTTGCTTTTTAAGGACATCACAAAGAGTCTGATGCCCTTTGAGGCTTTTGTACATGCCTGTCATGTACAATTCCTTTAGCCCTGCATCGTCAGTGATACTAGCAATGTCCTCAGATGAGGAATTAGTGATAGCAGAGGCATGTGAAGAATTTGAAACATTAGCAGCATTTGAACATTCAGGTGAAGAATTAGCAGATTCACGTCCAATGCACTTCAAGCATGGAGGAACAAATTCTTCCTGAGAAGCATTGATTTGTTGAGCAAGTAATGAACCGCGCTCCTTCTGAAGATCTTCATAACTCACTCTTAGTTTCTCAAGATCTTTCTTTCTTTGAAGAAATTCATAAGAAAGCTTCTCATGATCAGATAAGAGAGTGTTATGATGACCTTGAAGGTTGTCAAACCTAGTCTGAAGTCTCTGAAGATTTTCAGTCAAGGCTTTAGTGCGATCCATTTCTTCACCCAACATATCATCACTTTTGTCTAGCATGTTTTGAACCTTTTCAAAATCCCTTTGTTGTTTTACAGCAATCTTAGCAAGTTTAGAATAACTGGGCTTGAGGTTTTCATCAGATTCATTCTCACTTGATTCAGAGGAGGTGTATTTGAGTACCTTGGCACCCTTTGCCATGTAGCAATAGGTGGGAGCATAGTCATCATTGCCTTCATCAGCCTTGTTGGTGAGGTCATTTTCTTCAGAGTTGAAGATAGACTTGCTGACGAATGCAGTAGCGAGGGCTAGGCTTGCCACACCGGATTCGGACTCCTCAGATCCCTCCTCTTCCTCATTTTCTTCAGATTCAGCCTCATAGTCCATTTCCTTGCCAATGAATGCCCGAGCCTTTTTGGAGCTGCTCTTCTTGTGGGATGAAGACTTTGAGGATTTTGATGATGAAGATTTTGTTGATTTCTTCTTTTTCTTCGCATCATCAGAACTGTAATCCTTATATTTCTTCTTCTTTGATTCCTTTTCCCACTGAGGATAATCTTGAATGTAATGTCTAGGTTTCTTGCATTTGTGATAGAGCCTCCTCTTGTAGTCACTGGACGAGGAATCATTGCTCCTTGAGGGTCTTCCAAAGCGACCACGTCTTGAGAACTTTTGGAACTTCTTCACGAGCAGTGCTAGCTCATGGCTTTGTCCTTCAAGATTACCAAGGATGCTACCAGAGTCTTCATCTTCGGACTCAGATACTGCCTTGGCCTTCAGTGCACGTGATCTGCCATAGCTCGAACCATAGAAATCTCTTTTTTCAGCAAGTTGGAACTCATGAGTATTTAGCCTCTCGAGAATGTCAGCGGGATCAAGTGACTTGTAATCAGCACGTTCTTATATCATCAATGCCAGAGTGTCAAATGAGGAATCAAGCGATCTCAGCAATTTCTTCACCACCTCATGGTCGGTGATGTCAGTGGCACCAAGAGATTGAAGCCCATTTGAGATGTCAGTGAGGCGATCGAAGGTTTGTTGAACATTTTCATTGTCGAGTCTTTTGAAGTGGTTGAAGAGATTGCGAAGAACATCAACTCGAGAGTCACGCTGTGTTGAGACTCCTTCATTCACTTTGGACAGTCTATCCCAGATAAACTTAGCAGTTTCCAAAGCACTCACTCTTCCATACTATCCTTTGCTCAGATGGCCACATATGATATTCTTCGCTTGAGAATCGAGTTGCTTGAATCTCTTCACATCAGCAGCATTCAGAGAAGGTGTGACTGAGGGAACACCATTTTCCACAACATACCAGAGATCGTTATCAATTGCCTCAAGATGCATTTGCATCTTATTCTTCCAGTAGGGGTAGTACATCCTATCGAAGGTAGGACACCCAGCAGAGACCTTGATCATACCTGCGGTCGACATAACTAAAACTCAAGGTGGTTAAACCAAAATCACACAGAACAAGGGAGTACCTCGCTCTCATAACAATTGAAAGTGCGTTATATCGACTAGAGGGGGGTGAATATGCGATTTTTATGAATTCTTCACTTAGGAATTTGCAGGTGAGGAAATTCCTTAGCGAAGAACTACTAGCAGCGGAATAAGTACTCAAAAGTAAGCATAACAGAACACAAGCATAGTCATCATGATGAAATGAAGACAGGCACAGAGTACAGGAAGCGTAAGCACAGGATAACACATGATGAAGACAAACAGACTGAAGAAATTGCACTGAGGAAATTGAGAAAATGTTCAGTCAAAGTCTTCAAGCACAGATATGAACGAGTACACAACACAGTTATGAGGAAATGAAAGAGTTGAGGAAATAGAACTAGTAAGTCTGGTGAAGACAATGATTTGGTAGACCAGTTCCAACTGCTATCTCAGTTGTACGTCTGGTTAGGGTGGCTAAGTATTTAAACCTGAGGACACACAGTCCCGGACACCCGGTCCTGAACACGCAGCTTAGGGCACGCAGTCCTCACCGTATTCCCCTTGAGCTAAGGTCACACAGACCTCGCCTAATCCCTCGTGATAAGTCTACAGGTGACTTCCGAACCTTCACAAACTTGGTCACTCGGCGATGCACAATTCCTCTTGGATGCTCTAGACCATGACGCCTAATTGTCTGGAAGAAGCACAGTCTTCAAAGGTAACAAGCGTCAGATCCACGCAGGATCAATCTCTTCAGTGATGCTCAATCATTTGGGGTTTGTAGGTGTTTGGGTTTGGGTTTTCCTCACTTGATGATTTCCGCTCAAAGTCCTCGAAGGATGGGTTGCTCTCAAATGACAAGTGTCAGTTTCTCTCAGAGGAGCCAACTAGCTAGTGGTTGTAGGGGGCGGCTATTTATAGCCTAGGGAGCAGCCCAACATGATAAGACATAAATGCCCTTCAATGATATGACTGTTAGGTGGATAGATATTTTGGGACAGCTGGCTCATAGCACAACAACGGTCGGAATTTTGAGTAGCAAAATCCTCAGGGCTATCATGTTCCTCACTGTGTAGGTAATCTGCACTGGCAAATTCCTAACTCCTCAGTCAGAACAAATTCCTCAGAGACCAGAAGAACTTTGTCTCTTTCACTGAAGAATATGACTGGACTGTATGAGATTTCCAATGGCTTCACTCGAAGGGATTGGTAGGTGTAGGATTTTGAGTTGAGCATCACATGGAAAATTTTCCTTAGTATTTCCTCGACCCCTTTAACAGTACGGTGTTTCCTATGACTCAAGAAAGAGAAAATGAAACTACGAAAACAAAAATATTCACGCTTCATGTTCATCGAATGAATACCAAGTCTTCAAGGTCACACCAATTTCTTCACATTCAAAGTCTTCAGAAATCCAAAGTCTTCACTCGAAGAACTTCATTTTTAGGGGTCGACTTTCTCTGTAAATATCAAACTCCTCATAGACTTATAGACCTGTGTACACTCACAAACGCATTAGTCCCTTATCCTATAAGTCTTCAATACACGAAAATCACTAAGGGGCACTAGATGCACTTACAGGGAAAGGACACCGCAAGATTGAACCCAAAGCTAAGCACTTCTCCTATTGCAAGAAAGATCAATCTAGTAGGCAAAACCAAACTGATTATTTGAAGAGACTTGCAAAGATAACCAATCATACATAAAAGAATTCAGAGAAGATTCAAATGTTGTCCATAGATAGACTTGATCATAAACCCACAATTCATCGGTCTCAACAAACACACCGCAAAAAGAAGATTACATCGAATAGTTCTCCACAAGAGAGGGGGAGAACATTGTATTGAGATCCAAAAAGAGAGAAGAAGCCATATAGCTAATAATTATAGACCCGTAGATCTGAGGTGAACTACTCACACTTCATCGGAGGGGCTATGGTGTTGATGTAGAAGCCCTCCGTGATCGATGCCCCCTCCGACGGAGCTCCGGAACAGGCCGCAAGATGGGATCTTGTGGATACAGAAAGTTGCGGCGGTGGAATTAGGGTTTTGGCTCCGTATCTAATCGTTTGGGGGTACGTAGTTATATATAGGAGGAAGGAGTACGTCGGGGGAGCAACAGGGGGGCCACGAGGGTGGAGGGCGCGCCTGGGGGGGGGGGTAGGCGTGCCCCCCTACCTTGTGGCCTCCTCTTTTGTGTCTTGACGTAGGGTCCAAGTCTCGTGGGTCTTGTTCGTTGAGAAAATCACGTTCCCGAAGGTTTCGTTCCTTTTGGACTCCGTTTGATATTCCTTTTCTTCGAAACCCTAAAACAGGCAAAAAATAGCAATTCTGGGCTGGGCCTCTGGTTAATTGGTTAGTCCCAAAAATAATATAAAAGTGGATAATAAAGCCCAATAATGTCCAAAACAGCGGATAATATAGCATGGAGCAATCAAAAATTATAGATACATTGGAGACGTATCAGTACGCTCCTCCGGTGAGAACTTCGTCAATTAGGAAGGGACCCTCCCATTTGGGCTTGAGTTTTTCCTTTTTCTTCTCCGGCAGGCGTATAATGAGTTAGCCAACGTTGTAAGTCTTGGCCCGTACTTCTCTGCTTTGATATCTTCGAGCCTGCTGTTGGTAAAATGCCGAACGGGCTTTTGCGACATTGCATTCCTCCTCCAGGGCATCTAGGCGATCCTGCCGATCAATCTCGGCTTCTCTCTCTTCGTACATACGCACTCGAGGTGAGTCATGAATAATATCGCAGGGCAATACGGCCTCTGCGCCATACACCATGAAGAAAGGTGTGTATCCGGTAGTGCGGTTGGGCGTGGTCTACAGCCCCCAAAGTACGGAGTCGAGCTCCTCAACCCACTGCTTGTTTGATTCTTTCAAAGATCGCACTAGTCTGGGCTTGATGCCGCTCATAATAAGACTGTTGGCTCATTCTACTTGACCGTTGGTTTGTGGGTGGTACACGGAAGCGTAATTGAGTTTAATACCCAGATTAGTACACCAGGTTTTTACCTCGTCGGCTGTGAAATTGGAGCTGTTGTCAGTGATGATGTTGTGTGGGACACCATAACGGTGCACAACACCGGATATGAAGTCTATCACCAGGCCGGAGTCAGCCGTTTTGACCGGCTTAGCCTCTATCCACTTAGTGAATTTGTCTACCATAACCAGCAGATATTTTTTCTTATGTCTCCCCCCTTTAAGGGGTCTAACCATATCGAGTCCCCAGACCACAAAGGGCCAAGTGATGGGGATTGTTTGTAAGGCGGTTGGGGGCATATGGCTTTGATTGGCAAAGAGTTTGCATTCGACGCAACATTGGACAAGGTCCTGTGCATCTGCTCGGGCCGTCGGCCAATAAAACCTTGTACGGAAGGCCTTGCTAACAAGGGCCCGAGCTGCGGCGTGGTGACCGCCGAGTCCAGCATGAATTTCAGCCAAGAGTTGTCGCCCCTCTTCCTCGGATATACATCGTTGAAGGACTCCGGTGGCGCTTTTCTTGTAGAGCTCTCCATCATGAACCTTGTAGGCCTTTGAACGCCGGACAATGCAACGGGCCTCATTCTGGTCCTCAGGAAGCTCTTTCCTGTTGAGGTAGGCCATAAAGGGTTCGGTCCATGGGGCAATGACTGCCATGATGAGATGCGCCGACGATGTTATTTCAATGGCTGAGCCCCCGACGACGTCGGTGTTTCCGGGATCTTGGATTATGTTTGGTTCCGGAGTAGTATTGCCGTTTTCCCCTGCCACACCACGGATGGCTTAAAGAGCCTTTCCAGGAAAATATTAGGTGGGACGGGGTCGCGCTTAGTGCTGATACGAGCAAGAACACCCGCCGCTTGATTACTTTCTCGAGCCACATGATGGAACTCGAGTCCCTCGAACCTAGCCGACATTTTTATGACTGCGTTATGATGCGCTGCCATCTTCGGATCTTTAGCGTCAAAATCTCCATTTATTTGAGATATTGCAAGGTTGGTGTCCCCGCGTTCTTCTAGGCGTTGTATGGCCATGGAGACAGCCATCCGGAGACCATGTAATAAGGCCTCGTATTCGGCTGCGCTATTGGAGTCTGTGTGTAGTGTTTGGAGAACGTATTGGACGATATCTCCAGTAGGGGACATTCAAACGACGCCCGCTCCTAACCCTGCCAGCATTTTGGAGCCATCGAAGTACATGACCTAATTGGAGTATGTGCCATACTCTTTAGGGAGTTCGGCCTCTGTCCATTCAGCGACGAAGTCGGCCAGTACTTGGGATTTGATAGCTCGACGTGGTTTATATGTAATGTAAAATGGGAGGAGTTCAATGGCCCATTTGGCAATCCGGCCCATAGAATCGTGGTTGTTTATGATGTCATTGAGTGGTACTTCGGAGGCCACCGTGATCGAACACTCCTGGAAGTAGTGACGGAGCTTTCAGGATACCATGAAGACCGCGTATGCTATTTTTTGGTAATGAGGGTACCAGGATTTGCATGGTGTAAGGATAGTAGATACGTAGTATACTGGCTTTTGAAGCGGGAATTTATGTCCGTCCTGTTCTTGTTCACCGATGAGTACGGCGATCACCACCTCGTGTGACGTCGATAGGTATAATAACATCGGTTCGCCGGCGTTTGGTGCGGCCAGGATTGGATTGCTTGCAAGAAGGGTTTTTATTTCCTCGAGTCCGGCTGTTGTCGCGTCCATCCACTCGAAGTGGTCGGTTTGCCGTAGAAGGCGATAGAGTGGCAGTGCCTTTTCTCCCAATTTGGAGATAAAGCGGCTTAGAGCTGCCACACAACCCGCAAGCTTTTGAACTTGTTTAAGGTCTGTTGGCTTAGCCAATTGTGACAAAGCTCAGATTTTGGCTGGGTTTTCTTTTATTCCTCTATTGGAAAGGATGAAGCTCAGCAGTTTTCCAGCTGGGATGCCAAAGAAACACTTTTCCGGATTGAGTTTAATGTCATACGCCCCGAGGTTGTTAGATGTAAGACGTAAGTCGTCTATTAGTGTTTCGACGTGCCTAGTTTTGATGACGACTTCATTGACGTAAGCTTCTACTGTTTTCCGGGTTGAGCTTAATGTCATACGCCCCAAGGCTGTCGGATGTAAGATGTAATCAACATTACTAGTCACCCACAAGCACCAATCTATAGTTCCTGTACACAGTTTGAACACAAGAGATGAACTAGGGTTTGAGAGGAGATGGTGTTGTTGAAGATGTTGATGGAGATTGCCCTCCCCAACAGGGGAGAGTTGATGGTGATGATGATGATGATGATGATTTCCTCCTCTGGGAGGGAAGTTCCCTCGGTGGAATCACTCTGCGGTGCTCCGTCCGGAAAGTCCTCTCCTTATTTTTTTCGAGGTCAAAATGACTTATATACCAGAAGATGGGCAACGGAGGTGGGCCGGGATGAGCACAACACACCAGGGCGCGCCTAGGGGGCCAGGCGCACCCTGGTGTCTTGTGCTCACCAGGTGGCCCCCCTCCAGTGGTTATTTGCTTTTGTATTTCTTATTTATTCCGTAAAAGATCCTCGTGAAGTTTCAACTTGTTTGGAGTTGTGCAGAACAGGTGGCCTGATGTAGCTTTTCCAGGTCTAGATTTCCAGCTGCCGGAATTCTCCCTCTTTGTGTGAACCTTGTATATTATGAGAGAAACGGCATTAGAATTACTCCAAAAAGCATTATTATGCATAAAAACATTATAAATAACAATAGGTAAACATGATGCAAAATGGGCATATTAGTGCCGAGGAACACTCTTGGAGAGTACTAGCTTTTCAATGGGGACAGCTACCCCATTGTGAAGTGCATGCCACCTTCCGTGCACGACATCGAAGGCCTGCCGTTCATGAAGCATGGTTGTGTCTTCAATGTGCACTGCCGGATGAACGACATGCTGAGACACACTATCCCTGATTTATGCCGCTTCAGCTTGGATGAGTCTCCATCGTGTGGAACCGGACTAGAAAGCTACGACAATGATTCTCGTTGCCCACTGCTATGGATCATGCCATCCATGAAGAACACCTGGGACTGGAACCTGGAGGAGGACATGGAGCCCATTTATAACATGTAAGTGGAGTATGGTAAATTGTGAATGGTAGCGCTATGAATACATGTAGACAAGTCGTGCACAAATTTATCACATGAAGTGGAGATGAACTTGTGTGGCATACTAGCATTTGTCCTTTAGAATTTATTACTAGTAAATGTGTTATGTGTACGTGCAACTTGTGTGGCTGTTGCACGGGCTCCAACACGCTCTATGAGAAAAAAAAGGTGGCACAACTTTGGATATAGGTGACGTGGCGGCATCATACAGTAGCATCGTTCGCTATAGTTGTAGTACTCCTACTAGGACGACAACTCCTATAAAACCTTACACTTGGCTCTTTGCCCCTTTGGGAGGTTCAACAGTTCGTACTCCTATGAACCTTGCACCTGGCTCTTCACCTCTTTGGAAGGTCCAACAATGATGATACTACAGTACAATATGCTTCTGGCAATCTGACACCGAATGAACTGATGCACGTCCACCACGAGGGCGAGGGTGAGGGAGAGGGATAGCGCATTGTAGTCCAAACACTCTCCTCGTCCTGTGAGCCACAGCGCGCGTCGGCGAGGGAGGGGCGTAGGCGTACGTAGTAAGCAAGATTCTCCTCGTCCTGTGAGCCACCACGCATGGGCGAGGGAGAGGGCGTAGTAAGCAAGCTTCTCCTCGTTCGGCGAGTTGATGGGACACATTAAAGCAGTACTAGTCCATGATGTGTCCTTTTCGGTTAATATGGCTTAATTTGAAACGAGAAAAATACACTGGCGGTCAACGTATGTAACAATACGCTCATTACAGTCACTATATAGTTTTGCGGTCATTATACGGTCACTAGCTCACCGTAGAGCACTGTATTGCACCCTACTTACCGGCCACATAGTCGAGGTGGCACTTTGTTGATTGGTTAAATTGACACCTGGTTTTTGGGTCCCACCTGTCAGTTGGCAGAGCAAAGAAATCACTTAAACAAAACTTTACGTAGGCGTGATAGGAGTCCAACCCTTGTGCGCGAACCACCCCAGCTGTGTATGTGAGTGCATGCACGTGTACTCCCTCGGTCCGTGAAAAACTATACATCTAGCATTAGAAAATTTTCCAACAAAGAGTTTCAATTCCTCTATGTCAATGTGTAAGTCTCAATATGTACAGTCTTTCACGGACGGAGGGAGTAGGTTGAGCACTTGAGCATGAGCGTGTGTGTTGCATCGTGTGCTGTGTGCCGCATGGATGCATGAGTGTTGCGTGCGTGCATGTGTACGTGTGAGTGTTGCATGTTGCATGCATGCATGAGGCTTTTACTCCCTCCCATTGACATGTTCATATATCAAGCTTCATTAAAACGTTGCATGCAAGAATTAAGAGAAAACTCACCAATCCTTGTAAAAGTCCTGGTCATTTGCTCCTCACGCAAGCATTCCAATTAATATGGTCGTAAACACAATTTTCTTGCGGAAAACGAGCCCATTATTGAGTACTTTCGGAAAAAAAATTCAAGCACTCACCATTTACTACTACCTTGGTTGATGATTTTTTTATCGACCTGTATATAAACCCTTGTCCTGGTTTAATGGTCCCCTTCGTACTTAGTGTAAAATTTTGTCCGTAAATTTAACTAACAAGGTGTCAATGTATGTCATAAAAAAACTATACCATTAAAAACTATGTTCAAATACAAATCCAGTGATATGATTTTGGGTGACATGCATTAACATTTTATTAGTTAAATAGATGGTCAAAGTTTGACACAAAGTACTACTAGTACACCTACATTATTGGCGCCGGGTGCCTTGGACAATCTTTGATGTTGTTGGACAGGACGAGAGTAGAGGCATATGGATACTGTAGGTAGGAAGTCTTGGCAATCCATTATTCCCCATCTCGGTCAGAGAGAACTATTCAACTAGTCCTCACAGTGAAGTGACAATACACGCTACAGAAGATGGGACACTTAATTAATAAGCTGAACCAACGTGTTGGTGTTACTAAATCAACCTTACCCAGTATTGCCATCATGTTTGCCAGTGGAGCACGCTTTCACAAATACGCCTACGCACCTCTCTCTTCATTTAACTGACATATGGGCCCTCTTGAGGTAGATGTAACACCCCGGATGTAACTTTCCCAATTTATACTCCAACTCTTGCCTTTTCGGCGTTAAGTTATTTTATTTTCTCGGGTTCGGTTTCTTTGTCTCCGTGTGTTGTTGTCGTTGTCATGCATCTCATATCATGTCATCATGTGCATTGCATTTGCATACGTGTTCATCTCATGCATTCGAGCATTTTCCCCGTTGTCCGTTTTGCATTCTGGCGCTTCGTTCTCCTCCGATGGTCATTTCTACCTTTCTTTCATGTGTGGGGATTAAACATTTCCAGATTGGACCGAGACTTGCCAAACGGCCTTGGTTTACTACCGGTAGACCGCCTGTCAAGTTTCGTACCATTTGGACTTCGTTTGGTACTCCAACGTTAACCGAGGGACCGAAAAGGCCTCGTGTGTGTTGCAGCCCAACACCGCTCCAATTTGGCCCAAAACCCACCTAAGCCTTCTCCATCATCTATATCGTTTGATCACGATCACGTGGCCAAAAACCGCACCTCATTTGGACTCTCCTAGCTCCCTCTATGCCTATAAATAGGTCTCTCCCCGAAATTCCGGATCCCCCTCGTCAAAAACCCTAGATTCGCTCCTCCTCGTGTCGCCGGACAACGTTGTATCTAGAGCAAGGTTGATCACGATTTCGGAGCCCCTCTTCGTTTTCTAGCTTGATTTTGTTGTTTTTCGTCCTAATCCGAAAATCCCCACAAAAATGACCCCAAAAAATTTTCTTGTGTTTTGTGAGTTTTGATGATGTTTTGTTGGTTTTGATCTGTGACTTTGTTGTGTTTCAAGTGGATCTAGCCATCCCCCACCATATCCACCTCAAAATCCATCCAAAATCCATGAAATCCTATCAATTTTGACCCCGATCCACTGGACGACCGCAACTTACCGGACGTCCGGAGCCACAGGAACCACCGGACGTCCAACCTTACCGGACGACCGGAACCTCTAACCCGAGCTGAACTTAGCGGATTTCCGACCCGACCAGACGTCCGGCGAGCGGACATCCGTCCATTTCCGGACGACCGCTACTCTAAAAACTGATTTCTCTCAAATTTTGTTTAGCCTTCCACCACATCATCCGCTACACCACCACCGACTTCCGCAAAACTTTCCAATATCCCAACCCACACCACCACTTACCCGCTACCTACTCCGACTCTTTTTGTCGCACTTGGTTTTGAGAATTTGAGTTGTGGTACCGTATCCTTTTGTGTTTCGGCTATCTAGGTACGGTTCGACATCGACATCACCGCCGCTCATTTTCGCCACGGACGCGTCATCAACAACGACCACCTCGACTATGACTTGGTATTCGTTCCACCATTTTGACACCATACCAGAAGCAAGACCGGTAACCTCATCTTGGTATTGGACATATCACTCTTGCCATTACATTGATAGCCATCATAGCCTTACTCCTTTGCGTTGCTTACCCATCGAGACTAGCCATTGAGTATTGCTGGCAACGAGACTTGTGCACATTAGTGATCATACTTCCCATGGCATACATACATACATCATTGTTTCCTATATTGGTATCATCTCTTGTGTCACAAAGTTGTCACCGCATACTTACTTGCTATCTTGGTTCGTCAAGTATTGCATGAGAAAAGAGCTCAAACATCAAAGAGCCAAACAAGCTTTTAAGCAAAGAGGAAAGATAAGCAAAGAGCTTTCAAGCAAGAACCATAGCATCATACAACATTAAGATTGTCATACTCGATCATCTTGGATCATATCATAGCAACACCTTGCATAAAACATATTTGGGATAGAAGTCGTTGCATTTTTGCTAAGTATGTTGTGCACAAGTTCTTGTATGCGCCTATCGTGCAATCGTGATAGCATCTCTCTAGTATTGTGCAACAAGAGCATTCTTGTGGCTTCCACATTTTGGCTCACCCTTGGTTGCATAACCCCACTTATATTTTTGCGCGTGTGTTTCCGTGTACCGTATATGCTTGGTCTACTTGTTACATTGCATCTTGCAAATCTTTTCCAACATTATTAAATCTTCCTTACATTCACATTAAAAATTGTGCCACCATCCTAACCAAGCTCCACCATAAGATTTTGCTTGTGTAGGTGTGAGAAACCGACGAGAATTCGTACCAATTGGGCTATTTCCTTGTCCTACATTGGAGTGATCATCGATTCACTTTCAACTTCGGTCAAGGTACATTTGGTATTCGTTCTTCTCTTTCTACCACTCACATTTATCTTGGAATGACGGATAGGCCAAGTACTTATACCAACCCACTCTTCATGGAGCAAGACGACGACATGAACTCCTTCATCACCAAGAGACATCTCTTTGGTGCACAACGTGCTTTGCATCAAGAGCAACAAGCTATGAGTGAATGCATCGACAACCTTGCCGCCGACTTGTGACTTTCTGAGCAACGTACAAGGAACTACTTCGACCACAAGCTCGACGATCACAAGCAAGAGAATGACGCAAGGATGGACGAGATTCACGCTTTGTTGCTCAACCGCTCTTCTTCCACTTCATGAAGGAGCCATTCAAGTCGCCATTCCGACTTTACCCTCTCCGGCTCAAGTACACCGTATTCAAACACTCTTCGACGTGCCGCGCGCAACGAGCGTCAAGCAAACCTCAATCCACTTCGAGACACCGACTCGCAGGAACATCGACGACGTCAAACCGAAGAGGCCTTTGCGCTAGCTCGTGAATAGCAACAACAACGCCAACATGAAGAGGAAGAACGTGCGCGTCTCCACCAACTTGCACAAGATGCCGAGACACAACGTCGAGAACAACAACTCTGTGACACTCAAGCTCTTGCGGCGCAACAAGCTCTACGCGATTCGAGTCAAGCCATTGCCGACCGAGGCCGACAAGCCCGTGAACAAGAGGAAGCACTTCGCGAAGAAATTCAAGAACGACGATTTCAAGCTCGCATGCATCGTCTAGTTCTTTGTAAGCTCGTTGAGAGGTGCAGCAATGGTGCTGAAATCTCTCACAAAACTCCTATAGAAACCAGCGAGGCCAAGGAAACTCCTCACTTGTGTGACCATTTTGGGCTGCGGCCAACTCTCAATAGCTACAATCTTGGCTTTATCAACTTCAATTCCCTGTGCAGTGACAACATAGCCAAGAAAAGGTGCAATTTCCAAGGTTACCAAACAAACATGCATCACGTAGAGCAATAAAAACAGCATGTAAATGTTCCAAATGTTCCTCCAAAGATTTGCTATAAATCAATATGTCATCAAAGTAACCTACCACAAATCGTCCAATGAAAGCACGTAAAACTTTGTTCATTAACCTCATGAAAGTACTAGGTGCATTAGTTAACCCAAAAGGCATGACTAACCACTCATATAATCCAAACTTAGTTTTAAATGTTGTTTTCCAATCATCTCCCAATTTCATACGAATTTGATGGTATCCACTACGCAAATCAACTTTGGAGAATATTGTAGAGCCACTCAATTCATCAAGCATATCATCTAACCTAGGAATAGGATGACAATAACGAATAGTAATATTATTAATGCCTCTACAATCAACGCACATACGTGATGTACCATCCTTTTTCGGCACTAAAATGATAGGAACAGCACAAGGACTAAGGGATTCGCGTATATAACCTTTGTCAAGCAGTTCTTGTACTTGACACATAATCTCCTTCGTCTCCTCTGGATTGGTACGGTATGGTGCACGGTTGCGTAATGATGCACCAGGAATTAAGTCAATTTGATGCTCAATCCCTTAAATAGGTGGTAATCCCGGTGGAACGTCTTGTGGAAAGACGTCAGCGAACTCCTGCAAAATGTTAGTGACAGCAGGAGGCAAAGAGGAAGGCATGTCCTCGAATGAAAATAATGCCTCTTTGCACACAAAAGCATAGCAAACAGATTTGCTAAAATCTAAATCATCAATATCAGATTTGGTGGCAATTAAACATGCACTTTTCAATTTAATTTCAGAAGCAACACTAGATGGTTTATTATTAGGCTGCATTTGTTGCTCAAATTCTTTTGCCACAATCTGATTTTCACTTTTATTTTTCTCCTGTTTTGCTTTATTAGCTCTATTAATATCATCTTTCAAAATGGAATCAGGAGTCATAGGAAGCAAAGTAATATTTTTATCCTTATGAACAAGAGTATACTGATTGTTTCTACCATGGTGTACATAATTTTTATCAAATTGCCATGGTGTACCAAGTAATAAAGAACATGTTTGCATAGGTACCACATCACAATCAACATAATCAGCATATGTAGAGATACTAAAATGCACACGAATAGTACGTGTTACCTTAACCTTGCCACTGTTGTTGAACCATTGGATGTAGTAAGGATGTGGATGTGGTCTTGTGGTGAGAGATAGCTTCTCCACCATCTCCATGCTAGCCAAGTTATTGCAGCTCCCTCCATCTATGTTGACGCGAATAGAATGTTCCTTCACAACTCCCTTTGTATGGAGCATATTATGCCTCTGATTTTGCTCAGCTTGTGTAACCTGCACACTCAAAACACATTGAGCAACTAAACCTTCATACCTGTCAGCATCTTCAGCAGCCATGTATTGCGTCTCAGGAACAGAATCCTCTCCTCCATGTTCTTCATGTGTAATAAGAGCCAAAGTCTCCTCATCATAGTCACTAGCGGACTCATACCCACCATCCTCAGTAACAATCATCACACGCTGAGATTGGCATTCTCTCGCAAAATGTCCTCTTCCCTTACAACGACGACAAATAATATCACTTGTGTGCCATGTTGATGCCATGGAAGAAGAAGAGCTCTACGCAGGTCCGGCAGGTGTACTCTTGGCAGATAGTGGTGGTTGTGCCTGCTTTCTTGTATCACGGCTGGAGGGGCACCTGATGGAGGTGCTGGTGGAGTGGAAGTAGAGGATGCACGTGGAGTCCATGATGAAGATCGACCTGCAAAAAAGTTAGTTCGCGCCAATGCATGTCGATCCTGCACTTCTTGTTTAGCTTTACAAGCAAGATGGAATAAACGAGTGATATTAGTATACTCCTTATACTCTAGAATGGTCTGAATCTCTCTATTTAATCCACCCATAAAACATGCAAGCATAGCTTCATTCTCCTCAACAATACCACATCTAATCATGCCAGTTTGTAATTCCTGATAATATTCTTCTACAAAAAAATTTCCTTGCCTTAAACGATGAAATTTTTGAAGTAATTCACGTTGATAATATGGTGGAACCCAATGAGTACGCGTAGCAGTTTTCAAAGAAGCCCAAGTAGCTGGAATAGGATATAATCTACAATGTTCAGACCACCAAACACATGCAAAGCTAGTGAAAGCACAAACAGCAGCAGGAACACGTCTCTCCTCAGGATATTGTAAACATGTAAATCGTTGTTCAGTTTCTAACTCCCAAGTAAGATATATATGAGGAACATATCTACCCTCAAATGGTAAAAAAAAATTGACTTTTTTCGGAAATCAGGGCAGCGACGACGAAAAAGTGCGACAAAAAATCACTATGATGGCACGTGGCTCAAAAGACTCAGAACAGCCTAAAAATAGGATAGGGAAAAATATTTTTGCCCGTTAAAATTTTGGCCTAAAAATTGCCCGGGGTTATTTTTGACTGTTTTTTTCGAAACCTACTCAGGCAAGGAAACACGAATCGGAAATTAGACGTACCTAGAAAACAAACCTAATATGAAAGGAACTCGAATTGGTGGTGGATATATGATGGTAGGATATGGCAGCGGTGGTGGTATATGGATACAGATTGGTGGTAGTATATGGATACGAATTGGTGGTAGTATATGGAGACGGATTGGTGGTGGTATATGGCAGGGGCGATGATGATGGTGCGGCGGCGGCGTGACAACTTATGACCAGAACTCAAAACTCTAAAAGACTAGACTCTAAGACCAGCAACTAGACACGACGATGCAACCGCAAATTCAACAAAGCAAAATACTGAAAAGACTATGCAAAGGCTCAGATTTGTTCGGATATGGTGAACTAACCCTAATTTTTTTGGCTTTTTTTTCGTGGACTGTAGGTATGAAGAACATACTCGATCTAGACTACGAAAAACTAGAAAATCTCACCGAGCAACCTGGAAATCTGATACCACTTGATAGAGGCAAAGGTGTCCCGATGTTTCGATGAGATGGTGGCTATCGTATCTGTGGGAGTCAACCTTGACGATTCGACTACGAACGTGCGAGATGTCGCGCCTTACCAATCGCTAAACCAACTTCCGAGGGGTTATTGACCACGCCGGAGCACGATCACCTAACCACGAGGGTCTGTTTCCTGCGAGCAAACGAAGAACAAGCAAGAAACTGAGATTGCAATCTGGATATTGCGAATATAAGATGAAAGCTTTATTGATCAAGGTGGGGTTCTGAGACGTCTTGGTCTGGTCGTTGGACACAAACGAAGTACGCGAAGTTGCAGCTATGGCGAACTTTTACTCTAAACAAAACCCAAAGTCTAAACGACGCCTAAGGGCTGTATATATGGAGGAAGAGGGGGGGATTTCGTGGCCCTTGGAGGAGGGGTCCGAAACCAACACTAACTCTTATTTCCCCACACATACGGACTCTAAAAACAACCTATACTTAAGTATTTCGAAAATACATGGGCCTGGCCCAATAATAAGGTGACGCAGCACCTAAAATAGCCTCTGAACGAAATTTATGAAGTGGCATCTTGTATATTTCATCCAAGGCTTCATGCACTCCTTATGGTGGCTTCAAAGTCCTGAAATCATCACTTGTAACTCCGTTCTTTATCCCCTTGCGCATGCCATCATCTCCATGCTTGAACTTGTTCCAAGGTTCATCTTTCTTGTCCAAGCTAGGCCCTTCATTTGTAAGCAAAACAAGTGTATCCAATTTAGGAAGCATCATATTCTCATGAACATTAGAATCGTTACCAAGAAACGAAAGTACCTTATAATTCAATTGGCGTGCGCGAGCTCTAGTAATTGGTCCGGTATGTAAAGCAGCAGGGGCTGTGGGTGTAACAATGGTATTATTGATGTCCTCATCATATGGAGGAGAGAGGGGGAATTTCGTGGCCCTTGGTGGAGGGGTCCGAAACAAACCCTAAGTCTTGTTTCCCCACACATACGGACTCTAAACACAGCCTATACTTAAGTATTTCGAAAATACATGGGCCTGGTCCAATAATAAGGTGACACATCACCTAGAATTGCCTGTGGACGAAATTTATGAAGTGGCATCTTGTATATTTCGTCCAAGGCTTCATGCACTCACGATGGTGGCTTCAAAGTCCTAGAATCATCACTTGTAACTCCGTTCTTGTTCCCCTAGCGCATGCGATCATCTGCATGCTTGAACTTGCTCCAAGGTCCATCTTTCTTGTCCAAGCTAGGCCCTTCATTTGTAAGCAAAACAAATGTATCCAATTTAAGCAGCATCATATTCTCACGAACATTAGAATCGTTACCAAGAAACGAAAGTACCTGATAATTCAATTGGCGTGCGCGAGCTCTAGTAATTGGTCCAGTATGTATAACAGCAGGGGCTGTGGGTGTAACAATGGTATTGATGTCCTCATCATTTGCCCTGGCATTTTTGGCTAGTTTATCTTGCAGTTTCTTGCTCCAGAAAGAAGAGGCATCCTGAAGAAAGCAAGTGATGATAAGCAGAGTGCAGTTTACGCGAATAATGAATAAAGAAAATTGGCTTGAACACTTGCATCTAGAGACGGGTTAAGAGTGCAGAAGGGATTATCTAAGCTTTCCCCAAGCAGCGTCTTAGCCATCTCATTGATCTCTTTCTCTTCCACACGCACTTGACAGTGACGCTGTGGATTTTTAACATCCCAAGTGTATTCACACACTAAGACGGACCGGCGGCTCAAGGGTATGATTCTCCAAGTGACCGAGCATTGGACTAAATCAACTCCGTTTAATCCATTGGCTACAAGGCTCTTACCTTTGAAAAGGTAGGCATATACTTAGCTCATTCAGCTGTGCTGATCCGGTCTGGAAGTGGACGTTTTGGGCTAAGCCGATGGTCGCGGAAACCCGATAGAGGATTTTTTCCAGGTGGAGATGTGTCTTGGCAGTAAAACCATATCTGATTCCAGTCCTTAGGGTGACTAGGAAGTGCGGCTGAGGGGAAGATAGCATCTCTTCATCTTTGAATTGAAATTCCACCAAGTTCTAGGTTGGGCCTGTCGGTAAACTCGGTCTAGCGGTTCAAATAATAGTACTCTCCGAAAAGGTCGACATTGGGTTCTTCTTGAAGGTATACTTCACAAAAGACTTGGAAATTGCATATGTTGGAAATGGAGTTTGGTCCAATATCTTGGGGGTGAAGTTGAAAGAAGTGCAGTACATCGTGGAAGAACTTTAAGTCGGGTGGTGAGAAACCCCGGTTCATATGATCACCAAAAACTATGACTTCGCCTTCCTTTGGCTGAGGTCTAACTTCTGTCCCCGGAGCTCGCCAGTGGATAACATCTTTAGCTGATAAATGCCCACTTGAACATATTCATTCAGAGTTTGCTCCATCACAGTGGAAGTGACCCAATCGCACGAGGTGATCGTCTTAGTCATTTTTTATCACATCAAGCCTAAAAAGGGAGTATTGACATGTCAAAATCGTGATGATAAGCCGCCCAATGTGTCATATTTCGGGTTCCGGCAAAACCCTCAAGGTTCGAACTCTGGGGTGCGCACGAAGATCTTTCCCCCCAGCTCACGCTCTCGCAACGATCTCCAAACTTAGCTCGCTGAACGAAGAACAAGGTACACAAGAGTTTATATTGGTTCGGGCCATCGATGTGGTGTAATACCCTACTCCTGTGTGGTGTGGTGGATTGCCTTGTAGGCTGAAGATGAACAAGTACAAGGGAAGAACTACCTCCTCAGGAGAGGTGTTCTTGAGCTCGGTGAGCTTGTGTGGTTGAGGATGATCTAAATGACCCCCCCGCCTATGGTGGTGGCTAGTCCTATTTATAGAGGCCCTGGTCCTCTTCCCAAATATTAGGCAGGAAGGGATCCCAGAACGGCCAATTTGAAGGGGGACAGCTTGTAGAAGCTATCCTGACAAAAGGTGGTCGTCGTCTGCCAAAGGATCTGGTGGTGACGCCGTTGTGGGCTCCGCGATGACCTCCGTCCTGCTGGTCTTGGTCTTGTTGCACCGATATGGAAACCTTTGCTTGATGCCTTGGGACTCCTCGTCTGCGCCTGCTCCTTTAGCACCAAAGAGGCAACTGGTGCTCTTCACCCGTTGGCACCTGCCTGGCACCCGCCTGGCCTTCGTCGTCATGGCTCACATCACGGGAACCTCACGAGGTGCCCCTCACCTTGATCTCTCTGCTCCTCGCGAGCCGGCCTGGTGAGGCTTCCCCTGAGGAGGTCTTGTGTCATCCAACTCGCGAGGCTTGCCCCCTCGTGAGGGTCTTGAGTGTTTGCTGGTGAAGATGGGCCATACCAAGCTGTTGGAGGAGCCACGCCGTGGGCCGCAGGCATGCAAGTCTGGGGACCCCCGTTCCCAGAACGCCGACAGTAGCCCCCGGGCCCAAGGCGCGCTCGAACTTGGCTTTGAGGCGAAGACAAGCGGCAAGTGTGGAGCGCCGCGTGCCCGTATTGCCTGCGGCCTTGATCGACGCGTGGCGACTGATGGGGCGTGGGCGTCTCCGCTTCCCCATGCTGCCTCGGCAACTGCCCGACATGACGAGTCCCTGGTGCATGCAGAAAAGCCATCATTACCTGCGATCGTGGGGGTCATCGGTGGGCCTTCTCCCGCTATAAATGGGGAGGGGGCGGAGCCCTCATCGCCCATCTCTTTCTCCGCTTGCTCCTTCTTCCTTGCTTAACTACTAGCAGCGTCATCCATGGCGCCGATGAAGATGTTCTCTGCCGCGGAGAAGGGAAAGGCTCGCCAAGAGAGGCCCGACTCTCCTCCGCCCAAGAGGGGGCGTGGTCTCCCTCGCAAGCACACCTCGACCCCACTGTGGCTCCCCGTGGTCGAGGACGGATCTCTTCGGGGTCCGGTGCCGCTCCGGGCGTCCGAGGTGGCGTTTCTCCTCCCAGTGGAAGTCGCTTGGGGCGTGGCGGCCCCGTTGACGAGGGTAGGCACGCCGTGGTCGCAAGGCCTCCCCGACCACGCTTCCACTCCGTGGAGGTACTGCTGGAGTTCGTTGTGTGGACGGAGAACCCGGTCGGCACCTGGCTCCAGCTCCCGCACTTACCTTCCGGAGAGCTGGCGGCCTCTGGCTGCAGGCGGACGGCTGCTGTAGCCATTTCTCATGGGTTCCGGTGGAGATCTCCGCCGCGGGCAACGTAGCCCTGGCCCGCGGCTAGCAGACGTTTTCCCACACGCGTGACCTGGGTAGGCGGTGCGTCCTCCACTTCAAGCACGACGGTGCAGCGACCCTCTTCGTGAGGGTGTTCGAGGAAGACAGTCCCCGTGCTGGATGCTGCCCTAAAGATGACGACGATGGTGGAGAGGTGCTTGGCCTTGGCGATGGCCACGACGAGCACGAGGGTGACCTTCCCCTCAGCGGCTCCCGTGGTTCGCCCAGCTACGTCAGCTCCTTCTCCGGTGAAAGCTCCAGCAGCGGCGGCTACGACCAGCCACCACGCCGTCGGGCCTGCTCCGAGGATGGTGGTGGGTCATCCCGTCGTCGCGCCCCGGTGAAGCACGAGGAAGGCTCTGGCTGAGTCCGGGGCCAACCCTCGTGAGCAGCCGCGTTGTAGGAGCCGCTTTTGCTTGTCCTCTTCTTCCCTTTCCCCTGCATTGTAAGAAACAAATTCGGGGCCCTGTGAGGGCGTGTAATGAACAGTGGTGCTTATGTTGCTTTTATGGTGCGTTTATTGTTTCCGGGTTGTGTTTGAGATCTATGCCTTATACGGGTGTAGAGGGGGTAACTCGGCTCGATGCGTCTGGAGCAGATTTGTCCTCATGAGGGCACGCGTCACTGGGTACCCGGTGTGGCTTCCCCGCTGTTGATTTGGGTGACATCGCAAAGCTGCAAAAGTTCATTAAGAAATCCATAGCTTTTTTTGCGCAAAGCCTCAGGTGTGGGCTGGTTATGGCCAAATGCACCGTGTTGCGGTACCCGTGGGGCACTGACTAAAAGGGGGATGCGCCGACCACAAGCTCAGACGAGGACACCTCACGGAGACCAGGAAAGTGTGCACGCGCGTACTGCCTATCTAGCCCCCCTCGCGGGGCGTGCGAGGGAGAGCGCCGGGCAACTACCGCCCTCCCTGGCGAAGAAACAAAGGATCGAGGGAAGAATCAGAAAGAAGAGGGGGTTCAACCAAACCAACAAGAAACGCCAGAACTCCAAATTTCATTAAAGTCAAAGGGGCAAGCCAACTTCAGAAAGCAAATGAACAGCCGCGTCCGGCACCTAGTCTAGTCTTCTCACCAGCGCAGAGCTTAGTGATGCCACTAGGACATGGGAGGGAGCCCCCAAGGCCCGAGGACGGCACTCCTGAAACTCCGGGGCGTGTATAGCACCACTCATTATTATGTTAGAGTGTCACGAGCGGAGACCTTCACAGGCACTAGGCCTTGCTTCATGGGTAGAACTTCCGGAGGTGCTGGATGTTCCAGGCGTTCTGGATGGGGATCCCGTCCTGCGTCTCCAGGTGCGCGGCGCCAGGCCTGGAGACGCGGGCGATCCTAAACGGGCCCTCCAACATGGGTAAGAGCTTGTGCAGCCCTTCCCTGGAGAGCACCCTCCTCAGGACGAGATCACCCACCTCAAGCCTCCTGGAGCGGACGCCGCGACAGTGGTACCATCACAGCGCCTGCTGGTATCGTGCCGCTCGGAGCGAGGCTTCATGGCGGCATTCCTTCCCCAGCACAAGGTCCATCCCCCGCATGTCATCCTACTGCGTCTCATCAAATGCCAGGACCCGCGCGGAGCGATGCCTGACCTCGTGAGGGAGAACTGCTTCTGCTCCATAGACGAGGAAGAAAGGGGTCTCATCTGTTGGCTTGGTGGCGGTGGTGCGGATGGACCACAGCATGGACTGGAGCTCGTCGTGCCAGCCCCTGCCGCAGGCCTCAAGCTTCTTTTTGAACGTCCTGGTCTTGAGGCCTCTGAGGACCTCCGTGTTGGCGCGTTCGGCTTGGCCATTGCTCCTGGGGTGTGCAACCGAAGCGTAGCAGATCTGCGTTCCAAGGTTAGCACATTATGTCTTGAAGAGATTGCTAGTGAACTGTGAACCATTGTCTGTGAGGATGCGGTTGGGGACCATGAACCGGCTCACGAGGCCCTTGATGAACTTAACTGCGGACCCGGCCGGGATAGTGTGGACGGCCTCCACCATTGCCCATTTGGTGAACTTGTCGATGGCGACGTAGAGGTAGCGGTAGCCCCCAGGCGCTCGAGGGAACGGGCTAGGATATCCAGCACCCAGACCGCGAATGGCCACGGGAGCGGTATGGTCTGGAGGCCCTGAGCTGGCTGATGGATCTGCTTGGCGTGGAATTGGCAGGCCTCGGTCGCGTTGTTGAGTGTCGTGGGCTAGTAGAACCCGCTGCGGAACGCCTTGCCGACCAGGGAATGCGACGAGGAGTGATGCCCGCAGTCTCCACCATGTATGTCAGCCAGCAGCCCGCTCCCTGCTCCTTGGAGATGCATCTCAAGGAAACATCATTTGGTCGTTTTCTGTATAGCTCACCGTCCTGGATGCAGTATGACATAGCCTGTCGGGCCACACGCTCCGCGTCTTCTTCCTTCTCTAGCAGCTTCCCATGCACCAGATACGCCTTGTATTCCTCGGTCCAGCACCCCTCCTGTGGCTTGAGAGCCAGGAGCAGGCGCGCTCCTGAGGCCGGGCCGCAAGCGGGGGCTCCCGAGGCTAGTGGCTGAGGGAGTTCTTCTCCAGCTGATGTAGTCTCCGCGGCCACAGGGGTCGCCGAAGGCTTGAAGAGTCGCTCTTCGAAGACACCGGGTTCTTGGGGTAACTGCCTTGATGCCCTCTTGGCGATTTCATCAGCCTCCTTGTTGGTGCCCCGTGGGACGTGCTGCAGTTCTAGGCCCAAGAATTGCTTCTCCATCTTACGCACCTCCGCGAGGTACGCTTCCATGTGCTTGTCCCTCGGTTCGTACACCTTGTTGGAGAAGTTGACGAGGAGCTGGGAATCGCCCTTGATGGTGAGACACTTTACTCCCAAGGCCGCCTTGAGACAGCAGGTTCTTGGGGTAACTGCCTTGAGACCGGCAATCAAACCCTCGTACTCCACAATGTTGTTGGAGACCTTCTCGCCCCGCTGGAAGCAGAGTTGCACGGCGCAGTAGAGCTTATCTTGGGTGGGTGAGATGAGCACGGCTCCAGCCCCCACGCCTTGGCGCGCGAAGGCGCCGTCGAAGTACATGACCCAACCATCCGGCGCTTCACTTCCTGGCGAGAGAGACGGGCCCTGCCATCTTCAGGTTCTGAGACATCGGTCCATTCGGCCACGAAGTCGGCTAGGGCGGCCCCCTTGATGACCCTGGTTGTGCTGAACTCGAGCTGAAATGCCTGAAGTTCGATATTCCACTCGACGACCCTTCCCGCGGTATTATGACTCCAGAGCACCCTCTCAAGTGGGTAAGCTAAGATGACTTTGATTGGGTGGCCTTTGAAGTAGTGGCGCAGCTTACGTGAGGCCACCAGGAGCGTGAGCAGAAGCCTCTGTGGCATGGGATATCGCACCCTCGCATCCCACAGCACCGTGCTGACGAAGTACACTGGGTGCTCGACGAGGGCTGGAGCGTCGATGGAGCATGCGCTTGCTGGAGAACGAGGCGTCTCCTGAGGTGACGAGACCTCAGGAGCCTGGTCTTCCGTTGGGGCCTCTGTAGTCTCGAGGACGCCACCCTGTCGGGCCTGATCATTTGTTGATGTTGTCGCAGCCTCCGTACTATCCTCCTGGTGCCGTATCGCCCCGGCTGGAGGTGTGGCACGGTGCGACGGGCCCTTGGCCTAGTGCTCTTCCCAGACCGCCACTAGTGCCGCGCTGGCGAAGTAGGGGGTGGCGGCAAGGTAAAGCACCAGGGGCTCGAGGGGACGAGGTGCCACCATCACCGAAGGGCTGGTCAGGTACTCTTGAGGTCTTGAGACGCCAGGTCGGCCTCCGGGGTCCACTCGAACGGGCCCTTCTTCTTCATCATCTTGAAGAATGGCAAGGCGCGCTCCCCCGGCTTGGAGATGAAGCGCCCTAGCGAGGTCACGCAGCCTGCAAGCTTCTGCATTTCCTTGAGATTTTGTGGTGGGCTCATGTCCTCTATCGCCTTGACCTTCTCTAGGTTAGCCTCGATCCCCTTGTAGGACACGAGGAAGCCCAGCAGTTTTCCGGAGGGTACACCAAACTCGCACTTCTCCGGGTTGAGCCGTAGGTCCACCTGGCACAGGCTTGCGAAGGTCTCGTCCAGATCCTGAATCAAAGTTCTTGCCTCCCGAGATTTTACCACGATGTCGTCGACGTAGGCCTCAGCGTTTCTCCCGAGTTGCTAACCTAGGGCGATGTGCATCATCCGTTGGAAGGTCGCACCTGTGTTGCACAGCCCGAACGACATGCAAGTGTAGCAGTACACCCCGCATGGGGTCAAGAAGGCCGTCCTCTCCACATCCTCCATTGCCATCTTGATCTAGTGGTAGCCCGAGAATGCGTCCAGGAAACACATCAGGTCACACTCAGCGGTGGAGTCGACGATCTGGTCGATGCACGGAAGCGGGAATGGGTCTTCGGGGTAGGCCTTGTTGAGGTTAGTGAAGTCGACTGATAACCCACAAGTTTAGGGGATTGCAACAGTTTTTGAGGGTAAAGTATTCAGCCCAAATTTATTGATTCGACATAAGGGGAGCCAAAGAATACTATCAAGTATTAGCAGCTGAGTTGTCAATTCAACCGCACCTGGAAACTTAATATCTGCAGCAAAGTATTTAGTAGCAAGGTAATATGATAGTAGTGGTAATGGTAGCAAAAGGTAACAGTAGTAAAAGTAATGTTTTTGGTATTTTGTAGTGATGATAGCAATAGCAGCGGAAAAGTAAATAAGCGGAGAACAATATATGGAAAGGTCGTAGGCAATGGATCAGTGATGGAGAATTATGCCGGATGTGGTTCATCATGTAACAGTCATAACCTAGGGTGACACAGAACTAGCTCCAGTTCATTGATGTAATGTAGGCATGTATTCCGAACATAGTCATACGTGCTTATGGAAAGGAACTTGCATGACATCTTTTGTCCTACCCTCCCGTGGCAGCGGGGTCCTTACGGAAACTAAGGGATATTAAGGCCTCCTTTTAATACAGAACCGGAACAAAGGATTAACACATAGTGAATACATGAACTCCTCAAACTACGATCATCACCAGTAAGTATCCCGATTATTGTCACTTCGGGGTTAACGGATCATTACACATAATAGGTGACTATAGACTTGCAAGATAGGATCAAGAACACTCATATATTGATGAAAACATAATAGGTTTAGATCTAAAATCATGGCACTCGGGCCCTAGTGACAAGCATTAAGCATAGCAAAGTCATAGCCACATCAATCTCAGAACATAGTGGATACTAGGGATCAAACCCTAACAAAACTAACTCACTTACATGATAGATCCCATCCAACCCATCATCGTCCAGCAAGCCTACGATGGAATTACTCACGCATGGCGGTGAGCATCATGAAATTGGTGATGGAGGATGCTTGATGATGACGATGGCGATGGATTCCCCTCTCCGGAGCCCCGAACGGACTCCAATTCAGCCCTCCCGAGAGGTTTTAGGGCTTGGCAGCGGCTCCATATCATAAAACGCGATGAATTCTTCTCTCTGATATTTTTCTCCCCAAAACACAATATATGGAGTTGGAGTTGGAGTTGGAGATGCAACAAGGGGCCCACGAGGTAGGGGGCACGCCCTAGGGGGGCAGGCGCGCCCCCCACCCTCGTGGAGAGGTGGTGGGCCCCTTGGCCTTCATCTTTTGCAGGTATTTTTCATATTTTCTGAAAAGTTGCTCCGTGAAGTTTCAGGTCATTCTGAGAACGTTTGTTTCTGCACATAAATAACACCATGGTAATTCTACTAAAAACAGCGTCAGTCCGGGTTAGTTCCATTCAAATCATGCAAGTTAGAGTCCAAAACAAGGGCAAAAGTGTTTGGAAAAGTAGATACGACCGAGACATATCAACTCCCCCAAGCTTAAACCTTTGCTTGTCCTCAAGGAATTCAGTTGACAAACTAAAAGTGATAAAGAGAAACTTTTACAAACTCTGTTTGCTCTTGTTGTTGTAAATATGTAAAGCCAGCATTCAAGTTTTCAGCAAAGATTATAACTAACCACATTCACAATAACGCATAGGTCTCAAGTTTACTCATATCAATGGCATAATCAACTAGGGAGCAATAATAATAAATCTCGGATGACAACACTTTCTCAAAATAATCATAATATGATATAACAAGATGATATCTCTCTAGCCCTTTCTGAGACCGCAAAACATAAATGCAGAGCACCTTTAAAGACCAAGGACTGACTAGACATTGTAATTCATGGTAAAAGAGATCTAGTCAGGTCATACTCAATGTAAACTAATAGTAATGAATGCAAATGACAGTGGTGCTCTCCAACTGGTGCTTTTTAATAAGAAGATGATGACTCAGCATAAAAGTAAATAGATAGGCCCTTCGCAGAGGGAAGCAGGGATTTGTAGAGGTGCCAGAGCTCGGTTTTAAAATAGAGGTGAATAATATTTTGAGCGGTATACTTACATTGTCAACATAACAACCAAGAGATGGCGATATCTTCCATGCTACACACATTATAGGCGGTTCCCAAACAGAATGGTAAAGTTTATGCTCCCCCTTCCACCAACAAGCATCAATCCATGGCTTGCTCAAAACAACGAGTGCCTCCAACTAACAAGATTCCTAGGGGGAGTTTTGTTTCCAATTATTCTGATTTAGTTTGCGTAAAGCATGGGACTGGGCATCCAGGTGACTAGCCATTTATCTCATGAGTGAGGAGTGGAGTCCACTCCTCTTGAGAATAACCCGCCTAACATGGAAGATACAGACAGCCCTAGTTGATACATGAGCTATTCGAGCATACAAAACAGGATACTTATCTGAAGGTTTAGAGTTTGGCACATACAAATTTACTTGGAACGGCAGGTAGATACCGTATATAGGTAGGTATAGTGGACTCATGTGGAATAACTTTGGGGTTTAAGGGATTGGATGCACAAGCAGTATTCCCGCTTAGTACAGGTGAAGGCTAGCAAAAGACTGGGAAGCGACCAGCTAGAGAGCGACAACAGTCATGAACATGCATGAAAATTAATCAACACCGAATGCAAGCATGAGTAGGATATAATCCACCATGAACATAAATATCGTGAAGGCTATGTTGATTTTGTTTCAACTACATGCGTGAGCATGTGCCAAGTCAAGTCACTTAAATCATTCAGAGGAGGATACCACCCTATCATACCACATCATAACCATTTCAATAGCATGTTGGCATGCAAGGTAAACCATTATAACTCATAGCTAATCAAGCATGGCACAAGAAACTATGATCTCTAGTTGTCATTGCAAACATGTTTATTCATAATAGGCTGAAACAGGAACGATGAACTAATCATATTTACAAAAACAAAAGAGGTCGAGTTCATACCAGCTTTTCTCATCTCAGCCAGTCCATCATATATCGTCATAATTGCCTTTCACTTGCACGACCGAATAGTGTGAATAATAATAATAGTGCCCGTGCATTGGACTAAGCTAGAATCTGCAAGCATTCAATAAACAGGAGAAGACAAGGAAATATGGGCTCTATTGTTAGATCAACAATAATGCATATAAGAGCCACTTCAACTATTTAATTATGGTCTTCTCCTATCGACCCCCAAAGAAAAGAAAAGAAATAAAACTATTTACACGGGAAAGCTCCCAACAAATAATGAAGAACAAGAAATATTTTTGGGTTCTTTTTAATTACTACTACAAGCATGGAAATTAAAACTAGCTAAAAGCCACAACTAATTTTTTTTGTTTTTCTTAAGGTTTATTAAACACACAAGAATAAAGCATAAAAAGGAAAATAAACTAGCATGGATGATACAATGAAAAAGTATGAGCACCGACATCTAGCAATGAGTGTGTGAACATAAATGTAATGTCGGTGAGAAATACGTACTCCCCCAAGCTTAGGCTTTTGTCCTAAGTTGGTCTATGGCCATGGCTGGCCTGGCGGATATCCATAATAGTAGTTGGGGTCGTACTGAGAAGAAGAAGAGGAAGACTCTGATTGCCACTTGCTGACAATCATCTCCGGATCCCACTGGTAATTAGACTGTCGTGAAGGATCAACTTGTGGTTCCGGCTCTGGCTCCACGGCTAGTGCAGCGTTCCGGTAGGCGTGAATAGCCTTCAACGGAACAAGCTACGTACCTGAAGATAAATCAAACAAAGAAGGAGCAGGCAGGGTAATAGTCTCAGGATGATGTTTATTAAAGAACAATTGATATTTAAGCTCTCCTTTCCTATTCTTAACAATAAAATCATGTGCCACCATACTTTTATAATCTAGATAAACAAGAGGCAGCACCTTTTCTTCCTTCTCAAAATGCCTAATAGGTATGTTAAAATGTGCAGCTAGGCGTGAAGCATAGATGCCTCCAAAGATGGGGCCCTTGGTACGGTTCAGACTTAACCGTTTGGCAATAATACCGCCCATACTAACAGAGTTATCACCGTATAGACCATGGAGCAAAATAATAATATCAGGGATACTAAGGTTTCCACAGTTTCCATGACCAATTAAACAACGGCTAGCAAATAATGCAAAGTAACGTAAGACAGGAAAATGTATGCTAGTGATTCGTGCATCGGAAACCTTCCTTGTTTCCCCTACAGTGATAGTATCAATAAACCCCTCCACATCATCGTGATGTGGTTCTTCTGTCTTGCCCTCAAAAGGGACTAAACAAATCCGACAAAAATCATAAAGTGACATCTCCTTATGCTCATCATATAAATGAAACTCCACCGTAGGTGGCGAGTTACTAGAATGGAAATGAAAGTTTTGCACAAAGGTATTTGTGAGGAAGAGATACTGATCGCATTGGTCATGGAGGAAAGCGGTGAGGCCTGCATTCTTAGTCAACTCATGAAAATCTTCATCAATACCAGTTGCTCTCAAGAAATCATCGGAAGGCCAATCACACGCCCAAACCTCCGTGGTGCGAGGCAGATTATACTTAGGCTTTGGTGCCTTTTCCTTCGAGCTTTGGCTCGATGAGCCCCTCAAAAGTTTCCTCATCATTTTCTGAAAAATTCTGAAATTTTTAGTAAGTTCAAAATAAAAGTAAACCAAACTCAATAATATTGATAGCAACTACTCCTACAAGTGCCTAGAGCCTATATCATGCATCAAAACTACTTTTGACCATATAAATTTGACATGCAAGCTCAAGAACAGGGTCACCTAAGCAGCAAAAATTTGCAATTAATAAAGCACTAGAACAAAAACTAATTGGACCAATGGAGGAGTCACATACCAAGGAACAATCTCCCCAAGCAGTTTTGTGAGATGTGCTTTGAGCAAGGAGATCGAAAATGGCAGCAAAACGAGCTTGGACTCGGGTTTGAGATGGTTATTCGTGTTTGTGGGAGGAAGAAGAAGTGTGTGGGTGAAAGGATAAGTGGAGGAGGGCCACCGTGGGCCCACAAGGCAGGGGGCGTGCCCAGGGGGTAGGGCGCGCCCTCCACCCTCGTGGGCAGGTGGTTGGCCCCCCTGCTGTGTTCTCAGTGCCAAATATTCTCAAATATTCTAGAAAAAATCATATTTAAATGTTAGGGCATTTGGAGAACTTTTATTTCGGGGTATTTTTATATTGCACGGATAATCAGATAACAAACAGACAAATATTTATTGTTATTTTATGTAATATAAATAACAGAAAGTAAAAGTGGGGTACAGACGGTTGTGCTTTCTACTTTCATCCATCTCATGGTCATCAAAAGGAATCCACTAACAAGGTTGATCAAGTCTTGTTAACGAACTCATTCCGAATAACCTGGAATCAGAGAAATTTCAAATAACACTATGTTACCTCAACGGGGATATGCACATCCCCAATAATAAGAATATCATATTTCTTCTTGACAGTAGGAAGAGGAAATTCAAAACCTCCAAATAAAATCGATGGAATTTTTCCAATAGAGTTGATACTATGAGCTTGAGGTTGTTTCCTCGGAAAGTGTACCATATGCTCATTACCATTAACATGAAAAGTGACATTGCCTTTAGTGCAATCAATAATGGGCCCTGCAGTATTCAAAAAGGGTCTTCCAAGAATAATAGACATACTATCATCCTCGGGAATATCAAGAATAACAAAGTCCGTTAAAATAGTAACGTTTGCAACTACAACAGGCACATCCTCACAAATACCGACATGTATTACAGTTGATTTATCAACCATTTGCAAAGATATTTCAGTAGGTGTCAACTTATTCAAATCAAGTCTACGATATAAAGAGAGAGGCATAACACTAACACCGGCTCCAAGATCACACAAAGTAGTTTTAACATAGTTGGTACACCGGGATCTCCAAGTTTCTTTGGTATTCCACCCTTAAAAGTATAATTAGAAAGCATCGTGGAAATCTCAGCTTCCGGTATATCTCTTTTATTTGTAATAATATCTTTCATGTACTTAGCATAAGGATTGGTTTTGAGCATATCAGTTAATCGCATACGCAAAAAGATAGGTCTAATCATTTCAGCAAAGCGCTCAAAATCCTCATCATCCTTTTTCTTGGATGGATTGGGAGGAAAAGGCATGGGTTTCTGAACCCAAGGCTCTCTTTCTTTACCATGTTTCCTAGCAACAAAGTTTTTTTTATCATAACGTTGATTCTTTGATTGTGGGTTATCAAGATCAACAGCAGGTTCAATTTCTGCATCATTATCATTACTAGGTTGAGCATCATTATGAACATTATCATTAACATTACCACTAGTTTCAGGTTCATTACCAGATTGTGTTTCAGCATCAGAAATAGAAATATCATTTGGATTCTCAGGTGTTTCAACAATAGGATCACTAGAAGCATGCAAAGTCCTATCATTTTTCTTTTTCTTCCTTTTATAAGAACTAGGTATATCTATATTATTTCTCTGAGAATCTTTCTCAATTCTCTTAGGGTGGCCTTCAGGATACAAAGGTTCCTGAGTCATTCTACCAGTTCTAGTAGCCACTCTAACAGCATTATCATTATCTTTACTATTCAATTCATTGAGCAAATCATTTTGAGCTTTAAGTATTTGTTCTACTTGAGTGGTAACCATAGAAGCATGTGTACTAATAAGTTTAAGTTCACCTTGGACATTAGCCATATAATCACCCAAGTGTTCAAGCATATTTGAATTGTATTTCAATTGTCTACCAAAATAAGCATTCAAATCTTCTTGCTTAGCCATAAAGTTATCAAACTCATCTAAGCATGGGCTAGCAAACTTAGTAAATGGGATTTCAGCTTTATCATATCTATAGAGAGAATTTACCTTTACTACCTATGTCGGGTTATCAAGACCATGAGTTTCTTCAATAGAAGAAGGATTTGGATTATATGTTTCTTCAACAGGAGGTAAATTAAGACCATGTATTTCTTCAATAGGAGGTAAATTCTTAACATCTTCAGCTTTAATACCTTTTTCTTTCATAGATTTCTTTGCCTCTTGCATATCTTCAGGACTAAGAAATAGAATACCCCTCTTCTTCGGATTTGGTTTAGAAATAGGCTCAGGAATTGGCTCCGGAGGTGTCCAATTATTTTCATTTGTCAGCATATTATTCAATAGAATTTCAGCTTCATCCAGTGTTCTTTCCATGAAAACAGAACTAGCACAGCTATCCAGGTAATCTCTAGAGGCATCGGTTAGTCCATTGTAGAAGATATCAAGTATTTAATTTTTCTTAAGAGGATGATCAGGCAAAGCATTAAGTAATTGGAGAAGCCTCCCCCAAGCTTGTGGGAGACTCTCTTCTTCAATTTGCACAAAATTCTATATATCCCTTAAAGCAGCTTGTTTCTTATGAGCAGGGAAATATTTAGCAGAGAAGTAATAAATCATATCCTGGGGACTACGCACACAACGAGGATCAAGAGAATTAAATCATATCTTAGCATCACCCTTTAATGAGAACGGAAATATTTTAAGGATGTAAAAGTAATGAGTTCTCTCATCTTTAGTGAACAGGGTGTCTATATCATTCAACTTAGTAAGATGTGCCACAACAGTTTCAGATTCATAATCATGAAAAGGATCAGATTCAACCAAAGTAATTATATCAGGATCAACAGAGAATTCATAATCCTTATCGGTAACACAGATAGGTGAAGTAGCAAAAGCAGGGTCAGGTTTCATTCTAGCATTTAGAGATTTCTTATTCCATTTAGCTGATAACCTTTTGAGTTCATTTCTATTTTTGCAAGCTAAAATAGCGAAAGAAGCTTCTTGATCAAAAACATAACCCTTAGGGATAACAAGTGATTCTTCATCATCACTTTCATCAGTATCAACATATTCAATATTTTCAATTTCTCTATCTAGCAAGTTGTTCATCAAGAAATTTACTAAGTGGCACAGTAGTATCAGGCATAGAGGTAGTTTCATCATAAGCATGATGCATAGAAGAAGTGGCATCATCAATAACATGCGACATATCAGAACGAATAGTAGAAGCAGGTGTAGGTGTCGCAAGCTTACTCAAAACAGAAGGTGAATCAAGTGCAGAGCTAGATGGCAGTTCCTTACTTCCCCTCGTAGTTGAGGGATAGATCTTGGTTTTTGGATCTCTCAAGTTCTTCATAATGATAAGTAGATATATATCCCAAGTGACTCCAAGAATAGAGCTATGCTCCCTGGCAATGGCGCCAGAAAACAGTCTTGATAACCCAAAAGTTTAGGGGATCGCAACAGTTTTTGAGGGTAAAGTATTCAACCCAAATTTATTGATTCGACACAAGGGGAGCCAAACAATACTCTCAAGTATTAGCAACTGAGTTGTCAATTCAACCACACCTGGAAACTTAATATCTGCAGCAAAGTATTTAGTAGCAAGGTAATATGATAGTAGTGGTAATGGTAGCAAAAGGTAATAGTAGTAAAAGTAATGTTTTTGGTATTTTGTACTGATGATAGCAATAGCAACGGAAAAGTAAATAAGCGGAGAACAATATATGGAAAGCTCGTAGGCAATGGATCAATGATGGAGAATTACGCCTGATGGGGCTCATCATGTAACAGTCATAACCTAGGGTGACACAGAACTAGCTCCAGTTCATTGATGTAATGTAGGCATGTATTCCGAACATAGTCATACATGCTTATGAAAAAGAACTTGCATGCCATCTTTTGTCCTACCCTCCCGTGGCAGCGGGGTCCTTACGGAAACTAAGGGATATTAAGGCCTCCTTTTAATACAGAACCGGAACAAGGCATTAACACATAATAAATACATGAACTCCTCAAACTACGGTCATCACCAGTAAGTATCCCGATTATTGTCACTTCGGGGTTAACGGATCATAACACAAAAATAGGTGACTATAGACTTGCAAGATAGGATCAAGAACACTCTATATTGATGAAAACATAATAGGTTCAGATCTGAAATCATGACACTCGGGCCCTAGAGACAAGCATTAAGCATAGCAAAGTCATAGCAACATCAATCTCAGAACATAGTGGATACTAGGGATCAAACCCTGACAAAACTAACTCGATTACATGATAGATCCCATCCAACCCATCACCATCCAGCAAGCCTACGATGGAATTACTCATGCACGGCGGTGAGCATCATGAAATTGGTGATGGAGGATGGTTGATGATGACGATGGCGATGGATTCCCCTCTCCGGAGCCCCGAACGGACTCCAGACCAGCCCTCCCGAGAGGTTTTAGGGCTTGGCGGCGGCTCCGTATCATAAAACGCGATGAATTCTTCTCTCTGATTTTTTTCTCCCCGAAACACAATATATGGAGTTGGAGTCGGAGAGGCAACAGGGGGCACACGAGGTAGGGGGCGCGCCCCCCACCCTCGTGGAGAGGTGGTGGGCCCCCTGGCCTTCATCTTTTGCAGGTATTTTTCTTATTTTCTGAAAAGTTGCTCCGTGAAGTTTCGGGTCATTCCGAGAACGTTTGTTTCTGCACATAAATAACACCATGGTAATTCTGCTGAAAACAACGTCAGTCCGGGTTAGCTCCATTCAAATCATGCAAGTTAGAGTCCAAAACAAGGGCAAAAGTGTTTGAAAAAGTAGATATGACGGAGACGTATCATCGACACACATGCACTCCTTTCCGCCTTTCTTTGGCATGACGACGGGGTTTGCCAGCCACTCCGGGTACCAGACCTCGTGAATGATGCCTGCTGCTTCCAGCTTGCGCGTCTCCTGGATGATGACGGACTGCTTCTCTATGGACTGCCGCCGCGCCTTCTGCTTCACAGGGCGCACGTTGGGGCACACCCTTAGGTGATGCTCGATCACCCCCCTCAGGCCCCCTACCAGCTGCTTGGGTTCCCAGGCGAATACCTCCTTGTTCACGCGTAGGAACCTCACCAATTCCTCCTCTTGATCCGGGTCAAGGTTGGCGCCTATGGTGAAGGTGGCTCCTAAGGATCCACCTTCCTCGACTGGTACTTACTTAATCTCGGCCCGATCTTGAGTGAACAACTACTTCTTCTATGTTGGTGCAGCCTCCTTGGCTCCGGGAGTGGCCTCGTTGGCCGAGCGTGCTACCGCGGCGGCCCTGAAGGCAAGCTTGAGTGTCGTCAGAGCCTCCTTGGTGTCTCCAGCCACGGTGAGGACACCATTGCTCCATGGCATCTTCATGAGGTTATAAGCAGGATGGGTAGCCGCCATGAACTGGGCCAAGGCCGGGTACCCGAGGATGGTGTTGTGTGGGAGGCTGATACGGGCGATGTCGAAGTTGATAAGCTCGGTGCGGTAGTTGTCGCGGGTGCCGAAGGTCACAGGAAGGCGGATCTGCCCTAGGGGACTGGTGGAGCCTCCGCCGACCCTGGAGAAGGACTTGGTGGGGCGAAGCCGTTCATGCGGCACATGGAGCAAGCTGAAAGTTTCCACGGAGAGCACATTAAGGTCGGCCCCGCCATCGATGAGGGTCTTGGTGACGGCTATATTGCATATGGTGGGTGTGCGGAGCATTGGGAGCACGCCTGAGATAGTGGTGGCGACGGTGTGGTCCCTCGAGTTGAAGATGAGGTCGACCTTGGGTGCCGCCCAACCTGAGGGAGCTCCCTGCTGCATGGAGGCGGCGCCGATCTGGCAGAAGAACTGCTTAGTGTGGCGGTCCCAGGGCGGTGCTTGTGAGCCGCCGAGGAGGGTAGCGACGGCAATGGGCGCTGGTGCCGCAAAGCGTGCGACGAAGAGGTTGCGCAGCTCCTCCCAGGACGCCACTGAGGATTTTGGGAGGGTGAGCAGCCAGGCGCGCGGCACGCCACCGAGGGCCATGGGGAACGAGTTGGCCTTGACTTTGCCGTAGCCTCCTGCTTCCAGGACGGCCTCCTCGTATGCCAGCGGGAAGGACGACGGATCCGCCACCCCATCGTTGCGAGGCGGCATCTCTGGCTTGAACTTGCGCGGCCACAGCATCCGTTGCCCAATGTGTCATATTTCGGGTTCCGGCAAAACCCTCAAGGTTCGAACTCTGGGGTGCGCACGAAGATCTTCCCACCCAGCTCACGCTCTCGCAACGATCTCCAAACCTAGCTCGCCAAACTCGAAGAACAAGGTACACAAGAGTT
This sequence comes from Triticum urartu, assembly GCF_056163025.1. Lineage (NCBI taxonomy): Eukaryota > Viridiplantae > Streptophyta > Magnoliopsida > Poales > Poaceae > Triticum > Triticum urartu. The sequence goes on along the minus strand of NC_141878.1, from coordinate 288,226,103 downwards.
TATATTGGTTCGGGCCATCAATGTGGTGTAATATCCTACTCCGGTGTGGTGTGGTGGATTGCCTTGTAGGCTGAAGATGAACAAGTACAAGGGAAGAACTACCTCCTCCGGAGAGGTGTTCTTGAGCTCGGTGAGCTTGTGCGGTTGAGGATGATCTGAATGATCCCCCCTCCTATGGTGGTGGCTAGTGCTTTTTATAGAGGCCTTGGTCCTCTTCCCAAATATTAAGCCGGAAGGGATCCCAGAACGGCCAATTTGAAGGGGGACAGCTAGTAGAAGCTATCCTTACAAAAGGTGGTCATCGCCTGCCAAAGGCTCTAGTGGTGACGCTGTCGTGTGCTCCGCGATGACCCCCGTCCTGCCGTCCTGTTGGTCTTGGTCTTGTTGCACCTATATGGAAACCTTTTCCTAATGCCTCGGGACTCCTCATCTGCGCCTGCTCCTTTAGCACCAAAGAGGCAACTGGTGCTCTGCGCCCGCTGGCGCCCACCTGGCCTTGCTCGTCATGGCTCACATCACGGGAACCTCACGAGGTGCCCTTCACCTTGATCTCTCCGCTCCTCGTGGGCCAGCCTGGTGAGGCTCCCCTTGAGGAGGTCCTGTGTCGTCCGCCTCGCGAGGCGTGGCCGCTCGCAAGGGTCTTGAGTGTTTGCTGGTGAAGATGGGTCGTACTAGGCCGCTAGAGGAGCCACGCCGTGGGCCGTAGGCAGGCATGTCCCGGGACCCCCGTTCCCAGAACGCCGACATGATGTTAAAAGAAGGCAAGTTTATTATACAGAATTGATTGCTATGAAAGAAGAAAATTAATGGCAGGATCAAGTCGGCAAGGCACATTCGGGTAATGTCAAACTTGGATAAGTACTGGTGGTTTTATAATTCATGAGTAAGCCGGCAGGCACTTGGCGGGTTACAAAGTATCATTTGAGCCACCCATACAACAGTGGTCAAGCAGGCATTTATAGATCTGGAATTGAATGGAATTTCACTAAATGCTAGACAAATAAGTTTCACAGGTTCTGCTTATAATTTTGGATCTATGGCAGTTCAAAAAACAGGTGGATATTATTAAATGTAAAACACTAAGGACGAACTACTGTGTTGGGGATTGAATCTCAGCAGAAGGGATTAGATCTGTGGTTGATTGCGGATACTAAAGTAATCGAAGCATGACTTCTACATCGCGTCTGGGCTCGACTAAGCAACATGGCAAATGAACTACGGGCAAGAATGATGAACTTCGATGAACACCAAAGAACCAGGGTGATGAGGACATGACTACCTTGGATACAACCAAAAATATTGCATACATGTATATTTGTGAGGTGATTTCTAATACAAACTATGCAATAATTTATTTATGTCATCCAGGACAAAAATACTTAACAGATTTTTGTGCCATGTCTAATTGCAGGTGTATGGTACATTTGTGCAATCCACATATGAAGATAAGGGAAAAAGAGAAGTTTATGTGTTGTTCGGAAAATCCTCTCAGGTTACCTTTGGGCCAAGAGAAGATAGAGTCCAAGTCTTTCACGTTCTGGATTCAGATTCGGACTGCACAGACATACCTGACTCAAAACGCCAATAACTCTTTCATACGGACTCCGAATTGGGTGATTATTTTTTTGTTGGAAAGTAGATTTCGTGCACTTTCCAACACAATTGGACTCACCTTCAAATTCGTTCGGAGAGTTGCGTTATGGACGAAACAATCTGACATTGCAGCAGAATCCGAGTCAAACTACAAGTCCAAAGGTGTTGCATCACCTCCACTTGGGCCCATGAGCCTTGTACGACCTAGGGTTAGTTTTAGGATGCCTTGGGACGTCCTCCCACCTCCTTGGCCGCCACCCCTTGCTCCTATATAAGTAGATCCATCTAGTATTTTTTTCCTAGGGATTTGTTTAGTTAAAAGTTAGCCATCGCAACTTCGTGTACTTCGTTTGTGTCCAACGACCAGACCAACACTGCTTCCGGATCCCCACCTTTATCAAAACGTCATATATATTTGCAATATTTAGATTGCTTTATCATATTCTTGCTTGTTCTTTGATTTCTTGCAGGAATAGACCTTCGTGGTCAGGTTGATTGTGCTCCGGCGTGGTCAATAACCTCTTGGAGTTGGTTTAGCGATTGCTAAGGCGCAACGTCGTGCACGTTTGTAGTCGGATAATTAAAGTCGACTCCACCAAATTGATAGTTATCATCACATCTAAAGATCGGGACCCTCGCCTCTATCAAGTGGTATCAGAGCCAGGTTGGAAGCAAAAGGGGGTACGTACCTGGTGACGCTGATGGACAACAGAAGGGCACCGCAGTTTTTTCTGGTCGGAATCAGGTTGATGCGGCGGCCAAGGCGACATTGTTGACAGGGGCGGCGGAGCTCCGATGGCGTTGGGAGTTGTGAGGAGGAGGAAGAAGAAGAGGCAGAGGTAGGGGTAAAAGTGAAAAGAGGGCCCCCTGTCCCTATTTATAAGGAGGTGATAATTAAGGATGGCATGCACGGAAATCAAGGAGGTAAAATGATTGTGTTAACCATGAGGGCGCCTTGATTTTTGGGAAGCCCATTAAAAATAAAGACCCGTTGAGATATCCCAGGTCCTGCGGAATTAATGCACATGAGGTCATGGCGGGTTACAATGATTCTGTTTATATGAAACCATGGCGGGTTATAGCGGTCTGCATAAAATTCGGCATTGATGCAGAGTCTGTTAAATTAAGCGATGAAGATTGATATGAACAAGTTCAAATCAACCTGGGGCTTAATGTTGGGGAGATAGCTCCGAGGTGTGACCCGCCCAGGAGGGGCCAGGTTACACCGTTGGTTGTTTAATATGAAGAAGGTCCAAGGAAACCCAAGGAGAAGTGTGAAGATGGCTCTCATGGAAGCAGGCCTGAGGAAGGCCCAGGCCTATGAACCGCCATATGATGACTTGCCTAGTAAGGTATGATTAGTTAGAAACCGAGCCGGTCACGTTGTATGAACCGGCCGGGACTTTGTAAGCCTCCGAGTCTCCACCCGTGCATCTAAAGGTGAGACCCGGCGGTGGTTAACTCAAGAAACAATTAATCGAGAACTAGGTCAAGCATATTCGCTCCCTTGTAATCGAAACTCAAGCAATATAACTAGAACCAATACGTAGGCTTTTACCTCGTTGAGAGGGGCTGAAACTGGGTAAAATCTATGTGTCCTTTGTCCCGTTCAACCCCTTCAAGCTAACTACGTTGCGATGGCTCCACACCTAAGTCCTTTTGCTAGGACATCTGCCGTGACAAGTCCATGACACCCTGCTTGCTGATGCCTGATCCTCGCAGGTGGCCCAAATACCGACTTGAGGATCCTACGGAGGTTGCCGTGGTGCCCCTTGACATGCTACCACTACCCGTCCACCTGTCCTTCATGCGCGACCACTACTGGGCGGGCATGAAGGCCAACTGGATCGTCCTCATCCACCAATCTGGTAGTCCGTGGTGTCTCGTGGATATCTACACCGAGCGATAGATCACCCTTCCATCATTGGATACTGCCGCCGTCAAGCCTCGCGGCCTGCCGGACACTCCTGCCTACTACGCACGAGACACGTCGAGCTTTTGGTGTGACCTCCGTTTGCTGAAGGTTGTAATCTGCGAAGTGTCCACACCATCAGAAGACTACATGGTTTACAAGCTCATTGCCTTGTTCGACTTGGTATTAGTCTATGTGGAATTCGGTCACCATACATGGTTATGGCTCATCGCTAATCCTGTTGAGCCCCCATTTCATCTGATGCTATAGTGCATGATGGCATCCTTTACGTGGTTGATGCACAGATTGGCTGCCTATACTGGTGGAATATATTGTCATGTAATTGTTCTATCTCATCTCATCTTTACCTTATGAATACGACTGCCTGTTGATTGTTAGAAATTTAGAATAGATAGTATGTCTATAACCACATCATTGCTATATGTTCCTCTCATTTCCTAGATTTTTATGACCTTGTTAGAGTTGATATGAGAACAATTGGCATCTAATGATTGTTAGAATAGATATTATGAGTATAACTTCATGATTGCTATAAGTTACTCTCATTTCCAAGATTTTTATAACCACACATGTTATTGTTTAGAGTTGATATGATAACAGTAGTAACTGCTATGGTAGAATATGAGTAGTCCCTATGATAGCTGTTTTCATCTCATTGTTACATGATGTTTGAACCATGACATATTGCTAGAATATGAAAGCCATTGGCTTACTTATTTTAACTTGGGGTATGGCCATGACCACGGCATTGCAAGTCTCCGTCTATGATATGTGTCATTGTTATAATAATCTTAATTCCACACATACTCTGAACATGATTGCATATTTTTGTCCTTTTGGTCTCCAATTTGATTTGTTGTAGCAGACGCAAATGTGCTGGCATTCATGATTCCAGGACCTGGAAATATACGGGTCAATGGGTGGTGGTTTATCGCTCGTTCAACTCACGGCGGTCATTTGATGCTCATTCGCACGTACCAAATTGACCAAACCATTTCATCAAACCACATGTAGTACAATGCCCGGGGCGTTCATGACTGTGATAGCTATGGCTGCTTCGTGTTCAAGAAAGATCCCAGCTCCGTTGAACTAGGCAACTGGTGGTGGGTTTACAGCCTCGACAACCACTCCATGTTCCTTGGGCTCAATTATCCGATCATCTAACCAATCATCGATCATATCACCAACGATGATTACCGTTCTATGCAACTTCCATTCGCCAGGGGGGCTGTGTTTACACATCGTACCATGGGTTTCATGAATGACCATATCCAGAGATTCGTGGACATGGCTTGTTGCCAGATAATCTTCAATGTGTGAAAAGCATCAAGCTTCCATGCGATTAATGGCTTTTGCAAACCCGACATGCGGCGATGTGGTTCATGCCAACAGCAAATATGCACAACTTGATTTGTAGTGATATCTAGACTGAGCCATGTATCTTGTTGTTATAGCATGACCCTCTTTTGTTGGATATTATGTACTATAGTTAGTTTCAGATGTATAGATAATGATGATGGAGATGTCGTGCAAAAGCCATATATCCAATGGGAATTATATTTTGTATTACTCATGTAGCCTACAAAGTCTGTCGCACAGCCTTGTAACTTCTTACTCCATTTCTAAATTTGTACTAGTCCTCTATACCGTATATTGCGTTACTCGTACTACTACCTCCCTCGTGGTTCATTGGTCCCCTTCGTAATTTGTGTCAAATTTTGACCATAAATTTAACTAACTAAATGGTAATGCATGTCACAAAAAATTATATCGTTGGATTCGTATTTGAACATAGTTTCCAATGGTATATTTTTTGGTGACATGCATTGACATTTTGTTAGTTAAACCTATGGTTAAAATGTGACACTAAATACAACTAGTAAGTAGTACAGTAGTAGTACTAATATACATCGATCAAATTATTCATCATGTCCCCACATTCAGTTGACGTGACAACACGCTGCGCGTGAGGTGACACAAGAGTCCCGGTGGCATGTTCGGCTCACCCCTCTCGTACTACAACAACACTCTCGCATTCTCTACAAAATCACTCTCCCATTCTCTCACGGTCTCCCCGCCTCCCAGCCGCCGCGTTGTTCTGATCCATTTGGTACGATGAGCGATGAGTGCTACTTCTTGATCTTGCATTGGTTTTTTCCTTGAAGAGGAAAGGGTGATGCAGCATAGTAGAGATAAGTATTTCTCTCAGTTAGAGAACCAACGTATCAATCCAGTAGGAGACAACGCACAAATCACCAATACCTGCACAAACAATCAAACAACTTGCACCCAACGCGATAAAGGGGTTGTCAATCCCTTCACGGTTACTTGCAAAAGTGAGATCTGATAGAGATAGATGAAACTATACAAATGATAAAGTAAATATTTTTGGGTTTTTGGTTTATAGATCGGAAAGTAAAAGATTGCAAAATAGTAGATTGGAAACTTATATGATGGAAAATAGACCCGGGGTCATAGGTTTCACTAGAGGCTTCTCTCAAGATAGTAAATAATATGGTGGGTGAACAAATTACTGTCGAGCAATTGATAGAAAAGCGCAAAGTTATGACGATATCTAAGGCAATGATTATGAAATATAGGCATCACGTCCATGTCAAGTAGACCGAAATGATTCTGTATCTACTACTATTACTCCACACATCGACCGACTCCTGCCTTCATCTAGAGTATTAAGTTCATGAAGAACAGAGGAATGCATTAAGTAAGATGACATGATGTAGAGGAATAAACTCAAGCAATATGATGTAAACCCCATCTTTTTATCCTTGTTGGCAACAATACAATACGTGCCTTGCTTCCCTACTCTCACTGGGAAAGGACACCGCAAGATTGAACCCAAAGCTAAGAACTTATCCCATTGCAAGAAAAACCAATCTAGTTGGCCAAACCAAACCGATAGTTCGAAGAGAATTACAAAGATACCAACTCATACATAAAAGAATTCAGAGAAGATTCAAATAATAATATTCATAGATAAGCTGATCATAAATCCACAATTCATCAGATCTCAGAAAACACACCGCAAAAGATAACATCGGATAGATCCCTAAGAACATCGAGGAGAACATGGTATTGAGAATCAAAGAGAGAGAACAATCCATCTATCTACTAGCTATGGACCCGTATGTTTGTGGTCAACTACTCATGCTTCCTCGGAAGGGCAATAGGGTTGATGTAGAAGCCCTCCGTGATAGAATCCCCCTCCAGCAGGATGCCGGAAAATGCCCCTAGATGGGATCTCACGAGTACAGAAGAATTAGGTCAGGGGATACTTCTGGTGGTTTGGAATATATGTGAATATATAGGCCGAAGAATTAGGCCAGGGGAGTCACGAGGGGCCCATAAGGCAGGGGCACGCCCTACCCCCTGGGCGCGCCCTCCACTCATGTGGCCGCCTCGTGGCTCTTCGCACTCCAAGCCTCCTGGGTGTCTTCTGGTCCAAGAAAAAACATCGCGAAGGTTTTATTCCGTATGGACTCCGTTTGGTATTCCTTTTCTTGAAAACTCAAAAACAAGGAAAAAAACAGAAACTGAGACTGGGCTCTAGGTTAATAGGTTAGTCCCAAAAATAATATAAAATAACATATTAATGCATATAAAACATCCAAAACAGATAATATAATGGCATGGAACAATCAAAAATTATAGATACGTTGGAGATGTATCAATGAGCTACTGGAGTTGATATACTTCATTGCAACTAGTGAAAAGGAAGACGCTGAAAATATCCATCTCAACAAGGATGCTCTTCAAGCTAGCCAGATGAAGAAAGGGACCAGCGAGGTCGCTCCAGTGAGTATTCATCTCGTCGCCCTTTATTATGATTTCGATCTTTATGGGGGTTTTCAAGTCTTTAGAGTCTGCATGTAGTAATGAAGCAGAGACCCCAGTTTGTTTGGGTATTCTGGACTTCAGATTTGGAGTACCACTTATTTGTCGAAATATTTCATCATTTAGTTAAAACAGTCAATTGATCATACATTGAGTACCATTTAACTGGAATTAATCGATGAAAGTCCAAGCAGGATTGGTCGGTGCTACCGGCTGGCGTCAAGTTCGATCCCACGGATCAGGAGCTGATTGAGCACCTTGAGGCCAAAGTGAGGGCTGACAGCGCGAGATCTCACCCTCTCATCGATTTTCTCATACCAACCATCGACAGCGAGCACGACATATCCTACACCCATCCTGAGAAACTTCCAGGTGAGACATCGACCGGCCGTCTACTTGCACAAACATATTCCCTTGTTTAGAACTCTATTTTTCTTTTTAGACGCAGACCTAGTGAAGCAATTACAATTTGACAGTAAATAAAAAGTGAAACAAGTGACTCCAACATGCCGAAGATGTTATGAAAATGCCAACTATGTACACTAAAACATATATTCGACAATACTACAGGTATCACACTGAGTGGCCTAAGCAAGCATTTCCTCCAGCGCAACTCCATGGTGTTCAAAAGGGGCACGTGGACGCGTCGCAAGATACAGTCAGAGTGTGGCATGCACACGATGTGGCACAAGACCGGCAATACCTTGCTGGTGATGGTCAACGGCCGGCAGACGGGTAGCAAAAAGGTTCTGGTGCTGCACACCAACAAGAACTTTGATGTAACGCCCTCGATGCGGCTATATCTATGTGTCGAAGCACGACTTAGAGGCATAACCGCATGAAAGCAATGTCGCAAGTAAGGTAATCTTCACAACAACCCATGTAAATAGATAAAAGGGGAAAAGATACATAGTTGCTTACACTCGCCATGTCACACAAATACATGAATAACATTACAATCATCCAATACACTCATGGTCCGACTACGGTACCAAAATAAAGATCAACCCCCACATGCGACACGGCCCCCGATCGCCCCAACTGGGCACCACTACTGATCATCCGGGAAAGACACATAGTAATGACGAGAGTCTTCATCGAACTCCCACTTGAGCTCAAGCGCATTGTCTGGAGTGGTATCATCGGTCCCTGCATCTGGTTTTGGAAGTAAACTGTGAGTCACGGGGACTCAGCAATCTCACACACTCGCGATCAAGACTATTTAAGCTTATAGGTAAGGCAAGGTATAATGTGGAGCTGCAGCAAGCGACTAGCATACATGGTGGCTAACATACGCAAAAGAGAGTGAGAAGAGAAGGCAAAGCACGGACGAACAACTATGATCAAGAAGTGATCCTAGAATAACCTACGTCAAGCATACTTGTAACGCCCTCGATGTGACTATATCTCCCACGTGTCGAAGCATGACTTAGAGGCATAACCGCATTGAAAGCAATGTCGCAAGTGAGGTAATCTTCACACAACCCATGTAATACATAAGGGAAAGAGTTACATAGCTGGCTTACACTCGCCACTTCACACAATACATGAATAAAAACATTACATCATCCAGATACAATCAAGGTCCGACTACGGAACCAAAATAAAACAAGACTACCCCAAATGCTACACTGATCCCCGATCGTCCCAACTGGGCTCTACTACTGATCAACTGGAAATGAAACAACACAAAGGACAAGATCTTCATCGAGCTCCTCCTTGTGCTTGGTTGCGTCATCTGCACGGTTCAACGGCACCTGCAAGCTGGTTTTGGAAGTATCTGTGAGTCACGGGGACTCAGCAATCTCACACCCTCGCGATCAAGACTATTTAAGCTTATAGGAAGGGTAAAAGGTATGAGGTGGAGCTGTAGCAAGCGGCTAGCATATTTGGTGGCTAACATACGCAAATGAGAGCGTGAAGAAAAGGACAGGCATGTTCGAACAACTATGATCAAGAAGTGATCCTAGAACAACCTACGTCAAGCATTACTCCAACACCGTGTTCACTTCCCGGACTCCGCCGAGAAGAGACCATCACGGTAACACACGCGGTTGGTTCATTTTAATTAAGTTAAGTTTCATGTTATCTACAACCGGACATTAACAAATTACCATCTGCCCATAACCGCGGACACGGCTTTCGAAAGTTCAAATCTTTGTAGGGGAGTCCCAACTTAGCCCATCACAAGCTCTCACGGTCAATGAAGGATATTCCTTCTCCCGAGACATTCCAATCAGACTCGGCATCCCGGTTACAAGACATCCTCGACAATGGTAAAACAAGTCCAGCAACACCGCCCGAATGTGTCGACAAATCCCGATAGGAGCCGCACATATCTCGTTCTCAGGGCACACTCAGATGAACACTACGTACAACTAAAACCAACCCTCAAGTTTCCCCGAGGTGGCGCTGCAAGTGGCTCTATGTCGGGTGGTAGGTGCGACATATGCCAACGGGTGGCTTATCATTGTGGGAGCCAGTAAGACCTCGCCGGTGCCTGGAAGCGGGATGAGGCGAAGACATGCACGCCGGCGAATCTTACCCAGCTTCGGGGCTCTCCGCGGAGATAACACCCCTATTGCTGCTCTGCGGGGTCTCCGCATGAGAACTGGATGAATAAGTAGCTACACGATGCTCCTTGAGCTGTTTGGCGAGAGGAGGAAGAAGGGCTCTGCCCACTCTCTTCTCCTCCCTATGTGGTGTTTTGAACTAGCAGGGATCAACCCTTTGCATGGGTGTCCCGGGGGGTTTATATAGGCCTACCCCCCGGGGGTACAACGGTAATCTGGCTGGACGTGGGGCCCAGCCGTCTATGTCTATGCTCGCTGGCTTCCGCGCCGACTGCTGGGGCCCGCCGACTGGTGGGTCCCGCCGGCTGCCGGCTCCTTGGTCGGCAGGTAGGCCCCACTGTCCAGGGCCTTGTTGGTGGCTGGTTACTGTTGCTCAATCCTGATGACGAGGGCTTCACCGAGGTGGGCGTGGCTATAATGCCGCCGTCCGGCGGGTGATCGCTGTAGCCTCACCGCGTCCTATCTCCTTAATGGGGCGTCTCCTTCGAGGGGGTGGCAAGCCGGCTATGGAGAGCCGGCCCGGTCTTGGGCCGACTGGGGGAGGCCGGGCCGCCTTCGGGTGTCTCTCTGCCTGAAGGGGTCCACCGCCCGTGGGCCACTCTGGCAGCCCGTCGTGGATGACATCAGGGTCGTCGTGGCAACAGTGCCGGCCGGACGGGTCATGGCCACCCGTACGGCGCATAGTGCCAGGCGTGCTCCGGAATTCGGGGGTGGCCAGCCTTACTGTAGCCACGCCCCGTCACATCGCCGTTATGTGGGTGCGGACTTCGAGGGTACGATCTTGACCGCTTTATGGGAGCCGGCTTCTTGGAGTTGGCCTTCTCACAGCCGGCTCCTCGGAGCCGGCCCTCCCACGGCTTTCTTCACGAAGGCTGAAGTCGGGCCGCCTTTCGATAGTCGGCCGGGGACCCCGCCGGCGAGGGGAAGGCGGCCCCATGTCTTGGATTCTTGAGGGCCGGATGGGCTCATAATTTTTTCAGAAGGGCCAGGGGGAGCCGGCTTGGCTACCCATGGTTATTTCCTCCGACAGTAGTCCCCGAAGTTGGTCGACCTTCGAGGCTGACAAAGGGACGAGAAGCTCGGTCAGCTTCCTATCCTGAGGGGCCGGTTGTGATTGCGCGCGCCGTCTTCGGAAAGCCCCGTTTCTCGTAGGCGGGGACGCGGTCGAACCGCGAGCTGACCACAGGCCATCCCGCGGGCCACGTGGCAAGGAAACCCTGCCAGTGCACGCGCGCGACGGGACGCCGCCTCAGGCCCAGGCCTGCCACTCCTAGGCCTTGGCCGGAGCGCGGATCTTCTGCGGCCTGCGCGGACCGCTCGCCTTCCCGCGGCGATTTTATTACGCCATCAGGGCGCAATAATCGCGGGACGTGGGGGAGTGGGCACAGTTGATCCCCACGTTCCCCCACGCCACGCCTCCTCGGCTCCGCCGCGCGGGTCTCTAAGTAGGGGGAGGAGGCGGAGAGACAGAGGCTCGCACGTTCCCCCTCGCTCCGCCCCTCCTCGTCTTCCTTCTTCTTCTTTCTACCGCCGCAGCCACCTATTGCTGCGCCGCTCCGCCGTCGCATCGTCTTGCTTCTCGCCGCGCTGCCCCATGGCGTTGTCAAGCTCGTGGGATGGCTCCAACGTCCATGAGGACCACGTCGAGTTCCTCCGTCAGACGCGGCGCCTGCCGGGCGAGAACTTCGTGCGGGTTCGTCAAGCGCCGGAGAAGGAGATTTTGCCAGCACCGGAGGAGGGCGAGCGGGTGATCTTCCGCTCGCACTGCCTGCGCGGCTTCGGCCTTCCAGCGAGCAGGTTCCTTCGAGCCTTCCTCGAATTCTATAACCTCCAGCCGCATCACCTCACGCCCAACGTGGTGATGCTGCTGTCGGCCTTCGTCACCTTGTGCGAAGGCTTTCTTGGAGTCCTCCCCACGCTCGAGCTCTGGGGGGAATTCTTCCAGAGCAAGCTCGGCACCGTCGTCGCGGGCGTGCCAGCCCCCTGCGGAGCCTGTATTGCCATGAGGCGGTCGGGTGAGAACAACCCTTTCCCGCCCATCCCGCTGATCCAGTCGGTGAAGCTCTGGCAGAAGTCTTACTTTTACGTGAAGAACGTCGCTCAGCAAGGCGACTACGTCAACCTGCCGGCTTATGAAGCCGGCCCGCCGGCTGGGAGGCGACCTTCGTGGAGCTACCGGGCCAGGTCGTTGTCTCAGGCCGGGAACGCAGCCGTCTCCCGGCTTCAGGTGATGATCCAGTTGGAGGGCCTGACCGGAGCCGACTTGGTGGCCGCCTTCGTGGAGCGCCGGGTACTTCCCCTCCAAAGCCGGCCTCACATGATTTGTCAGATGAGCGGCCGCCTTGACCCATGCCGGCTGAGCACCAGGGAGATGCCTCATGCAGAGGTGTCTTATATGGTGAACTATATCTCCAACTTCAAGCTCGCCGAGGATTGGCGATACGGCAAGGAGCCGTACTGTCGCGCCAACCCTTCGCCCGTCGTAAGTTTTTCCTTCTTTTCTTCTGTTGGTAGCCAGCCTCATGATAGCCGGCCTCTGATCAGTTGGTTTTCCCTTAGCAGAACCCTCTCCTTCCGCCGACGACCGAGGCCGCAGGGGTAGAGCGCCAGCTCCTCCCCGACCGCACGGTAGACGATGTCGACATGGGGGCGGCCGCCATGGAAGACGCCATTGTGGGGGAAGGCAACGAGGCCGGAGGCGCGGGGCTCGGGGCCGGCTTCGAGGACTGGCCGGATGATGCCAAGGTCGAAGTCGCCCCGCGCCGCCAGCCGGCGCCTGATAATCAAGGCGCGAGCTCGTCTGCCGCGCCGGCTGCCTGCGGCGGCGCGCAGAAGCGCCGGGCCACGTCGATCCTCTTCGGCAGCTGGCCGAAGAAATCCAAGGCTTCCACAGCGGAGACCAAGCGAGATGAAGCGGCCGCAAAGGCAGCCCGCTTCCGCAAGGCGGTAAAACAGCCACAGGCGATCTCAGCGTAAGTCGTCGAATGCCTTGTATATATATTTTTCATTGTCCCTTTCGACCAAAACTCTTCTAAACCTTTCTTTGCTCGCCGGACAGGGCACCGCTTTCCCTTGAGCAGGGGCCGGGCGGCTCCATAGTCGGGCCGACTGGAGGGTCTTCAGACTCCTGTCGCGTGGATCACCGCACCGACCTTAGGGAGGCCACGGAGTGGAACGCACGGGAGGCGCGGAAGGAGCGGGAGGCGGCGGAGCGGAGGACCGCCCAGGCGGCGAAGGAGCAAGCCGACGCGGCGGCTAAGGCCTGGGCGGATGCGGCAGCCATGGAGACGGAGGCGGAGGCCTCGCACAACCCGCCTCCGCTGCTCGTCATTCCCCTCCGCGCCATGGCCCCCGACATCCCAGTGCTCCCGTCGGAGGAGGTCGACCGAGACCCGTTGGTGAGGGAGAGGAGGGAGGACTCCGTGATCTTCATGGAGAGGGCGCCGCCGGCAGCGCCGACCGGAGCGGGCCAAAGCGTCCAATCGGCCGCGGCGCCAGAGCAGCCGACCGAGGGCGAGCCGGAGGCAGGGGCCGGCCTCGAGGTGCAGCCGGCATCGCGCCGGCATGCAGGGGGTGGCGCCTCCGCGCCGGAACCGCACCAAGCTGCGGGCGCCGGCCAGACGGCGGAGGCCCTGGAGGCGGCCAGCACCAGCGCGTCCGAGTGGACCCCGAGCGGGGGGACGGGCGAGCTGAACGCGGCGGTCCAGGAGGTCCGGAGCCGGCTTCAAGGTCAGGCTGCCTCGCTGCAGCGATACACCCAAGAGTTCCTTGCGACTCGGGCCGTCATCCGGGTGAGTCTTCTGACTTGGGTTGTTTTGTTCTTTGATTTCTTCCGTGGGGGCGCGTCAGCGCACCCACTGGGTGTAGTCCCCGAGATTCGGGCCGACTGTTGTGTAGTCGGGTCAGATCTTCCTTGATGACTATCATATTCTCTACTCCTGTCTGATCTTCCAGGAGTATCAGAACCTCCATGCTACCGCCTTCAACTCCCAGGCTCAGGAGCTGGGCCGGAGAACCGAGGATCTGACCAGCAGCCGGAGTGCGTGCTTCGTTTCGTTCATCTCCCGTGGGGGCGTGTCAGCGCACCCACTGGGTGTAGTCCCCGAGATTCGGGCCGACTGCTGAGCAGCCGGGTCGGATCTTCCTTGACGACTTCTTCCTTATTGATTTTTCCTGTCTTCATGCTTGCAGGAGCCAATGCCGACTTGAGGGAGCAGCTCAGCGGGGCCCAGGCCGCCCTTTGCGCCAAGGAAGCCGAGTACAGCGCCTTGGTCCTAGAGCGTGACCGCTTGGCCAAGAAGTTGGCCGACCAGGAGGAGAGCCACAAGGCGGCCCTGAAGGAGGCGCGGGATAGCGAGGCCGCCCTGAGGGCCGAGTTCGAGACCGAAGCGGTGGGTTGGGCTGAGGCGAAGCAGGCACTGAGCGAGGGCTTCGGTCGTATCAAGGATCTGATCGATGGTAAGCCGCCTTCTTCATTCCTTGCTTGCCTCTTGATCCCTGATTTGTGTTCTGACTTGTGCTGCTTTTTGTTCTCCGTGCAGACTACTTTCCCTGCTACTCCGTCTTCGCCGCCCAAACCATCGAGGCCCATCACGAAGCGCGCCGGCAGGCGGGGGCTGAAGTCACGCCTGACGTGAGTCGGACGCTCGAGGAGCAACTCTTGGCAGTCCAAGCCCGGCTGCAGCCGGCTCACCGTATGCTCCGCCGCCTCTAGCGCGCCGGGGCGCAGTTGTTGGCCGTCCTCTGGCCAAGCGAGACGATTCCCCGCACCCCGAGTCGGACTACCGACTGGCTAGAGGTTGCGGTTGGCCGCTTCAAGGCCTGGAAGGCATCGGCGGCCTGGCTTGGAGCTGGGCGGGCGTTGGAGTTCGTCCGAGCCTGGTATCCGGGGCTGAACCTGGACCAACTGCGCACCTGGTGGCTGGAGGCTGACGCAGAGCTGGAGGAGGTGCGGCCGGCTATCGCTCAGCGCGCATCGATGATCGCCGAGTGCACTGACATCAGCGTCTTCGCTCCTGAAATTAATGATGACGGTGTTGCCCAGCCGGAGGAGTGGTTCGGGCTGGACCCGGCAGCGGGTGAAGACCCGGAGAGGAGGGCGAAGACGTTGAGCCGGCCGGTGAAGCGGCCAGCCAGCCTCAGCATGATCGTGCCTCAAGCAACAAGGCGTGTGCTAGCGTGCCCTCTGCGGGAGGCGGTGATCATGCCGAGGTTCGCCAGCCGTCCACTCCTCCAGCCGGCACTGCCGTCTCCACCGACCTGCCCGGCTCGTCAGTCGCTCCCCTGGCTTAATCTTCCATCCTTGTTTTTTCCTGCTTGTTGCCTTCTGAACAAAGTTATTAAGCTTTCGCAGTTCCAAACTATGTTGAATGCTGGCCTCTTGAAGGTCTTTTATGTAAATATTATTGTGTGCGTGTTTGGCTTCCATTTACGTATGCTTTTTGTCCTTAGGTTGTTTCCTTTGCCGCCTTCCCCTTTGGGGAGGTAAGTACTCGAGCTTTTTTAGACTGAAGTGAGGTAAATGGAAGCTGGCCGGCCGGCTACTCTGGTAGTCGGTCGGTGGTGGGAGAAAAACCGGCTTTTTTTATATTAGTCCGTTAGTCCCTAGCCGTTTTTCGTGTGGGCGTCCTTTCCTGCCTTTAACTCTTGCCAGCCGGACAGCCGGTTCTTCGAACTGCGACTTTTGGCAAGAGAAGGCTTGGGTGCCGGCACACTACTTATCTGACCGCGGGTAGGACTTCTAATATAACTCCAGGCGGCCAGTCCCCGGGCCGACTAGTCGAACCCGATGCCGGACGGAAAAAGTAAATGAAATGACAAGGTCATAAGCATGATACTCTTCATTCATAGATAAAAGATGGCAGTCCCCGAGCTCTCCTCGGGGGGCCTATTGTCTCATACTTAGTACAAAAGTTAGCGTAATACATACTGTATTTCAACTGTAAAATCTTCGGAGGAGGTTGGCGTTCCATGGTCATTCCGACTCCTTGCCGGAGTCGTCTCTCTTTCATGCCTTCGGCTTCTGCGCGTCGATTAGGTAGTAGGAGTCGTTGCCTAAAGCTCTGCTGATGACGAAGGGGCCCTCCCAAGGGGCCGAGAGCTTGTGCTGGCCGGCTGTTCGCTGGATCAGCCGGAGCACAAGATCTCCCTGTTCGAAGGATCTTAGCTTGACCTTCCGGCTGGTAGCGGCGCAAGCCCTACTGATAGATGGCGGACCGGCTGAGGGCTAACAGCCGACCCTCTTCCAGCAGGTCGATGCCGTCTTCTCGTGCTTCCTTGGCCTCCGCCTCCATGTACATGGTTACCCGAGGTGAGTCGAATTCGATGTCAGTTGGGATGACCGCCTCGGCACCATATACGAGAAAGAAAGGAGTGAAGCCGGTTGACTTGTTTAGGGTAGTGCGCAGACTCCAGAGGACGGCCGGCAGCTCATCGAGCCAACAGCCGGCCGAACGCTCCAGTGGTACGACTAGTCGGGGCTTGATGCCGGACAGGATGAGGCCATTGGCTCGCTCGACTTGGCCGTTTGACTGCGGGTGGGCAACAGACGCTAAGTCCAACCGGATGCCTTGCGTCGCGCAGAAACGTGCCAAGGCTCCCTTGGCGAAATTCGTGCCATTGTCGGTGATGATGCTATGGGGCACGCCATACCGAGTTGTTATATCTGCGATGAATGTCACGGCAGTCGGCCCATTCAGCTTCTTGATCGGCTTTGCCTCAATCCACTTGGTGAATTTGTCAACAGCGACAAGCAGATGTGTCATGCCGCCGCGCGCCGTCTTGAATGGGCCCACCATGTCCAGTCCCCAAACGGCAAAGGGCCAAGTGAGGGGAATGGTCTTGAGTGCTGAAGCCGGCATGTGTTGCTTGGAGCTGAAGAGTTGGCACCCTTTGCAATGTTTAACTAACTCCTTGGCGTCGTCCAAAGCAGTCGGCCAAAAGAAACCATGGCGGAAGGCTTTGGCGACGAGTGATCTTGAGGCCGCGTGGTGGCCACATTCTCCTTGGTGGATATCTCTGAGGATTGCGATGCCCTTCTCTTGCTCGATGCATCGCTGGAGGACTCCAGTGACACTGCGCTTTACGAGCTCTCTGTTGACGATTGTGTATGCTCCGGCTTGGCGTTGGACTTGTCTTGCCTCTGTTTCGTCAGCCGGCAGGTCTTGGTTTATTAGGAAGTTGAGGATGGACTGGGCCCATGATGGAGCCGCGACTTCTTCTATTGCCAACACGGCTACTGCAACCGGGGCGGGCGGGCTGGGTGGTGAAACGCTAGAGTCGGCCGCCGCCTGATGTGTTGGTGTAGTCCCCGGGCCGACTACCTCAGTCCCGGGCCGGGTGTGGCAGTCCCCGAGTCGGGCATAACTATGGAAGTCCCCGAGCCGCCTACTGACGTCCCGGGCCGACTATCGAAGTCCTCGGGTCACCTTCTTGGTTCTTCGAGCCGGACCCGGCCGCGTCGGGGTCAGGCGGCCCGAAGATGGAATCGGACTCTGGAGACGGCTTGATAGACGGCTTGAGGAGGCGTTGTAAAGAGACACCGGTTGGTATTGCTTGCCGGGTGGAGCCTATTCGAGCCAGGGCATCAGCTGGCTCGTTGTCGGCTCTCGGTACGTGGAGGAACTCGCATCCTTCAAAATACCCACTGATCTGCTGAACAAGGAAGCGGTAGCTTGCCATATTTGCGTCCTTGGCGTCCCAGTCACCGGATGATTGCTGGACCACCAAGTCCGAGTCGCCATAACATAGGATCCGGCGAATGCCGTGCTCTTTGGCAAGCCGGAGCCCGTGTATGAGTGCCTCGTACTCGGCCACATTGTTGGAGGCGGCAAAGTGAATTTGCAGCGTGTATCTGAGCTTGTCGCCTTTGGGAGAGGTGAGGACGATGCCGGCTCCCAAGCCGGTGCGCATCTTGGACCCATCGAAGTGCATGCGCCAATGAGTGGAGTCGGGAGCCGGCGGTAGGTACTTGGTCTCGGCCCAGTCGACGAGGAAGTTGGCGAATGCCTGGGACTTGATGGCGGTGCGAGACTGGTAGAAGATCGTGTAAGAGGCCAGCTCGATGGCCCATTTCGCCACCCGTCCAGATGCATCCCGAGTGCCTATGATCTCGGCAAGCGGGGCGGTGCATACGACCGTGATGGGATGCTCTTGGAAGTAGGGCTTCAGCGTCTTGGCGGCGAAGTACATGCCATAGCACATCTTCTGGTAGTGCGGGTAGTTCTGCTTCGAGGCAGACAGTACCTCGCTCAAATAGTACACCGGCCTCTGGACCGGCTGGGCTCGGCCCTCTTCTGGGTGTTGGACTACGATGACGGTGCTAACCACCCGGCTGGTTGCGGCAATGTAGAGGAGCATGGGCTCTTTCTCAGTCGGCGCCGCCAGGACCGGTGGTGTGGCCAGCATCTTCTTCAGCTCGTGAAAAGCTTGGTCGGCTTGGTCATCCCACTCGAAGTGAGTGGTCTTCTTCATGAGGCGGTACAAGGGGAGAGCTTTCTCTCCGAGCTGGCTGATTAAGCGGTTCAGGGAGGCCAAGCACCCGGTAAACTTCTAGACGTCTCGAAGTTTGGTGGGAATCGCCATTCTCTCAATGGCCTTGATCTTCACCTGGTTGCATTCGATGCCGCGTTCGGAGACCAGGAAGCCTAGGAGCTGGCCGGCTGGCACTCCGAACATGCATTTCTCGGGGTTGTGCTTGATTTGGAACCGGCGTAGGTTCTCAAATGTTTCTTTGAGGTCTTCCAGCAAGGTACCGCGCTTCTCCGTCTTCACCACAATGTCGTCTACGTAGACGTGGGCATTTCTGCCGAGCTACTTGAGGAGGCACTTCTGCATGCAATGCTGAAAAGTGGCACCAGCATTTCTCAAGCCGAATGTCATAGTCAGGTAGCAGAAGGCTCCAAATGGCGTGATGAAGGCGGTCTTCAGGTGGTCAGTCGGATCTAACTTTATCTGGTGGTATCCTGAGTAAGCACCCAAGAAACTCAACAGCTCGCATCCGGCCATGGAGTCTATCACTTGGTCAATCCTCGGCAGGGCAAAGGGATCTTTGGGGCAGGCCTTGTTGAGGCTCGTTTAATCTATGCACATGCGCCACTTATTGTTCTTCTTTAATACGAGGACTGGGTTGGCAAGCCACTCTGGAAAGAAAACTTCCATAATGAAGCCGGCTGCCAGAAGCCGAGCTATCTCCTCTCCCACAATCCTTCTTTTCTCCTCCGACAGTCGGCGGAGGGGTTGTTTGACTGGTTTTGCGTCTTCTCGGACATGTAGTTTGTGCTCGGCTAATTCCTTCGGAACACCCGGCATGTCCTTGGGGGACCATGCAAAGATGTCCCGATTCTCACGGAGGAAATCGGCGAGCTCGCCTTCCTATTTGTTGTTTAGGTTTGCCCCGATGACGGCAAACCTCTCTGGGCGCTCGGGGTCAAGAGGTATCTTCTTCGTCTCCTTGGCCGGCTGGAAAGATCCTTGGGCATCATACTCCTTGGGATCGGGGGACAGGGCCGACTGCTTGCCGGCCATGGCCACGACCCGGTCCAACATCTTCTTCTCTTCGGCAATCACAAGGGACTCGGCCAGCCGGCTGCTGGCTGTTGCGCACTCGGAAGATTTCTTGTAATCGCCGGCTATGGTGATGATGCCCTTGGTGCTCGGCATCTTCATCTTGAGGTATGCATAGTGGGGAACTGCCATGAACCTGGCCAAGGCAGGTCGGCCAAGCAATGCATGGTAGGGGCTCTCCAGGTCCACCACTTCAAACCAGATCGCTTCCCGGTGGAAATGCTCCTTGTCCCCAAAGAGTACATCAATCTTGATCTTGCCAATGGGGGCGCAGGTCAGGTCGGGTACGATGCCATGGAACACTGTCCGAGTAGGCATGAGTTGCTTTATCTTGACGTTCAGCTTCTCCAGGGTGTCACGGTATAAGATGTTGATGCTGCTCCCGCCGTCTATCAACACGCGGGAGAAATAGGCGGCACGTGTGTCCGTTGCAAGGGTGGCATCCAGAACCAACGCATAAGAGCCGGGAGATGGCATCACCTCTGGGTGGTCGGCCCGGCTCCAGCTGATAGGTTTTTCTGACTAGTGCATGTGCTCGGCAGGGTTGGCAGCGACCATGCTGACTTCCTGGTGCTCTCGGCGTTTGCTGTGCCGGTCTTCGGGTTGGCTTGTAAAGATGACATAGGCGGCATGCTCGTCGGGGAACTCATCATGCACGGCTCCGACTGCGGGCCGAACGGTCGGCGGCTGCGGAGCCGGAGGCGGAGGACCGGCAAGCGGAGGCGGTGCGAGCCCTTTGCCTTTGGAGATTCGGGTGAGCCAATGGCACTTCCGGGTTGTGTGGTTAGACGGCTTCGCGCCGCTGTGGAACTTGCACGGGGCGTCGAGAGTTTGCTCGTAGGAGAAGGTTGGCTGCCAAGCCGGCCTGCCGCCCTTGGGTTTCTTGGGCGCGGGACGCCCTTCGGGCGGTTCGTCTTCGACTGTGGCCACCTGCCGACTAGCGGGAGGCGGCGCGGGGCCCTTGCGCTTGTGGTCGTTCGGGTGTGGGCGTCGGCCAGAATCCCCAGCCGGTGTCTTGGGCGCCGGGTTGAGTACTTTCCCGGACGCGTCTACCCGGAGCTCGGTCTTCATTGAGGAGTCGGCGGTGGCGTACTTGTCCGCTATGTCCAGAAGCTCGTCGAGGGTAGTCGGCTCGTCGCAGAGAAGCTTGTGCTTGAGGAGGGTGCCTTCTCGGCACCCGGCAGTGAAGTATTCTATGGCTTGCACCTCGTGCACCCCCTCGCAAGAGTTGCGGATCTCGGCCCAACGCGTGAGGTAGTCGCGAGTAGACTCGGCGGGGCCTTGTACGCACAAGGAGAGCTGTCTGGGCTTGGGAGCCCGCTTGTAGGTGCTGGTGAAGTTGCGGACGAAAGTTTCTGTGAAATCTAGCCAGCTATTGATGCTGTATGGCTTGAGGCTGTTGAGCCAGGTCCGCGTCGTGCCTTGCAGCATGAGGGGCACGTATTTCATGGCAACGCGCCTGTTGCCGTTGGCTATGCTAACCGCCGTGGAGTAATCGATCAACCAATCTTCCGGCTTCATGGAGCCGTTGTACTTGGGCGTGTCTCTTGGGAGCGAGAACCCTTTGGGGAAGGGCTCGTCGCGGATGCAGGGGCCGAAGCAAGGCGGACCGACATCGTCTTCTTCTTCCAGCGCCAGGCGGTCGATCCGATGGCAGGCATCATTTTTGCCGACTCCTTCGCGGCGACCCAGCCGGCTGCTAAGAGTCGGATGCGCAACAGGCGGCGGGGTGGGATATCTCTCTCCACGGGGCCGAGGCGGAGGCGGGTTGCCTCGCCACTCCACGGCTCGGGGGTGGCCTTCTGCGTCTCGCTCGATGGAGATTCGGGTTTGGCTTCGGCTGGTAGCCGGCTCTTTCTCACGCCGCGCGCGGTCTCTACCCGTAGTCGGCGTCCGGGATGTCGGCGTGGGGTAGGGCTTTCCGCGCGGGCGTCGGCTTCGTGCCGCTGCGCGGCTGCATCGATTAGCTGCTGGATGCCTCGGGTCATGTGGGGGAGTTCTTCGGCCCCCAGTCCGTCTAGCTCGTCTATGGCCGCCTGGGCGGCGCGCAGGTTCTCGAGTGGAGTGGCGTAGACTGGGCGGTCGACTCCTAACGTGTCGGCGACGACAGCGCCGCGCTGTCTGACAACGCCGACCCGGCTGGGCCCGCCTGGGAGCGGCGTGCCAAAGGCAGCGCGGTCGGCCTCGCGTCGGTGGGCCTCAGCGAGGCGTCTCATGGAGACCAACTTCCGGCCCTCCGCGAGGAGGGTGAGGCGGCAAGCTTCCAGTGCTTCAGCGTCGGCATTGGCCGGGAGGGGGATGGACAAGTCGTGGACTGCCGCGTGCAGGGCGTCGTGGGCGCTCTCGTCAGCAGCGCCGCCGTGGCCGATGACCATCACCTCAGTGGTGGCAGCGTCGTAGCCATCGGCCTAAGGAAGCGGGTCATTGTAGATCGTGACGTCGGTGGGGAAGGTGTCGAATGAGGCCGTGTCGGAGTCGACAGGCATCGGATCGGTGGAACCAACCGACTCCAAGTCCACAGCAGGCTCGCCCGAGACATGGAGCTGGCCGAGGAGGTTGGCGAGGTGGTCGGTGCCTGCGTCGGAGGCGAGCTCATCGGAGATGAGGGTCTTGTCGAGGAGATCAGCGAGGCCGCTCGCTGCGCAGACGTTGGTGACGCCTTGCAGCGCATCGTGGCAAGCGCCATTGGGTGTGCCGGGCTGGCTACGCTCGCGGGGAAGGAAGAAGGTTCCCGTCCAGTACAGGTCTCCGGATGACGGTGCACCTGGCCCCACGGTGGGCGCCAAATGTCGGGTGGTAGGTGCGACATATGCCAACGGGTGGCTTATCATTGTGGGAGCCAGTAAGACGTCGCCGGTGCCTGGAAGCGGGATGAGGCGAAGACATGCACGCCGGCGAATCGTACCCAGCTTCGGGGCTCTCCGCGGAGATAACACCCCTACTGCTGCTCTGCGGGGTCTCCGCGTGATCACTAGATGAATAAGTAGCTACATGATGCTCCTTGAGCTGTTTGGCGAGAGGAGGAAGAAGGGCTCTGCCCGCTCTCTTCTCCTCCCTATGTGGTGTTTTGAACTAGCAGGGATCAACCCTTTGCATGGGTGTCCCGGGGGGTTTATATAGGCCTACCCTCCGGGCGTACAATGGTGATCCGGCTGGACGTGGGGCCCAGCCGTCTGTGTCTATGCTCGCCGGCTTCCGCGCCGATTGCTGGGGCCCGCCGACTGGTGGGTCCCGCCGGCTGCCGGCTCCTTGGTCGACAGGCAGGCCCCACTGTCTAGGGCCTTGTCGGTGGCTGTTTACTGTTGCTCAATCCTGATGATGAGGGCTTCGCCGAGGTGGGCGTGGCTACAGTGCCGCCGTCCGGCGGGTGATCACTATAGCCTCACCGCGTCTTGTCTCCTTAATGGGGCGTCTCCTTCGAGGGGGTAGCAAGCCGGCTGTGGAGAGCCGGCCCGGTCTTGGGCCGACTGGGGGAGGCCGGGCCGCCTTCGGGTGTCTCTCTGCCTGAAGGGGTCCACCGCCCGTGGGCCACTCTGGCAGCCCGTCGTGGATGACATCAGGGTCGTCGTGGCAACAGTGCCGCGCCGGACGGGTCATGGCCACCCGTACGGCACATAGTGCCAGGCGTGCTCCGGGATTCGGGGGTGGCCAGCCTTACTGTAGCCACGCCCTGTCACATCGCCGTTATGTGGGTGCAGACTTCAAGCGTACGATCTTGACCGCTTTATGGGAGCCGGCTTCTTGGAGTCGGCCTTCTCGCAGCCGGCTCCTCGGAGCCGGCCCTCCCACGGCTTTCTTCACGAAGGCTGAAGTCGGGCCGCCTTCCGATAGTCGGTCGGGGACCTCGCCGGCGAGGGGAAGGCGGCCCCATGTCTTGGATTCTTGAGGGCCGGATGGGCTCGTAATTTTTTCAGAAGGGCCAGGGGGAGCCGGCTTGGCTACCCATGGTTATTTCCTGCGACACTCTGTTTGGACCAACACTCAGAGGAGCACTGGACCGGGGGGGTTAAATAAAGATGACTCTTGGGCTCCGGAAGCCCAAGGGGAAAAGAGGCTAGGTGGAAAATGGTAAAACCAAGGTTGGGCATTGCTGGAGGAGTTTTATTCAAGGCGAACTATCAAGTGGTTCCCATTATAACCCAACTGTGTAAGGAACGCAAAATCCGGGAACATAACAACGTTATGACGGAAACTAGGGCGGCAAGAGTGGAACAAAACACTAGGCAAAAGGCCGAGCCTTCCACCCTTTACCAAGTATATAGATGCACTAATTAAATAATAGATATTGTGATATCCCAACAAATATCCATGTTCCAAACATGGAACAAGCTCCAATCCTCACCTGCAACTAACAACGCTATAAGAGGGGCTGAGCAAAGCGGTAACATAGCCAAACAATGGTTTGCTAGGACAAGGTGGGTTAGAGGCTTGGCTTAACAATATGGGAGGCATGATAAGCAAGTGGTAGGTATGGCAGCATAGGCATAGCAAAAGAGCGAGCAACTAGCAAGCAAAGATAGTAGTGATTTCGAGGGTATGGTCATCTTGTCTGAGATCGCGCAAGGAAGAAGAACGAGTCCATGAAGAAGACAAACGGACGTAGTCGAACGGGTCCTCACAAACGCGACATTATCGGAACCAACCCGAAGAAGCAACACCGGAAAGAAGCACACCACAAAGTAAACAACCAACACATGAACATGGTATGATATGCGGGATGCGGTATGTGATGCATATGCAAGATTTGCAAAGGAATGATTGAACCTGGCCTCAACATGGAAATACAAGAGTTCCACTGGAAAGATGAGGTGATTTCGGTTGAAATCGATATAAAGATCACCGGAATCGGATACACGGTTTGGAAAAGTCAAGCAAAACAAATATGGCATCGGTGTGCGATAATCAGCAAGTAACCAACTAAATGCATCAAGATAAATATGCTACAACACTCAAACATGACAACAAGATACATGGCAGGGATCCACTCATGATGCTTGACAAAAGATGAAGACTGAGCTACGGCTAATTCATCCATTAACAGGTTCAAACAAGCATGGCAAAAGTGCAAATGATAACAGGTTTCAGACTTAGTGAAATTAACACAATTCTGGGATTTATCATCAGGAAGCATACTTTAGAGCATGAAAACTACATGCTACAGTAACATATCATGGCAAAGAAAGGCATGACATGAAGCTACTCAAAGCATTTAACAAAAGTCCCTTAGTGACCTTGAGCCAAAAGGGATCATAAAATACAATTGCAAGCATGTAAACACGGCAAAAACAAAAACAGATTCAGACTTAGTGAAAAACTGGAGCATGCAAAAACAGTTAACGAGTAGGCATGTTTACAAGCTCGATGCACCCACTACAGAGCATGTCATGACAAACTAAGAATACACCCATCAAGAATACATAGCATAGAAGCTAGACATCGCAAGAACAAAAACATATCATGCACGGATCAATAGCAACATCCTCGGCAAAATCGCTAAACATGTCAACAATCTACCAGGATTCACTTTATAGCAAAAGTAGATCCCGATTGACTCAAGCTAGGATGCTCGATAAATGAAAACAAAGACATGGATGGATAGAGCACCACAATATTAACAAAACATCCTTAGTGATCATCATCAAAAGAGGCACGGATCACTAGGAAACAACATGAACATATGGCATAATAACAAAAATAGGACAAGGACTTAGAGAAATTCTAAGTCCCTGAAATCAGCATTACCGATTACGCTACTTTGCAAGCTTGTGCTAGTCACCAAAAATATCACAAAAATACATGGCAAGCACCTCTGTAAAGATGGCATAGCATTTAACAAAACACATGTAGAGCTCAGGATCATAGCATGCACACATTAATCATGGCAAAAATGACAAAAGGCCATTTGCCGAAACAGATCGGACAAATTCATCACGTAGCCCTCTTCCAACAGCATTTCGGGCACCAAGATGAGCTCAAATGAAAATGATGCAATGAGATGAAATTATGTACTCGTCGAGACGAACATTTTGATATGCTACACGCTCAAAACAGAGCCACGGTGAGGGAGTTATGACATGATGAAAAATGCAAAATAAAACTGGGATCTGGGGACTTGGTGAGATTTTACCCTGCAGAAAGTCAACGGGCCGGATCTGGAGCTGGGCCTGCTCTGGCGCGCTGTGCTGGGCCAGGGAGCTGGGCCGGCCCATGCGGTAGGTCAACAGAGCCGAGAGGGGACGGCTGGGTCGGGCTCCTCCCGATCCATGGCGGCGGCGGCGCTGGAAGACTCCGGCGGGGTGCGGCGAGGTCCGCGGTGGCTGGTGAAGACGTTCGCTGGCGGCAGCGAAGGCCGGAGCAGCAGGGCGACCACGGGCGAGCTCGGGCGACGGGCTTCGGTGGTGCTCGCGCGGAAGCCGAGTTCGGTGGGAGGCGCGCGGTGGTGTAGAAGCTTGACAGCAGCGGCAGCTCGCCGGAGAAAAACGAGAAGCGGCGCGATGGCGGGGAGGCACACGGCGGCGTAGATCCGGCGGGGGTGGAGCTTTGGAGCGGGAGGCGGATCGAGATCCAGGCGGCGGTTCGGGCCGGGCGGAGCGTACGGCGACGAGGAGACGGCGGAGCGGGCTGGCGCGCTTGGCGATGGAGACCGCCGGCGACGACCTTGGGCGGCGGCGCAGCCACACCGGCGCGGGAGGCGACGAGGGGTGAGCGGCGTGCGGTAGGAGGACGATGGCTCGAGGAGGCGCGGGAGAAACCGGGCCGCCAGGGCCCGCGGCGGGCTCGCCGGACCGCGCGGGAGGAGGTGGCCGGCAGAGCCACGTGGCGGCCCAGGAGAGGCTGGAAGCGGCGGCGCGGGGACGAGCGGACATGTCCGTTCGGCAAGGTTGTGTCCGGCGGCGCAGAGAGAGTTGGATCTAGGGTTTCGGGGAAAAGATCCGAAAACGAAAATGAAGGGGTCTATTTATAGAGGTAGAGGGAGCTAGGAAGCTCCAAATGAGGTGCGGTTTGCGGCCACGCGATCGTGATCGAACGACCGAGATGATAGAACAGGTTTAGGTGGGTTTTGGGCCACTTTGGAGAGGTGTTGGGCTGCAACACACACGAGGCCTTTTTGGTCCCTCGGTTAACCGTTGGAGTATCAAACAAAGTCCAAATGGTACGAAACTTGACAGGCGGTCTACCGGTAGTAAACCAAGGCCGCATGACAAGTATCGGTCCAAACCGAGAACGTTTAATACCCGCACACGAAAAGAGGTAGAAAGGGACACCGGGTGACATAGGAGCGCCGTATTGCAAAATGGACAACGGGAAAAATGCTCGGATGCATGAGACGAACATGTATGCAAAAGAAATGTAGATGATGACATGATATGCAATGCATGACACGCAAGCAATGACAAGGCAAACAACAACGAATAACTGGAGGACACCTGGCACATCAGTCTCGGGGCGTTACAACACTCCACCACTATGAGAGGATCTCGTCCCGAGATCTAGAATGGCACCGGAGGGACACCGGAAGAGAAAGAGGAGAGGTAAAGCTAAGTTGCTTCTTTGACAAACGATTGAAACCACGAGCCTTGAAAAGGTTAAGCCATTGAAAGAAGAATGCATCGAAGAAGAACAAAGTTGAAAAACCTCCGTTAGAAAAGAGGAACAAGGAACATTACAAGATCCTTGTAGGTTGAAAGATTAAAGAAAAGGATTGCAATGGACAAGTACATGCAAACACTCCGATAAAAACAAGATGTACAAGGATCGATAAGGATCAATTATGACGCCACTCCGGTTAAAACAAGATAGAGAAGGAATAAGAATGATATAATTTGGGCAGCACTCCGACTGAAAATGGAAGGAATTGAATATGAACTTGACAAAACAAGATGATGGGTCGAAGAGAGCAGCATCACAATGCTTCCGGAAGAAAAGAGAGAATGGAATGGAATGAATGGAGGAGAAAACAAGATCTTGAGAGAGCACGCTCGAAATATCTGCTAGAACGGAGTTGTTAGGTTAACAACAACTAAAAATGATAAGGTTGATATGGTCTTATGGAATACATCTCAAATTATGAGGTGACAACCTGCCACTCACGGCAAAAGATCAAGTGCTCCGTATCACCGTCCGCTCTCGGAGGTCACGTGCAACAAGTGCCAATAGAAGGGTCACTATGCCAACAAATGCTTCAATCAGAGGCGCCTCCCTCCTCCTCCTGTGAGATCGGCAAGTACCGTAGTGGTCAAGCATAACCCCAAGCATGCCAAGGTCAACTTGTTGAACACAGCTTAGGCAAAGGACTCACCAGATGTGATTATGGGTAACCTTCATGTTAACGATGTTCTTGCACAAGTTCTTTTTGACACTGGTGCATCACTTTCTTTTATTTCAAGACCATTTGTTGCCAAGCATGATTTTGTGACCGAAAGGATTCCTTTCCTGTTGAAGATTGTGTCCCTGGGCAAGCAAATGACATCTAACAATTGCGTCCCGGATGTTACTATCACGTTGGGCGACTACAAGTTTCTATCCTCTAACTCGGATATTGATCTTATTCTTGGAATGGACTGGCTTTCTAAGCACAAGGCTCAGCTTGATTGTGCCGCCAGGAAGATTCAATTGACTCATTCGTCTAAGGATGTAATTGTCTTTGCCGCTAATGACGATACCATCCGTCTGTTTTCTCTCAATGAGAAGGGTGAACTGGATGCCATCTCTCAAATTCCAGTCATTTGCAATATCAAGAGGTCTTTCCAGAAGAGCTTCCAGGAATGCCTCCGCACCGGCCAGTGGAATTCGTCATCGATCTTGAGCCTAGCATGGAACCTGTTTGCAAACATCCTTACAAGCTTGGACCTGAAGAGTTGAAGGAGCTGAAGAAGGAACTCGATAATCAAGAGCGAATGGGTCTCATCCGACCTAGTTCTTCTCTGTGGGGTTGTGGAGTTCTTTTTGTGAAGAAGAAGGATGGAATGGACTGACTTTGTGTTGACTACCGTCCATTGAACAAGAAGACTATAAAGAACAAGTACCCACTTCCCAACATCAACGAGCTGTTTGAACAACTCAAAGGTGCTCAAGTATTCTCCAAGGTTGATCTCCGTATGGGCTATCACCAGATTCGAATTCGTGAGCAAGATATCCCCAAGATGGCATTCATAACAAGCTATGGTTCATATGAATACAATGTCATCTCTTTTGGCCTCGTCAACGCTCCTCCGACTTTCTCTCGCATGATGAACTTCATTTTCAACCCCTACACAAATGACTTCGTCTTGGTCTACCTCGATGACATTTTGGTCTTTTCCAAGAACAAGGAAGATCATACCAAGCACTTGCGTTTGGTGCTGGAGAAGCTCAAAGAACATAAGTTCTATGCCAAGTTTTCAAAGTGCGAGTTTTGGCTCGATGAGGTTCTCTACCTTGGGCATATCATTTCTGCCAAGGGCATAGCGGTGAATCCTGAGAAGGTGTCTGCAATTGTGAATTGGGAACCACCTCAGAACGTGAAGCAACTCCGCAGCTTCCTTGGTCTCGCAAGCTACTATCGAAGGTTCGTTGAGAACTTTTCAAAGATCACGAAGCCTCTTTCCAACCTTCTCCAGAAGCACGTGAAGTACGTTTAGTCTCCTGAATGTGACATCGCTTTCAACACCTTGAAAGAGAAATTAGTCACTGCTCCAGTTCTGACTCCTCCTGATGAATCCAAACCGTTCGAGGTCTTCTGTGATGCCTCTCTTCAAGGTCTTGGTGCAGTGTTGATGCAAGAGAAGAAAGTTTTGGCTTATACTTCTCGCCAGTTGAAGCCCAATGAGAAGAACTACCCCACTCATGACCTCAAGTTGGCGGCAGTTGTGCATGCTCTTTTGACTTGGAGACATCTCTTATTGGGAAGAATAGTGGACATCTTCACTGACCACAAGAGTCTCAAGTACATCTTCACTCAGCCTAATCTCAACCTCAGGCAGACTCGTTGGGTCAAAATGATTCAAGAGTATAATCCGAGAATCGAATATACTCCAGGCAAGGCCAATGTAATTGCTGACGCATTGAGCAGGAAGGCTTACTGCAACAGTTTGATTCTCAAGCCTTACCAACCCGAGCTTTGTGAAGCTTTCCGCAAGCTCAATCTGCCAGTTGTTCCTCAAGGTTTCCTCGCCAACCTTCAAGTCTCTCCTACTTTGGAAGATCAGATTCGCGAGGCTCAACTTCTTGATGCTATGGTGAAGAAGGTGAAGATTGGGATTGCCAAGAGTCAACCCAAGTACAAGTGCTATCGCCTTGATGACAAGGATACTTAATTCTTCGAGGATCGCATTGTTGTGCCTAAAGGAGACCTTCGTAAAGTCATTATGAACGAGGCTCACAATTCACTCCTCTCCATCCACCCTTGGAGCACAAAGATGTACCAGGACCTCAAGCAGGCGTATTGGTGGACTCGAATGAAGCGCGAGATTGCTCAGTTTGTGAATGAATGTGATGTCTGCAGAAGAGTGAAGGCAGAACACCAACGACCAGCTGGTCTCCTCGAACCTCTTGCCATTCCAGAATGGAAGTTTGACCACATTGAGATGGACTTCATGACGGGATTTACAAAGTCTAAGCGTGGCGATGATGCTATATTCGTTGTCGTCGACAAACTCACTAAAGTGGCTCACTTTCTGCCTATCAAAGAGTCTATCATAGCAACTCAATTGGCAGAGCTTTATACCTCTCGGATTGTCTCTCTGCAAGGCATTCCGCAGTTGATTTCTTCAGATCGTGGCAACATCTTCACCTCGAAGTTTTGGGATTCTTTTCAGAAGGCCATGGGCACCAACATCCATTTCAGCACAGCTTTTCATCCTCAAACTAGCGGCCAAGTCGAGCGTGTCAATCAGATTCTTGAAGATATGCTCGGGGCTTGCGTTATATCTTTCGGTATGAAGTGGGAAGATTGTCTTCCATATGCCGAGTTCTCCTACAACAACAGCTTTCAAGCGAGTTTGGGCAAGGCCCCATTTGAAATTCTCTATGGCAGGAAGTGTCGTACTCCTCTTAACTAGTCAGAGACTGGTGAACGTCAACTTCTTGGAAATGACTTGATCATAGAGGCAGAAGAGATGTGCAAAGTCATTTGTGATAACCTCAAAGCAGCGCAATCGCGCCAGAAGAGCTACTATGATAGTAAGCATCGTGATTTGGCTTTCGAGATCGGAGACCATGTTTACCTCCGCGTCTCTCCAATGAAAGGTACTCGTCGCTTCGGTGTCAAAGGGAAGCTTGCCCCTAGATACGTGGGCCCTTTGAAGATCGTCAGCAAGAGAGGTGATCTCGCCTCTCAACTCGAGCTTCCTTCCAACTTTGCAAATGTGCACGACGTGTTCCATGTCTCTCAGCTCCGCAAGTGCTTCAAGACCCCTGACCGCACCGTCAACTTCGAAGACATTGATCTCTAAGAAGACCTTTCTTATCGTGAGCACCCAGTTGCTATTCTTGAAGAAACTGAGCGCAAGACTCGCAACAAGTCAATCAAATTCCTCAAAGTCAAGTGGTCACACCATTCCGACCGTGAAGCCACCTGGGAACGTGAGGATCACCTCCGTTCTAAGTACGCGGCGTTTTTCCAGTCCTAGATCTCGGGACGAGATCCTTTCGTAGTGGTGGAGTGTTGTAATACCCCCG
The DNA here is from genome assembly GCF_056163025.1 of Triticum urartu. NCBI lineage: Eukaryota > Viridiplantae > Streptophyta > Magnoliopsida > Poales > Poaceae > Triticum > Triticum urartu. Next base: position 288,194,930 of record NC_141878.1, on the reverse strand, counting down.
ATGTAATTTACCTTATATGTATCCCAACTCTTGCCGTTTCTGGCCTAAGTTATTTTATTTTCTCCATTGTTGGGTTTTTGTCTCCGTGTGTTGTTGTCTTTGTCATGCATCTCATGTCATGTCATCATGTACATTGCATTTGCGTACGTGTTCATCTCATGCATTCGAGCATTTTCCCCGTTGTCCGTTTTGCATTCCGGTGCTCCTATGTCCTCCGGTGGTCCTTTCTACCTTTTTTCATGTGTGGGGGTTAAACATTTCCGGATTGTACCGAGACTTTCCATGCGGCCTTGGTTTACGACTGGTAGACCGCCTGTCAAGTTTTGTGCCATTTGGACTTCGTTTGATACTCCAACGGTTAACCGAGGGACCGAAAAGGCCTCGTTGGTGTTGCAGCCCAACACCCTTCTAATTTGGCCCAAAACCCACCAAAAACCCTTCCATCATCTAGAGCATTCGATCACGATCGCATGGCCGAAAACCATGCTCAATTTGGAGCCTCCTAGCTCCTCCTACCTATAAAACTAGGTCTCCCCCGAAATTATCGGATCTTCCACCCCCAAACCCTAGTCCTTTCTCCATCCGCGCGCCGGACGTGTCCGGTCCGCGCCGGACACATCTCCGCTGGCGCCCGCAGCCAACTGGGGGCCGCCACGTGGCGTGCCGCCAGCCGCAGCCAAGCCGGCCCGCTCGGCCCGCTGCGAGCCCCTGCGGCCAGGGTCTCCTCCGCCGCCGCCCGGGTCTCCTTCTTCCTCCAGCGCCGCCGCCGACTACGCCCACCGCGCTGCCCGCCGCCCACAAGTTCGCCGGCGACCGCCGCGGGACGCCGACCGACGTCGCCGCCACACCGGACCGCCGCCCCGCCGCCTCTTCGTCGCCGCCCGGGTCCGCTCGCCGCCGCCAAGTCCGCTCTGGCGCCGCCCAAGTTCAACTCCGGCCGGCCCCTGCTCCTCCCGGACTCCTCCGTCAAGTCCGGACGCTGTCGCCCCCATTTTTGGCGACGAACTCCGGCGACTCCCGATCTGCTACAGTGCCCGCGCCGGATCCAGATCTAGTCAAATCCCCTTGGTTGACTTCTTCCCCGAACCCTAATTTTTTTTCAAACTTTGGTATGTTATAACTCTACATCCGTAGCTCCGATTCGTGCGTGTGGCATATCGAAATATTGGTCTCAACGAGTGCATCATTTCATCTCATTGCGTCATTTTCATTTGAGCTCATCTTGATGCCCGAAAAGCTATTGGAAGAGGGATATATGATGAATTTCGCAGATCTGTTTCAGCAAATGGCATTTTGTCATTTTTGCCATGTTTAATGTGTGCATGCTATGATCCTGAGATCTACATGTATTTTGTTATATGCCATGCCATCTTTACAGGGGTGCTTGCCATGTATTTTTGTGATATGTTTGGTGACTAGGACAAGCTTGCAAAGTAGCGTAATCGGTAATGCTGATTTCAGGGACTTGGAATTTTTCCAAGTCCTTGTCCTGATTTTGTTGTTATGCCATATGTTCATGTTGTTTCCTAGTGATCCGTGCCTCTTTTGAGGATGATCAGTAAGGATGTTTTGTTAACATTGTGGTTCTGTATCCATCCATGTCTTTTTTTGTATTTATGGAGAAACCTAGCTTGAGTCAATCGAGCTCTACTTTTGCTATAAAGTGATTCCTGACAGATTGTTGGCATGTTTAGCAATTTTGCCAGGGATGTTGCTATTGATCCGTGCATGATATGTTGTTGTTCTTGCCATGTCTAGCTCCTATGCCATGTCTCCTTGATGGGTGCGTGATTCTTTTGTCATGCCATGCTCTGTAGTGAGTGCATCGAGCTGGTAAACATGCCTACTCGTTAACTGAATTGCATGCTCCAGTTTTTCACTAAGTCTGAATCTGTTTATGTTTTTGCCATGTTCACATGCTTGCAATTGTATTTTCTGATCCCTTTTGGCTCAAGGTCACTAAGGTACTTTTGTTAAGTGCTTTGAGTAGCTTCATGGCATGCCTTACTTTGCCATGTTAATTTCCTGTAGCATGTAGTTTTCATGCTCTAAAGTGTGCTTCCTGATGATAAATTCCAGACTTGTGTTAATTTCACTAAGTCTGAAACATGTTATCATTTGCACTTTTGCCATGCTTGTTTGAGCCTGTTAATGGATGAATTAGCAGTAGCTCACTGTTCATCTTTTGTCAAGCATCATGAGTGGATCCCTGCCATGTATTTTGTTGTTATGTTTGAGTGCTGTAGCATATTTATCTTGACGCATTTAGAGCCGGTGCCATATTTGTTTTGCTTGCCATTTCCAAACCGTGCATCCGATTCCGGTGATCTTTATATCGATTTCAACCGAAATCACCTCACCTTTCCAGTGGCACTCTTGGAATTCCAAGTGGAGGCCAGGTTCAATCATTCCTTGTCAAATCTTGCATCATGTTGTTTGAGCACTACACCTGGTTGATTGTGTTCCGTTTGCTTGTTGTTCTTGTTTGGGTAGAGCCGGGAGACGAGTTCATGAATGAGGAGCCCGTTGAGTTCTCTTACGAGGATCAAGTCAACTCTGACAACTTTGCAGGCAAGATGATCATAACCTCGAAATCACTTCTATCTTTGCTTGCTAGATGTTCGCTCTTTTGCTATGCCTATGCTACGATACCTACCACTTGCTTATCATGCCTCCCAAATTGCCATGTCAAACCTCTAACCCACCATATCCTAGCAAACCATTGATTGGCTATGTTACCGCTTTGCTCAGCCCCTCTTATAGCGTGCTAGTTGCAGGTGAAGATTGGAGATCGTTCCTTGTTGGAACATTGTTTATTGCTGGGATATCACTATATTATCTTGTTATCTTAATGCACCTATATACTCGGTAGAGGGTGGAAGGCTCGGCCTTTTGCCTAGTGTTTTGTTCCACTCTTGCCGCCCTAGTTTCCGTCATATCGGTGTTATGTTCCTGGATTTTGCGTTCCTTACGCGGTTGGGTTATAATGGGAACCCCTTGACAGTTCACCTTGAATAAAACTCCTCCAGCAATGCCCAACCTTGGTTTTACCATTTGCCACCTAGCCTCTTTTTCCCTTGGGTTTCCGGAGCCCAAGGGTCTTCTTTATTTAAACCCCCCAGGCCAGTGCTCCTCTAAGTGCTAGTCCAAACAGAGCCACTTGCAGCGCCACCTCGGGGAAACTTGAGGGTTGGTTCTAGTTGTACGTAGTGTTCATCTGAGTGTGCCCTGAGAACGAGATATGTGCAGCTCCTATCGGGATTTGTCGGCACATTCGGGCGGTGTTGCTGGACTTGTTTTACCATTGTCGAGGATGTCTTGTAACCGGGATGCCGAGTCTGATCGGAATGTCTCGAGAGAAGGAATATCCTTCGTTCACCGTGAGAGCTTGTGATGGGCTAAGTTGGGACTCCCCTGCAGGGATTTGAACTTTCGAAAGCCGTGCCCACAGTTATAGGCAGATGGGAATTTGTTAATGTCCGGTTGTAGATAACATGAAACTTAACTTAATTAAAATGAACCAACCGCGTGTGTAACCATGATGGTCTCTTCTCGGCGGAGTCCGGGAAGTGAACACGGTGTTGGAGTAATGCTTGACATAGGTTATTCTAGGATCACTTCTTGATCATAGTTGTTCGTCCGTGCTTTGCCTTCTCTTCTCGCTCTCATTTGCGTGTGTTAGCCACCATATATGCTAGTTGCTTGCTGCAGGTCCACATTATACCTTGCCTTACCTATAAGCTTAAATAGTCTTGATTGCGAGGGTGTGAGATTGTTGAGTCCCCGTGACTCATAGTTTACTTCCAAAACCATATGCAGGGACCGATGATACCACTCAAGACGATGCGCTTGAGATCAAGTGGGAGTTCGATGAAGACTCTCGTCGTTACTATGTGTCTTTCCCAGATGATCAGTAGTGATGCCCAGTTGGGGCGATCGGGGACCGTGTCGCATGTGGGGGTTGATCTTTATTTTGGTACCGTAGTTGGACCATGAGTGTATTGGATGATTATAATGTTATTCATGTATTTGTGTGACGTGGCGAGTGTAAGCCAACTATGTATCTTTTCCCATTTATCTATTTACATGGGTTGTTGTGAAGATTACCTTACTTGCGACATTGCTTTCAATGCGGTTATGCCTCTAAGTCGTGCTTCGACACGTAGGAGACATAGCCGCATCGAGGGCGTTACATTCGACCAGCAAAGGACCAACTGGGTGGTGCGCCAGTACCACCTCGGGGACCTGGAGCAAGAGAAGGAGTGGGAGCTGGTCCTCTACAAGATTTTCTACCAGATGAACACTAGTGCTAGGACTAAAAAGATTATATGTGAGTTTGGTAATGGTACTTGTACTACCTGGTCGTCTGCAAGTTGGTATTGTTGTTAAGGATCTTCTGGTATGAACTTGGCATTTGCTTCCAACCATCATGTTGAGGGTCGACATCGATATGAAGCTGAATCATTTGTTTCGAAACGAATTTTCAAGCACCTGATTCTTATCTGATGGGCCGTTGGAATTCCCAGTTCTCCAAAAATTTAACATCTTCCAAGTACGTGGGGGATCCATCCGGTTTCAAAGGCTGATAGTTGGATGCAACACGTCGGAACTGGGTTGTGGCATGCCAAGCCCAGTTGCAAATTGTTAAAAGAGAGGAGCGATGGATTTGGGCCTTCCACAACAGTTAAGTGTGGCGACCTCGCTTGTGAAGCGCATCCCATGGACTAAAAAAAGGCCTAGTCCATTATTATTAGTTGAAATATGTAAAATATTCCATAATGAAAATAAATATGTAAAATGCAATGACTTCACTCTGCTTTCACTTAAAACCATCCGATTTGCATGAAATCCGTCCGTGGAACCACAAGACGGATGTCCATACAGAGCCTAACCGTACGGAACCAGAAGGTCCATGGGCATACGCAAGCAAGTGCATGCACGTATTATCATGATGGAAAAATAATGCTGACGTCTGAGACGGTGAAACCCATGAAGTTTTCAATGTAGTCAATAAACGAGAGAAGTCTGCAAGTACATACTAATAAAGGGATCCAGTGATACGTCTTCAACGTATCTATAATTTTTGATTCTTCCATGCTATTATATTATCAACCTTGGATGTTTTATATGCATTTATATGCTATTTTATATGATTTTTGGGACTAACCTATTAACCTAGAGCCCAGTGTCAGTTTCTGTTTTTTTCTTGTTTTTGAGTATCGTAGAAAAGGAACACCAAACGGAGTCCAATTGACCTGAAATTTTACGAGATCATTGTTGGACCAGAAGAAGCCCACGGAGTACCGGAGATGGGCCAGAAGAGTCCCGAGGCCACCACAAGGGTGGGGGCGTGCCCTACCCCCCTAGGAGCACCCCCTATCTCGTGGCAGCCTTAGGGACCCCCCTGACTAGTTCCCGACTCCAACACCTCTTATATATATCCAAACTTTCATAACATAACCTAGATCAGGAGTTCTTGTCGGCATTCTGGGAATGGGGGTCCCTAGACTTGTCTGCCCGTGGCCCACGGCGTGGCTCCACCAGCGGCCCTGTGCGACCCATCTTCACCAGCAATCACCCAAGGCCCTCGTGAGGGTCCAAGCCTCGCGAGGCGGACGATGCAAGACCTCCTCAGGGGTAGCCTCACCAGGCTAGCTCGTGAGGGGCGGAGATATCAAGGCAAGAGAGACCTCGCGAGGTCCCCGTGATGTAAGCCATGACGACCAAGGCCAGGCGGGTGCCAACGTGCAGTGTTCTCGTTTCCTCTTTGGTGCTAAAGAGGCAAGCTCAGGCGTGGAGTCCCGAGGCATCAAGAAAAGGTTTCCATATCAGTGCAACAAGACTAAGACCAGCAGGACGGAAGGATGGAGGTCACAGTCGAGCCCAAGACAGCGTCACCACCAGAGCCTTTGGCAGGCGAAGACTACTTTTTTCAGGATAACTTGTACTAGCTGTCCCCCTTCAAACCTGGCTGTTGTGGGATCCCTTCCCCCTCAATATTTGGGAAGAGGACCAGGGCCTCTATAAATAGGACTAGCCACCACCTTAGCAAAGGGAGAGGATCATTCAGACCATGAGACACCACACAAGCTCGCCAAGCACAAGAACACCTCTCCTCAGGAGGCCGTTCTTCCCCTTGTAACTGTTCATCCTCAGCCCACGAGGCAATTCACCACACCACACTGGAGTAGGGTATGACACCGCAATGGTGGCCCGAACTAGTATAAATCTTGTGTCCCTTTGTTGTGCGAATTCGACGTGCTAAGACTTGAGATTGTGGTGAGGGCGAGAGCTAGAGGGGGAGAGATATTCGTGCATACCCCAGTGTTCGAACCTCAAGGGTTTTGCCGGAACCTGAAATCCGACATTTAGCGCGCCAGGTATGGGTGCGCTGAAGCTTTTCTTCCGCTGATCTGCGTCCCTTCGCTCCACCACACCCATGTCGGATGCGCGCCGAGACCACGCCAAGCGTTGGGCCGCCCTCGCCACCCGTGTCACTCAGACGGCCCCTGTCGGCGGGCCTCCCTGTCGTTCTTCATCCCCTGTTGCCAACATGATGAGGACATCAATACCATTGTTACACCCACAGCCCCTGCTGCTATACATACTGGACCAATTACTAGAGCTCGCGCACGCCAATTGAATTATCAGGTACTTTCGTTTCTTGGTAACGATTCTAATGTTCATGAGAATATGATGCTGCCTAAATTGGATACTTTTGTTTTGCTTACAAATTAAGGGCCTAGCTTGGACAAGAAAGATGAACCTTGGAGCAAGTTCAAGCATGGAGATGATGGCATGCGCAAGGGGAACAAGAACGGAGTTACAAGTGATGATTCCAGGACTCTGAAGCCACCATAATGAGTGCATGAAGCATGGGACGAAATATACAAGATGCCATTTCATAAATTTCATCCAGAGGCTATTCTAGGTGCTGCGTCACCTTATTATTGGGCCAGGCCCATGTATTTTCGAAGTACTTAAGTATAGGCTGTTTTTAGAGTCCGTATGTGTGGGGAAACAAGAGTTACGGTTGGTTTCGGACCCCTCCACTAAGGGCCACGAAATTCCCCCTCTCTCCTCCATATATACATCCCTTAGGGCATCGTTTAGACTTTGTGTTTTGTTTAGAATAAAAGTTCGCCATAGCTGCAACTTTGCGTACTTCGTTTGTGTCCAACGACCAGACCAAGACGTCACAGAACCCCACCTTGATCAATAGAGCTTTCATCTTATATTCGCAATATCCAGATTGCAATCTCAGTTTCTTGCTTGTTCTTCGTTTGCTTGTAGGAAATAGACCCTCGTGGTCAGGTTGATCGTGCTCTGGCGTGGTCAATAACCCCTCGGAAGTTGGTTTAGCAATTGCTAAGGCGCGGCATCTGCACGTTCGTAGTCGGATCGTCAAGGTCGACGCCCACAGAAACAATAGCCACCATCTCATCGAAACATCGGGACACCTTTGCCTCTATCAAGTGGTATCAGATTTCCAGGTTGCTCGTTGAGATTTTACAGTTTTTCATAGTTTAGATCGAGTCTGTTCTTCGTACCTATAGTCCACGAAAAAGCCAAAAAAAATTAGGGTTAGTTCATCCTATCCGAACCAATCTGAGCCTTTGCATAATCTTTTCTGTATTTGCTTTGTTGAATTTGCGGTTGCATCGTCGTGTCAAGTTGCTGGTCTTAGCGTCTAGTCCTTTAGAGTTTCGTGTTCTGTTCACAGGTTGTCACGTCGCCGCTGCCATATATCACCACCGCATCATCATATCGCTGCTGCCATATACCACCACCACACCAACTTCATCGTCGCTGCCATATTCACCACCAATCCGAGTCCATATACGCCACCACATATCCGCTTCCATCACGCCAATCCGAGTCCACCTGCAACATATATCCGCCACCAGTCCGATTTCCACCAGATTCATCGCCACCACCAATCCGAGATTCCACCAGATTCATCTCCGCCACCAGTCCTAGTCCGAGTCTAGTATATGTTGCTTTGTTTTCGAGTTCCAGATCACATGATACTCCGAGTCGTGACAGAGTAGCACTCCCCAACTTTCGAGCCATCCGCAGAAGAAAAATAGTTCCAAACTCAAAAAAAAATTCTAGCTAGGCAGTTTTTAGACCATTTGTAGACTTTTTCAAAAAAAATGTTACGGAGCAAAAAAAAGAGGAAAAAAAGTGCACAAAAAAGTGAAAAAAAAGAAAAAAATCAGACCGTGCTCCTCCCTTGTTTACGTGCAGCGCCGTGATTTTGTTAGTGTTCTAGGCTCGCGTCTCTAGCACGGTCTAGCCTAGGACCGGCACAGTACCATCGTTGAGCGTTTATTCAACTTTGCATCTCTGAATTGATTATTGCTGACCCTTTTTGCTACCATATTATAAGCCTTCCCAGCTCCACATACATCTACGTCGTGCGTTTGACTCTCCCTGGTAATCGCTCTATCCAAGCTTTGAGAGTTTTGACTACGACGGTTACCAATCACCGCCTGCTGCTGGGTAAGAACTGGTAAGAATTTGAGATTTGCTTGACGGATTTGTGACACCACCACCACCTCTTGTAAGTATTCTGTAGGATCATATTCTTGTGTGTTTCAATTGTTGCTAACCATGGCAGGATCACAAGCCGACGAGACTGACTGGGAGAACATGACGAATAAGGAGTTGCATGATAAATTTCAGCAAATGATGAGTGGACAGGTGCAAGATGTGCTAAAAAGATTTGAAGAGGCCATGGAGATGATAGATGGCATGGAGAAGACATTCGAAACAAAGCTCGATAACAGGTTTAATGAATTGCTCGCGCGTCTTCCACCACCACCACCGGCTGCACCTAACGCACCTCTACAACAACAACAACAACAACAACAACAACAACAACAACAACAACAACGACGACGACGACTACCTCCACATCGCGAAACAGCCCTTCGCTGAGCGAGCCGTCTCCCTCTTGCACCTGGCCAAACTGTTGGTGCTGCTGTTGATACTTCTGTGGCTCCTACTGCTGATGCAGAGGAGGATGATTTTGCGGGAGATTACGAGGATGAGGTTGATCAAAATCAGAACTACGTGCCACCACCAGCACCGCAACCACCAGGTCGTCCACATGCAAATAATGGCAATGGTAGGGCTCACCCTCAGGTACGAGATCATGACCATCTCCCTAAACTAAAATTGAATATTCCACCATTTGAGGGTAGATATGTTCCTGATATATATCTTACTTGGGAGTTAGAAACTGAACAACGATTTACATGTTTACAATACCCCGAGGAGAGACGTGTTCCTGCTGCTGTTTGTGCATTCACTAGTTTTGCATGTGTTTGGTGGTCTGAGCATTGTAGATTATATCCTATTCCAGCTACTTGGGCTGCTTTGAAAACTGCTATGCGTACTCGTTGGGTTCCACCATATTATCAACGTGAATTACTTCAAATATTGCAGCGTTTAAGGCAAGGAAAAAATTCTGTAGAAGAATATTATCAGGAATAACAAACTGGCATGATTAGATGTGGTATTGTTGAGGAGAATGAAGCTATGCTTGCACGTTTTCTGGGTGAATTAAATAGAGAAATTCAGACCATTCTAGAGTATAAGGAGTATACTAATATCACTCGTTTATTCCATCTTGCTTGTAAAGCTGAATGTGAAGTGCAGGATCAACAGGCATTGGCGCGAACTAACTTTTCTACAGGTCGATCTTCATCATGGACACCACGTGCATCCTCTACTTCCACTCCACCAGCACCTCCATCAGGTGCCACCTCCAGCCGTGATACAAGAAAGCAGGAACAACCACCACTATCTGCCAAGAGCACACCTGTCGGACCTGCGCAGAGCTCTTATTCTTCCATGGCATCAATAGGTCACACAACTGATATTATTTTTCGTCGTTGTAAGGGAAGAGGACATTTTGCGAGAGAATGCCAATCTCAGCGTGTGATGATTGCTACTGAGGATGGTGGGTATGAGTCGGCTAGTGACTATGATGAGGAGACTTTGGCTCTTATTACACGTGAAGAACATGATGGAGATGATTCTGATCATGAGACGCAATACATGGCTCCTGAAGATGCTGACAGGTATGAATGTTTAGTTTCTCAACGTGTTTTGAGTGTGCAGGTCACACAAGCTGAGCAAAATCAGAGGCATAATTTGTTCCATACAAAGGGAGTTGTGAAGGAACGTTCTGTTCACGTCATCATAGATGGAGGGAGCTGCAATAACTTGGCTAGCATGGAGATGGTGGAGAAGCTATCTCTCACCACAAGACCACATCCACATCCTTACTACATCCAATGGTTCAACAACAGCGGCAAGGTTAAGGTAACACGTACTGTTCGTGTGCATTTTAGTATCTCTACATATGTTGATTATGTTGATTGTGATGTGGTACCTATGCAAGCATGTTCCTTATTACTTGGTAGACCATGGCAATTTGATAAAAATTATGTACACCATGGTAGAAACAATCAGTATACTCTTGTTCATAAGGATAAAAATATTACTTTGCTTCCTATGACTCCTGAATCCATTTTGAAAGATGATATTAATAGAGCTAATAAAGCAAAATAGGAGATAAATAAGAGTGAAAATCAGATTGTGGCAAAAGAATTTGAGGAACAAATGAAACCTAATAATAAACCATCTAGTGTTGCTTCTGAAATTAAATTGAAAAGTGCATGTTTACTTGCCACAAAATCTGATATTGATGATCTAGATTTCAGCAAATCTGTTTGCTATGCTTTTGTGTGCAAAGAGGCATTATTTTCATTCGAGGACGTGCCTTCCTCTTTGCCTCCTGCTGTCACTCACATTTTGCAGGAGTTCGCTGACGTCTTTCCAGAAGACGTGCCACCGGGATTACCACCTATTTGAGGGATTGAGCATCAAATTGACTTAATTCCCGGGGCATCATTACCCAACCGTGCACCATATCATACCAATCCAGCGGAGACGAAGGAGATTATGCGTCAAGTACAAGAACTGCTCGACAAAGGTTATATACGCGAATCCCTTAGTCCTTGTGCTGTTCCTATCATTTTAGTGCCGAAAAAGGATGGTACGTCGCGTATGTGTGTTGATTGTAGAGGCATTAATAATATTACTATTCGTTATTGTCATCCTATTCCTAGGCTAGATGATATGCTTGATAAATTGAGTGGCTCTACAATATTCTCCAAAGTTGATTTGCGTAGTGGATACCATCAAATTCGTATGAAATTGGGAGATGAATGGAAAACAGCATTTAAAACTAAGTTTGGATAACATGAGTGGTTAGTCATGCCTTTTGGGTTAACTAATGCTCCTAGTACTTTCATGAGGTTAATGAACGAAGTTTTACGTGCTTTCATTGGACGATTTGTGGTAGTTTACTTTGATGACATATTGATTTATAGCAAATCTTTGGAGGAACATTTGGAACATTTATGTGTTGTTTTTATTGCTCTACGTGATGCACATTTGTTTGGTAAGCTTGGAAAGTGCACCTTTTGCACCGACCGAGTATCTTTTCTTGGCTATGTTGTTACTCCACAGGGAATTGAAGTTGATAAAGCCAAGATTGAATCTATTGAGAGTTGGCCGCAGCCCAAAACGGTCACACAAGTGAGGAGTTTCCTTGGCCTCGCTGGTTTCTATAGGCGTTTTGTGAGAGATTTTAGCACCATTGCTGCACCTCTCAACGAGCTTACAAAGAAGGATGTGCCTTTTGTTTGGGGTACCGCACAGGAAGAAGCCTTCACGGTATTGAAAGATAAGTTGACACATGCTCCTTTACTCCAACTTCTTGATTTTAATAAGACTTTTGAGCTTGAATGTGATGCTAGTGGAATTGGATTAGGAGGTGTGTTATTACAAGATGGCAAACCTGTTCCATACTTTTCTGAAAAATTGAGTGGGCCTAGTCTGAACTATTCTACTTATGACAAAGAATTTTATGCTCTTGTTCGGACCTTAGAAACATGGCAACATTATTTATGGCCCAAGGAATTTGTTGTACATTCTGATCATGAATCTTTGAAACACATTAAAGTCAAGCAAAACTGAACCATAGACATGCTAAATGGGTTGAATTCATTGAGACTTTCCCTTATGTCATTAAACACAAGAAGGGTAAAGAAAATGTTATTGTTGATGCATTGTCTCGTTGTTATACTAAGCTTTCACAATTTGACTTTAAAATATTTGATTTGGAGACCATCAAAGATCAATATGTGCATGATGCTGAATTTAAAGATGTATTGTAGAATTGTATGGAAGGGAGAACTTGGAACAAGTTCGTTCTTAACGATGGATTTGTGTTTCGTGCTAACAAGCTATGCATTCCAGCTAGCTCCATTCATCTTTTGTTGTTGCAGGAGGCGCATGGAGGAGGATTAATGGGACACTTTGGCATCAAGAAGACGGAGGATATACTTGCTACACATTTCTTTTGGCCAAAGATGAGACGGGATGTTGAGCGTTTTGTTGCTCGCTGCATTACATATCAAAAAGCTAAGTCATGACTCAATCCTCATGGTTTATATATGCCTTTGCCTGTACCTAGTGTTCCTCGGGAGGATATATCTATGGACTTTGTCTTAGGTTTACCTCAAAAAAGAAGGGGAGGGATAGCATATTTGTTGTCGTGGATTGGTTCTCGAAAATGGCACACTTTATACCATGTCATAAAAGCGATGATGCTGTTAATGTTGCTGATTTGTTCTTTCGTGAAATTATTCGCTTGCATGTTGTGCCAAATTCAGATCGTGATACTAAATTTCTTAGCCACTTTTGGAGATGTTTATGGGCTAAGTTGGGGACTAAACTGATTTTTAGTACTACTTGTCAACCCCAAACTGATGGGCAAACTGAAGTAGTCAATAGAAGATTGTCTACTATGCTTAGGGCTGTTTTGAAGAATAACAAGAAAATGTGGGAAGAATGCTTGCCTCATATTGAATTTTCTTATAATCGTTCATTGCATTCTACTACTAAGATGTGCCCTTTTGAAATTGTGTATGGTTTCCTACCTCGTGCACCTATTGATTTGTTGCCTCTTCCATCTTCGGAGAAGGTTAATTTTGATGCTAAAGAACGTGCTGAATTGATTTTAAAAATGCATGAGTTAACTAAGGAAAACATTGAGTGTATGAATTCTAAATATAAACATGCTGGAGATAAGGGTAGAAAACATGTTGTGTTTGCACCTGGAGATCTTGTTTCGTTACATTTGCGTAAGGATAGATTTCCTAATTTGCGCAAATCAAAGCTAATGCCACGTGTTGATGGTCCTTTTAAGGTGTTAGAGAAACTAAATGATAATGCATATAAACTTGAGCTGCCTGCAGATTTTGGGCTTAGTCAAACTTCCAACATTGCAGATTTGAAGCCTTATTTGGGTGAGGACGATGAACTTTCGTCGAGGATGACTTCATTTCAATAAGGGGCGATGATGAGGACATCAATACCATTGTTACACCCACAACCCCTGCTGCTATACATACTGGACCAATTACTAGAGCTCGTGCACGCCAATTGAATTATCAGGTACTTTCGTTTCTTGGTAACGATTCTAATCTTCATGAGAATATGATGCTGCCTAAATTGGATACATTTGTCTTGCTTACAAATGAAGGGCCTAGCTTGGACAAGAAAATGAACCTTGGAGCAAGTTCAAGCATGGAGATGATGACATGCGCAAGGGGATCCAGAACAGAGTTACAAGTGATGATTCCAGGACTCTGAAGCCACCATAATGAGTGCATGAAGCATGGGACGAAATATACAAGATGCCATTTCATAAATTTCGTCCAGAGGCTATTCTAGGTGCTGCGTCACCTTATTATTGGTCCATGCCCATGTATTTTCGAAGTACTTAAGTATAGTCTGTTTTTAGAGTCCGTATGTGTGGGGAAACAAGAGTTAGGGTTGGTTTCGGACCCCTCCACCAAGGGCCACGAAATTCCCTCTCTCTCCTCCATATATACAGCCCTTAGGGCATCGTTTAGACTTTGGGTTTTGTTTAGAATAAAAGCTCGTCATAGCTCCAACTTCGCGTACTTCGTTTGTGTCCAACGACCAGACCAAGACGTCACAGAACCCCACCTTGATCAATAGAGCTTTCATCTTATATTCGCAATATCCAGATTGCAATCTCAGTTTCTTGCTTGTTCTTCGTTTGCTCGCAGGAAACAGACCCTCATGGTCAGGTTGATCGTGCTCCGGCGTGGTCAATAACCCCTCGGAAGTTGGTTTGGCGATTGCTAAGGCGCGACGTCTCGCACGTTCTTAGGCGGATCGTCAAGGTCGACACCCACAGAAACGATAGCCACCATCTCATCGAAACATCAGGACACCTTTGCCTCTATCACAACACCGCCACCAACCCGGCGGGAAAACGTGCAGCAGGTCTCCTCACTGCACCCCTCCGTGTGGTGCGACGGCCACACCGCCACCCCGTCGCTGACTTCGGCCGGCTCGTCGTCTCACGCTCGCCGCCCGCCCACAGACGAGCGGGCCGCGCTGCTCATGTCACGCGAGCTCCTGCGTTACCGCCCGGTCGATGACCCCTACGAGGACTGGTTGAACCGCATCACCGAGCTCGTCAGCGCCGCTGGAGGCTCTCCCACACCATCCCTCTCACTGCCTCGCCCACCTCCAGTTGTGGGCGATGTAGCTCACGGAGCGCCTCCGCCTCCTCCGCACCAAGATGGCGCCCTCGCGCCGGGACGCACGGCTCATGAAGTGCCTCCGTCTCCTCCGTGTCAAGACGGCGTCCTCGCCCCAAGACGTGCGGTTCCGCGGCGTGAGCCACCACGCCGTGTGCCCGCGCGTGAATAAGGAAGCTGCCGAGAGGTTCCTCGGCTGCAAGAAGACTCCTGCGCTCCTGGCGCCATGACAAGACCGCGTGCCGCCTATGGCGGTGGTGCACGAGCATCAAGGGTAGGCTCCGCCCCTGTAGGGGGCCCCGATGGCCACTGCAGGCTGCCGGGCTCTTGTTCCCGAGCAATGTAGCATCGTCTGGCCAGGCAAGTTCAAGCCATACCTGCCTCCACGCTACGACGGCACCCCCGACCCCACAGAGTTCCTGTAGCTTTACGAGCTGAGCATCGAGGTGGCCAACGGTGACGAAAAGGTCATGGCGAACTACTTTCCCATGGCTCTCGAGGACGATGCTCGCTCATGGCTCATGAACCTGCCTCCAGGCTCGATCTCCTCCTGGGGTGAGATGCGTGACTGCTTCGTCGCCAACTTCCAGGCACACGCGACCGACCTTCGACCACGGGTGACCTGCGCCTCATAAAGCAACAGCCAGGAGAGACCCTGCAGAAGTACATCCGGCGCTTCAACAGTGTGCGTCTCAAGATCCCCAAGGTGACGGACGAGGCCATCATCTCAGCGTTTTCCGATGGCGTCCGTGCCATCAAGATGAAGGAGGAGCTCGCCATCCATGAGGAGCTGTGCATGCCTTTGGAGCTCTTCAACATAGCAACCAAGTATGCAAGAGCTAAGCAGGGGCGTCTTTCCCTCCTCGAGCTCCCTGCTGCAGATCCAGAGGAGAAGAAGGCTAAGGTCAAGGGCGTGAAACACAAAGGAGTGGCCGTACTCGCGGTAGAGCCAGACACAAAGCGCGGCCGGGACCTCCACGAGTCATCCAAGGGCAGCCGTACGTTTTGCGCCTTCCACAACATGTGCACCCACAACACCAACGATTGTCAAGAGCTCAGGGCCATTCGAGATGGACGCTTCGGTCGACGCCCCTAGCGCAGTGACCGGGGCTACGACCGAGGAAGTGGACAAGGTGGAGGACGTTGGGATGACCGCGGGCCCCGCCAGGAGTGGCGCGACCTGCCTCGCGAGGACCGCTGGCAGAACCACCCTCGTGAGGGCGCCTGGAGGGACCAGCCTCGGGAGGACGATCCTCAGGGCAATGCTGGCATCCCTCCGCTGCCGCCACCGCCACCGCCAAAGAGGAACGACGACCACCAACAGGACGAAGGGGCTGGGGGCTTCCAGGAGCCGCGCGCCATCGCGTGCATCTTGGGTGGTGCTCAGGCCCCAGCTTCCCAGCGCATCTTCAAGAAGTTCTCTCGCGAGGTGAATGCAGCCCTCCCCAAGCTCGAGGCTACGCGCCCGCTCAGATGGTCCAAGTACGCCATCACCTTTAGCTCGGCGGACCAACTCAAATGCGCGGCAACCACCGATGTCCTCCCGATGCTCTATTCATCCGTCATCAGCAATGTCCAAGTCACCAAGACCCTCATCGATGGCAGCGCAGGTATCAGTGTCCTGTCCGTGGAGACGTTCGACAGCCTTCAAGTGCCATATGATCAGCTTCAGCCCACCAAGCCCTTCTCAGGAGTGACTGACGGCTCCACCACCCCGATAGGGCAAGTTCGTCTCCCTATCACCTTCGGTTAGCACGACAACTACCACACCGAGCTCGTCGACTTCGACGTCGCCCACATCCGCCTGCCGTACAATGCCATCCTCGGGTACCCAGCGCTAGCCAAATTCATGGCAGTCACCCACCATGGCTACAACGTCCTCAAGATGCTGGGAAGCGGCGGAATCATCACAGTCCCCTGTGAAGAAAGAGACGTGGTGTGCTCCCTCGAGCGCGCCTTCCAAGCAGCAGTAGTCGAAGATCCTGACAGCGCGTGTGTGCAGTACCCTCCTGAGGCCAACCCCAAGAAGAAGAAGCAGCTAGTCCGCACTGAGCCTCAGGGGAGTGGCGCCACCTCAGGATCGGCGCCCGCGCCTGGGGCGCCTCCCTCCCTCGCATAGGAAGGCGCGCTCGGCGCCCTCCTCGGGAAGGGCTCGGGGGCTCTCTTCTGGAGGGCCTCAGACCTGGCTAAGATCATGAGGGAGGCGCTCGGGCACCACGTGGAGGCATGCTTTGCGGCACGTTTCCGTCAGGAGGGCAACGAGCGAGGAGGGCTCGGCGCTCAGGAGCTTCAAGAAGCAAGGGCAATGCACGGCGACCACCGCCCACCTTGTGTAGCTCCCCACCCGGGCGAGGGTGGTGAGCTACGCGTCTGTGTCGACATCCCAGGGCTCAACAGGGTCGCGTCCCAGGAGCGCTTCTGTCCTTCGCGTGTTGGTCGGTGTGAGGGTCCACCTCACAACTATGTGCGCATGCCGTTCAGCCTGCCGAGCGTCGCAGCCACCTTCTAGCGCAATCTACGGAGCGTCTTGGCGACCCAGGAAGCCAGGCATCACGCGGTCCTGGCGGAGTGGAGACGGTCCTCAGGAGGCCGCCTGAGCCCCCAGAGCCTCCCGAGGCTCTGGGTCTCGACGGCTCGTGAGGAGCGACTTCTTCAGCGCGCGCCTTCAGCTACCCAACACTCCTTCGACAACCAAACCAGGTGACATTTTCCAAGTTCATTCAGTTGGGAGCACCGTTGGGCTGCATTATTCCCAGGTCGCATGGGCCTGTCCTTGTGGCATGTATCCACTTGCATCTTTAGTTTACCCTACTGGGGGTGCCCCTCGGGCTGCACCTTCCCTTGTCCGCTCGGGTCCGACCCAGTGGCATGTATCATTCTTGCATTTACCTCAGCTAGTTTGCTTTCCATACATAAGCTACCTATCGTCAATACCCGCTTGATTATCGCCCGCCACGGGAGCCTCTCATGCCGGCACGGCGCTTGTGCTCGGGTCTGTCCCTGCAACGCTGAAAAATCTGAGCGGTCGAGATCTCGCTCGCGGCCCGCCCGCGCACGTCACCTCACTGGACCCTCAGTACCTTCACCTCCTTGCGAAGAAACCAGTAGCAGACCGGCAACCATAGTGGCATTTTGTGTCCTTCCTCGCGCTAAATTGCTGGAACCTCCTGAGGACTACACCGGGCGGTACCGCGGGCTCCCTCTTCTCCCATGCAATTCGCTTGCGAGTTAAAAGGGGGGCTCCTGAGCATCACGACTCAGGAGCTCTTACTGGCTCTCCAGCCCTCACCGCCTGGACTTGACCATGACACCGCGACCTGGCATACCAGTGGCGGCTGAGCTCGCTCGAGGGCTGTGACCTGAGGACGTAGAGCACGTAGAAGAGCGCAGAGAAGGGGGGAGGCTCGCACGGACCTAACCTGGCTACACTATGGCCGTCGGCACACAAGTCTAGCACGACACGAGGAAGCAGCTTCGGGCTACCAAGATTAGTCCCGCACCCGGGTCGGCCGAGCTCTACGGCATAAGATTCTCGCCTTTCGCTGCCCTGCTATGTCATCGTCGCCTCCCTTTCCCATCCTCAGGTGGCAGCTTGCGTGCTAAGGGGGACCTCTTGAGCATCACGCCTCAGGATCTCTTACTGGACCTCAGCCCGCTCACCTCCTGGCCTTGACCACGGCATCGTGACCTGGCATACCAGCGACGGTTGCACCTGCCTGGGGACCGGGACCTGTCGGCATAGAGCACCGAGTTGCCATGGGGTTGGAAAGGGGAGACCAAGTCGAAGCAGGATGTGCATACGCAAATTTTCATAATGAGGATAATATCAACAAAAGACATTACAGACCCTTTACACGCCCCCACGGGGTCCGTCTTGATTCCTCGTAGAGAACAAAAGAAGGAAGTTTCTAGAGGCCCTATCTATGCGTGCCAAACACCGCAGATGCCATCATCAACAGTGGGCTTCCAGAGGCCGGCGCCAACCTCATCCAAATCAGCGACGGTGGCGGCCGGATGCCACGGCCTTTCTCCAAGCGCGGGAGAGCACGGGGGCACATAGCTGTCGTCGCTTGTCTCCGGAGTCTCGTCGAGCTCGGGAGAGTCGTTGGATCACCAGGGGTCACCGATGTCGCTGGAGGAGCTGCTGGCGAGGCTAGCGGCAGGCTCGGCGTCCGCCGCTGCACCATCCTGGCGACCCCCTTCAGGTCAGCACTCCAAGCGGCGGCCTTCCTCGTCAAAGACCTTGAAGAACATCATGGAGGCGCCGTCGTACTCAAAGTGGATGGCAAGGGTGCCTTCCACACGGTAGACTCGAGTGACCTCGCCCCAGCCGCGAGTCATGAAGATCCTCCCGAAGGAGACGGCTTCAACGTCTGCCCCAATCGCCGGGGCGTCACAGTCAACGTGCTGTAGCCAATGCTCGAGGGGGCCCCACGGCGACGTCTCGGCGACGAAGAACTGCGGGAAGCGAATCCAACTGCGCGGAGACATCACCGCCCACAGCACGAATTCACGTGAGGAGTCTGCGGCATGGGCTCCTGGGGTGGCGGTGACCATGGCCACGGCGAGGACAGCGTCGTTCGTCGCTCCTCCCTCCGGAGCCCTCGGCTCGGGCATACAGGGGCAGCGGATAACCGAGAGGTGGCCTCTCGTACCATGGCCTCGACACCTCCTGCCTCATGACTATTTCGCGATGATGGGACAGCCTCTTCTTCGGAGGAAGTGGCTCGGGCTCGTCGAGGGGGGTCTTTCCCTTCTCCGTGGCTGAGAACCTCCATATCGGCGCCATGGTTGTTGCAACAAGCGATGAAGCAAGGAAGAAGAAGGAGTGGGAGAAGCGAAGGAACAGATGGGTGACAGGGGCTCCGCCCCCCTCTTCCCATTTATAGCCAAGGGGAGGCCAACCGCCGGCCTCCATGATCTAAGGTAATAATGATCTTTTTCTGCATGCAGCAAGGACTCGTCAAGTCGGGCAGTTGCCGAGGCAGCGTGGGGAAGCGGAGACGCCCACGTCCAATCAACCGCCACGTGTCAACCAAGGCCACAGGCTATTAGGGCTCGCGGTGCCCCGCACTTGCCCCTTGGCTTCGCCTCAACGCCAAGTCTGATCGTGCCTTGGGCCTGGGGGCTACTGTCGACGTTCTAGGAAACGGGGTCCCCAGACTTGCCTGCCTGCGGCCCACGGCGTGGCTCCACCAGCGGCCCTGTGCGGCCCATCTTCACCAGCAAGCACCCAAGACCCTCGCGAGGGGCCAAGCCTCGCGAGGCGAACGACGCAAGACCTCCTCGGGTGCAGCCTCACCAGGATGGCTCGCTATGGGTGGAGAGATCAAGGCAAGGGAGACCACGCGAGGTCCTCGTGACGTAAGCCTTGACGACCAAGGCCAGGCGGGCACTAGGAGGGCGCTAGGGTGCGCAGTGTCCTCGTTTCCTCTTTGGTTCTAAAGAGGCAAGCTCAGGCGCGGAGTCTCGAGGCATCAAGCAAAGGTTTCCATATCGGTGCAACAAGACCAAGACCAGCAGGACGGCAGGACAGAGGTCACCGTGGAGCCCAAGACGGCGTCACCACCAGAGCCTTCGGCAGGCGAAGACTACTTTTGTCAGGATAACATGTACTAGCTATCCCCCTTCAAACCTGGCCGTTGTGCGATCCCTTCCCGCTCAATATTTGGGAAGAGGACTAGGGCCTCTATAAATAGGACTAGCCACCACCTTAGCAAAGGGAGAGGATCATTCAGACCACCAGACACCACACAAGCTCGCCAAGCACAAGAACACCTCTCCTCGGGAGGCCATTCTTCCCCTTGTAACTGTTCATCCTCAGCCCATGATGCAATTCACCACACCACCCTGGAGTACGGTATTACACCGCAACGGTGGCCCGAAGCAGTATAGATCTTGTGTCCCTTTGTTCTGCGAGTTCTACGCGCTAAGACTTGAGATTGTGGTGAGGGCGAGAGCTAGAGGGGGAGAGATCTTCGTGTGCACCCAAGTGTTCGAATGTCAAGGCTTTTGCCGGAACCCAAAATCTGACATTTGGCACTCCAGGTACGGGTGCGCTGAAGCTTTCCTTCCACTGATCCGCGTCCCTTCGCTCCACCAAACCCATGTCGGGCGCGCACCGAGCCCGCGCTTACTGTCGGGCCGCCCTCGCTGCCCATGTCGCTCAAACGGCCCCTGTCGGCGGGCCTCCCCATCGTTCTTCGTCCCCTGTTGCCAACGCCGCCATCGGCCCGGCGGCAAACGAGCAGCAGGCCTCCTCACTTCACCCCTCCGTGTGGCGGGATGGCCGCACCACCACCCCGTCGCTGACTCCAGCCGGCTCATCGTCTCACACTCGCCGCCCGCCCACAGACGTGTAGGCCGCGCTGCTCATGGCACGCAAGCTCTTGCGTTACCTCCCGGTCGATGACCTCAATGAGGACTAGTTGGACCGCATCGTCGAGCTCGTCAGCA
Organism: Triticum urartu; assembly: GCF_056163025.1. NCBI lineage: Eukaryota > Viridiplantae > Streptophyta > Magnoliopsida > Poales > Poaceae > Triticum > Triticum urartu. The sequence continues at coordinate 288,173,814 of NC_141878.1, read as the reverse complement.
CCGCTGGAGGCTCTCTTGCGCCATCCCTCTCGCTGCCTCACATGATAGTTATTTTGTTAGCGCTTGAAGGTATATCTGTAGATCTTACAATCAAATCTTTTCTGGTGGCATTGCCAGGCAGGTTAGCGCTTGAAGGTATATCTTTAGATCTTGCAATCGAATCTTTTAGTTTCTTGTTTTATCACTAGTTTAATCTATAAAATAAAACTACAAAAAATGGAATTGAGGGTACCTCATATGCTTCATCTTTTTAATATCTTTCATGAAAATAAGGATTCTGATAATTGTGCCGAAGTGTTAGAGGAAGAATGCATTAAAATGTTTGGCACAAAATCTTTGGATGATGAGCATGATTGCAATGTTTTTAGTATGAATTCCTTGAATATCCATGACGCTAATGATATGCAAGCACAAGCTTGGGGATGCTATGTTTGATGAAGATGATATTTTTTGTCCCCCGAGTTTTGATGAACAAATTTATTATGATGAAAGCATACCTCCTATTTACGATGATTATATCGATGAAAGTGGATTTGGACAGGTCATGACTTTATTTAGTGATGAATCCACTATTTTGGAAGAGGTTCCAATTGATTATGAGAACAAAGTTGCTATCTATGATGATTATTGTGATGACATGTATCCTATAAAGAACAATGATAACTGTCGGCATTCTGGGAACGGGGGTCCCCAGACTTGCCTGCCTGCGGACCACGGCGTGGCTCTATGAGCGGGCCCGTATGACCCATCTTCACCAGCAAGGACTCAAGACCCTGGCGAGGGGCCAAGCCTCGCGAGGAAGACAACACAAGACCTCCTCAGGAGCGGCCTCACCAGGTTGGCTTGCGAGGGGCAGAGAGATCAAGGCCAGGCAAACCTCATGAGGTTCTGATGATGTGAGCCATGACGATCGAGGTCAGGTGAGTGCCAGGCGGGCGCCAGCGTGCACAGTGTCCTTGTTTCCTCTTTGGTGCTAAGGAAGCAAGCGCAGACGCAGAGTGCCGAGGTGTCAAGCAAAGGTTTCCATATCGGTGCAACGAGACCAAGACCAGAAGGACGGCAAGACGGAGGTCACCTTGGAGCCAAGACAGCGTCACTACCAGAGCCTTTGACAGGCGAAGACCACTTTTGTTAGGATAAGCTGTACTAGACGTCCCCTTTCGAATTGGCTGTTGTTGGCTCCCTTCCCGCTCAATATTTGGGGAGAGGACCAGGGCCTCTATAAATAGGACTAGCCACCACCATAGCTAGGGAGATCAGTCAGATCGAGAGAGACCAGAACAACCACAAGTTCACCGAGCACAAGAACACCTCTCCTCGGGAGGCTGTTCTTCCCCTTGTACTCTTCATCCTCAGCCCAAGAGGCAATCCACCACCACACACTGGAGTAGGGTATTACACCACAACGGTGGCCCGAACCAGTATAAATCGTGTGTCCTTTGTGTTGTGAGTCCGTCGAGTTAGCCCGTAAGATCTTAGGAAAGCTAGGACGTGGATCGGTAGGAGGAGATATTCGCGCGCACCCTAGTGTTTGAAACTTGAGGGTTTTGCTGGAACCCGTGATCCAACATTTGGAGCGCCAGGTAGGGGGTGCGCGGAGTTTTCCTTCCGTCGATTCGCCCTCCACCATGTTCATGCCCGTTCTCCATGACTGGCGCTGCCCTGCTGGCTGGGTCTATGGGTGCCCACATCGACGCTCGGGGGCTCCGGGCCCTTGCTCCTGCCTTGCGGCGGGTGAAGTGCCCACCCAAGTTCAAGCCGGAGATGCCGCCATGCTACGATGGCGCGGCGGACCCGATGGCTTTCTTGCTGGCGTATGAGGAGGTCGTCCTTAAGGCCGGGGGCGACGACATGGTCATGGCCAACTGGCCTCCCATGGCTCTCGCTGGCGCACCACGCGCCTGGCTGCTCAACCTCCCCGGATCCACGGTGGCATCTTGGGAGGAGCTGCGCGGCCTCTTCGCCGCATGCTATGGGGCGTCTGCGCACCACACGGTTGCGGCCCTCCTCGGCGGCTCGCAAGAACCACCCTCGGATCTTCACATCAAGTCGTTCTTTCGCCAGGTAGGCGCCGCTTCCAAGCGCCCGGGGGCTCCGCCGGGCTAGGCAGCGCCCGAGGCCGACCTCACCTTCGACTCAGGGGATCATCCCGCCTCCACCGCTGGCTCGGGTGCGCTCCTAATGCTTTGCACGCCCACCATCTGCCACATATCCATCACCAAGACGCTCATCGACGGCGGCGCCGGCCTCAGTGTGCTCTCCGTCGAGGCCTTTAGCCTTCTTCACATACCGCTCGAGCGGCTCCGCCCCAGCAAGCCTTTCTCAAGGGTCGATGGAGGCTCCCCCCACTCCCTGGGGCAGATCCGCCTCCCCATGACCTTCGGCACGCACGACAACTACCGCACCGAGCTCATCGACTTCGACATCTCCCACATCGGCCTCTCGTACAACGCCATCCTCAGGTACCCAGCTCTAGCCCAGTTCATGGAAGCAACCCATCCGGCTTACAACCTAATGAAGATGTCGGGGAGCGAGGGTGTCCTCACCATCAAGGGGGACGCCAAGGAAGCCTTGATGACGCTCAAGCTCGCCCTCAAGACCGCCGAAGCAGCGCAGCCCTCCGACTCGGACACCTCCAAGGCCAAGGGAGCCGCACCAACCAAGAAGGAGCAAGTTTTCACTTAGGACAAGGCAGAAACCAAGCGAGTGCCAGTCGAGGAGGACGAGTCCTCAGGGGCGACCTTTACCATAGGCGCCAACCTCGAGCCTGGTCAGGAGGAGGCGTTGGTGAAGTTCTTGCACGCAAACAAGGAAGTGTTCACTTGGGAGCCCGATCAGCTAGTGGCGGTCCCAAGAGAGGTGATAGATCACCACCTAAAGGTGTGCCCCAATGTACGCCCTGTGAAGCAGAAGGCGAGGCGACAGTCCATGGAGAAGCAAGCTTTCATCGCCCAAGAAACTCGAAAGCTGGAGGCTGCGGGTGTCATTCGCGAGGTTCGGTACCCCGAGTGGCTGGCAAACCCCGTCGTCATCCCCAAGAAAGGTGGGAAGGAGCGAATGTGCGTCGACTTCACCAACCTCAACAAGGCCTGCCCCCAAGATCCGTTCCCACTTCCACGCATCGACCAGATCGTCAACTCCACTGCCGAGTGCGACTTGCCATGCTTCCTGGATGCATTCTCAGGATATCACCAGATCAAGATGGCGGTAGAAGATGTGGATAAGATGGCCTTCCTGACCCCGTGTGGGGTGTACTGCTACACTTGCATGCCTTTCGGACTGCGCAACGCAGGTGCAACCTTCCAGCGGCTCATGCACATCGCCTTGGGTCGTTAGCTCGGGAGGAATGATGAAGCCTACATCGACGACATCGTGGTGAAGTCTCGAGAGGCGAGGACCTTGACCCGAGACCTGGAGGAAACCTTCGAAAGCCTCCGCCAGGTGGACTTGCGGCTCAACCCGGAGAAGTGCGTGTTTGGCGTCCCTTCCGGCAAGCTGCTGGGCTTCCTTGTGTCCCACCGGGGGATCGAGGCCAACCCGGAGAAGGTCAAGGCCATTGAAGCCATGAGTCCATCGCAAACCCTCAAGGAAATGCAGAAGCTTGCTAGATAGGTGACTGCGTTGGGACACTTTATTTCCAAGCTGGGAGAGCCAGCCCTACTCTTCTTCAAGCTGATGAAGAAGAAGGGCCCATTCGAGTGGACCCCAGAGGCTGATCAAGCATTTCAAGACCTCGAGAGATACCTGACTAGCCCCCGAGTGATGGTGGCATAGCGACCTCTCGATCCCCTAGTGCTCTATCTTGCCGCCGCTCCCTACTCCACTAGCGCGGCTCTAGTGGCAGTTCAGGAAGAACACCAAGCCAAGGGCGCATCGTGACGAGCTACACCCCCGGCAAAGATGATGCAAGACCAGGAGGGCGCCACAAGGGCCGCCACAGCAACAGCGGAAGACGCAAGCCTCATCAGCACGCCTACCCTCGTCGAGCACCCGGTATACTTCATCAGCATGGTGTTGCGGGACACCAGAGCACGGTACCCCATGCCTCAGAAGCTCCTACTCGTGCTCCTGGTGGCCTCACGAAAGCTGCGGCACTACTTTCAAGGCCACCCCATCAAGGTCGTCCCAGCCTACCCATTGGAGAGAGTGCTCAGGAGCCCCAACTCTGCTGGAAGGGTCGCTGAGTGGAACATCGAGTTGCAAGCATTCCAGTTGGAGTTCAGCACTACCAGGGTCATCAAGGGAGCCGCACTCGCTGATTGCGTGGCAGAATGGATAGAATCCCCGGTGCTTGAAGTAGGCGAAGATCGGTCCCTCTCGCCGGGAAGTGAGGCACCTGACGGCTGGGTCATGTATTTCGATGGTGCCTTCGCACACCAGGGCACGGGGGCTGGAGCGGTGCTCATCTCACCCACTCAGGACAAGCTCTACTATGTTGTGCAGCTCTGCTTTCAGCAGGGCGAGAAGGTCTCCAACAACATCGCAGAATATGAAGGCCTCATAGCTGGCCTGAAAGCTGGGGAAGCTTTGGGGGTGAAGCGCCTCACCGTTAGGGGTGACTCGCAACTCCTCGTCATCTTATCCAACAAGGTGTATGAGCCGAAGGACGAGCACATGGAAGCATACCTCACGATGCGTAAGATGGAGAAGCAATTCCTGGGCCTGGAGTTGCAGCACGTGCCCCGTGGCACCAACAAGGAAGCTGACGACATCACCAGAAGAGCATCCAGGAGACAGCCCCAAGAGCCTGGCGTCTTCGAGGAGTGGCTCTTAACGCCATCAGCAACACCACCGCTTTCAAGAATAGCTCAGCCTCGGGAGGAACTTCAGCAGCCGCCTGCCACAGGAGCCCCGGCCTGTGGCCCGACCTCGGGAGAGCGCCTACTCTTGGCGCTCGAGCCCCAGGAGGGATGTTGGACCAATGAATACAAGGAATACCTGATGCAAGGGACGTTGCCGTAGAAGGAGGAGGACGCGGAGCGCGTGGCCCGGCAGGCCACAGCATACTACATCCGGGACGGTGAGTTATACAGGAAGTGGCCAAATGATGTTCCGCTGCATTTTATCTCCAGGGAACAAGGGAAAGAGCTGATAGCCGACATACACGGCGAGGACTGCGGGCACCATTCGTCGTCGTCAACCCTCATCGGCAAGGCATTCCGCAGCGGATTCTACTGGCCTACGGTGCTAAACGACGTAGCTGAGCTGGTGAAGTCCTGCGAGGCCTGCCAATTCCACGCCAAGCAGATCCATCAGCCAGCTCAGGGCACCATCGACAAGTTCACTAAGTGGGCGGAAGTTGAAGCCATCTGCACCATCCTAGCTGGCTCTGCGGTCAAGTTCATCAAGGGCCTCGTGAGCCGCTTTGGGGTCCCCAACCGCATCATCACCGATCATGGCTTGCAGTTCACTAGTAATCTCTTCAAGTTATATTGTGCTAACCTTGGAACGCAGATCTGCTACGCTTCGGTAGCGCACCTCAGGAGCAATGGCCAGGCCGAACGTGCCAACGCGGAGGTCCTGAGAGGCCTCAAGACCAGGACCTTCAAGAAGAAGCTCGAGGCCTGCGGCAGGGGCTGGCACGATGAGCTCCAGTCCGTGCTATGGTCCATCCACACCACCGCCACCAAGCCGACGGGCGAGACCCCGTTCTTCCTCATCTACAGAGCAGAAGCAGTCCTCCCTCACGAGGTCAGACATCGCTCCGCACGGGTCCTGGCGTTTGATGAAACATAGCAGGACGCTAGGCGGGGGATGGACCTCGTGCTGGGGGAGGAACATCACCGCGAAGCAGCACTATGGGCAGCAAGATACGAGCAGGCGCTGCGGCGGTACCACTGCCGCAGCGTCTGCTCCAGGACGCTCGAGGTGGGTGACCTCGTCCTGAGGCGGGTCCTCTCCAGGGAAGGGCTGCATAAGCTCTCACCTATGTGGGAGGGCCCGTTCAAGGTCGTCCATGTCTCCAGGCCTGGTGTCGTGCGCCTGGAAGCACAGGATGGGGTACCCATCCAGAACGCCAGGAACATTCAGGACCTCCAGAAGTTCTACTGCTGAAGAAAGGCCCGGCGCCTGTGAAGAAAGGCCCAGCGCCTGTGAAGAAGGCCCGGCGCCTGTGATGATCGCCGCCCGTGACACTCTCACGTAATAACGAGTGGTGCTGTACATGCCCCGGAGTCTCAGGAGTGCCGCACTTGGGCCTCGGGGGCTCCCTCCCATGTCTTAGTGGTAGCACTTAGCTCCGCGCTTGTGAGAAGACGTCAAAGACTAGACTAGGTGCCGGACGCGGCTTTTCATTTGCTTTCTGAAGTTGGATCGCCTCTCTTTAATTAAAATTTGCTTTCTGGTGTCTCCTTCTGGTCCCTCCTTTTCGCTTTCCGCCTCTGTTTCTGCCTTCATTTCTTTGGTTGTCCTATACTCTCTCTCGTGTTCCTCGCGAGGGGGCTGAACAGGTACCTTCGTGAGCTTCCTTCTTCTGTTTTTCACGAGGTACCCTCGTTCGAGTACCCTCGTTCGAGCCCACAAGCTCGCACCCCTCTCTCTCAATCTGTGCCCCTCGGGTACCGCGATACGAAGCGCTGGGCAAGGCCAGCGGCGCTGCGACCAAGCCTCAAGAGAACGATAAACCTCTTGACGAATTTTTTGCAGTTCCTAAGCACCTATCAGGTCAAGGAAACCTCGACAGGCACCAGGGAGCAAGAAAGCGCCTCGTGAGGAGGAGGCTACTCCAAGCAAGTCAAGAAGGAAAGGAACAACAAAATAAAAGCGGCGTCTGCTCCTACAACGGTTCACGGGGGCAGGCTCTCGGCGTCGTCCTGAGCTCAGCCGGACCCCTCCTCGCGCTTCACGGAGGCGCGACGACGAGACGACCCACTGCCGCAATCAAAGCGGGCACGGCGGCTGGTCGTAACCGCCGCTGCTGGGGCTGTCGCTGGAGGAAGAGCCGTCGTAGCTGGACGAGACGTGGTCGGCCCCAAGGGCAGGTTCGCCCTCTTCCTCATCACGACCACCGCCAAGGCCGAGCACCTCCTCGCCGTCATTGACCTCGGGGCAGCACCCGGCGCGGCGACCATCTTCCCCAAACACCCTCACGTACAGGGTCACATCACCGTCATAGTTGAAGTGGAGGGTGCACCGCCTGCCCAGGCCGCACGCATGGGCAAACGTCTGCCAGCCATGGGTAAAGGCTATGTTGCCTGCAACGGATACCTCGACCACGACCCAGGAAGCCCTGCTGCAGTAGCCATCCGCCTGCAGCCAGAGCCTGCCTGGACCAGAGGCTAGAAGATCATCGGCGAAGAAATGCGGGAGCTGAAGCCAGTTGCCGGCCATGTTCTCCGACCAGATGAAGAACTCCGGCAGCACCTCCGCCGAGTGGAAGAGCGGTCGATGAGGTCGCGCGACCACGGCATGTCTCCCTTCATCGATAGGACCGCCATGACCGAAGCGGCCCCTGCCACACGAAGCGGCACCCCCACGGCTGCGCGGGGCTGTAGTGGGGGTCGCGGTGTGCTTGTGGGGATGGTTGCGTCCATGCTTGGGCGCCGGAGAGCCGGGCCCCTCGCGAGGGGCCTTCCCTTTCTCCGCGGCGGAGAATCTCTTTGACAGTGCCATTGGTGTTGCAACTAACGATGGAGCAAAGAGCAAGCAAGCAGAATGGGAAGAGATGGGCGACGGGGGCTCCGCCCCACTCCCATTTATAGCCAAGGGGAGGCCAACTGCTGGCCTCCATGATGTAAGGTAATAATTATGGTTTTTCCTTGCATGCAACAGGGACTTGTCACGTCAGGCAGTTGCCAAGGCAGCATGGGGAAGCGGAGACGCCCATGTCCAATCAACCGCCACGCGTCGACCAAGGCCGCAGGCTATTGGGGCCCGCGGCACTCCGCACTTGCCCCTTTGCCTTCGCCTCGAAGCCAAGCCCGAGCAAACCTTGGGCCCGGGGGCTACTATCGGCATTCTGAGAACCAGGGTCCCCAGACTTGCCTGCCTACGACCCATGACGTGGCTCTGCGAGCGGGCCCGTACGGCCCATCTTCACCAGCAAGGACTCAAGACCCTCACAAGGGGCCAAGCCTCGCGAGGCGGATGACACAAGACCTCCTCAGGAGCGGCCTCACCAGGCTGGCTCGCGAAGGGCAGAGAGATCAAGGCCAGGCAAACCTCGTGAGGTTCCGATGACGTGAGCCATGACGATCAAGGTTAGGTGGGCGCCAGGCGAGCGCCAGCACGCACAGTGTCCTTGTTTCCTCTTTGGTGCTAAGGAAGCAATCACAGACGTAGAGTACCGAGGCATCAAGCAAAGGTTTCCATATCGGTGCAACGAGACCAAGACCAGAAGGACAGCAAGACGGAGGTCACCATGGAGGCCAAGACGGCGTCACCACCAGAGCCTTTGACAGGAGAAGACCACTTTTGTCAGGATAAGATGTACTAGATGTCCCCTTTCGAATTGGTTGTTGTTGCCTCCCTTCCTGCTCAATATTTGGGGAGAGGACCAGGGCCTCTATAAATAGGACTAGCCACCACCATAGCTAGGGAGATCGGTCAGATCGAGAGAGACCAGAACAACCACAAGTTCACCGAGCACAAGAACACCTCTCCTCGGGATGTTCTTTCCCTTGTAGTATTCATCCTCAGCCCAAGATGCAATCCACCACCACACACTGTAGTAGTGTGATGAGGACATCAATACCATTGTTACACCCATAGCCCCTGCTGCTATACATACTGGACCAATTACTAGAGCTCGCGCACGCCAATTGAATTATCAGGTACTTTCATTTCTTGGTAACGATTCTAATGTTCATGAGAATATGATGCTGCCTAAATTGGATACATTTGTCTTGCTTACAAATGAAGGGCCTAGCTTGGACAAGAAAGATGAACCTTGGAACAAGTTCAACCGTGGAGATGATGGCATGCGCAAGGGGCTACAGAACAGAGTTACAAGTGATGATTTCAGGACTTCGAAGCCACCATAAGGAGTGCATGAAGCCTTGGACGAAATATACAAGATGCCACTTCATAAATTTCGTCCAGAGGCTATTTTAGGTGCTGTGTCACCTTATTATTGGGCCAGGCCCATGTATTTTCGAAATACTTAAGTATAGGCTATTTTTAGAGTCCGTATGTGTGGGGAAACAAGAGTTAGGGTTGGTTTCAGACCCCTCTTCCAAGGGCCATGAAATTCCACCCTCTTCCTCCATATATATAGCCTTAGGGCGTTGTTTAGACTTTGGGGGTTTTGTTTAGATTAAAAGTTCGCCATAGCTGCAACTTCGTGTCTTCGTTTGTGTCCAACGACCAGACCAAGAAGTCACAGAACCCCACCTTGATCAATAAAGCTTTCATCTTATATTCGCAATATCCAGATTGCAATCTCAGTTTCTTGCTTGTTCTTCGTTTGCTCGTAGGAAACAGGCCCTCGTGGTCAGGTTGATCATGCTCCGGCGTGGTCAATAACCCCTCGGAGTTGGTTTAGAGATTGCTAAGGCGCTACGTCCTCGCACGTTCGTAGTCGGATCGTCAAAGTCGACTTCCTCTAAAACGATAGCCACCATCTCATCGAAAGACGTGACACCTTTGCCTCTATCAAGTGGTATCAGATTTTCAGGTTGCTCAGTGAGATTTTCCAGTTTTCATAGTTTAGATCGAGTCTGTTCTTCATACCTACAGTACACGAAAAAAAGCCAACAAAAAAAAATTAGGGTTAGTTCATCATATCCAAACCAATCTGAGCCTTTGCATAGTCTTTTTAGAGTTTTTCTTTGTTGAATTTGCGGTTGCATCGTTGTGTCGAGTTGCTGGTCTTAGCTTCTAGTCCCTTAGAGTTTCGAGTTCTATTCACAGGTTGTCACGCCACCGCCGCACCATAGTCATCATAGATGGAGGGAGCTGCAATAACTTGGCTAGCATGGAGATGGTGGAGAAGCTATCTCTCACCACAATACCACATCCACATCCTTACTACATCCAATGGTTCAACAACAGTGGCAAGGTTAAGGTAACATGTATTGTTCGTGTTCATTTTAGTATCTCTACATATGCTGATTATGTTGATCGTGATGTGGTACCTATGCAAGCATGTTCCTTATTACTTGGTAGACCATGGCAATTTGATAAAAAATTTGTACACCATGGTAGAAACTATCAGTATACTCTTGTTCATAAGGATAAAAATATTACTTTGCTTCCTATGAATCCTGATTCCATTTTGAAAGATGATATTAATAGAGCTAATAAAGCAAAACGGGAGAAAAATAAAAGTGAAAATTAGATTGTGACAAAAGAATTTGAGCAACAAATGCAGCCCAATAATGAACCATCTAGTGTTGCTTCTGAAATTAAATTGAAAAGTGCATGTTTAATTGCCACCAAATCTGATATTGATGATTTAGATTTTAGCAAATATGTTTGCTATGCTTTTGTGTGCATAGAGGCATTATTTTCATTCGTGGACGTGCCTTCCTCTTTGCCTCCTGCTGTCACTAACATTTTGCAGGAGTTCGCTGACGTCTTTCCAGAAGACGTGGCACCGGGATTACCACCTATTCGAGGGATTGAGCATCAAATTGACTTAATTCCCGGTGCATCATTACCCAACCGTGCACCATACCGTACCAATCCAGAGGAGACGAAGGAGATTATGCGTCAAGTACAAGAACTGCTCGACAAAGGTTATATACGCGAATCCCTTAGTCCTTGTGCTGTTCCTATCATTTTAGTGCCGAAAAAGGATGGTACGTCACGTATGTGCATTGATTGTAGAGGCATTAATAATATTACTATTCTTTATCGTCATCCTATTCCTAGGCTAGATGATATGCTTGATGAATTGAGTGGCTCTACAATATTCTCCAAAGTTGATTTGCGTAGTGGATACCATCAAATTCATATGAAATTGGGAGATGAATGGAAAACAGCATTTAAAACTAAGTTTGGATTATATGAGTGGTTAGTCATGCCTTTTGGGTTAACTAATGCACCTAGTACTTTCATGAGGTTAATGAACGAAGTTTTACGTGCTTTCATCGAACGATTTGTGGTAGTTTACTTTGATGACATATTGATTTATAACAAATCTTTGGAGGAACATTTGGAACATTTACGTGTTGTTTTTATTGCTCTACGTGATGCACGTTTGTTTGGTAACCTTGGAAAGTGCACCTTTTGCACCGACCGAGTATCTTTTCTTGGCAATGTTGTTACTCCACAGGGAACTGAAGTTGATAAAGCCAAGATTGAAGCTATTGAGAGTTGGCCGCAGCCAAAAACGGTCACACAAGTGAGGAGTTTCCTTGGCCTCGCTGGTTTCTATAGGCGTTTTGTGAGAGATTTCAGCTCCATTGCTGCACCTCTCAACGAGCTTACAAAGAAGGATGTGCCTTTTGTTTGGGGTTCCGCACAGGAAGAAGCCTTCACGGTATTGAAAGATAAGTTGACACATGCTCCTTTACTCCAACTTCCTGATTTATAAGACTTTTGATCTTGAATGTGATGCTAGTGGAATTGGATTAGGAGGTCTGTTATTACAAGATGGCAAACCTGTTGCATACTTTTCTGAAAAAATTGAGTGGGCCTAGTCTGAACTATTCTACTTATGACAAAGAATTATATGCTCTTGTTCGGACCTTAGAAACATGGCAACATTATTTATGGCCCAAGGAATTTGTTATACATTTTGATCATGAATCTTTGAAACACATTAAAAGTCAAGAAAAACTGAACCGTAGACATGCTAAATGGGTTGAATTCATTGAGACTTTTCCTTATGTCATTAAACACAAGAAGGGTAAGGAAAATGTTATTGTTGATGAATTGGCTCGTCGTTATACTATGCTTTCACTACTTGACTTTAAAATATTTGGTTTGGAGACCATCAAAGATCAATATGTGCATGATGCTGAATTTAAAGATGTATTGCAGAATTGTAAGGAAGGGAGAACTTGGAACAAGTTTGCTCTTAACGATGGATTTGTGTTTCGTGCTAACAAGCTATGCATTCCAGCTAGCTCTGTTCGTCTTTTGTTGTTGCAGGAGGCGCATGGAGGAGGATTAATGGGACACTTTGGCGTCAAGAAGACGGAGGATATACTTGCTACACATTTCTTTTGGCCAAAGATGAGACAGCATGTTGAGTGTTTTGTTGCTCGCTGCACTACATGTCAAAAAGCTAAGTCACGACTCAATCCTCATGGTTTATATATGCCTTTGCCTGTACCTAGTGTTCCTTGGGAGGATATATCTATGGACTTTGTTTTAGGTTTACCTCGAACAAGAAGGGGAGGGATAGCATATTTGTTGTCGTGGATAGGTTCTCGAAAATGGCACACTTTATACCATGTCATAAAAGCGATGATGCTGTTAATGTTGCTGATTTGTTCTTTCGTGAAATTATTCGCTTGCATGGTGTGCCAAATACTATTGTTTCAGATTGTGATACTAAATTTCTTAGCCACTTTTGGAGATGTTTATGGGCTAAGTTGGGGACTAAACTGCTTTTTAGTACTACTTGTCACCCCCAAACTGATGGACAAACTGAAGTAGTCAATAGAACATTGTCTACTATGCTTAGGGCTGTTTTGAAGAATAACAAGAAAATGTGGGAAGAATGCTTGCCTCATATTGAATTTGCTTATAATCGTTCATTGCATTCTACTACTAAGATGTGCCCTTTTGAAATTGTGTATGGTTTCCTACCACGTGCACCTATTGATTTGTTGCCTCTTCCATCTTCGGAGAAGGTTAATTTTGATGCTAAAGAACATGTTGAATTGATTTTAAAAATGCATGAGTTAACTAAGGAAAACATTGAGTGTATGAATTCTAAATATAAACTTGCTGGAGATAAGGTTAGAAAACATGTTGTGTTTGCACCTGGAGATCTTGTTTGGTTACATTTGCGTAAGGATAGATTTCCTAATTTGCGCAAATCAAAGCTAATGTCACGTGTTGATGGTCCTTTTAAGGTGTTAGAGAAACTAAATGATAATGCATATAAACTTGAGCTGCCTGCAGATTTTGGGGTTAGTCAAACTTTTAACATTGCAGATTTGAAGCCTTATTTGGGTGAGGACGATGAACTTTTGTCGAGGAGGACTTCATTTCAAGAAGGGGAGGATGATGAGGACATCAATACCATTGTTACACCCATAGCCCCTGCTGCTATACATACTGGACCAATTACTAGAGCTCGCGCACGCCAATTGAGTTATCAGGTACTTTCGTTTCTTGGTAACGATTCTAATGTTCATGAGAATATGATGCTGCCTAAATTGGATACATTTGTCTTGCTTACAAATGAAGGGCCTAGCTTGGACAAGAAAGATGAACCTTGGAACAAGTTCAAGCGTGGAGATGATGGCATGCGCAAGGGGATCCAGAACGGAGTTACAAGTGACGATTTCAGGACTTTGAAGCCACCATAAGGAGTGCATGAAGCCTTGGACGAAATATACAAGATGCCACTTCATAAATTTCATTCAGAGGCTATTTTAGGTGCTGCGTCACCTTATTATTGGGCCAGGCCCATGTATTTTCGAAATACTTAAGTATAGGCTGTTTTTAGAGTCCGTATGTGTGGGGAAACAAGAGTTAGGGTTGGTTTCGGACCCCTCTTCCAGGGGCCACAAAATTCCCCCCTCTTCCTCCATATATACAACCCTTAGGGCGTCGTTTAGACTTTGGGGGTTTTGTTTAGATTAAAAGTTCGCCATAGCTGCAACTTCGCGTACTTCATTTGTGTCCAACGACCAGACCAAGACATCATAGAACCCCACCATGATCAATAAAGCTTTCATCTTATATTCGCAATATCCAGATTGCAATCTCAGTTTCTTGCTTGTTCTTCGTTTGCTCGCAGGAAACAGGCCCTCGTGGTCAGGTTGATCGTGCTCCGGCGTGGTCAATAACCCCTCTGAGTTGGTTTAGCGATTGCTAAGGCGCGACGTCCTCGCACGTTCGTAGTCGGATCATCAAAGTCAACTTCCTCTAAAACGATAGCCACCATCTCATCGAAAGACGGGACACCTTTGCCTCTATCATAGGGTATTACACCACAACGGTGGCCCGAACCAGTATTAATCTTGTGTCCTTTGTGTTGCGAGTCCGTCGAGTTAGCCCGTAAGATCTTAGCAAAGCTAGGACATGGATCGGTAGGAGGAGATATTCGCGTGCACCCCAGTGTTGGAACCTTGAGGGTTTTGCCAGAACCCATGATCTGACAATAATCATGAAACTTGTCATCTTGATTTTAATTTTCAATTGGATTATGCCTCACATGATAGTTATTTTGTTGAGTTTGCTCCCACTACTATTCATGAGAAGAAATTTGCTTATGTGGAGAGTAATAAAAAATCTATGCTTATAGATCATGAAAAGAATGCTTTATATGATGGTTATATTGGTGAATTCATTCATGATGCTACTTAAAATTATTATGCGAGAGGAACATATGCTTTTACATATTGCAATAATATCAAGTTTCCTCTCTATGTGTTGAAAATCTTGAAGTTATCCTTGTTTTACTTTCCTATGCAAGTTGATTCTTGTTCCCACAAGTTATTTGCTCACAAAATCCCTATGCATAGGAAGTGGATTAGACTTAAATGTGCTAGTCATATTATTCATGATGCTCTCTTTATGTTTCAATTCTTATCTTTTATGTGAGCATCATTGAAACCATCATGCCTACCTAGGGGCGTTAAACGGTAGCGCTTGATGGGAGGCAAGCCAATTTTATTTTTGTTATTTGATTTTTTCTCTTGTTTAGTAATAAATAATTAATCTTGCCTCTGTTTAGATGTGGTTTTATGTTTTAATTAGTGTTTGTGCCAAGTAGAACCTTTGGGAAGACTTGGGTGAAGTCCTTGCGATCTTGCTGTATAAAGTAGAAACTTTTGCGCTCACGAGATTAGCTGCCATTTTTTACTGGAGAGTGCATTTAGGTTGATTATTTTTTGCAGGTGATTCATAGACAAATTCCTCAGGTCCACCAATTTATCTCAGAATTTTCGGAGTGACAGTAGTATCGAGACCTCCAGATTGCTACAGACTATTCTCTTTTTGACAGATTCTGTTTTCATTGTGTTGTTTGCTTATTTTTAGGAATCTATGAGTAGTATTGGAGGGTATGAACCATAGAGAAGTTGGAATACAGTAGATATTACACCAATATAAATAAAGAATGAGTTCACAACAGTTCCAAAAGTGATGATTTATTTTCTTATACTAACGGAGCTTACGTGTTTTCTATTAAGTTTTGTGTTGTGAAGTTTTCAAGTTTTGGGTAAAGATTCAATGACTAAGGAATAAGGAGTGGCAAGAGCCTAAGCTTGGGGATTCCCAAGGCACCCCAAGGTAATATTAAAGGACAACCAAGATCCTAAGCTTGGCGATGCCCCGGATGGCATCCCCTCTTTCATCTTCGTTCATCGGTAACTCTACTTGGAGCTATATTTTTATTCACCACATGATATGTGTTTTGCTTGAAGCATCATTTTATTTTCTTTTGTTTTGCTTGCTGTTTGAATAAAATACCAAGATCTGAAATTATTAAATGTTAGAGAGTCTTCACATAGTTGCATAATTATTCGACTACTCATTGATCTTCACTTATATCTTTTGGAGTAGTTTGTCATTTGCTCTAGTGCTTCACTTATATCTTTTTAGAGCACGGCGGTGGTTTTAGTTTTAAGAAATAGATGAACTCTCATGCTTCACTTATATTATTTTGAGAGTCTTGAGAATAGAATGGTAATTTGCTTGGGTTATAAAATTAGTCCTACTATGATGGGCATTCAAGATGGGTATAATAAAAACTTTCATATATAGTGCATTGAATACTATGAGAAGTTTGATACTTGATGATTGTTTTGAGATATGAAGATGGTGATATTAGAGTCATGCTAGTTGAGTAGTTGTGAATTTGAGAGATACTTGTGTTAAAGTTTGTTATTCTCGTAGCATGCACGTATGGTGAACTGTTATGTGATGAAGTAGGAGCATAATTTATTTATTGATTGTCTTCCTTATGAGTGGCGATCGGGGAGGAGCGATGGTCTTTTCCTACCAATATATCCCCCTAGGAGCATGCGCATAGTACTTCATTTTGATAACTAATAGATTTTTGCAATAAGTATGTGAGTTCTTTATGACTAATGTTGAGTCCATGGATTATACGCACTCTCACCCTTCCACCATTGCTAGCCTCTCTAATAACGCGCACCTTTCACCGGTATCATACACCCACCATATACCTTCCTCAAAACAGGCACCATACCTACCTATTATGGCATTTCCATAGCCATTCCGAGATATATTGCCATGCAAATTTCCACCATTCCATTTATTATGACACACTTCATCATTGTCATATTGCTTTGCATGATCATGTAGTTGACATCATATTTGTGGCAAAGCCACCGTTCATAATTTCATACATGTCACTCTTGAATCATTGCACATCCGGTACACCGCCGGAGGCATTCACATAGAGTCATATTTTGTTCTAAGTATCGAGTTGTAATTCTTGAGTTGTAAGTAAATAAAAGTGTGATGGTCATCATTATTAGAGCATTGTCCCATGTGAGGAAAGGATGATGGAGACTATGATTCCCCCACAAGTCGGGATGAGACTCCGGACGAAAAAAGAGAGAGAAAAGAGGCCATAAAAAAGAAGGCCCAAAAATGAAAAAAAAAATAGAGAAGGGGCTTGTGCTTCAAAGTAGCACCATGATCTTCATGATAGAGAGTCTCCTATGTTGTCACTTTCATATCCTAGTGGGAATCTTTCATTATAGAACTTGGCTTGTATATTCAAATGATGGGCTTCCTCAAAATGCCCTAGGTCTTCGTGAGAAAGCAAGTTGGATGCACACCCACTTAGTTTCTTTTTGAGATTTCATACACTTATAGATCTAGTGCATCCGTTGCATGGCATTTCCTACTCACTCACATTGATATCTATTGATGGGCATCTCCATAGCCATTGATACGCCTAGTTTATGTGAGACTATCTTCTCCTTTTTGTCTTCTCCACAACCACCATTCTATTCCACCTATAGTGCTATGTCCATGGCTCGCGCTCATGTATTGCGTGAAGATTGAAAAGGTTTGGGAACATCAGAAGTATGAAACAATTGCTTGGCTTGTCATCAGGGTTGTGCATGATTTAAATATTTTGTGTGATGAAGATAGAGCATAGCCAGACTATATGATTTTGTAGGGATAGCTTTCTTTGGTCATGTTATTTTGAGAAGACATAATTGCTTTGTTAGTATGCTTGAAGTATTATTATTTTCATGTCAATATTAAACATTTGTCTTGAATCTTTCGGATCTGAATATTCTTGCCACAATAAAGAGAATTACATGTATAAATATGTTAGGTAGCATTCCACATCAAAAATTCTGTTTTTTTTTATCATTTACCTACTCGAGGACGAGCAGGAATTAAGCTTGGGGATGCTTGATACGTCTCCAACGTATCAATAATTTTTTATTGTTCCATGCTATTATATTATCAACCTTGGATGTTTTATATGCATTTATATGCTATTTTATATGATTTTTGGGACTAACCTATTAACCTAGAGCCTAGTGCCAGTTTCTGTTTTTTTCTTGTTTTTGAGTATCACAGAAAAGGAAAACCAAACGAGTCCAATTGACCTGAAATTTCATGGAGATCATTTTTGGACCAGAAGAAGCCCACGAAGTACCGGAGATAGGCCAGAAGAGTCCCGAGGCCACCACGAGGGTGGGGGCGCATCCTACCCCTGGGCACGCCCCCCCTATCTCGTGGCTGCCTCGGGGACCCCCTGACTTGTTCTCGACTCCAACACCTCTTATATATACCCAAACTTCCAGAACATAACCTAGATCGGGAGTTCCGTCGCCGCAAGCCTCTGTAGCCACCGAAAACCAATGTAGACCCGATCTGTCACCCTGCCGGAGGGGGGAATCCCTCTCCGGTGGCCATCTTCATCATCTCGGCGCTCTCCATGATGAGGAGGGAGTAGTTCACCCTCGGGGCTGAGGGTATGTACCAGTAGCTATGTGTTTGATCTCTCTCTCTCTCCACTACAAGAGATCGGGCCTACTATGACGAGCTAAAAATGTCATCGAATAGCTAATAACGTCACAAATTACCCCTCGGAGACATTTTATGGGCGTCACAAGCATCGTCACGGAATCCCCGTCACAGATTACTCCTAGTGACGGCGCGCGCGCAAAAACGTCATCGAAATTGGGACCTTCGGTGACGTTATATAGAACGTCTTCGACTTGCTATTTCCATGACGGTCAATTAATGTCACATGTTAGGAGAAAATATGCCATATTGTACCATATTCGATGACGAGGCAACGTCACTAACTTTATGCCACATCAACACCCATAGGCTATCCCACTACTAGTGCCACTACTTTTATTATGGATGAAGATGACATCATCAAAAATATAGTTACTTTCAAATATAAATTTCAATGAAAAAGTATTTACTTCACATCACATCACATCAGATTATATGAAAAAATTAAAGAGAAAAATCACATCATAAATTTATATGAAAGTCAAATCATATTATATATGAAATCGTCTCAGCCAAATCATTGTGTAAACAAAAATGACAGTAAAAAACTGACTCAAGTTTGACACGGATAATAGACAAGATGAAAACTAATATTAACTAAAGACCACATATGTTATCCTGATGATTCCAATGTAAGGATGACATTCATGAACCATCTGGTTTGGACTGGGACTGCTGAGTTGCTTGAGCCCTCAAGAGAAAATCAAGAAGATTATCCATCTCCTTTTGCTTCTTTGTCCAAGCTTCATTCTTCTCTTGCTGGATCTTCTTTAGAGCTTCCAATTCTTCTTGCTTCTTATTTTGTATCTCTTCAAATGCTCTTTGTTGTGCTTCAAGTCTTGCGGCTAACTCCTCCCGATGCCTATAAATCAGAAAACACAACAACATTGCATCGTATTGAGACGAAAACAGACAAGATAACAAGGTACAAGGGTACCGATTTGAAATAGAGAAGTACATTATTAAATTCCAAGGCAAGCATGTGGATGGGCTAATGAGACAGTAAACCCAAGAATAACTTATAATGTTTTAAAATATGCATAACCAACAGCTTGATTACAGGAAGCATCACCAAAAGGATATCAAGTCAACAGCCCAGGTTAAAAGAAGCACTTGTTAGTTGAACTTTTGTTCACTTCAATGAGTGCACTGTGCACACAGAAGCAAGCAAAAAGAAAGAACAAGAACAGAAAGGGGAATAAGATAATTACCTATCATTTGCAACTCTTGCCTCTCTATCCTTCTGTTCAATTCTTTGTTCTAAAACTTTGATCTGGGCTGATGAAGTAGAGCTCCCAGACCTCCCGGATCTTGATGCATACCCCATGCTGGAAAGGAAGGTGCTATGGGCGCTTTCTTCCTTTAGAACTTCAACCACAATCGTTGTATCGGATACTGGCTGCTCACCTTCTGATTGTGTTTTCCTTTTCTTTTCCATCGCATTCTGTAGTATAAAGAAAAACATTGATTCTAAGGCAAAGTTCATATGCTAGATTACACTTGATCAATATGAGAATATATTTCAAGTCAGAAACAATGGAGGAAGAAATCTTACATGAGCTAGAAGCACCGGCTCGCTCATGCTACCAGTCTTGCTGTTTGTATGGGTGTCTTTGAAAAAATCAATGGGACTTGGGTCCTGATTATTGTACTTGTGTTTTTTCTACAAGATATATGAAATTGTAACATTACTACTACATATATATTGGCTAGATGCAATAGACATAGGACTACAAGTAAGATATTTGGAATTCTTACAAGTTTGCTGAAATAGGCAACATAAGACATGGATCCAGTCTTTTGGTGATGCTTCACAGCTTCTCGGTTTTCCTTATTCATTTGACATATTTTCTATATAAAGAAAATGAATATAAGTATTTACACACGGTATAGTAGATGTTAGTGCAAAAATTATTGTTGGTCGCGTATCTTGTTACAAACCTTGTTTCTTTCATCAGACCATTTATTGACAAGGCTGGTCCAATTCTCATGAGTAATATTCGCTAGCTTTTTTGATAATGCTTCATGAGAAGTGTAACCATTGAAGTATTTCTTCTTTAGCCTATAGCATAGTTGTCGAACACCCTTCTGGATTACTTTTGTGCATACATCATTCCCAACCTTGTCATCCTTTTCCATCTCAAAGTTAAGCTGAAATACCAATCATATAGGATATATCACTAAATTTACTATGCAACATGTGAACACGTGAATGAAAATTGAAGGAAAATATCCCACCGCGATATCTTTAATAGCATGGGGAATAACATGTTTGAGTGGGCTTTTGTCATAGTCATTCCAGTGCGTAGCAACATGCATTCTGCTCCTGATGTGAATACCACACTCAGAAGAAAGCTTTTCTGCTTGGACTGGGTCTGTAGGTCTCACTTTCCCCGCTGTAAAATCAATACGCATTTTCCTCCCTCCATTTCTGCTTGCATACTCCTAAAGCCTATGCCCCATGGTTGGTCTACGTCCACGACCTCTCCTTGACGGTCGTGGTTCAATTAGACAAGTGGAGCATGCTAATGCATCTACATTACAAGCTGGCAGATAAATTAGAAGGTTACAATTTCAAGTGGAAAATAGAAGGGGTGAAGCGATGATGTCGCATATACGTTGGCCTTGTAATATAATCATGTTATCTGATTGTCCAGATGTGTGTATCATGTCTTGAGAACCTTGTACCCCTGAATCAGCATCAGGCGAGTTGCTATCCTTAGAAGTTAGGTGAGGTGATGTGTTTGTTGGATTTGGTGCAGAGTGTTCTTGATGGTTTGTATCTTCAACTGACTCAGTTGTTGTGGTAGCTCTAGATCTTGTTAATCTTGAGGTAGCAGTTGCACTATTTTTGCCTCTGGCACGCTTTTTCGTTTTTGGCATGGTAGAACCTTCAGGTGCCTGGGTCACAAAAGTGAGTAAAACAAGGCAGTTAATCAACACCAACTTATGCAATGTCAACACAGGTTCAAATAGGAATGCAGTGAATAGAGATATTATCATCTAGATTAATTAGGAAAAGTGGAGGGACAAAAAATGTGAATAAATCTTTGAGTCAACTATTTGTGATACGTATAATGCACAGTGGCATACACATGATACAAGCAAGGAGAAATTAAAGCAAGTGAATCCACAGTGTACATATTATTTAAGATGTAAGTCTGCATGATATACTACCATTGCTTTGGACGTAGCAACATCGACCTCCTCTTCATCTGTCAAATCCTCTTCCTCTCCATGGGCCTCCTCTTCAACATCTGGTTCATACTCTGAGTCGCTGCGATCATCAGCAGCTCGTGCATTTTGTGTCGGTTGCACATTAGAGGCACTAGGGTATACAAGGCTACGAGCTGAGCTTTTTATGTCCTTAAGATACTCCCGCTCCGCAGCCGTGCGTTCCGCAATCCTTGCATCCCTTTCCTTCAAATACGCATCACCCTTGCATTTCTGTTCCGCAAGATATTCACTACTATGCATATCACTCTTCAGTACTGGTGGCATGATTTTAGCAACTGGAGCTGGAAAATATGACAGAGAGTGAACTTAATGAATTGCCAAAAGACCTACCAGCCTACATTATCATGACTAGATCACTGAAATATTCTTAAAGCTGTTTGGAGGAGTACTTGTAACATACATGATTGCATTAAATTATCTCTTGAAACCTGGCTATCATTGCTAGTAGACAAAAAAAGCTAGATTATGTAAAACAGTTGTAACACGCAGCTCTGCTAACTAGTAGTTAATGTGTTCCTTTATACTTAAACTTAGAATTGATGCTTGTATAATTTGTGGTGGCAAATACATTACTGTATGATGCTTTTGAGGATTGTAGAACAGATCAATATAAATAACATACTTGGAAATATGGAGCATCCAGAATTCAGTTAAACAAGAACAAGTGCGGAATCAGTCTTTAATCAGCTTCAAACAAGTGCAGAGTCACTCTTTATTCAGTTTTGAACAAGAAGAAGTGCAGACTCAGTCTTTATCTAGAATTCCAAATAAAGCACATACACTGTGCACTCCATATGGTAATATATTGTATCAAGAACAAGAGCAGACTCAATCTTTATTCAGTTATATGACGATCCTAGGTAAGGACTATTTATGGGGTAGCAGAGTCACAAACAGGGACATGGTCGTTGTATTACAGGAAATCTCATGACAACTGAATAAAGACCAAGTAAATCTTACAGAGTTATTGGATTTTCCACATGGTCGCTATATTCAGACATGTAAAGAAGTCTCACACCCGTGTGTGCTTTTATCCCCCAAATCCCTTCCCTGATGATCCCTTACGTCTAGAGCTTGGGGTATGAGGAGGGCGGCATGAGAAAATTACGGTGAGCTGCCGCCGATCGCTGCAATCGTTGGGGAAAGAGAGCCGGGTGGGGCGGCCTCCAATCCGCTGTCGCCAGTTGATGCAGTGGATCCGTGCTCGGCCGGTCGGGCGGCCTCCTCCAATCCGCCGTCGCCGGTCGCTGGAATCAGGGAGGAATATAGCGGAGTGCTCACGGGGATGGTTGATGTTGGTGGATCCGAGCTCGGATGGCGGGGCGGCCACCCCCAATCTGCCGGCCCTGATCGCCGCAGTCGTGGTGTCGATTGAATCTGACGAAAAAATGCCCGGGTGGGCGGTGGCTTTTAGCGGCGCCTCTTCGCGGACGAAATATAAGGATAATTTTTGGCTGGGTCTTTGACAGGTAGGGACACAGGGTGAATGCAGGAAAAATATAGAAAAGTGGAGGGAAAATAGTACGTGGGTGGAGGGAAAATAGTACGTGGGTGGAGGGAAAAGAGTTTTTTTTTACGAGGAGATGGTGTATTTTCATAATTTAATTTCCAATTGATATTATGTAATTAATTTAATTCGAAATAAGTAAAAAATGATTATTAAAAAGTAAATCTTATATGAACAATATGATGTGGTATTTTCCATGTTTTTTGGGATAACTGTAAATAAATATGTCGAAAATTGTATAGAGGGGTCTTAAGTATGTGATCTGGAAAAAACAAAATGCAAATAATTAAGTGATTATTTTAACTGCTTGTGTAAATAAAATTGGTAACTTGGGATGATTTTTTCTTTTTGGGGGAAAACATCTGATCTACTCCTTTCAATCATGGCAGTACAATGAATACCAGAAATAATAATAAAATATCTAGATTCATAGACCACCTCGGGACAACTCCAAGCGTTGAAAGAGGTGAAGGCGCGACACTGTCATCGCCCCTCCCTCATTGGAGTCGGGTGAAACTTGTTGTAGTGGATAGTCGGGAAGTCGTCGTGCTAAGGCCCCATATAACCAGCGCATCAGGACAACAACTGTCACTGAGGAAGAGTAGCATAGATCAGACGGATCCAACATGAAGACAATATCCGAGCAAATAAACCAAAGACGGATCTGTAGAAGACACGCCTCCACACGCCCACCGACGATGGTAAATGCACCACGGAAACTGCTGCTAGGCGAGGAGAGTCGTATTCCATCTTCGGGGAGTCCCCGCGCATCTCGTCTTCCTGAGCAGGACAAAATCCCTTATAAATCTCGAAAACACATCTAAAAATGAAGCACTCCCACTGGCAAAGGCCGGGATCCACCACGCTGCAATGCCCTATGGCCACCGGAGACGAGGCGGACCGACGGCCGCGCCGGTGGGAGAGAGAGGAGCCCTAATTTCTTGGGGAGGAGGGGGCTCCGTGATGATGGGTTTCAATGACGATTGTTTCGTAGTCTAATTTTACTCATGTGCATAGCCCCCAATCTCCAACGTAACCGAACTAGGGTTCATCATCCATCGTCACCCTCCTAGTACTTCATCAACTAAATCCATGCAGGTGTATATGGGATGTTAGATGGGCTCCTCGTACCATCCATATATGGTCGGGCTGAGCAGTAGTCCTCATATAAAGTCCATACCCGGGGTGGGTATGGGGAAGACCGGGCGCATCCGCCAGGCAGACCATCCTGCGCTAACCCCACCCCTGTCCCTACAAATATCCGACAGCGACTACTCAAGCTCGTTGGCGCTGGACAGCGAGGAGCTAGCACTCTGCTAGTTGCGGATGGACGGGGGCAGGAGCTCGTCGTCCACGGCGGCCCGGGTGGGCAGTAGCATCTCCGCAGCGTCATGCGGTCGCCTGACACAATCACTTCCTTCCCCGATCATTGATCCATAAAAATGTTTGCGAATTCAGAGAAATGTTCATAGTTTGTAAAATTTGAGCATTTTTTTGTTTTGATTGAACATTTCTAATTTTTTGAAAATCATTTTTTTGAATTGAATGAACATTTATTGTATTTTCAATGAACATTTAGAAAAATTATGTTTGTCTGCCACTATGGTGTATGCTTAAAAAAATGCTCACACTCAGCTAGCTCCTCGTCTCCTCCATGTCGTTATCCACAAAAATTCCCCAAATCACACCGCACCCCGCGTGAAGACCAAGACGACCCGCTGCCGCACCTCGCCGCCGGTGGCTCCCAAAGAGCGCCATTTCGGCGGAGCGCCCTCGCCCCTCTGCTTGCTGCTCGAGCTGCACGGGCGCCTGCTTCCCCGGCGGCGGTTCCGCAACAGCGTGCTGTCGAAGCACAGCGGCAGTCCCTTCCCTCGCTGCTCCCACGGTGCGGCTTCTTCCTCCAGCCGTTCGGTGGGGGCCCAGGCGGTGCTGGAGGATGCACGTGGCATAGGGGATAACTCGAGAGGGGTCGCGCGAGAGGAGAATGATCGGGTCTCGGTGGTTCTTCAGGAGGCGCGTGCAAAGCGGAACGCGCGAGAATACCGCAGGGTGAGTGCTCGATCAATCGTAATGTTCACTACTGCAATTTTGCACACACCTATCAATTAGATGTCAAGTAAAACTATCTACGAGTCCAATTACCTGTAAGTACTGACTAAATCAGCCATGTATGTGTCAAATCTGTACCATGATCTCTACTGTATTATGTGAACATGAACATATAAAAAATATATAAAAGCTGAACTTTGGTAAAATACAAATAGGCATTACACAATCTACTCATCATCACTTGAATGCTCATTCTCACTCAATGCACCATCTTCCTGTCCATCATCGTCAGTACCACTATCTTCATCATAGTTGTTGTCATTTTTCAGAAGATCATAAACAATACTAGCATGAACAGGCATGCCTTCTTCATCATCACGGCTATAAGTGTCCAACAATTGATCAATATCCTTCACAGTGGAAGTTGTCGAGGGCATTTCTTCCTGGTATGCATCTGTAGCATTGAGCTCGCCTGTCTCCAGTTCAGGAACATCGTACAAATGTCTATGACTGAAAGTCTGCACCACATTCCAGTCCTTTCCATATTTTGTGTCCTCCATGTAAAACACTTACTCTGCTTGAGAAGCCAAGATGAAAGGATCCTTCTTGTATCGAAGCGCCTTAACATTAAGACTTTTGAAGTAACCATCATCTTTCATGTCGGTCACCTTGGCATGGAGATCAAACCAATCACCACGAAATAAAAAGACCGATCTTTCTCCATGCTTGTTTTTGGGGTACCGCAACTCAAGAACTTCTTTTAGAACACCATAGTAGTTAGTCTCTACATTATTGACAACTGCCTTCACCATGATTCCTGAATTTTGAGTTTTTCTCTTCTTTTCACGATCAAATGTGTGATACCGAACACCATTCACATTGCACGCAGAGTATACCACTAACCGCTTGTTTGTCCCACATGCTAGTGAGTACAAATCCCCCGGAACATGTTGTTCTCCTAAAGTATATATCTGTCACAAGATGCACACACATTAGTTACATGGTCAGGCTATTAACAATTTAACATTAAAAACTGCAAGATGGCCATAGTAAAGACATAAATAGATAACCTACATGATTTTTGAACCATGTAGGGAATTCTTTCTTAAGTGTCTGCTCAATGTTAATGACACCTTTCCTTCGAATTTCTTCTCGACAAACCCTACAATAATAAAGCAAAAAAATATCATTATAATTCATTTTCGCTAAGAGCCATACTTTACTACTCCCTCCGTCCCAAAATTCTTGTCTTAGATATGCAGGTCTGTCCTTATTCCAAGTTTTTGTAGATCCACTCTTGCACTTACTGTATCCTTATTCTTTCCATCACTCTCTAGTAGAACCCCAAGTATATTCTCACATATGTTCTTCTCAATGTGCATTACATCAAGATTGTACGCTAATTTCAGTTTCGACCAATATGGCAGATCATACAAACTCACCTTTTGACTCCAGTTTGGTTCGCCTTTTTCAG
Organism: Triticum urartu; assembly: GCF_056163025.1. Taxonomy (NCBI): domain Eukaryota; kingdom Viridiplantae; phylum Streptophyta; class Magnoliopsida; order Poales; family Poaceae; genus Triticum; species Triticum urartu. The sequence goes on along the minus strand of NC_141878.1, from coordinate 288,147,460 downwards.
GGCGCTTCCTCTTATTTCCTGGATACTTGCCTGGTTTGAAAACAAGTTTTTCTAACTTGTCCACCACTTCTTTATTTGTGAACTTCCGAGGTTTCCCTCTACTCTCAGCCTTTCCATTAAAAAGTTTGCTTCTTCTGTAAGGATGATTAGTAGGCAGAAATCTTCGGTGCCCAACAAACCCAATTTTATTTTTCAATGGCTTAGAGCAAGGGTCCACATCACAGTGCACACATGCATGATAACCTCTTGTGATACGGCCCGATAAAGTGGCCAGTCCAGGGTAATCATGAATCGACCACAAGAATGCCGCATGAAAATTAAATGGTTCCCCTGTCAATGCATCATATGTTTCCACACCAGTTCCCCGAAGCTTCATCATATCTGCAATCAGTGGTTGCATAAATACATGGATCTCCTTTCCAGGTGCTTTTCTCCCAGGAATAAGCAAAGACATCATGAAATTAGATTGGTCCATGCACATCCAGGGTGGGAAGTTGTAGGGGATGATAAAAATAGGCCACATATTATATGAACTCGTCATGTTTCCAAAGGGGTTGAATCCATCTGTGGCAATACCAAGCTTCATATTACGGGCATCCTTAGCAAACCAACTGAACTCACTATCAAAGTGCTTCCATGCTTCGCCATCAGCAGGGTGTATCATAACATTTGCCTCAGCAACCGTCTTCTCCTTATGCCACCTTGCATCTGCTGATTGTTCCTTTGACACAAAAAATCTTTGAAGCCTTGGGATGATAGGAAAGTACCTAAGTACCTTGTGAGGTATCTTTTTCCTCCCCACCTCGTCTTTCCATCTTGATGTCCCGCATTCAGGACAATGACTCTTGTTGGCATGTTGGCCCCAAAACAATGCACAATCAAACTTGCAAACATGAATTGTCTCGTAACCCAGCCCGACTTCACTAAGAACATTCTTAGCTTCAGTGTATGATTTGGGTATATCAGCATGTGGAAACGCCACACTAATCAGCTCAACAAACTGATTAAATAATCTATTTGTAATCCGGTTGTATGATTTGGTAAAGAGGAGCTTAATAATGAACGACAGCCGTGTGAAATCACTACATCCTTCATAAAGATCTTTCTTCGCTTCATCCATTAGCTTGGAAAAGAGGTTAGGCTTACCCTCACCTTGCCTCCATACATGAACACATCATCTACCATATACGCAACATCACCTCCGTTGGCTACATCACGCTCATCATCATCATCATCTGATTGATATGCAGCACCCTCTGTATTATCACATTCATCATCACTCACCGCTTCACCATGAAAGACCCACCTTGTATATGTAACAGACATACCATTGCATAGTAAGTGATCCTCTACTTCAGCCTGGCCGCGGTGTTCCACATTCAGACAGTCCTTGCATGGGCACAATATGTCCTGGTGTTCCCTGAAATTTTGGCGAACGAAACCCATAAACTCTTCAACACCTTTCATGTATGGTGGTGTGAAACGCGTTCCCTGTATCCAGCTTCGATCCATTGCACTACAACAAAATAGTTTACCGTTAGCAAAGTTATGCTTCCACTGCATTGAAGCAAAGTCTACTACTAACATAATTAGTGAACCCCACTACTAAATTGAAATAAGAAAACGGGCACAAATTTAACCCTTTCAAGATTGATGAGAACATATACTCAGTCAATGAATTTAGCAAAACAAAACCTCCTAAACATTGTCTTTCCTAAGTACAGGATATATGCTTGGTTTCCAAAGGCCACTGACTTGTGCATGTCTTATACAAAAACATATATATTCTCACTATCATTGCAAAACCATGCATCTATCTATGCTACATCATAGTAACATTCGTACACACAATACAACAGCAGAAGTAACAGTTCAGTTGTTCACACAATTTACCTTGCAGGGGTCGGCTGGATCGATGCTTTGGGAGTTGGAGCCAAGCCGGGGGCACTGGCAAGTCTAAACTTTGCACCTTCGTCAGGTGATGGATAGACTGCAAACTCTGAGCACAGTTGGTGATGGGACGGTGGCCAGTTGGGGATAGGTTGGGGACGAGTGACATTGTCCCCGTCGTCGACGAGCAAATGTGATGCCTGTGGTAGAAGACCAGAGGTAAGAGGGAGGGGCGGAGGCGTGGTGTGGTAGCCGGTGCGAGGCGGCGGCGCTGTAACGCCTCGTATGATATGGTGGCCGGATGGATCCACGTGAGGTGGTATAGGGGAGTGGATGCACTTACTTGCAATTGGAAACAGCCAGCCGGAACCGATATGTGTCGTGCTTCAGCTATCACCGCCCTGCTTCTCCCCGCCGCGAAGCGCCGCCAGCTAGAACCGAGAAGACGATCAGATCGAGTCACATATGCCCCGGGAAGAAATAACTAACCTACAGATATAGTCTCCCTAAAAAAACTACAGATATAGTCAACACGCCCAGGCGTATACTCCAAGAATATGATAACACGGTTTGTATAGCGTCCGAACTCTTTCCTAATGGCAACGTATAGTCCAAGAATATGATAGCATGATTTGTATAGCGTCCCGCCCGAACTCTTTCTCAATGCCGGTTCGAACTCTTGTACCAATCCTTTTTGCATCGACTCTCCTGTTTTAATGTTAAGTTTTTATAGATAGAACGAAACAACATGACGTCATGAGCGCCCCATTTAAGTTTTTTTTGCCTAGTGTGTTTATTATAGATAATAATAAGAATAAGAAAAAAGTAGCATGTCATCGACTCTCCTATTGCCATTTTAACTTTTGATATAGAACAGAACAAAATTAGCTCACGAGCGCCCAATTGAAGTTTTCGACAGAGACACACTGCCGAACAAAAACAATTGTGTTCAAATTTATAGTTTTAGTTCCTGATTAAATTTCTTATTGTGTTCAAAATAATTACAGCGCTCAATAGGCTTTGAAAAATTAATGGCGGGCCCCACTGCCAAAACGGACACATGGCTCCTACATCTCAATAACCCGTGAACTAGCTATGACGGGTCCCACTGCTAGACGATACATGACAAAAAAATGATCATCACACATTTATATTATTCGGTGACTCTAGCTAGTTCGTCATGCAAAATACCAAACCGTCACAGAAATTGGCAACCATGTGTGCTGAAAGGCCGAGGCACTCCAGTGACGTCTAACGTCACCGATCTGTGGTAATTGGTGACGCCACCTACGAGAACATCACACATTAGGCATTTCGGTGACGTTGTCCACCATCGTCACGAGGATTTTCGTCAAAGTATGTCAATTTTGTTGTAGTGCTCTCTCTCTCTCGTGTTCTTGATTCGGCACGATCTTGATGTATCGCGAGCTTTGCTATTATAGTTGGATCTTATGATGTTTCTCCCCCTCTACTCTCTTGTGATGAATTGAGTTTTCCCTTTGAAGTTATTTTATCGGATTGAGTCTTTAAGGATTTGAGAAGACTTGATGTATGTCTTGCATGTGCTTATCTGTGGTGACAATGGGATATTCACGTGATCTACTTGATGTATGTTTTGCTGATCAACTTGCGGGTTCCGTGACCTCGTAAACTTATGCATAGGGGTTGGCACACGTTTTCATCTTGATTCTCCGGTAGAAACTTGGGGGCACTCTTTGAAGTTCTTTGTGTTGGTTGAATAGATGAATCTGAGATTGTGTGATGCATATCGTATAATCATACCCACAGATACTTGAGGTGACATTGGAATATCTATGTGACATTAGGGTTTTGGTTGATTTGTATCTTAAGGTGTTATTCTAGTACTAACTCTAGGATAGATTGAACGGAAAGAATAGCTTCGTGTTATTTTACTACAGACTCTTGAATAGATCAATCAGAAAGAATAACTTTGAGGTGGTTTCGTACCCTACAATAATCTCTTAGTTTGTTCTCCACTATTAGTGACTTTGGAGTGACTCTTTGTTGCATGTTGAGGGATAGTTATATGATCCAATTATGTTATTATTTTTGAGAGAACTTGCATTAGTGAAAGTATGAACCCTAGGCCTTGTTTCCTAGCATTGCAATACCGTTTGTGCTCACTTTTATCATTAGTTACCTTGCTGTTTTTATATTTTTAGATTACAAAAACATTTATCTACCATCCATACTGCACTTTTATCACCATCTCTTTGCTGAACTAGTGCACCTATACAATTTACCAATGTATTGGGTGTGTTGGGGACACAAGAGACTCTTTGTTATTTGGTTGCAGGGTTGCTTGAGAGAGACCATCTTCATCCTACGCCTCCTACAGATTGATGAACCTTAGGTCATCAACTTGAGGGAAATTTGCTACTGTCCTACAAACCTCTACACCTGGAGGCCCAACAACGTCTACAAGAAGAAGGTTGTGTAGTAGACATCATCCAGCAAGTATATTGTTTTTTCAGGCCGAGCAAGTTTCAACTAGGTTGTAGACTACCCAGGCTTGGTTTTGTTTTTAACAGGCCCAACCCATGACGACAACGGGGCACAAAGATCCAGCAGGTATCAACTGGCCTCTGGCCCGCCGACCTTAGTTATATTTTGTCTTAGAAGATCCGTAGGTAGTTTTTTTACTGAATCAAACACACAGCCCAGTTCTATTTTCCTCTTGAAACGCCATGTCCTACTTATGTTTTCTAATCTCTGCCTATATTTTTACTAGTTCATATACATGTATTATTATATTGAAAATACATAAAGTTCCCTTTTCATCTTTACATCCTTATTTTTTTGTTTTCCCTCCCAACGCTGATTTTTTTACCACCGGTTTTCCCTAAAACCAACTCAATTGTCCCACGTATTATTAGCTTACAAAAACAAAACAATATTTTATTTGGCAAACCAATATGCTCTTAAAAATAAATGTCTATCATTTCTGGATTAAAAAAGTTTGGACCCCATCGAAATATGGAAAATAAGGTTGAACTTTTTGACCGTAGTCCTGGGTAGAAGATGGGTTGTAAAAAATTCCTTATGAATTAGCAAATGGGTTGCAAATTATTAAAAAAATAGCAAATGGACTCTATGTTGTCTGCCATAGATTTGGAGGCTGACTTATGGGCCTACTAAGATCGTGGGTACACAAGGTTTGTCAAAAAATAAACTTAGTCAACAATCGACTCTACCAGCGTCAGACCTTTAGATGTCAATCTAACGGCAATTGTGCTTCTTGAGTCTATGGTCTTCTTGCTCCAGCCGCCCAAACCAGCCCCGGCGGAACCGCCTTCCCCCGCCTCTCATGGTCGGCTGTGCTGCCGGGTAGGCCTCATGACCCCACCATACTCGCATCCCTGGCCTGGCTATCCCTGTACTCACCCATACGTCTTGTTATTTTACCGGCGACGGCAACCTCAAACTACGACCGAACAAGTAAACCCTTGTGCCCACTCCACATGGGAAACAACTGTCGAGCCTTCCTCATCTCCGGGTCGTTCCCTTACTTGGCCTCGTCGTCGTCCATCGCCTTTGTACTCTCAGCACGGCGTGGTCAACAAATGACATCCATCGGAAGAGGACTGTACGTGAAGAGGCTGACATTTGGGTCCACAGTCGCATGCAAGGAAGTGCCTCCTTTTCTTTTTTGCATGTTGGAAGTGCCTCCTTATGATGAGGACATGACTACCTTGGATACGACCAAAACTATTGCATACATGCATATTTTTCAGGTGATTTCTAGTGCAAACTATTCGATAATCTATTTATGTTATCCAGAACAAAAATACTTCACACACTTTTGTGTTTTGTCTAATTGCAGGTGTGTGGGACATTTGTACAATCCACATATGAAGATAAGGCAAAAAGAGATGTTTACTTGCTATTCAAAAAGTTCTCTCACATCACTTTTGGCCCAAGAAAAGATAGAGTCTAAGTCTCTCACGTTCTGGATTCAGATTCGGACTGCACAGACATACATGACTCAAAATGCCAACAACTTTTTCATACAGACTCTGAATTGGGTGATTCTTTTTTTTTGTTGGAAACTAGATTTCGTGCTCTTTCCAACCCAATTGGATTCACCTTCAAATTCATCCGGAGCATTGAGATATCGACGAAACAATCTGACGTTGCAGCAGAATCCGAGTCAAACAACAAGTCCAAAGGTGTTGCATCACCTCCACTTGGACCCATGAGCCTTGTACGACCTAGGGTTAGTTTTAAGATGCCTTGGGACGTCCTCCCACCTCCTTGGCAGCCACCCCTTGCTCCTATATAAGTAGATCCATCTAGTAGCTTTTTCCTTGGGATTTGCTTAGTTAAAAGTTAGCCATTGCAACTTCGTGTACTTCGTTTGTGTCGAACGACTAGACCAAGACCGCTTATGGATCCCCACCATTATCAATACTTCATATATATTCACAATATTCAGATTGCTTTATCATATTCTTGCTTGTTCTTCGATTGCTTGCAGGAATAGACCTTCGTTGTCAGACTGACCGTGCTTCTGGCATTGTCAGTAATCTCAGGAGATTGGTTTAGCGATTGCTAAGGCGCAATGTCTTGCACGTTTGTAGTCGGATCGTCAAAGTCGACTCCACCAAATCGATAGTTATCATCTCATCGAAAGATCGGGACCCCCGCCTCTATCAAGTGGTATCAGTTTTCAAGTTGCTCGGTGAGAATTTCCAGTTTTTCCTACATTAGATTTATTTTCTTACCTATTGTCCAAGAAAAAGCCACAAAAAAGGTAGATCTATTCATCCTTTGTCCAAGCCAGTCTGAGTCTTTGCAATTTTCTTTTCATTGCTTGCATAGTTGAATTATCGGTTACATCATCGTGTCGAGTTGCTGGTCTTAGTGTCTAGTTCGTTTAGAGTTTCGAGTTCTATTCACATTAGTCATGCTGCCACTGCATCGTTATCCCTTCCGCTGTCCACCACCCATCCATCAATTTCTTTCACATGCTACCCACCGTTCATTGTCATAATCATAGTTGAGATCGTTCCCATCTTCGCTTGATCCAATCTACATCTTATCTAGTTTGTTTTGGAAAGAGGGAGAGAGAAAAAAAGAAAAAAAGTCAGAGAAAAAAAAAGAAAGAAAGAGAAAAAAGTGTGAGGAAAAAAAAGAGAGAGGAAAAAACAAAATTTGAATCTATCTAGACTCAATCTCGTAGCTGAATTCGGTTGGAATCTGTTTTGTGCACTGTTCAGTAAAATAGACATAACTTCCTCATACGAAGTCCGTTTTGGCTCCGCGAGTACTCAAATTAAAGCTAGAGATGAGCCGCATCTAAATAGTTGCAGAAGCTAGTTCAATATTTGACACCTCAAAATCGGCTTCTAAATAGGTCTTTTTGTCCTCCGAAGTTTATGAACACAGCTTATTCCAGTTTTTCAAGCCAGTTTTAGAATTTTTTGACTCCTCATATCAACTCGGAATTGAGTGATTCTATTTGCGTTTGAAAGCTTGAGTCAGTGCTATTCTTGAGAAAAATTGGCACAAATTTTTCCAAAGAAAAAGTTGGAGAGAAAGTTGTTGATATATCCTGCTTGGCTGTTGTTTCATATCATTATCTTTACTGCTATTGTGACCTTCACTTATATCTTGCTGTCCAGAGCTACTTCATATCCTTTATTGATGCTAGTTGTGCTATGGCGTGACCTCATTAGTGTTCTAGGCTCGTGTCTCTAGTTTGTTCTAGCCTAGGACCAACACAGTACCGTCGTTGAGCGTTTATTCAACATTGCTTCTTTGAATTGATTATTGCTAATCTTTTGGTACCATATATAGCCAACCCAGATCCACATATTTCTACACCGTGTATACGTACGTTCCCATGGCAATCGCTTTACTCAATCTTCAGAGTTATTTGACACCGCTGGTTGCCGATCACCACCTGCTGCATGGTAAGAACTTGTAAGATATTGAGATTTGCTATATTGTGCGCGTTTTACCACCACTTCCAAGTAGTTCATAGGAACATTTTTTTGGATTCTGTTTCTTGTTTCTACTAATCATGACAGGATCCAGAGTCAATTCATGGGCTTTGTCGATCGTGGGAGACATGCCACCACCTTTGCAAATACCACAACTGTCACAAGAGGTGCACAAACATCCAAATGCACAAGACCAGGTTAATGTATCTATACCACCATTTAATGGCCGTTTTAGACCTGCTTTATATATTGAATGGGAGTTCAACATAAAAAATATATTTGCTTCCCATAATTTTGATGAACATAAAAAGGTTAAGGTTGTGGTTGGTTCTTTCACTAGTTATGCTTTGGTTTGGTGGAGTGAATATTGTCGGTTACACCATGATTATATACCTACTACTTGGGATGATTTGAAACTTTCCAAGCGACGTACTTTCGTTCCCGCTTATTATACTCGTGACATGATTAAAAAGTTGCAACATTTAAAACAAGGTAGTGACACTGTAACGAAATATTATGATGATTTACAAACTACCTTGTTGCATTCCTCTTTAGAAGAAAGTGAAGATGATTTTGTGGATAGATTTTGGGGAGGACTAAACCATGATATTCAAGAGATACTAATTCATGAAGAGTGTTATCCTATGGAACATTTTTTTCGTCTTGCTTGCAAAGCTGGACAGAAAATAAAACGACGTGTTGCCCACGAGGAGAACAAGCGCACGGTGCACATTCCAATAGTTGATACGATTGTTCCTTCAACTACTAGGCATACTATGACAACCACATCCGTTGTTATGCGGACTACATCTCCTCCACCATGTGACACATCACCACCGGGAGTGCCTACATCATCTGAGTTGATCATAAAAGGTAATGACAAAGGTACTGATCTTCCACCTCCTCATGAGTATGATGAATACCTTGTCAATTTCAGTTCACCATGTGATGACCTACCCACTACTTTGATCAGACCACCTATTTAAGAGCACTATGTTGATGATTTGACTTTGGCATGTGATCAAACAAATGCAATATCAGTAATGTCGAGTGCACCCAGTGAATTAACTGTTGATGCAAAAGAACCCATGTTTAATCATTTTGATATGACCTCTAATCTTGGTGATGATTCTGTGTCAAATGACTTATTGCATGTTTGTTTATTTAAGCATGTGGTAGCATGTAAATTTGATGTAAATAAGGTTTATTCCGCAATGTTGTGATGGTTTAATGATGAACATTGTCAATCTTTTGATACGAATAAGGGCTTCACTTATATGTGCAAATTGAGTTGCAACATTTTCATGCCTTGTGATAATTGTGATAATATTTTGGCTATACATTTTATGAACTATGAAAGTTACTCATGTGTACATGTGTCATATGTGCAAAAATTAAGGGAAGTAAAAATGGATGACATATACATATACAACATGTACACCTTGTCTCTTTTGTTAGCCACATTTCAGATTAAGCAACGCCATGAACGGCTTTGTTTTCAAGAAGGGGAGGATGATGAGGACATGAATACCTTGGATACGACCAAAAATATTGCATACATGCATATTTGTCAGGTGATTTCTAGTGCAAACTATTCAATAATCTATTTATGTTATCAAGAACAAAAATACTTCACACACTTTTGTGTTTTGTCTAATTGCAGGTGTGTGGGACATTTCTACAATCCACATATGAAGATAAGGGAGAAAGAGATGTTTACTTGCTGTTCAAAAAGTTCTCTCATGTCACTTTTGGCCCAAGAGAAGATAGAGTCCAAGTCTCTCACGTTCTGGATTCAGATTCGGACTACACAGACATACCTGACTCAAAACGACAACAACTTTTTCATACAGACTCTGAATTGGGTGATTCTTTTTTCGTTGGAAACTAGATGTCGTGCTATTTCCAACCCAATTGGATTCACCTTCAAATTCATCCGGAGCATTGAGATATCGACAAAACAATCTGACATTGCAGCAGAATCTGAGTCAAACAACAAGTCCAAAGGTGTTGCATCACCTCCACTTGGGCCCATGAGCCTTGTACGACCTAGGGTTAGTTTTAGGCTGCCTTGGGACGTCCTCCCACCTCCTTGGCCGCCACCCCTTTCTCCTATATAAGTAGATCCATCTAGTAGCTTTTTCCTTAGGATTTGTTTAGTTAAAAGTTAGACATTGCAACTTCGTGTACTTCGTTTGTGTCCAACGACCAGACCAAGACCGCTTACGGATCCCCACCATTATCAGATTGCTTTATCATATTCTTGCTTGTTCTTCGATTGCTTGCAGGAATAGACCTTCGTGGTCAGGCTGACCGTGTTTCTGACATCGTCAGTAACCTCAGGAGATTGGTTTGGCGATTGCTAAGGCGCAACGTCTTGCACGTTTGTAGTCGGATCATCAATGTAACATCCCAAATTTTCAATTTGGAATGTTATACATTAGATCATCATTGCATATCATATTTTATTTGCGATTGGTTTTGATCCTAGAATTTCTACGCAACTCAAGGACCCATGGAGAGAGTTGGGGAATTCATTATTTTCATATATGAGTTTTCTCAAATTTTGAGAATAGGATCATTTGATTTTATTTATTTTATCATCAATTATTTCTATTACAAAAATATGAGAGAGAGAATAAAATGACTTTCCTAAAATAAAGAAATATTGAGGATTTAATAATAAAATCAAATAAGATTTTATTTCAGAGTTTTTCGTTATTTTATTTGAATTTAGAAAAAATGTGCGTTTTCAAAATTGCATTTAGGCCCCAAATAAATGTTCACCTTGTGCGGCTTGATTCTAGAAGCCCGGGAAAATTTATTTCGGAATTTTTGGAGTCCGTTTAGTATTTCTTTTTATTTTTCTTCTGCGCGTAATCATTTTAAAAAACAGTGAACCGACCTAGGGCCATGTCCGACTAGGACTCCCGGCCCGTTAGGCTATATAAGCCAGGGTAGAGGCCCAGCCGAACCCTAGCCCCGCCCCAAGCCGCCCAAGCCACCCCAGCGCCGCCGCGCCGCCGCCGCCGCCCCCGGACGCCGCCGCAGCCGCACGCCGCCTGAGGTTCGCCGCCTCAATTTCCGCGCCGGTTTTTTTTTGAAAAACTGTTCGGTTTTTCCGTTGGTTTTTCGTCGGTTTTTTGTTTCGGTTTTTTTAAATAGATCTGTTTTTCCGGTTTATTTAAATAGCGAGCGTTCGTTCGTTCTAGTGAACGTTCGTCGTTTTTCTTTTTCTCAGATTTAATCCGCGATTTTTCTGATCGCGATTCCTGATCCGATTTTCTTTTTAGTATAACTTTTCGCTCGTTTATCGGAATCAGGCGATTCAAGCGCCTAGAGTTTCGTCTCGAAACCCTCTATCCGTTTAATCAACTTAAACAAGTTTTTGCTACTGTAAAATTTGCCCTAGATCCAGATTAGTAGAACGAAGTTGTTTTCTTTCGCCGTTTGACTTTCGTTGCTTCGTTCGATTTGATTCTTTTTGCAAACCGGAGTTCTTAAGTTGAACCTTCTGGTTAGATCTCTTATTTGAGTTTTACCCGTGCATTAGATGAGTACTTACTGTATGCTTGTTTGTTTGTTTGTTTGCAATAGAGTACCCGGAGTGCGCCGCTTGTTACTTCGAATCTCTAGGTTTCTCGGATCATCAGCAAGGCAAGTAACACTTTGATCATACCTTTCCTACTACCCAGTTTTATTGCATTAGATCCATCCTCACACATTGTATGATTAGGATCTAATTAAATTGTGAGATGGGAAGTAGTTGAGGTAGTACCTATTACCTGTTTATTATCAAACCTTTGGGAGTTACTTCTACGTTTGCTTATTATGCCATGCTATGCTAGTAGACGTGGATTGGGTGAGTGATATCCATGACAGTTGTGAGATTGTTAATTAATGGTTTATCTAAGGTGGCAACTTAATCACACATCTGGGTGGATTGAGGCACCTGGGTATTCCAGGACTTGCCTATTTTCTTTTGGACCGCCACCCAGACTCAAAGGGATTATGAGACTATTCATACTAGAAACTTCCGTGTGCAGCCACAAGCTATTATGGGCTCTAGCATAGTTGACTAAGTCGTGCGAACTCTTATAATGGTAGACTAGTAGATGTAGGGGATGTAGGTGGTACAGTCTACCCGATCGTAAGGTGCTAGCGCTTCTGAAAGACTATGTCTCGGTCATCCGTCTTCTCAAACACCATGTAGTGCGAGAAACCAAATGGAGGCGATCGAGTCTTGTGGGTAAAAGTGCGCAAACCTCTACAGAGTGTAATAAACTAATCATGGTTAGCCGTGTCCCCGGTTATGGACATCTTGAGTATCTAGTACCTGGATTATCATGTGAATCTCAACATGTTACCCTAAATTAATTTTGTTGGGCTTTGTTTAATGATGATGCTTAATTGGGATTGAGAATGCTGTCAACCATTCTCAATGTTTAACAACCACCATGATAGTAATTAAATTTATTCCTTTGTAGTAGGGAAAAATTGGCTTTTCGCAAAACTGTAACCGTAGAGCTTTCCACCAGCCAAATATGCATATAGTATAGCTGTTTCATTCCATTATTCTCTATGTGTTACCTTGCCAGTATATTCCATGTGCTGACCCGTTTCGGGCTGCAACATTTATGTTGCAGACTTTTCAGATGACGATTAAGGAGTTTTTAGGTCGTGGTTCTATACTCAGTGATGTCGTTGGAGTTGATGGACTCACTTATCTTCCAAGCCATATTTATTGTAATAAGTTCTCTATGGAGACACTCGATGTAATAAGTGTGTGATTGCTACTCTGTTATAAATCCTCCGAGTACTGTGTGGTGTCAGCATTACTAATCCAGGGATGACACCGGAGCACAGAGATCAGACTGGTTGAGGTCTGGTCGCTACAGAGATGGTATCAGAGCACACGCTGACTGTAGGACAGGACCACTAAGCTAAAGACCTAGATCACTATTCACTCTCTTCTCTTCTGACCTCTCATCTTTTCTGCTCTTTAGGATGGCGGATGCAAGGAACAAGTTCATGCAACCAGACGAAGATACACCCTTTGGACGTCACCTGAAGGAAGTCACTAGATACCTAAACATAGGAGTACCAAGCTTCACCGGAACCTACAACACCACATTACCTGAAGAAGAGCGCTGGATGATTCAAGTTCAAGTTCTAGGAAGGACGTTCATGCCAGTCACTGAGCCCATAGAGTTTTCTTTTGATGCACCAACTTGGAGTCTAGGAAAGAGCATGGCAGCTCACATCACCATGGGACGCATTGGAGAAGTCTACCGCAATGATCTCAAGGATACTATCTACCAGATTTGTGGGCGCCGAGATGAGCACTGGGAGATGATCAGCACCCGGAAGGATAGATCAATTGCAGCTTTTATCCAGGAGTGAAACCATCACATTCGACGACAGGAAAACCAGATGTGCGCCGACATGATAGATCTGAAGAAGGCAAGGACAAGAATCAAGGAACTGGAGGAAGAACTCAAGGCTACACGTGAAGATTATGAAGAGGAAATTGAAGTATTGGTGGAGAAGAATGATGATCTGATCAAGAAGATCGGGATATTTATGGGAGGCCCTACACCAGTAGATGAAGACGAAGAACCCAAGGAGATTTGCCTGGAAGACTACATCATCATCGACGACACCGATTCGGATCCAGACGATAGCGATGATGATTATGTTGATGAAGCTGGAGCAGATATCATGGAGTCTGCAACCGAAGAATATTTCTAGTAGACCACCTCATCAGTAGTAGTAGTCCACCATGCAAATAAAGTAGTCCGAGAACTTTTGCGATAGTTAGATCGATTGTATGCCCTTGTTTGATTGAATGAAGTGAATTGTTTGCTTTTGCCTCATGTGCATATGGGTAGTGTTTTCTCTTTAGACCCCTCTATTCTTACATCTCATCTTTTCTAAACCCTCAGATGCCTCTGAGACGTGACCCCGGATTTGACTTTCCATCGGAGCTCACCCAGTTGATCCAGCAGTAGAACACATTGATGCAGTTGCTAGTCCAAAATCAGAACCAGGGGAACAACAACAATAACCCACCACCACCACCACATGTTGATCACTTAGCCCGTTTCCTTAGACTGAATCCACCGGTGTTTTCCAGTAGCATCGAGCCGATAGTAGCAGATGATTGGCTCCGCAAGACAGCTAGAGAGTTGACCACAGCAGGATGCACGGATGCGGAGAAGGTGAAGTTTGCCGCACATCAGCTTGAAGGACCCACAACATCATGGTGGGATAATTTCACAGCCACTTTCCCTGTCGACACTGTCACATGGGACCAGTTTCAGCAGGCCTTTCATACTGCCCATGTTTCAGCAGGAGCTATGGCCATGAAGAAGCGTGAGTTTCGCAACTTGCGCCAAGGAGGACGAACAGTTGGCCAGTATGTGGAGGACTTTAGTAAGTTAGCACGTTATGCCCCAGATGACGTTGCTACGGATGCAGCGAACTAGGAGAAGTTTCTAGAAGGACTGAATGATGAGTTGAGCATGCAGTTGATGGTAGCAACCTTCAACAACTAACAGGAGTTGGTAGATCATGCTCTTATGATTGAAGGCAAGCAGCAGCAAATTGAGAACCGCAAGAGGAAGTATGGACAAGGGAAATACAATTCAGGAGCTCAGCAGAAGCCACGTTTTACCCCTAGACCGGGAGGACATTTTCAGCTTACCCATGGAGGAGGTAGCTCGCATAATCACAATGGCACTAGGAATGGTAATGGGAATGGAGGAAGCAACGGCCAGAATCGCACCAACCCATCAACCCCAGCTAAGAAGGACCTAAGCCAAGTCACTTGCTTTAAGTGTTCAAAGACAGGACATTATGCCAATGAATGTCCTGAATTACAAAATGGAAATGGCAATGGAAGCTCTGGGAAGAAGCCGAACCCTTTCAATAGGGGACAAGTGAACCACGTTAACATGGAGGAGGTTGAAGCTCCGCCTGATGCAGTAATAGGTAAGTTTTTGGTTAAGTCATTTACTGCACTCGTTCTTTTTGATACTGGTGCATCGCATTCATACATCTCAAGGGGATTTGTGGATAAGTATAGACTGTTAACCCAAGCCCTTAGGTCACCCATATTAGTAACCTCGCCTGGAGCAGAGTATATGGCTAGTCGATGGTGTGATCGGTTACCATTAAGGATTGGTAACTATGTTTTTCCCTCAGACCTAATAGTATTGGAATCCCAAGGATTGGATGTGATATTAGGCATGGATTGGTTATCAAAGTATGAAGGGAATATTGAATGTGCTAGTAAGTCAATTTTGCTTACCACACCGGAAGGGAGAAGAATCAAGTATGTATCCTGACATGTGCCAAAGAGGACTCAAGTAAATTGCTTAACAGGAGTTGTGCAGGAGGAAGTACCAGTAGTGAAGGATTTCCCTGAAGTATTTCCAGAGGAGTTGCCAGGCATGCCACCGGATAGAGATATTGAGTTTTTGATTGAGCTATTGCCAGGCACCTGGCCAATATCAAAGAGACCATATAGGATGCCAGCAAAGGATTTGGTGGAAATTAAGAAGCAGATTAAGGAGTTACTGGATAAAGGATATATTCGCCCAAGTTCTTCGCCTTGGGGATCACCAGTACTTCTAGTGGAGAAGAAGGATGGATCGTTAAGGATGGTGGTTGATTATCGAGGATTGAATGAAGTAACGATCAAGAACAAGTACCCACTACCAATGATCAATGATCTGTTTGATCGATTGCAAGGAGCTAAGGTATTTTCCAAGATCGATTTGCGATCAGGGTACCACCAATTGAAGATTCGAGAACAGGATATTCCTAAGACAGCTTTTACCACCAGGTATGGGCTGTACGAGTATACCGTTATGTCATTTGGTCTGACTAACGCACCTGCATATTTTATGAACATGATGAACAAAGTGTTTATGGAGTTTTTGGATAAGTTCGTCGTGGTGTTCATTGATGATATCCTGGTTTACTCGAAGAATGAAGAGGAGCATAAGGAACATTTGCGATTGGTACTCGAGAAGCTCAGAGAACATCAGTTGTATGCCAAGTTCAACAAATGTGAGTTTTGGTTGAAGGAAGTAGGATTCCTCGGACATGTTATATCCGGAGAAGGAATAGCAGTAGATCCCGCTAAAGTTAATACCATGACCAAATGGAAGCACCGACCATGGTTGGAGAGATACGGAGTTTTCTGGGACTCACAGGATACTACCGGAGATTTATTGAGAATTTCTCAAAGATTGCGAAGCCTATGACGGAGTTGTTGAAGAAAGATACCAAGTTCATATGGACGGAGGAATGTGAGGCTAGTTTCCAGGAGTTGAGGAAACATTTGGTTACTTCACCAGTGTTGATTTTGCCAGACCAGACCAAGGATTATGAGGTGTATTGCGACACATCACGTCGAGGACTTGGAGCAGTGCTTATGCAGGAAGGGAGAGTTGTTTCATATGCCTCAAGACAACTGAAACCTCATGAGTTGAATTATGCTACGCATGATTTAGAGTTAGCAGCCGTAGTGCATGCATTGAAAACATGGAGACATTTCCTCATTGGAAATCATTATGAGGTGTACACCGATCATAAGAGTTTGAAATACATTTTCACGCAGAAGGAGTTAAACCTCAGACAGAGGAGATGGTTGGAGCTCATCAAGGATTATGATATGAGATTGCATTATCATCCCAGAAAGGCTAATGTAGTAGCTGACGCATTAAGCCGTAAGAGCCACGTCAATACATTAATGACGGGAGGAATACCAAGGGAGTTAGCAGAAAATCTTTGTGAACTATGTGTGGAAATAGTTCCTAGAGGCTATGTAGCAACATTGGAGATTCAGTCAACCTTGATGGATAGAATCAGAGAAGCTCAGAAGACTGACAAGGAGATTGCCTCTATTAAGGACGAACTGAGCAAAGGAAAGGCTAAAGGATTTCATGAGGATGAGCACGACATCCTATGGTTTGAAGACCGTGTTTATGTGCCCAATGACCCGGAGATCAGGATGTTGATACTGCAAGAGGCACATGATTCGCCATATTCGATTCACCCAGGAAATACCAAGATGTATTTGGATTTGAAGGATATTTTCTGGTGGACCAGAATGAAGAAGGATATTGCGGAGTACGTAGCAGTTTGTGATGTATGTCACAGAGTGAAGGCAGAGCATTAGAAGCCAGCAGGATTGTTGCAGCCATTGCCGATACCCGAATGGAAGTGGGATAAGTTAGGCATGGATTTTATCACGGGATTACCCAAGACTCGTTCAGGATATGACTCGATTTGGGTTGTAGTTGATCAATTGACGAAGGTAGCTCATTTCATCCCGGTAAAGACCACTTACACCAGTGCTAAGTTAGCAAAGATATACATGACCAGGATCGTATGTCTGCATGGAGTTCCGAGGAGTATCGTATCAGATAGAGGAACCCAGTTTACCTCAAAATTCTGGAAGCAGTTGCATGAAACTTTGGGAACTAGGCTAGAATTCAGTACAGCTTTTCATCCACAGACAGATGGACAGACCGAGAGAGTCAATCAGATTTTGGAGGATATGCTGAGAGCTTGTGCGCTAGATTATAGATCTAGTTGGGACGACAATTTGCCATATGCAGAGTTCTCTTACAACAATAGTTACCAAACCAGTTTACAGATGGCCCCTTTCGAAGCTTTGTACGGAAGGAGATGCAGAACACCGTTGTCGTGGGACGAAGTTGGAGACCGCCAGTTGTTTGGACCTGATTTGATTAAAGAGTCTGAACAGAAGGTGAAATTGATTCGCGATAGGCTCAAGATAGCCCAGTCCAGACAGAAGAGTTATGCAGATTCTAAACGAAAGGAGACAGTTTATGAAGTTGGAGATAGAGCTTATCTTCGAGTATCTCCACTTCGGGGAACAAAGCGTTTTGGAGATTAAGGGAAAGTTAGCGCCACGATTTGTAGGACCATATCGAGTTTTGGAGCGTATGGGAGAAGTGGCCTACAGGTTGGAATTGCCTAAAGGATTGTCAGGCGTTCATGATGTGTTCCACATTTCCCAGTTGAAGAAGTGTCACGCTGAGATGGCTGACATACCCTTGAGAGACACAGTGTTGTTGGAAACAATTCAGTTGGATAATGATTTGACCTACGAGGAGAAACCAATTAAGATCCTCGAGTTTGCCAGCCAAGTCACTCGCAGCAAGGTTATCAAGTTTTGCAAAGTTCAGTGGAGCAACCACACGGAGGATGAAGCCACCTGGGAGCGAGAGGAAGATTTGCTCAAGGACCACCTTCACATATTTTCTAGCCAACCCGAATCTCGAGGGCGAGATTCATCTTAAGCGGGGTAGGTTTGTAACATCCCAAAATTTCAATTTGGAATGTTATACATTAGATGATCATTGCATATCATATTTTATTTGGGATTGGTTTTGATCCTAGAATTTCTACACATCTCAAGGACCCATGGAGAGAGTTGGGGAATTCATTATTTTCATATTTGAGTTTTCTCAAATTTTGAGAATAGGATCATTTGATTTTATTTATTTTATCATCAATTATTTCTATTACAAAAATATGAGAGGGGGAATAAAATGAATTTCCCAAAATAAAGAAATATTGAGGATTTAATAATAAAATAAAAAAAGATTTTATTTCGGAGTTTTTCGTTATTTTATTTGAATTTAGGAAAAATGTGCGTTTTCCAAAATTGCATTTAGGCCCTAAATAAATGTTCACCTTGTGCGCCTTGATTTTAGAAGCCCGGGAAAATTTATTTCGGAATTTTTGGAGTCGGTTTAGTATTTATTTTTATTTTTCTTTTGCACGTAATTATTTAAAAAAAACAGCGAACCGACCTAGGGCCGTGTCCAACTAGGACTCTCGGCCCGTTAGGCTATATAAGCCGGGGTAGAGGCCCAGCCGAACCCTAGCCCCGCCCCAAGCCGCCCCAGTGCCGCCGCCGCCGCCTCGCCGCCGCCACACGCCGCCCGAGGTTCGCCACCTCGATTTCCGCGCCGTTTTTTTTTTCTTTTTTTCGAAAAACCGTTCGGTTTTTCCGTCGGTTTTTCGTCGGTTTTTTGTTTCAGTTTTTTTAAATAGATTGGTTTTTCCGGTTTATATAAATAGCGAGCGTTCGTCCGTTCGTTCGTTCTAGCGAACGTTCGTCGTTTTTCTTTTTCTCGGATTTAATCCGCGATTTTTCTGATCGCGATTCCTGATCCGATTTTCTTTTTAGTATAACTTTTCGCTCGTTTATCGGAATCAGGCGTTTCAAGCGCCTAGAGTTTCGTCTCGAAACCCTCTATCCGTTTAATCAACTTAAACAAGTTTTTGCTACTGTAAAATTTTCCCTAGATCTAGATTAGTAGAACGAAGTTGTTTTCTTTCGCCGTTTGACTTTCGTTGCTTCATTCGATTTGATTCTTTTTGCAAACCGGAGTTCTTAAGTTGAACCTTCTGGTTAGATCTCTTATTTGAGTTTTACCTGTGCATTAGATGAGTACTTACTATGTGCTTGTTTGTTTGTTTGTTTGTGATAGAGTACCCGGAGTGCGCCGCTTGTTACTTCGAATCGCTAGGTTTCCCGGATCATCAGCAAGGCAAGTAACAATTTGATCATACCTTTCCTACTACCCAGTTTTATTGCATTAGATCCATCCTCACACATTGCATGATTAGGATCTAATTAAATTGTGGGATGGGAAGTAGTTGAGGTAGTACCTATTACCTGTTTATTATCAAACCTTTGGGAGTTACTTCTACGTTTGCTTATTATGCCATGCTATGCTAGTAGACGTGGATTGGGTGAGTGATATCCATGACAGATGTGAGATTGTTAATTAATGGTATATCACACATCTGGGTGGATTGAGGCACCTGGGTATTCCAGGACTTGCCTGTTTTCTTTTGGACCGCCACCCAGGCTCAAAGGGATCATGAGACTATTCATACTAGAAACTTCCGTGTGCAGCCACAAGCTATTATGGGCTCTAGCATAGTTGACTAAGTCGTGCAACTCTTATAGTGGTAGACTAGTAGATGTAGGGGATGTAGGTGGTACGGTCTACCCGATCGTAAGGTGCTGGCGCTTCTGAAAGACTATGTCTCGGTCATCCATCTTCTCAAACACCATGTAGTGCGAGAAACCAAACGGAGGCAATCGAGTCTTGTGGGGAAAAGTGCGCAAACCTCTGCAGAGTGTAATAAACTAATCATGGTTAGCCGTGTCCCCGGTTATGGACATCTTGAGTATCTAGTACCTGGATTATCATGTGAATCTCAACATGTTAACCTAAATTAATTTTGTTGGGCTTTGTTTAATGATGATGCTTAATTGGGATTGAGAATGCTGTCAACCATTCTCAATATTTAACAACCACCATGATAGTAATTAAATTTATTCCTTTGTAGTAGGGAAAAATTGGCTTTTCGCAAAACTGTAACCATAGAGCTTTCCACCAGCCAAATATGCATATAGTATAGCTGTTTCATTCCATTATTCTCTATGTGTTACCTTGCCAGCATATTCCATGTGCTGACCCGTTTCGGGCTGCAACATTTATGTTGCAGACTTTTCAGATGACGATTAAGGAGTTTTTAGGTCGTGGTTCTATACTCAGTGATGTCGTTGGAGTTGATGGACTCACTTATCTTCCAAGCCATATTTATTGTAATAAGTTCTCTATGGAGACACTCGATGTAATAAGTGTGTGATTGCTACTCTGTTATAAATCCTCCGAGTACTGTGTGGTGTCAGCATTACTGATCCAGGGATGACACCGGAGCACAGAGATCAGACTGGTTGAGGTCTGGTCGCTACAGTCAAAGTCGACTCCACCAACTCGATAGTTATCATCTCATCGAAAGATTGGGACCCCCGCCTCTATCACCTTATTACGTGAAAAATAATGATTCCTCCTCCTGACAGTTGGGACCCATCGGAAGGGACTCTGTATTTGACGAAAAAACATTCCCCCCGCTGACAGCTCGGATCCACCAGCTATTACGTACAAAAATAATGAATACCCCCGCCGCTAGGTCGGTCCCACCATATTTGGAGGCCGACTTGTGGGCCTACTTAGTCTACGCGGACGCATGGCTTTGTCAACTTAGTCAATATAAACGATTCTAGCTGCGGTTACTGTACGATGTCCATCCAACGGTCATTGTGCTTCTTCAACCTCTGGTCTTCTTGCTCCTACCGCTCAAACCAGCCGCGGCCGTGCCGCCTGCTCCTACGTCCCATGGTCAGCTATGCTACCACGCAGGCCTCACCGCCCCACCGTACTCCCACCGCTGGCCAGGCCTGCCCTCTACTCACCCACACCCCCTGTTATTCTTCAAAGATGGCAGCCTCAAACCGCAGCCGAAGTAGTCAACCCTCGTACTACCCTTCGTGTGTGCATCCACGGCTGCGCATTCCCCGGCTCCGGGTTGTTCCGTTGCTAGATCGCGTCGCCGTCCACCACCTTGGTGCTCTCAGGCGGTACGGCGTCATCAACGCGGTCAATGAACGACAGCCATCAGAAGAGGACTGTAAGTGGAGAAGCTGACACCTGGATCCATGGCCGCACGCAAGGAAGTGCCTCCTTATTACGCGCAAAATAATGATTCCTCGACCTGACACCTCGGACCTACCGGAAGGGCCTCTGTATTTCCCAAAAAACGTTCCCCCTGACAGCTGGGACCCACCGGCTTTATCTTCGCATGGAAGGAACTGCCTTGTTACCTCGTGATAGCTGGGACCCACCAGGTTGAAGCGAAGGTAGCATTATCTGTCCGACTGCGAACGTGTACGTACATAGCGGTCGATCACTCTCTCTACAGCAACGTACCGTGGCTGAGTAAGGAGCAACACATGTTGAAGTAGAGACGCTGACGTAGCATGTCACGCAGTCCCGTCTATATCGTGTACATGTACGTACATACGGGCGGGGTCTCTAACATGTATACGGTTATGTAAATACGGTTATGTACATACATACGGGCGGGGTCTCTAACATGTACAACGATGTCGTTCTGTTCATCGGCAGCCAACCGCCTGGGTCGAAATGGAGTAAACAGCATCGCTTGTTCATGGGAGCCAACTGGCTTGGATAGAACAACCGAAATGAGGTCTGGCATACCGCAGAACGGAGGAAAGAACCTTCTCTTCGACCGCGTACGGTCAATATGGGGTCCTATTCATCAGGAAGGGTCTGGCATACCGCAAAACGGAGGAAACTGACTTCTGTTCGAGTGCCTATGGTCGAAATAGGGTGTTGTTGATCGGGAGGGGTCTGGCGTACCGCAAAACAGAGGTAATGAACTTGTGTTGGAGCGCCTACGGTCGAAACGGGGTCCTGTTCATTGGGAGGGGTGTGGCATACCGCAAAACGGGACTCCACGGGCTACTGTTCATCCATGGGGTCCTATTCATCCAGCCTCCACCGGCTACTGTTCAACCAGCCCTCCACGGGGTCCTGTTCATCCAGCCTCCACCGGCTACTATTCAACCAGCCCTCCACGGGGTCCTGTTCAACCAGCTCTCCACGGAGCCCTCCAATGGCTACTGTTCATCCAGCCCACCTCCTTGATTGGGGTCATGTTCATCCAGCGGCAACAGCCTCTACTACCGCGGGATCCTGTTCATCCAACCCCCACTGAGAACTGTCATCCAACCCCCACCGGGGACTATTCATCAAGAGGCAGCTTCGATCGGCTTCACTTAGCAGCAGTAGCAAAGAAATAACTCGGGTTTAGTTAACAATAAGGGATCGGTCGGGGTTCAGAAACGTAGCTGGTGCTATCGCTCAGGTTCAGTTAGAGCGCAACGACTCGCACACACACGCGTACGTGTATGAGAGAAATGCGCAAACCTCCATGCATCGCTTGGTCTCGACCACCTACCGTAACTGGGAACTCCCCGAAATTTTCCGCGCCCATGTTTCTACCACGATTTTTTCCGTCATGGACAGCCCAAAGAATGTCATGCAGGTGCGTCTCCAGCCCGCCCAGGATGAAAAGCCCATTTTTTGTCATGATTTATTATCATAGAAGTAGGATCCCACCACATCTATGATGATACCGGGTTTTGTCATAATTATCGCCATAGAAGTGTCATAAGCATGACAACAAAAAATTTGTTCAGCCCAAAATGTCACGGATGTGACTGTTTTTTGTAGTGTAACTTATCATGTTGTTTACATATAAATTATCAGGACATAAAAAATAGGTCTTGTAATCTTCCCTTCACTAGCACATGGATGCATGCACTAGAATGAAAAAAATTGATGCATCCTGGATTGTACATATTTCAAATCTTTAAAATGTTTTATAGCTCAAACCATCGATTCGATCGAAAAATCATTTTCACATAAAAAAATCCATTGTGATGAGACCTACAAAACTAAATCCCATGTTGATATGTGTGTTGGGTTTCGTAGTAATTTCAAAAAATTTCCTACGCACACGCAAGATCATGGTGATGCATAGCAACGAGAGGGGGAGTATGATCTACATACCTAGTAGATCGACAACGGAAGCGTTTGGTTGATGTAGTCATACGTCTTCACGATCCGACCGATCAAGCACCGAAACTACGGCACCTCCGAGTTCTAGCACACGTTCAGCTCGATGACGATCCCCGGACTCCGATCCAGCAAAGTGTGGGGAAGAGTTCCGTCAGCACGACGGCGTGGTGACGATCTTGACGTGCTACTGCTGCAGGGCTTCGCCTAAGCACCGCTACAATATTATCAAGGACTATGGTGGCTGAGGGCGCCGCACACGGCTAAGGAATAGATCACGTGGATCAACTTGTGTGTTCTAGGGTGCCTCTGCCTCAGTATATAAAGGACCAAAGGGGAGGAGGCTGGCCGGCCACATAGGGCTCGCCAGGAGAGTCCTACTCCCTCTGGGACTAGGATTCCCCCCCCCCCCAATCCTAGTTGGAATAGGACTTGTGGAGGGAGGAAAAGAGAGAGAGGGGCCGACCCCCTCTCCTTGTCCAATTCGGACCAAGGGAGGGGAGGAGCGTGCGGCCCATGTAGGGCTGCCTCTTCTCTTTTCCACTAAGGCCCATCATGGCCCATTTAGCTCCCGGGGGGTTCCGGTAACCTCCCGGTACTCCGGTAAAATCCCGATTTCACTCGGAACACTTCCGATATCCAAACATAGGCTTCCAATATATCAATCTTTATGTCTCGACCATTTCGAGACTCCTTGTCATGTCCGTGATCACATCCGGGACTCCGAACAACCTTCGGTACATCTAAATGCATAAACTCATAATATAATTATCATCGTAACCTTAAGCATGCGGACCCTACAGGTTCGAGAACAATTTAGACATGACCGAGACATGTCTCCAGTCAATAACCAATAGCGGGATCTGGATGCCCATATTGGCTCCTACATATTCTATGAAGATCTTTATCGGTCAGACCGCATAACAACATACGTCGTTCCCTTTGTCATCGGTATGTTACTTGCCCAAGATTCGATCGTCGGTATTCCAATACCTAGTTCAATCTCATTGCCGGCAAGTCTCTTTACTCGTTCTGTAATACATCATCCCGCAACTAACTCATTTAGTTGCAATGCTTGCAAGGCTTAAGTGATGTGCATTGCCGAGAGGGCCCAGAGATACCTCTCCGACAATCGGAGTGACAAAACCTAATCTCGAAATACGCCAACCCAACATGTACTTTTGGAGACACCTGTAGTACTCCTTTATAATCACCCAGTTACGTTGTGACGTTTGGTAGTACCCAAAGTGTTCCTCCGGTAAACGGGAGTTGCATAATCTCATAGTTATAGGAACATGTATAAGTCATGAAGAAAGCAATAGCAACATACTAAACGATCGGGTGCTAAGCTAATGGAATGGGTCATGTCAATCAGATCATTCTCTCAATGATGTGATCCCGTTAATCAAATAACAACTCATTGTTCATGGTTAGGAAACATAACCATCTTTGATTAACGAGCTAGTCAAGTAGAGGCATACTAGTGACACTTTGTTTGTCTATGTATTCACACATGTATTATGTTTCCGGTTAATACAATTCTAGCATGAATAATAAACATTTATCATGATTATAAGGAAATAAATAATAACTTTATTATTGCCTCTAGGGCATATTTCCTTCAATGTTATGACGACCTTTTTGTTTGCAAATAGTTATCAGGCCTAGGCTAAAAAAGGTATGAGCTCTCATGTTTGTATATATTTATCATGATTTTTACACACGAGTTACCATGATACATTCTCAATATTTTTTATCAGGACAAAGTTACCGCGGTGTTTGTGCATGAGTTGTCACACTTGTCATCTGTATATTACCACGCTATTTACAGATAAGTTATCAATGGTATGTTTGAAACAACTTCTCCTCCCCATGGGGTCAAACTTACCACGGTGTTTGTGCGTCAGTCAGGTCTGCGGTTTGTATATTATCATGTTTACACATAAGTTACTGGGGCATATTTGCAACAACCTTTTCCACCGGGTTAAAGAGTTAGCACATTGTTTGTACTTGAGTTATCATGTCCATGGTGCATATATTGTCATGTTTTTTCCACAAAAGTTACCAAGGGTATGATT
Organism: Triticum urartu; assembly: GCF_056163025.1. NCBI lineage: Eukaryota > Viridiplantae > Streptophyta > Magnoliopsida > Poales > Poaceae > Triticum > Triticum urartu. The sequence goes on along the minus strand of NC_141878.1, from coordinate 288,122,017 downwards.
TCCACAAAAAATCTCTTGGTAAAAGTTACCGAGATGTTTGTGCGTAGAACATGTCCGCGATGAGTATATTACCATGCTATTTCCACGGAAATTATTAGGGGTATGGTTTTGAAAACTACTTTTTCTCTTGATCAAAGTTACCATGGTGTTTCTGGGTGAGTTATCACGCCGAGGTGTGTATATTACTCTATCTGTTCCAAAATATAGTGAACTCACGCTTTCCGAGGTTCAACTTTGACCATAAATTTAACCAACAAGACCGACTGCGGCGGGAATAAAAATTATATAATTGAAAACTTCTTTCGAATACGAATTCAATGGTATAATTTTTTATCCCGCCGCAGTAGGCTCGTTGGTTAAATTTATGGTCAAACTTGAAGCACGGAAACCGAGGATGTACTATATTTTGTAACGGAGGGAGTACCATGCTATCTAGGTAGAAGTTATCAGAGTATGTTTTCCACAACTTTTCACCCGGTTCAAAAAGTAAACACGACGTTTGTATGTGAGTTATCAACTCTACAGTGCATACATTAGAATTTTATTTACACATAAGTTATCAGCAATGTTCTCAACAACCTTTTTCTCTCGGGTAAAAATTATCACGGTGTTTGTGCATAGGGGTTGTTTGGTTTACAGCCACGTTTGCCAAGCCAAAGTTTGGCAGCCACAGTTTAGTTGGCATGTATTTGGTTTTTGCTACACTTTGGCTTGCCACACTTTATTGCCCCTATGGCTCATTTGTCATAGAGACAATTTTTTTGCCAACTTTTGCCAAAGTTCGGCGTCCAATTTTTCAGCCACACTTTTGTGGCTTGCCATACTTTTGTGGCTAGCCACACTTTGGCTAGGCCGAATTAGTCTCCAACCAAACATACCCATGATTTATCAGGTTTGTGGTGTGTAAATTATCATGCTTATTACACATAATCTACGAGGGGATGGTTCCAAACAACTTTTTCCCTCGGGTAAATGTTATCACTGTTTGTGCATGCGTTATCAGGTCTGTGATGTGTAAATTATCATGCTATTTACACATAAGCTTCCGTGGGGTGTATTATATCGCATGTAGCCCAATAATACAAAAATAACCATGTTGATAACTATAGTCCATCTAGCCCGGTAACTACATAATGACCATGTTGATAACTTTAGTACATCTAGCCCGATAACTACATAGTAATCATATTGGTAACTATAGTACATCTAGCCCGGTAACTACATAATAACCATGTTGTGGGATGGTGCATCTTGTCCATTCTTGAAAAGTTTGGTGCGGGAGGACGGACGTTGGAGATTCCTAATCTACTCAATCCCTCTCAAATCAAGTGCACACTAAAGCATCATTTCCACAAATCAGATCATTGATTGAACATTTTTTTTCTCGATCTAAGATTATTTCCTATGAATCCTCATCATCGTGTGTTTATAAAAAGATAAATAACACGAATAAGAAATAAATAGGGGGGCGAGAGCGTGATGGAGATTCCTCAAAGAAAAGAGAAAAAGAAAACATCGGGGAATGGTCAAAAGAGTGTGACGGGCTTGCTTTTACAAACAATTAGTCTAATTGAGCTGGTTAGTAAGTGTTTCATGTCAGCTACTTGGTGTGGGTTCGAATCTCATATTCAGCATCAATTTTTTTGACTAAAAAATCCTTGTAAATAGGGTCTATCGATAGATCTAGCACATAGAAAAAATTGTGATGGATCCAATCCAGAGAAAAAATCGCGGGCGTCAAAGTTTCTGAAAATCTTTCCAGTAAATGCGGCATTAAATTAGCTAGTTGTTCAGATTTTTAATCACAAACAAAGATCCACTATGCATTAAATAACAAGCTTTCACAGTTTTAACAACAATGAAGTCTTGGTGAGATGGTTAGTGCGGAGGCTTGCCTACAGGAGGTCGGGGGTTCGATTCTCATCCTCGCTCGTTTCTTTTTCTCCCTTCAAAGCTGGCATTGACTACCGTTTGATCCGGAATGAACGAGATCTAGATCGTTCGTATCTGAAGCAAACGGCAGACTAGCAGGAAAATAGCTTTCTCGTTTTATTATAATTGTGGAATACGTATATATTTGTATGTTAAAAGGGTCATACTCAAAATACGATACATATACCAAAAAAGTACCATATGTACTACTTAAACAATCTTATATACTACATACTACGCGTACATACTCTTCGATTTGATAGCTACTACATACAAAATACAAAACTCAAGTGGTGGTAACTACCACCGATGGAAGATAAAATTTCCCGGGGGTAGTTGAGTTAGTCCTGGACTAAGGGGTCCTCGGGCGTCCGGCCTATTATCCATGGGCCGGACTGATGGGCTGTGAAGACATGAAGGCCGAAGACTGCACCGTGTCCGGATTGGACTCTACTTGGCGTGGAAGGCAAGCTTGGCGACCGAATATTCCTTCTTATATAACCGACTCCATGTAAACCCTAGATCCTCTCGGTGTCTATATAAACTGAAGGGGATAGTCTGGAAAGGACACGACATATACTCATTACCATATTCATAGGCTAGACTTCTAGGGTTATAGCCATTACGATCTCGTGGTAGATCAACTCTTGTAATACTCATATTCATCAAGATCAATCAAGCATGAAGTAGGGTATTACCTCCATAGAGAGGGCCCGAACCTGGGTAAACATCGTGTCCCCTGTCTCCTATTACCATCGATTCTAGACGCACAGTTTGGGACCCCCTACCCGAGATCCGCCGGTTTTGACACCGACATTGGTGCTTTCATTGAGAGTTCCACTGTGTCATCGACAAAAGGTTCGATGGCCCCTCAATCGTCAATAATGACGCTGTCCGAGGAGGAACCTTCCCCCCGGACAGATCCTCGTGTTCGGCAGCTTCGTACTACGGGCCAACTCGCTTGGCCATTTGGAGAAGATCGACAGCTACGCCCCTGGCCATCAGGTCGGATTCGAAAGCTTGAACTACGCTGCGGATATGTGGAGACTTAATCTTCGAGGGACTTGAGCCTGCGGCGATCGCTCCCCCTCATCCCGATGAGCGTGACTTAAATCTGTCATCGGATCACACCCAGGAGATGGTTCCTACGGCTGCAATGACCTTAGAGCCAAAGCAGATCGAGCCATCCGAGGCCTCAGAGTCCATGGCACTGGAGCCGCACATGAACTCGACGCCCTGCGATATTCGCTTTAACAAAACTTCAGACTCGTCTTCGGCTATAAGTTCCGGACTATGTACACCCGCGGACATCGAGCTAGATCGGTTATCGATCTTCGAGTTCAGCGTCGTTGACGTGTTCCAGCACTCGCCTTTTGGTGACATGCTAAAATCTTTAAAGAATTTGTCCTTGGAAAAGGACTCACAGCCGAACTATGTCCGGATCGAGCTAGAGACGGGTGATGAGGAATTCCTCTTCCCACCCGCCACCCACTTCATAGCCACCGTCGATGACTTAACCGACGTGCTTGACTATGGCTTCGAAGACATCGACGGTATGGACGACGATGCCGACAAGGAGCAAGGCCAAGACCCGCCATTCACTGGACTTTGGACTGCCACCTCTTTATACGACATGTACATGGTTGATACACCTAAAGGATCTGGCGACGACAAAGTAAAGCCGGATGTAAACAAAACCTCTGAGACACAGTCCAAACGCTGACGGCCCAAACGCCGCCCCAAGCCCCGCCGCTCAAAGGATGGCAGCACTGGCACCGGAGAAAATAGTACTCCGGGCGATGCCAAAAATAGTGAAGACCCCGCCGGGGCTACATCCGAACAGGAACATGACAGCAGACAAGACAACCCTGACAAACAGGACATAGAAGATTACCCAGAGGATGATAGTTACCGTCCGCCCTCCGAGGAGGAGACAAGCCTTGGCAACGAAGACTTCATCGTGCCCGAGGATCCTCTCGAGCAGGAGCGCTTTAAGCTTCAGCTCATAGCCACTGCAAGGAGCCTGAAAAAGAAACAACAACAGCTTCAAGCAGAACAAGACCTGCTCGTCGACAGATGGACTGATGTCCTGACAGCCGAGGAATATGGCCTCAACCGCCCAGCCAAGAGCTACCCGAAATGCAGACTACTACCTCAATTCAATGAGGAGGCGTCGGAGCATATATCTCCCTCGCGTAATGTGGATCGACCACCACGTGGTCGGGATAGGGTCGCGGAACGGCCACCCGCGGTTGAGATAAAGCGGCAACTCAGGCCGAACAGCAGACCACCCCACCACCTCGTCAAAATAGGGACAGAAGAGTCCGGAGTCATATGTACGACCTCCGACAGACCCTGGATAGTAGAGCAGGACACACAAGATCGATCTATGGATCATGAGGATGTGCCTCGAGGCGCGACGACGGCTACTTATTCAGACATGAGAAAACCTAACCACGCTCGGGCCGAATGCTGCAGACGGACTCCTTCAGAGCTCCGCCATGAAGCGGCCCGATATAGAGGCGCCGCACACCCGCTCTGCTTCACAAATGAAGTACTGGATCATGAATTCCCTGAGGGGTTCAAGCCCGTCAATATTGAATCATATGACGGCACAACCGATCCTGCAGTATGGATCGAGGATTTCATTCTCCACATCCACATGGCCCGAGGAGACGACTTCCATGCCATCAAACCTCCCATTAAAACTCAAAGGACCTACTCGGCACTGGTTAAACAGCCTACCTGAGAACTCAATCGGCAGCTGGGAGGACTTGGAAGAGGCTTTCCTCGACAACTTCCAAGGAACTTATGTCCGGCCACCAGATGCCGATGACCTAAGCCACATAGTTCAACAACCCGGAGAATCGGCCAGGAAATTCTGGACTAGATTCCTAACCAAAAAAGAACCAGATCGTTGACTGTCCAGATGCCGATGCCCTAGCAGCCTTCAAACACAGCATCCATGACGAATGGCTAGCACGCCACCTCGGACAAGAAAAGCCGAAGTCAATGGAAGCCCTTACGGCACTCATGACCCGCTTTTGCGCAGGCGAGGACAGCTGGATGGCTCGTAGCAAAAACACATCCAGCGAGGCAGGCCCCACAGAGGCCAAGAACAGCACCGGCAGGCTCCGGTGCAATAGACACAAACGCACAAGCAATGGTGACAACACCAAGGACACCACAGTCAACGCCGGATTCAATGGCTCCAAGTCTGGCCAACGGAAGAAACCCTACAAAAGAAACAACGAAGGACCTTCCAGCCTGATATAGGATGAAATCCTAGAGGGGGATCTTTTCACACTTGGAGGGGGAAAAGGGCAAACTCATAAGAACACAAAGAGAAAATCACTCAAACGATTCCCCAATCACACATCCACTAGAATAGCAAAGTAAGATCCACAAGTCACAAGCACTATCAAAGGAAAGATACAATGGCAAAGTTCTTCCCATTCCTAGGAGATGAGGTCTTGAAGATAGTCTTCTCCTAGAGGAGGTCTTGAAATCCACTAGGATTTTTCCCAAAGGGGTCTTGATTCCACAAACGGGAAGGTAGTAGGAGCAAAGCTCACAAATATCTCATCTCATACTTTGCTAACCCTAAACTTAGCCCTAGGTACGGTTTATATAGTCTTGGGGTCGAAAGAGATGAAGAGGGGCTCGGTTTGGGGATCTCAGCCGTCCATCCTGGGAGGCCCGTGCGCATGGGGTAAGTTGGGCCCGTGCGCACGGGGGTCCCGTGGGCATGGTACAGGCCCGTGTGCACGGGGTGCTCCAGCGCCAACTTCCTGGACAGCCCGTGGGCACGGGGTCTCGGGGGCCCGTGCACACGGGGTCACCTGGGACTTCCAGTTTTGCTGGTGTTGCACTCCATCTTGCTCCGCGTGGCCTTGGGTTGGTTCCTCTTCTCCTTGGGGGTGCTCCTAAGCCTCTTGGTGGTGTTCCTCTTCGTACCTAATAAGACATAGCATATCTTGGTGAGGTAGCAACAATGTTCCATTCGTATCCATATGCAAGCTAAGTAAGAAAGAGTTCACCTCGGTTTCCAAAGCACGTGTTCTCGCTCTTGTCATAGGTCCACGTGGGGCTTGATGTGTCGGTGTAGAGTCCATGGGGATGATGGAAGGATGCTCCGCATGATCTCCCCCCTTGGGAGAGATCCGTCCACGGATTGTGATCTTCATCACCATGATACTTGGCCAAGTCTTTGACGTTGAATGTGTCGCTCACATTGTACTTGTCTCGTGGGATGTCGACCTTGTAGGCGTTGTCATTGTAGCGTGCGAGTACCTTGAATGGGCCATCGGCTCTTGGAAGTAGCTTGGACTTGTGTTCCTTGGGGAAACGATCCTTGCGAAGATGTACCCAAACTAGGTCACCCGGTTGAAACACCATTGAGGACTTGTTGGCGTTGCGCTTGGTCGCGAGTCATTGTACTTGGCGCTCTAAGGTGTGCCTTGTATCTTCATGCATCTTCTTGAGGTGGTTCACTCGGTCGCTTGCGTCCATGTTGATGCGCTCTTGTAGTGGTAGAGGAAGAATGTCCGGTACGGCACAAGGGCTCAAACTTTCACGCACATGACCATGGTCTATGAGATGCTTTACTTGCCTTTGAATTTCTTTGGTTTCTTCGGGGTTGACGCGGTAGGGAGCTTTGTTTGGAAGTGGCGCTCCGGGGATGAGGTCGATGCGGTGCTCAATGCCTCGAAGTGGAGGTAGTCCCGGAGGTAGCTCATCGGGGAAAACATCTTGAAATTCCTGCAATAGAGAAGATAACACCAAAGGTACGTTGTGAGAGGTGTTAGTTTTTGGTTCCTCGTCCTTGCACAATAGGACATAGTGTAGGACACTTGATGGGTTCTCACACACTTCTCTCATCTCACGTTTGGTGGCAAATAGGACTAAGTTTTTCTTGTCGCTCATTGTGGAGGCACTCAATTTGGGCTTGTGGCGCTCACTCTCTTTTTGGTGGCTCACTCTCTCACTATTCTCTCCACGATGGGTGTTTTGCTTGTCGGTGAGTACTTGGCTTGGAGACATAGGACGTAGCACAAACTCTTTCCCTTTCATTTTGAAGCTATAGTGATTGGTACGCCCATTGTGAATGACACCTCGGTCAAATTGACATGGCTGTCCAAGAAGGAGGTGGCAAACGTTCATTGGAAGGACATCACACTCCAAAGTGTCTTCATAGGCGCCGATCTTGAAAGAGACTTGTACTCGATGCTCGACTTGTATGGTGCCGGTGTCACTTAGCCATTGAACCTTGTCGGGGTGAGGATGCTTCGTCTTGACCCATTGAAGTTTGGAGCATAGTTCTTCACTTGCTAAGTTGTGGCAACTACCTCCATCGATGATGACCTTGACGGATCGTCCGTTGATGCCGGCATTTGTGTGGAAGATATGGCATCTTTGATCTTCGTCTTGTTGATGTTGAAGAGTCAAGACCTTGGAGACAACAAGAGCGGGACTTGAATCTTCATCACAAAAGACTTGATCATCTTCGTCTTCGTTGTTCACTTGTCGGTGCATGGCCACTTGCTCAAGGGCTTCCATTTCTCCTTCACTCATGGAGTCATAGGTTCCGTCGTTGTTGAGGATCATGGTGTGCTTGTTTGTGCACTCGAAGGATTTGTGGCCTCGGCCTCCGCATGTGAAACATTTGATGGAACTTGTCTTAATGGTCTCATCGGTTGGGGTAGATGATGATGAAGCTTTCGGCTTGAAGTTGCTTGTAGTAGGAGGACGACTTGCGCTTGTCGAAGTCTTCTTGTAACTTGACTTGTCACCGGTACTTGGTGATGCTCTAGTTGAGGTAGGAGTTGCCGAAGTCACGGGAGCTTGATAAGAGGAGCCGTAGGTCTTGGACGAGAACTTGGCATACTTGAAATCATCTTGCACTTGGCGTTCCGCTTTGGTGGCTTGGTGCACTAGCTCGATGAGGTTTGAGTATGGTTGGAAGTCGACGATCTTCTTGATGGGATGGTTGAGGCCATTCAAGAAGCGTGCCATTGTTTGTTCATCGTCTTCTGTGACATTGGCTCTTATCATTGCAATCTCCATCTCCTTGTAGTATTCTTCAACGCTCTTGGTTCCTTGCTTGAGTTGTTGGAGTTTCTTGAAGAGGTCGCGGTTGTAGTAGGCAGGAACGAAGCGTGCTCTCATGACATATTTCATTTGCGCCCAAGTAGTGATGGGTGGATCACCTCTTGCCTCTCGGCGCTCAATGACTTGTTCCCACCAAATAAGGACATAGTCTTGGAACTCAAGGGATGCCATCGCGATCTTCTTCTCTTCTTCATAATTGTGCAAACGGAAGATCTTGTCAACTTTCAATGCCCATGAAAGATATTCTTCGGGATCGTTGCTTCCGTTGAACTTGGGCATGGTGAACTTGAGCTTGCCATAGCGTTGCTCTTCATTGTATTGGGGTCGGGGTTGATGACGCCCATGTTATAGATGATTGTTCAACTCGTGGTGCTCTTGACGCGGAGGGTTGTCAACCTCAAGTTGCTCTTGTCGTGGAGGATGTTCATTGTCTTCATGCTCTCGATGAACTTGATGGTGTTGTCGAGCTTGAGTGGGAGCTTCGCGAGCTCGAGGAGGAACTTGACGATGCACGCGAGCTTGAAATCTTTGTTCTTGAATTTCTTCGTGAAGTGCTTCATCTTGTTCACGGGCTTGACGGCTTCGGTCGGCAACAGCTCGACTCGAATCGCGTAGAGCTTGTTGCGCCGCAAGTGCTTGAGTGTCACAGAGTTGTTGTTCTTGACGTTGTGTCTCGGCATCTTGCGCAAGTTGGTGTAGACGCGCACGTTCTTCCTCTTCATGTTGGCGTTGTTGTTGCCGTTCTCGTGCTAGCGCAAAGGCCTCTTGAGTTTGACATTGTCGGCGCTCTTGAGAGTCGGTGTCTCGAAGTGGATTGAGGCTTGCTTGACGGTCGATGCGCACGGCTCGACGAGGAGTGTTTGATGTCGGTGTACTTGAGCCGAAGAGGGTGAAGTCGGAGTGGTGGCTTGAACGGCTCCTTCTTGAAGTGGAAGACGAGCGGTTGAGCAACAAAGCACGAATTTCGTCCATCCTCGCATCATTCTCTTGCTTGTGATCGTCGAGCTTGTGGTCGAAGTAGTCCCTTGTACGTTGCTCGGGAAGTCACAAGTCGGCGGCAAGGTTGTCGATGCGGTCACTCATAGCATGTTGCTCTTGATGCAAAGCACGTTGTGCACCAAAGAGGTGACTCTTGGTGACGAAGGAGTTCATGTCGTCATCTTGCTCCATGAAGAGTGGGTTGGTAGAAGTACTTGGCCTATCCATCATGAGATAGTGGTGGTGAGTAGGAAACATGAGAGAACAAAACCAAAGTTACCTTTTCCGAAGATTGTGGATGTAACAAGTACGATCTCACGATGCTATAATAGGGGAATTGGTACCGGGAATTGTTTCTCACACCTACAAGTAAAAGGCTTATGGAGGAGCTCGGTTAGGATTGTGGCAAAAGTTTCAAGCAAATGTTAGTCAAGATATCGATAAGGTTGAGAAGATTCACAAAAATGCAAGTAAAAACAAATAGATCAAACCCAATGATATCACTAGGAACACACACACAGAAGATAGATGGGATCCGCACAACCAAGGGGTGAGCTCAAAATGTGCAACCACGGAAAAAGCTCTTATTGTGCGAATACTAGAGAGACGCTAGCTAGATTGCTCAAATGGGCTAGATACGCATGTGCACCAGCCTATAAGAGAAACGTTCCGTCTTCAATCCCAACTATGCTACGTATGAGGTGTTGAAGATGATATACAAAATGGCTCGATGCTATTGCTTACAAGCTCTTTGTTGCTCCTCTTTTGCTTAAAAGCTTTTCTTGTTTTTTTTGAAGCTAGAGCCAAGTATGATATGAGACAAGTATGTAAGATATGCACGGGAGAGACTTATGGCACTAAGATGGTAACAAGATCACTATGGTGCACAAAAGCGTGGCCTGGCAATTCTCAACTTGCTAGTCTCAATGGGTAAGTGACGCTAAATGGCTCGGGTTATCAATGCAAAAGCAAGGGTGAGATGTCGAGGTTACCGTCCGAGTTGATGAACGAGTGGCGGCGATGATGATGTCCAAATGCGCCTAAGTAGCCTAAACACCTTAGGACACAAGAGAAACCACGGTCCGAAACTCAAACAACCGCGAGAAATAGTGCGGAAGAACACGAGTGTTGGTATCGATGCAAAATGGTGCAAAACAAGGATGGCCGAAAGTTTCTGGAAGGTCCATGCGCACGGGGTAAGTGAGTCCCGTGTGCACGGGATCTTGAGGGCCCATGTGCATGGGGTGTGCTGCGAGCGGAAGAACAGCTCCGAATCCGTGGGTATTTTCCAAGATAAGGACAATGATCCAAGAACAACAAAGGAAATATACAAGAAACTAGTTCATCCCAATCCTATGAGGAGAGAGGTCTTGATGATCCTATGATGGGGATGGATGGTGGGGAAAAGATGGGGGAAAGCTAGATCCACTTGAAACCAAGAAAATCCATGGATCAAATCAAACAAAACATCATCAAAACCAACAAATCGCAAAAAAATTGGGGCTATTTTTGTTGGGGAATTTTCGAATTTAGGACGAAATCAACAAAACTAGGCTAGAAAACAAAGAGGGGGGCTCCAATTTCGTGAGAAACCATGGCTCTGATACCAAAAGGTATAGGATGAAATCCTAGAGGGGGATCTTTTCACACTTGGAGGGGGAAAAGGGCAAACTCACAAGAACACAAAGAGGAAATCACTCAGACAATTCCCCAATCACACATCCACTAGAATAGCAAAGTAAGATCCACAAGTCACAAGCATAATCAAAGGAAAGATACAATGGTAAAGTTCTTCCCACTCCTAGGAGATGAGGTCTTGAAGATAGTCTTCTCCTAGAGGAGGTCTTGAAATCCACTAGGATTCTTCCCAAAGGGGTCTTGATTCCACAAATGGGAAGGTAGTAGGATCAAAGCTCACAAATATCTCATCTCATACTTTGCTAACCCTAAACTTAGCCCTAGGTACGGTTTATATAGTCTTGGGGTCGAAAGAGATGAAGAGGGGCTCGGTTTGGGGATCTCAGTCGTCCATCCTGGGAGGCCCGTGCGCACAGGGGTCCCGTGGGCATGGTACAGGCCCGTGCGCATGGGGTGCTCCAGCGCCAACTTCCTGGACAGCCCGTGGGCACGGGGTCTCGGGGGCCCGTGCGCACAGGGTCACCTGGGACTTCCAGTTTTGCTGGTGTTGCACTCTGTCTTGGTCCGTGTGGCCTTGGGTTGGTTCCTCTTCTCCTTGGGGGTGCTCCTGAGCCTCTTGGTGGTGTTCCTCTTCGTACTTAATAAGACATAGCATATCTTGGTGAGGTAGCAACAATGTTCCATTTGTATCCATATGCAAGCTAAGTAGGAAAGAGTTCACCTCGGTTTCCAAAGCACATGTTCTCGCTCTTGTCATAGGTCCATGTGGGGCTTGATGTGTCGGTGTAGAGTCCATGGGGATGATGGAAGGATGCTCCGCATCACAGCCTGAACCGCATACTCGACCGTCCATGCCAAATTCATGGCACCCCGGATAAGCAAGCCAATCGTACCAACAGGGATTGTTGGGTCTTCAAGCAGGCTGGCAAGTTAAATGCGGAAAACAAAGAAAAGGGATCACAAAGTGAGGACAAGGATCAAGAGCCCCGGCAGCCGAACACGGGGGGACATAAGAAATCCCCCCCCCCCCAAGTCAAAATGGTGAACATGATATATGCCACACACATCCCGAGAAAGGAGCGCAAACGAGCGCTCAGGGACGTCTACGCGGTAGAGCCAGTCGCCCCAAAATTTAATCCATGGTCATAATTTCTGATCACCTTTGATCGACGAGATCATCCGACTAGTATCCACCACGGCGGTTCGGCCCCACTGGTCCTTGACCCAATCATCGACGGATTCCACCTCACATGAGTCCTGATGGATGGTGGAAGCAGCCTCAACCTGCTGTACCAGGATACAGTACGGAAGATGGGCATTAATCCCGCACGAATCAAACCAAAAAAGACTACCTTTAAAGGAGTCATACCAGGTGTAGAGGCCCGTTCTACGGGCTCAATCGCGCTGGAGGTGGTCTTCGGTTCTCTGGACAACTTCCGAAGCGAAGAGTTAATCTTCAATACTGTGCCCTTCCGCAATGGCTACCACGCACTGCTCGGACGAACCGCGTTTGCTAGATTTAACGCAGTGCCACACTATGCTTATCTCAAGTTCAAGATGCCCGATCCACGTGGCGTCATAACAGTCAATGGCAATACGGAACGCTCCCTTCGAATAGAGGATCAAACCGCCGCCCTAGCAGCAGAAGTATAGAGCGTCCTTCTCAAGCAGCATTATAATCTAGCTACCGAGCCCTTGGACACCATCAAACTGGTCTGGACTACACTACAACAGGACAACGCGGCTCGTCAAGAGCTTGACTAGCAATTCGGCCTCCGTCCCAGCCCCAATGAGGTAGTGGCATTTGTACCACGCGTACACAATTACGCACTCAAAATTCCATGGACATCGACGGAGGCACAAAATAACCTGGGGTCTACAATTCGGCCAGACCGATCCCGGACACACATACTTTTACTTCTTTTTCTTGTTTCAGGCACCTTTTTCGCGGGCCTGATGTCAAGTCCTTTAGAAAGACTAAAATACAACGGAGGCAAGCAACACATGTGTGTAGGGTAACCTTTATACGTTCTTCTTGATGGTATTCACACTTATTTCTCAGGACCCGCACGCTGCGCACTATTGATTCCGACATGTTAAATGGCCGGACACTTCTCGCACCATTTGTACAAAATACGCCTTGACCCAATCATCGACGGTCTAGCTAGGACCAGCACAGTACCGTCGTTGAGCGTTTACTCAACTTTGCATCTCTGAATTGATTATTGTTGAACCTTTTTGCTACCATATTATAAGCCTTCCTAGCTCCACATACATCTACATCGTGCATTCGACTCTCCCTGGTAATCGCTCTATCCCAGCTTTGAGAGTTTTGACTACGACGGTTGCCGATCACCACCTGCTGCTGGGTAAGAACGGGTGGGAATTTGAGACTTGCTTGACGGATTTGGGACATCCATCACCACCTCTTGTTAGTTGTCTATAGGATCATATTCTTGTGTGTTTCTATTTCTGCTAACCATGGTAGGATCACAAGCCGACGAGACTGACTAGGAGAACATGACAAATAAGGAGTTGCATGATAAATTTCAGCAAATGATGAGTGGATAGGTGCAAGATGTGCTAAACAGATTTGAAGAGGCCATGGAGAAGATAGATGGCATGGAGAAGGCGTTCGAAACAAAGCTCGACAACAAGTTTAATGAATTGCTCGCGCGTCTTCCACCACCACCACCGGCTGCCCCTAACGCACCTCTACAACAACAACAACAACAACAACAACAACAACAACGTCGCTTTCCAAATCAAGTGGGACGAGCACAGCGCATTCCCATTGACCCTGGGCAAAATTCTGGTGCCGCTGTTGATGCTTCTGCCGCTCCTGCTACTACTGCAGAGGTGGAGGACCATTACGAGGATGAGGTTGACCAAAATCAGAACTACGTGCAACCACCAGCACCACCACCACCAGGTCGTCCTCATGCATATCATCGCAATGGTAGGGATGCACCACCACCTGAGGTACATGACCATCTTCCTAAACTAAAATTGAATATTTCACCATTTGAGGGTAGATATGTTCCTGATATATATCTTACTTGGGAGTTAGAAACTGAACAACGATTTACATGTTTACAATATCCTGAGGAGAGACGTGTTCCTGCTGCTATTTGTGCTTTCACTAGCTTTGCATGTGTTTGGTGGTCTGAACATTGTAGATTATATCCTATTCCAGCTACTTGGGCTGCTTTGAAAACTGCTATGCGTACTCGTTGGGTTCCACCATATTATCAACGTGAATTACTTCAAAAATTGCAGCGTTTAAGACAAGGAAAAATTTCTGTAGAAGAATATTATCAAGAATTACAAACTGGCATGATTAGGTGTGGTATTGTTGAGGAGAATGAAGCTATGCTTGCATGTTTTATGGGTGGACTAAATACAGATGATAGAGGCAAAGGTGTCCGGATGTTTCGATGAGATGGTGGCTATCGTTTTCTGTGGGAGTCGACCTTGACGATCCGACTACGAACGTGCGAGACGTCGCGCCTTAGCAATCGCTAAACCAACTTCCGAGGGGTTATTGACCACGCCGGAGCACGATCAACCTGACCACGAGGGCCTGTTTCCTGCGAGCAAACGAAGAACAAGCAAGAAGCTGAGATTGCAATCTGGATATTGCGAATATAAGATGAAAGCTTTATTGATCAAGGTGGGGTTCTGTGACGTCTTGGTCTGGTCGTTGGACACAAACGAAGTACGCGAAGTTGCAGCTATGGCGAACTTTTAATCTAAACAAAACCCCAAAATCTAAACGACGCCCTAAGGGCTGTATATATGGAGGAAGAGAGGGGAATTTCGTGGCCCTTGAGGGTGGGGTCCAAATCCAACCCTAACTCTTGTTTCCCCACACATACGGACTCTAAAAATAGCCTATACTTAAGTATTTCAAAATTACATGGGCCTGGCCCATTAATAAGGTGACGCAGCACCTAGAATAGCCTATGGACGAATATTATGAAGTGGCATCTTGTATATTTCATCCATGGCTTCATGCATTCCTTATGGCGGCTTCAAAGTCCTGAAATCATCACTTGTAACTCCGTTCTTGATCCCCTTGCGCATGCCATCAACTCCATGCGTGTTCTTGCTCCAATGTTCATCCTTCTCCAAGCTAGGCCCTTCATTTGAAAGCAAAAAAAATGTATCCAATTTAGGCAGCATCATAATCTCATGAACATTAGAATCATTACCAAGAAACGAAAGTACCTGGTAATTTAATTGGCGTGCGCGAGCTCTAGTAATTGGTCCAGTATATGTAACAGTAGGGGCTGTGGGTGTAACAATGGTATTGATGTCCTCATCATCCTCCCCTTCTTGAAATGAAGTCGTCCTCGACGGAAGCTCATCTTCCTCACCCAAATAAGGCTTCAAATCTGCAATATTAAAAGTGGGACTAACCCCAAAATCTGCAGGTAGCTCAAGTTTATATGCATTATCATTTATTTTCTCTAAAACCTTAAAAGGACCATCAGCACGTGGCATTAGCTTTGATTTGCGCAGATTAGGAAATCTATGTTTACGCAAATGTAACCAAACAAGATCTCCAGGTGCAAACACAACATGTTTTCTACCCTTATCTCCAGCAAGTTTATATTTAGCATTCATACGCTCAATGTTTTCCTTAGTTAACTCATGCATTTTTAAAATCAATTCAGAACGTTCTTTAGCATCAAAATTAACCTTCTCCGAAGATGGAAGAGGCAACAAATCAATAGGTGCACGAGGTAGGAAACCATACACAATTTCAAAAGGGCACATCTTCGTAGTAGAATGCAATGAACGATTATAAGCAAATTCAATATGAGGCAAGCATTCTTCCCACATTTTCTTGTTATTCTTCAAAACAGCCCTAAGCATAGTAGACAATGTTCTATTGACTACTTCAGTTTGTCCATCAGTTTGGGGGTGACAAGTAGTACTAAAAAGCAGCTTAGTCCCCAACTTAGCCCATAAACATCTCCAAAAGTGGCTAAGAAATTTAGTATCACGATCTGAAACAATAGTATTTGGCACACCATGTAAGCGAATAATTTCACGAAAGAACAAATCAGCAACATTAACAGCATCATCGCTTTTATGACATGGTATAAAGTGTGCCATTTTCGAGAACCTATCCACGACAACAAATATGCTATCCCTCCCCTTCTTTGTTCGAGGTAAACCTAAAACAAAGTCCATAGATATATCCTCCCAAGGAACACTAGGTACAGGCAAAGGCATATATAAACCATGAGGATTGAGTCGTGACTTAGCTCTTTGACATGTAGTGCAGCGAGCAACAAAACGCTCAACATCCCGTCTCATCTTTGGCCAAAAGAAATGTGTAGCAAGTATATCCTCCGTCTTCTTGACGCCAAAGTGTCCCATTAATCCTCCTCCATGCGCCTCCTGCAACAACAAAAGACGAACGGAGCTAGCTGGAATGCATAGCTTGTTAGCACGAAACACAAATCCATCGTTAAGAACGAACTTGTTCCAAGTTCTCCCTTCCTTACAATTCTACAATACATCTTTAAATTCAGCATCATTAACATATTGATCCTTGATGGTCTCCAAACCAAATATTTTAAAGTCAAGTTGTGAAAGCATAGTATAACGACGAGACAAGGCATCAACAATAACATTTTCTTTACCCTTCTTGTGTTTAATCACATAAGGGAAAGTCTCAATGAATTCAACCCATTTAGCATGTCGACGGTTCAGTTTTGCTTGACTTTTAATGTGTTTCAAAGATTCATGATCAGAATGTATAACAAATTCCTTGGGCCATAAATAATGTTGCCATGTTTCTAAGGTCCGAACAAGAGCATATAATTCTTTATCATAAGTAGAATAGTTCAGACTAGGCCCACTCAATTTTTCAGAAAAGTATGCAACAGGTTTTCCATCTTGTAATAACACACCTCCTAATCCAATTCCACTAGCATCACATTCAAGCTCAAAAGTCTTATTGAAATTAGGAAGTTGGAGTAAAGGAGCATGTGTCAACTTATCTTTCAATACCGTGAAGGCTTCTTCCTGTGCGGTACCCCAAACAAAAGGTACATCCTTCTTTGTAAGCTCGTTGACAGGTGCAGCAATGGTGCTGAAATCTCTCACAAAACGCCTATAGAAACCAGCGAGGCCAAGGAAACTCCTCACTTGTGTGACCGTTTTGGGCTGCGGCCAACTCTCAATAGCTTCAATCTTGGCTTTATCAACTTCAATTCCCTGTGGAGTAACAACATAGCCAAGAAAAGATACTCGGTCGGTGCAAAAGGTGCACTTTCCAAGGTTACCAAACAAACGTGCATCACGTAGAGCAATAAAAACAGCACGTAAATGTTCCAAATGTTCCTCCAAAGATTTGCTATAAATCAATATGTCATCAAAGTAAACTACCACAAATCGTCCAATGAAAGCACGTAAAACTTCGTTCATTAACCTCATGAAAGTACTAGGTGCATTAGTTAACCCAAAAGGCATGACTAACCACTCATATAATCCAAACTTAGTTTTAAATGTTGTTTTCCATTCATCTCCCAATTTCATACGAATTTGATGGTAACCACTACGCAAATCAACTTTGGAGAATATTGTAGAGCCACTCAATTCATCCAGCATATCATCTAGCCTAGGAATAGGATGACGATAACGAATAGTAATATTATTAATGCCTCTACAATCAACGCACATACGCGACGTACCATCCTTTTTCAGCACTAAAATGATAGGAACAGCACAAGGACTAAGGGATTCGCGTATATAACCTTTGTCGAGCAGTTCTTGTACTTGACGCATAATCTCCTTCGTCTCCTCTGGATTGGTACGGTATGGTGCACGGTTGGGTAATGATGCACCGGGAATTAAGTCAATTTGATGCTCAATCCCGCGAATAGGTGGTAATCCCGGTGGCACGTCTTGTGGAAAGACGTTGGCGAACTCCTGCAAAATGTTAGTGACAGCAGGAGGCAAAGAGGAAGGCGCGTCCTCGAATGAAAATAATGCCTCTTTGCACACAAAAGCATAGCAAACAGATTTGCTAAAATCTAGATCATCAATATCAGATTTGGTGGCAAGTAAACATGCACTTTTCAATTTAATTTCAGAAGCAACACTAGATTGTTTATTATTATTAGGCTGCATTTGTTGCTCAAATTCTTTTGCCACAATCTGATTTTCACTCTTAGTTTTCTCCTGTTTTGCTTTATTAGCTCTATTAATATCATCTTTCAAAATGGAATCAGGAGTCATAGGAAGCAAAGTAATATTTTTATCCTTATGAACAAGAGTATACTGATTGTTTCTACCATGGTGAATAGAATTTTTATCAAATTGCCATGGTCTACCAAGTAATAAGGAACATGCTTGCATAGGTACCACATCACAATCAACATAATCAGCATATGTAGAGATACTAAAATGCACACGAACAGTACGTGTTACCTTAACCTTGCCGCTGTTGTTGAACCATTGGATGTAGTAAGGATGTGGATGTGGTCTTGTGGTGAGAGATAGCTTCTCCACCATCTCGATGCTAGCCAAGTTGTTGCAACTCCCTCCATCTATGATCACGCGAACAGAACGTTCCTTCACAACTCCCTTTGTATGGAACAAAATATGCCTCTGATTTTTCTCAGCTTGTGTAACCTGCACACTCAAAACACGTTGAGCAACTAAACATTCATACCTATCAGCATCTTCAGGAGCCATGTATTGCGTCTCATGATCAGAATCGTCTCCACCGTGTTCGTCACGTGTAATAAGAGCCAAAGTCTCCTCATCATAGTCACTAGCGGACTCATACCCACCATCCTCAGTAACAATCATCACACGCTTAGATGGGCATTCTCTCGCATAATGACCTCCACCCTTGCAACGTCGACAAATAATATCATGTGTCTGCCCTGTTGATGCCATGGATGAAGAAGAGCTCTTTGCAGGCCCAGAAGGTGTGCTCTTGGCAGATAGTGGTGATTGTGCCTGCTTTATTGTATCACGGTTGGAGGTGGCAGCCGACGGAGGCGCCGGTGAAGCAGAACGTGTGGAAGTAGATGATGCACGTGGTGTCCATGAAGAAGGTCGACCTGCAGAAAAGTTAGTCCGCGCCAATGCCTGTCGATCCTGCACTTCACGTTCAGCTTTACAAGCAAGATGGAATAAACGAGTGATATTAGTATACTCCTTATACTCTAGAATCGTCTGAATCTCTCTATTTAATCCACCCATAAAACGTGCAAGCATAGCTTCATTCTCCTCAACAATACCACATCTAATCATGCCAGTTTGTAATTCCTGATAATATTCTTCTACAGAATTTTTTCCCTGTCTTAAGCGCTGCAATTTTTGAAGTAATTCACGTTGATAATATGGTGGAACCCAACGAGTACGCATAGCAGTTTTCAAAGCAGCCCAAGTAGCAGGAATGGGATATAATCTACAATGCTCAGACCACCAAACACATGCAAAACTAGTGAATGCACAAACAGCAGCAGGAACACGTCTCTCCTCGGGATATTGTAAACATGTAAATCGTTGTTCAGTTTCTAACTCCCAAGTAAGATATATATCAGGAACATATCTACCCTCAAATGGTGGAATATTCAATTTTAGTTTAGGGAGATGGTCATGATCTCGTACCTGAGGGTGAGCCCTACCATTGCCATTATTTGCATGTGGACGACCTGGTGGTTGCTGTGCTGGTGGTGGCACGTAGTTCTGATTTTGATCAACCTCATCCTCGTAATCGCCAGCAAAATCATCCTCCTCCGCATCAGCAGCAGGAGCCACAGAAGTAGCAACAGCAGCACCAACAGTTTGGCCAGGTGCAAGAGGGAGACGGCTCGCTCGGCGGAGGGCTGTTTCACGATGTGTAGGTAGTCGTCGTTGTTGTTGTTGTAGAGGTTCGTTAGGTGCAGCCAGTGGTGGTGGTGGAAGATGCGCGAGCAATTCATTAAACCTGTCATCGAGCTTTGTTTCGAATGTCTTCTCCATGTCATCTATCTTCTCCATGGCCTCTTCAAATCTGTTTAGCACATCCTGCACCTGTCCATTCATCATTTGCTGAAATTTATCATGCAACTCCTGATTCGTCATGTTCTCCCAGTCAGTCTCGTCGGCTTGTGATCCTGCCATGGTTAGCAACAATAGAAAACACACAAGAATATGATCCTACAGAATACTAACAAGAGGTGGTGGTGGCGGGTGTCACAAATCCGTCAAGCAAATCTCAAATTCTTACCAGTTCTTACCCAGCAGCAGGCGGTGATCGGCAACTGTTGTAGTCAAAACTCTCAAAAGCTTGGATAGAGCGATTGCCAGGGAGAGTCAAACGCACGACGTAGAGGTATGTGGAGCTGGGAAGGCTTATAGTATGGTAGCAAAAAGGGTCAGCAATAATCAATTCAGAGATGCAAAGTTGAATAAACGCTCAACAACGGTACTGTGCTGGTCCTAGGCTAGACCGTGCTAGAGACGCGAGCCTAGAACACTAACAAAATCACGGCGCTGCACGTAAATAAGGGAAAAGCACACTCTGGAACTTTTTTTTTTCGCTTTTTTTTTGCGCTCCTCTTTTTTTTTTGCGCTCCTCTTTTTTTTTTTGCGCTCCTCTTTTTTTTTGCGCTCCTCTTTTTTTTTTGCGAAAAATTACTATAATGGCGAGTGTCTCAAAACTCTTCCCTCGTCAAACTGATAGTATGGGCACGAAAAAAAAATTTCACTTTTTTTTCGGAAATCAGGGCAGCGACGACGAAAAAGTGCGACAAAAAATCACTATGATGGCACGTGGCTCAAAAGACTCAGAAAAGCCTAAAAATAGGATAGGGAAAAAAAATTTTGCCCGAGAAAATTTTGGCCTAAAAACTGCCCGGGGGTCTCCAGAGAAAATTTTTGCCCGAGAAATTTTTTTTTTCCGAGACCTACGCAGGCAAGGAAACACGAATCGGAATTGAGATTGATCTCAAGAACAATCCTAATATGAGAAGAACTCGGATTGGTGGTGGATATATGGTTGTGGTATATGGCAGCGGTGGTGGTATATGGTAGCGGTGGTGGTATGTGGTATATGGATAAGGATTCAGAGCGGTGGCGGATAAGCAAAAGTGGTAGATGGGCGATGATGATGGTGCGGCGGCGGCGTGACAACTTATGACCAGAACTCGAAACTCTAAAAGACTAGACTCTAAGACCAGCAACTTGACACGACGATGCAACCGCAAATTCAACAAAGCAAAAACCCTAAAAAGATTATGCAAAGGCTCAGATTGGTTCGGATATGATGAACTAACCCTAATTTTTTTTTGTGGCTTTTTCGTGGACTGTAGGTATGAAGAACAGACTTGATCTAATCTACGAAAAACTGTAAAATCTCACCGAGCAACCTGGAAATCTGATACCACTTGATAGAGGCAAAGGTGTCCCGATGTTTCGATGAGATGGTGGCTATCGTTTTCTGTGGGAGTCGACCTTGACGATCCGACTACGAACGTGCGAGACGTCGCGCCTTAGCAATCGCTAAACCAACTTCCGAGGGGTTATTGACCACGCCGGAGCACGATCAACCTGACCACGAGGGCCTGTTTCCTGCGAGCAAACAAAGAACAAGCAAGAAGCTGAGATTGCAATCTGGATATTGCGAATATAAGATGAAAGCTTTATTGATCAAGGTGGGGTTCTGTGACGTCTTGGTCTGGTCGTTGGACACAAACGAAGTACGCGAAGTTGCAGCTATGGCGAACTTTTAATCTAAACAAAACCCCAAAATCTAAACGACGCCCTAAGGGCTGTATATATGGAGGAAGAGAGGGGAATTTCGTGGCCCTTGAGGGTGGGGTCCAAATCCAACCCTAACTCTTGTTTCCCCACACATACGGACTCTAAAAATAGCCTATACTTAAGTATTTCGAAATTACATGGGCCTGGCCCATTAATAAGGTGACGCAGCACCTAGAATAGCCTATGGACGAATATTATGAAGTGGCATCTTGTATATTTCGTCCATGGCTTCATGCACTCCTTATGGCGGCTTCAAAGTCCTGAAATCATCACTTGTAACTCCGTTCTTGATCCCCTTGCGCATGCCATCAACTCCATGCGTGTTCTTGCTCCAATGTTCATCCTTCTCCAAGCTAGGCCCTTCATTTGAAAGCAAAACAAATGTATCCAATTTAGGCAGCATCATAATCTCATGAACATTAGAATCATTACCAAGAAACGAAAGTACCTGGTAATTTAATTGGCGTGCGCGAGCTCTAGTAATTGGTCCAGTATATGTAACAGTAGGGGCTGTGGGTGTAACAATGGTATTGATGTCCTCATCAACAGAGATTCAGACCATTCCAGAGTATAAGGAGTATACTAATATCACTCGTTTATTCCATCTTGCTTGTAAAGCTGAACGTGAAGTGCAGGATCGATAGGCATTGGCGCGAACTAACTTTTCTGCAGGTCGATCTTCATCATGGACACCACGTGCATCCTCTACTTCCACTCCACCAGCACCTCCATCAGGTGCCACCTCCAGCCGTGATACAAGAATGCAGGCACAACCACCACTCTCTGCCAAGAGTACACCTGCCGGACCTGCGTAGAGCTCTTCTTCTTCCATGGCATCAACAGGGCACACAAGTGATATTATTTGTCATCGTTGTAAGGGAAGAGGAAATTTTGTGAGAGAATGCCAATCTCAGCGTGTGATGATGGTTACTGAGGATGGTGGGTATGAGTCCGCTAGTGACTATGATGAGGAGACTTTGGCTCTTATTACACATGAAGAAAACGGTGGAGAGGATTCTGATCATGAGACGCAATACATGGCTACTGAAGATGCTGACAGGTATGAATGTTTAGTTGCTCAACGTGTTTTGAGTGTGCAGGTTACACAAGCTGAGCAAAATCAGAGGCATAATTTGTTCCATACAAAGGGAGTTGTGAAGGAACGTTCTGTTCGCGTCATCATAGATGGAGGGAGCTGCAATAACTTGGCTAGCATGGAGATGGTGGAGAATCTATCTCTCACCACAAGACCACATCCACATCCTTACTACATCCAATGGTTCAACAACAGCGGCAAGGTTAAGGTAACACGTACTGTTCGTGTGCATTTTAGTATCTCTACATATGCTGATTATGTTGATTGTGATGTGGTACCTATGCAGGCATGTTCTTTATTACTTGGTCGACCATGGCAATTTGATAAAAATTATGTACACCATGGTCGAAACAATCAGTATACTCTTGTTCATAAGGATAAAAATATTACTTTGCTTCCTATGACTCCTGATTCCATTTTGAAAGATGATATTAATAGAGCTAATAAAGCAAAACAGGAGAAAAATAAAAGTGAAAATTAGATTGTGGCAAAAGAATTTGAGCAACAAATGCAGCCTAATGATAAACCATCTAGTGTTGCTTCTGAAATTAAATTGAAAAGTGCATGTTTACTTGCCACCAAATCTGATATTGATGATTTAGATTTTAGCAAATCTGTTTGCTATGTTTTTGTGTGCAAAGAGGCATTATTTTCATTCGAGGACGTGCCTTCCTCTTTGCCTCCTGCTATCACTAACATTTTGCAGGAGTTCGCTGACGTCTTTCCACAAGACGTGCCATCGGGATTACCACCTATTCGAGGGATTGAGCATCAAATTGACTTAATTCCCGGTGCATCATTACCCAACCGTGCACCATACCGTACCAATCCAGAGGAGACAAAGGAGATTATGCGTCAAGTACAAGAACTTCTCGACAAAGGTTGTATACGCGAATCCCTTAGTCCTTGTGCTATTCCTATCATTTTTGTGCCGAAAAAGGATGGTACGTCACGTATGTGCGTTGATTGTAGAGGCATTAATAATATTACTATTCGTTATCATCATCCTATTCCTAGGCTAGATGATATGCTTGATGAATTGAGTGGCTCTACATTATTCTCCAAAGTTGATTTGCGTAGTGGATACCATCAAATTCGTATGAAATTGGTAGATGAATGGAAAACAACATTTAAAACTAAGTTTGGATTATATGAGTGGTAAGTCATGCCTTTCGGGTTAACTAATGCACCTAGTACTTTCATGAGGTTAATGAACGAAGTTTTACGTGCTTTCATTGGACGATTTGTGGTAGTTTACTTTGATGACATATTGATTTATAGCAAACCTTTGGAGGAACATTTGGAACATTTACATGCTGTTTTATTGCTCTACGTGATGCACGTTTGTTTGATAACCTTGGAAAGTGCACCTTTTGCACCGACCGAGTATCTTTTCTTGGCTATGTTGTTACTCGATAGGGAATTGAAGTTGATAAAGCCAAGATTCAAGCTATTGAGAGTTGGACGCAGCCTAAAACGGTCACACAAGTGAGGAGTTTCCTTGGCCTCGCTGGTTTCTATAGGCGTTTTGTGAGAGATTTTAGCACCATTGCTGCACCTCTCAACGAGCTTACAAAGAAGGATGTGCCTTTTGGTTGGGGTACCGCACCGGAAGAAGCCTTCACGGTATTGAAAGATAAGTTGACACATGCTCCTTTACTCCAACTTCCTGATTTTAATAAGACTTTTGAGCTTGAATGTGATGCTAGTGGAATTGGATTAGCAGGTGTGTTATTACAAGATGGCAAACCTGTTGCATACTTTTCTGAAAAATTGAGTGGGCCTAGTCTGAACTATTCTACTTACGATAAAGAATTATATGCTCTTGTTCAGACCTTAGAAACATGGCAACATTATTTATGGCCCAAGGAAATTGTTATACATTCTGATCATGAATCATTGAAACACATTAAAAGTCAAGCAAAACTGAACCGTAGACATGCTAAATGGGTTGAATTCATTGAGACTTTCCCTTATGTCATTAAACACAAGAAGGGTAAAGAAAATGTTATTGCTGATGCATTGTCTCGTCGTTATATTATGCTGTCACAACTTGACTTTAAAATATTTGGTTTGGAGACCATCAAAGATCAATATGTGCATGATGTTGAATTTAAAGATGTATTGCAGAATTGTAAGGAAGGGAGAACTTGGAACAAATATGTTCTTAACGATGGATTTGTGTTTCATGCTAACAAGCTATGCATTCCAGCTAGCTCCGTTCGTCTTTTGTTGTTGCAGGAGGCGCATGGAGGAGGATTAATGGGACACTTTGGCGTCAAGAAGACGCACGATATACTTGCTACACATTTCTTTTGGCCAAAGATGAGACGGGATGTTGAGCGTTTTGTTGCTCGCTGCACTACATGTCAAAAAGCTAAGTCACGACTCAATCCTCATGGTTTATATATGCCTTTGCCTGTACCTAGTGTTCCTTTGGAGGATATATCTATGGAATTTGTTTTAGGTTTACCTCGAACAAACAAGGGGAGGGATATCATATTTGTTATCATGGATAGATTCTCGAAAATGGCACACTTTATACCATGTCATAAAAGCGATGATGCTGCTAATGTTGCTGATTTGTTCTTTCGTGAAATTATTCGCTTGCTTGGTGTGCCAAATACTATTGTTTCAGATCGTGATACTAAATTTCTTAGCCACTTTTGGAGATGTTTATGGGCTAAGTTGGGGACTAAACTGCTTTTTAGTACTACTTGTCACCCCCAAACTGATGGACAAACTGAAGTAGTCAATAGAACATTGTCTACTATGGTTAGGGCTGTTTTGAAGAATAACAAGAAAATGTGGGAAGAATGCTTGCCTCATATTGAATTTGCTTATAACCGTTCATTGCATTCTACTACTAAGATGTGCCCTTTCGAAATTGTGTATGGTTTCCTACCTCGTGCACCTATTGATTTGTTGCCTCTTCCATCTTCGAAGAAGGTTAATTTTGAAGCTAAAGAACGTGCTGATTTGATTTTAAAATGCATGAGTTAATTAAAGAAAACATTGAGCGTATGAATGCTAAATATAAACTTGCTAGAGATAAGTGTAGAAAACGTGTTGTGTTTGCACCTGGAGATCTTGTTTGGTTACATTTGCGTAAGGATAGATTTCCTAATTTGCGCAAATCAAAGCTAATGCCACGTGCTGATGGTCCTTTTGAGGTGTTAGAGAAAATAAATGATAATGCATATAAACTTGAGCTGCCTGCAGATTTTGGGGTTAGTCCCACTTTTAACATTGCAGATTTGAAGCCTTATTTGGGTGAGGACGATGAACTTTCATCGAGGACGACTTCATTTCAAGAAGGGGAGGATGATGAGGACATCAATACCATTGTTACACCCACAGCCCCTGCTGCTATACCTACTGGACCAATTACTAGAGCTCACGCACGCCAATTGAATTATCAGGTACTTTCGTTTCTTGGTAACGATTCTAATGTTCATGAGAATATGATGCTGCCTAAATTGGATACATTTGTTTTTCTTATAGATGAAGGGCCTATCTTGGACAAGAAAGATGAACCTGGGAACAAGTTCAAGCGTGGATATAATGGCATGCGCAAGGGGATCCAGAACGGAGTTACAAGTGATGATTTCAGGACTTTGAAGCCACCATAAGGAGTGCATGAAGCCTTGGACGAAATATACAAGATTCCACTTCATAAATTTCGTCCAGAGACTATTTTAGGTGCTGTGTCACCTTATTATTGGGCCAGGACCATGTATTTTCGAAATACTTAAGTATAGGCTGTTTTTAGAGTCCGTATGTGTGGGGAAACAAGAGTTAGGGTTGGTTTCGGACCCCTCCTCCAAGGGCAAGGAAATCCCCCCTCTTCCTCCTTATATACAGCCCTTAGGGCGTCGTTTAGACTTTGCGTTTTGTTTAGATTAAAAGTTCGCCATAGCTGCAACTTCGCGTACTTCGTTTGTGTCCAACGACCAGACCAAGACGTCACAGAACCCCACCTTGATCAATAAAGCTTTCATCTTATATTCGCAATATCCAGATTGCAATCTCAGTTTCTTGCTTGTTCTTCGTTTGCTCGCAGGAAAATGACCCTCGTGGTCAGGTTGATCATGCTCCGGTGTGGCCAAAAACCATCGGAAGTTGGTTTAGCGATTGCTAAGGCGCGACGTCTCGCACGTTCGTAGTCGGATCGTCAAGGTCGACTCCCACAGAAACGATAGCCACCATCTCATCGAAGCATCGGGACACCTTTGCCTCTATCAAAACCATACACAATTTCAAAAGGGCACATCTTAGTAGTAGAATGCAATGAACGATTATAAGCCAATTCAATACGAGGCAAGAATTGTTCCCACATTTTCTTATTATTCTTCAAAACAACCCTAAGCATAGTAGACAATGTTCTATTGACTACTTCAGTTTGTCCATCAGTTTGGGGGTGACAAGTAGTACTAAAAAGCAGTTTAGTCCCTATCTTTGCCCATAAACATCTCCAAAAGTGGCTAAGAAATTTAGTATCACGATCTGAAATAATAGTATTTGGCACACCATGCAAGCGAATAATTTCATGAAAGAACAAATCAGCAACATTAACAGCATCATCGCTTTTATGACATGGTATAAAGTGTGCCATTTTCGAAAATCTATCCACGACAACAAATATGCTATCCCTCCCCTTTTTTGTTCGAGGTAAACCTAAAACAAAGTCCATAGATATATCCTCCCAAGGAACACTAGGAACAGGCAAAGGCATATATAAACCATACGGATTGAGTCATGAGTTAGCTTTTTTACATGTAGTGCAGCGAGCAACAAAACGCTCAACATCCCGTCTCATCTTTGGCCAAAAGAAATGTGTAGCAAGTATATCTTCCGTCTTCTTGACGCCAAAGTGTCCCATTAGTCCTCCTCCATGTGCCTCCCGCAACAACAAAAGACGAACGGAGCCAGCTGGAATGCATAGCTTGTTAGCACGAAACACAAATCCATTGTTAAGAACGAACTTGTTCCAAGTTCTCCCTTCCTTACAATTCTGCAATACATCTTTAAATTCAACATCATGCACATATTGATCTTTGATGGTCTCCAAACCAAATATTTTAAAGTCAAGTTGTGAAAGCATAGTATAACGACGAGACAATGCATCAGCAATAATATTTTCTTTACCCTTCTTGTTTTTAATGACATAAGGGAAAGTCTCAATGAATTCAACCCATTTAGCATGTCTACGGTTCAGTTTTGCTTGACTTTTAATGTGTTTCAATGATTCATGATCAGAATGTATAACAAATTCCTTGGGCCATAAATAATGTTGCCATGTTTCTAAGGTCCGAACAAGAGCATATAATTCTTTACCATAAGTAGAGTAGTTCAGACTCGGCCCACTCAATTTTTTAGAAAAGTATGCAACAGGTTTTCCATCTTGTAATAACACACCTCCTAATCCAATTCCACTAGCATCACATTCAAGCTCAAAAGTCTTATTAAAATCAGGAAGTTGGAGTAAAGGAGCATGTGTCAGCTTATCTTTCAATACCGTGAAGGCTTCTTCCTGTGCGGTACCCCAAACAAAGAGCACATCCTTCTTTGTAAGCTCGTTGAGATGTGCAGCAATGGTGCTGAAATCTCTGACAAAACGCCTATAGAAACCAGCGAGGCCAAGGAAACTCCTCACTTGTGTGACCGTTTTGGGCTGGGGCCAACTCTCAATAGCTTCAATCTTGGCTTTATCAACTTCAATTCCCTGTGGAGTAACAACATAGCCAAGAAAAGATACTCGGTCGGTGCAAAAGGTGCACTTTCCAAGGTTACCAAACAAACATGCATCACGTAGAGCAATAAAAACAGCACGTAAATGTTCCAAATGTTCGTCCAAAGATTTGCTATAAATCAATATGTCATCAAAGTAAACTACCACAAATCGTCCAACGAAAGCACGTATAACTTCATTCATTAGTCTCATGAAAGTACTAGGTGCATTAGTTAACCCAAAAGGAATGACTAACCACTCATATAAACCAAACTTAGTTTTAAATGCCGTTTTCCATTCATCTCCCAATTTCATACGAATTTGATGGTATCCACTATGCAAATCCACTTTGGAGAATATTGTAGAGTCACTCAATTCATCAAGCATGTCGTCTAGCCTAGGAATAGGATGACGATAACGAATAGTAATATTATTAATGCCTCTACAATCAACACACATACGTGACGTACCATCCTTTTTCGGCACTAAAATGATAGGAACAACACAAGGACTAAGGGATTCATGTATATAACCTTTGTCAAGCAGCTCCTGTACTTGACGCATAATCTCCTTCATCTCCTCTGGATTGGTACGGTATGGCGCACGGTTGGGTAATGATGCACCGGGAATTAAGTCAATTTGATGCTCAATCCCTCGAATAGGTGGTAATCCCGGTGGCATGTCTTGTGGAAAGACGTCAGCGAACTCCTGCAAAATGTTAGTGACAGCAGGAGGCAAAGAGGAAGGCACGTCCTCAAATGAAAATAATGCCTCTTTGCACACAAAAGCATAGCAAACAGATTTGCTAAAATCTAGATCATCAATATCATATTTGGTGGCAAGTAAACATGCACTTTTCAATTTAATTTCAGAAGCAACACTAGATGGTTTATTATTAGGCTTCATTTGTTGCTCAAATTCTTTTGCCACAATCTGATTGTCACTCTTATTGTTCTCCTGTTTCGCTTTATTAGCTCTATTAATATAATCTTTCAAAATAGAATCAGGAGTCATAGGAAGCAAAGTAATATTTTTACCCTTATGAACAAGAGTATACTGATTTTTTGACCATGGTGTATAGAATTTTTATCAAATTGCCATGGTCTACCAAGTAATAAGGAACATGCTTGCATAGGTACCAAATCACAATCAACATAATCAGCATATGTAGAGATACTAAAATGCGCACGAACAGTACGTGTTGCCGTAACCTTGCTGCTATTGTTGAACCATTGGATGTAGTAAGGATGTGGATGTGGTCTTGTGGTGAGAGATAGCTTCTCCACCATCTCCATGCTAGCCAAGTTGTTGTAGCTCCCTCCATCTATGATGACGCGAACAGAATGTTCCTTCACAATTCCCTTTGTATGGAACAAATTATGCCTCTGATTTTGCTCAGCTTGTGTGACCTGCACACTCAAAACATGTTGAGCAACTAAACATTCATACCTGTCAGCATCTTCAGGAGCCATGTATTGCGTCTCATGATCAGAATCATCTCCACCGTGTTCTTCACGTGTAATAAGAGCCAAAGTCTCCTCATCATAGTCACTAACGGACTCATACCCACCATCCTCAGTAGCAATCATCACACACTGAGATTGGCATGC
Source organism: Triticum urartu (assembly GCF_056163025.1). Lineage (NCBI taxonomy): Eukaryota > Viridiplantae > Streptophyta > Magnoliopsida > Poales > Poaceae > Triticum > Triticum urartu. The sequence continues at coordinate 288,092,142 of NC_141878.1, read as the reverse complement.
TCTCGCAAAATGGCATCTTCCCTTACAACGGCGACAAATAATATCACTTGTGTGCCCTGTTGATGCCATAGAAGAAGAAGAGCTCTGCGCACGTCCAGCAGGTGTGCTCTTGGCAGATAGTGGTGGTTGTGCCTGCTTTCTTGTATCACGGCTGGAGGTGGCACCTGATTGAGGTGCTGGTGGTGTGGAAGTAGAGGATGCACGTGGTATCCATGATGAAGATCGACCTGCAGAAAAGTTAGTTCGCGCCAATGCATGTCGATCCTACACTTCACGTTCAGCTTTACAAGCAAGATGGAATAAACGAGTGATATTAGTATACTCCTTATACTCTAGAATGGTCCGAATCTCTCTATTTAATCCACCCATAAAACATGCAAGCATAGGTTCATTCTCCTCAACAATACCACATCTAATCATGCCAGTTTGTAATTCCTGATAATATTCTTCTACAGAATTTTTTCCTTGTCTTAAACGCTGCAATTTTTGAAGTAATTCACGTTGATAATATGGTGGAAGCCAACGAGTACGCATAGCAGTTTTCAAAGCAGCCCAAGTAGTTCGAATAGGATATAATCTACAATGTTCAGACCACCAAATACATGCAAAGCTAGTGAAAGCACAAACAGCAGCAGGAACACGTCTCTCCTCAGGATATTGTAAACATGTAAATCGTTGTTCAGTTTCTAACTCCAAGTAAGATATATATCATGAACATATTTACCCTCAAATGGTGAAATATTCAATTTTAGTTTAGGAAGATGGTCATGTACCTCAGGTGGTGGTGCAGCCCTACCGTTGCGACGATATGCATGAGGACGACCTGGTGGTGGTGGTGCTAGTGATTGCACGTAGTTCTAATTTTCGTCAACCTCATCCTCGTAATGGTCCTCCACCTCTGCAGTAGCAGTAGAAGCATCAACAGCGGCACCAGAATTTTGCCCAGGGTCAATGGGAACGCGCTGTGCTCGTCCCACTTGATTTGGAAAGCGACGTTGTTGTTGTTGTTGTAGATGTGCGTTAGGGGCAGCCGGTAGTGGTGGTGGAAGACGCGCGAGCAATTCATTAAACTTGTTATCGAGCTTTGTTTCGAACGTCTTCTCCATGCCATATATCGTCTCCATGGCCTCTTCAAATCTGTTTAGCACATCTTGCACCTGTCCACTCATCATTTGCTGAAATTTATCATGCAACTCCTTATTCGTCATGTTCTCCCAGTTAGTCTCGTCGGCTTGTGATCCTGCCATGGTTAGCAGCAATAGAAACACACAAGAATATGATCCTACAGACTACTAACAAGAGGTGGTGGTGGATGTCACAAATCCGTCAAGCAAATCTCAAATTCTTACCAGTTCTTACCCAGCAGCAGGCAGTGATTGGCAACCGTCGTAGTGAAAACTGTCAAAGCTTGGATAGAGCGATTACCAGGGAGAGTCAAACACACGACGTAGATGTATGTGGAGCTGGGAAGGCTTAGAGCATTACTAGTAGTACCCCTAAACCCTCAAACCCTCAAAAATAACCGCTTTTTTCCGGGTTGCAACAAAAAAACGCAAAGACTAGAACCCCTAAACCCTCAAATCCTCAAAAAAAAAGTAAGGGTCCAACCCTCAAACCCAATTCCAATCTGTAGAAGTGTGGGTTGGAGAGGGGCACTCGACCCCAACCCGCACTCCCTTCTCCCGTCGCGCGGGAGGGAAATTTCCCGTCCCCAACCTCCCGCCTCCTCCCTCCCAAGCCGCCGGCCGTCGCCCGCCGCCAATCCGGCCGGCCCCCGCCTCCTCTCGACGCACGCCGGCCGTCGCCGGCTGCGCCACACTCCCCGCCGTCGGATCCGCCGTTCCCCGCCGCCTCCCGCCCCACACCCCAGCCCCCGGCCGCCCCACCCCGCGCCCCACCCCCCGGCCTCCCGCCCGCCTCCTCTCTTCCAGCTCCACCAGCCGCCGCGCGCCGCCCCCCGGCCGCCCGCCTCAGCCGTTGTTCCCCGCCCCCCGCCCCCAGCCGCCTCCCGCCCCCCAGCGGCCCCCCGCCCCAAGCGTCCAGAGGCAGGCCGGCCTGAGGCCTCCTCGAGCTCTCCTAGCCGCCGCGCCAGAGGCCAGGCGGACCAGAGGCAGCCGCGCCGCCGCCCCGATCTCCCCGTAGGTATGCTTCCTTTTCTTTCTTTTTGTTTTATTTTTTTCCTTTCTGATTCATTGTTGGCACTCACAATTTATTGTTTGTTGTATTGTGTAGATGGAGGTGAACAACGACGCCATGGACTCGTTGTCTGATTCGTCGGGTTGGTCGTCATCCGACGATTCGGACATCGATGAGTTGTTGCAAGATGACGATGTCGAGATGATGAGCCTCCTCATTGACGTGCAATCATTTGAAAACCGCGTGAAGCTGATGGATCAAAGGAGAGGGTCGAAGATGGGGCGAGTCACCATCTACCGGAACCGTGCTCTCGGACACGAGCATTTGATGGAAGACTACTTCGCGGAGGTACCTACATACCCTCCTTGTCTCTTCCGCAGAAGGTACCGAATGCGGCGTAGTTTGTTTGTGAAGATTGTCATCGATTGTGAGGCCGCCTCCTATTACTTTAAACGTCATAGATCCGCCACCGGTATCATGGGGTTTAGTGCATATCAAAAGATATCGGCGGCAATGTGGGTACTCGCTTATGGCATACCCGCGGATTATACCAACGAGTATCTTCGCATTGGGCAAGATACAACCACGGAGTCAGTCCATAGGTTTGCCAAGTTGGTCATGCGGTTGTACGGTGAGCAGTATCTTCGGGCACCTAACGAGGAAGATACAAAGAGATTAATGGAAATTAATGAAAAAAGGGGATGGCCGGGGATGCTAGGTAGTCTTGATTGCATGCATTGGAGGTGGAAAAATTTCCCAAAGGCATGGCACGAAATGTATTGCGGTAAAAGCCGTGATGCTACCATTGTGCTTGATGCCATAGCATCTCAGGACACATGGATTTGGCATGCATTCTTTGGGTTGCCGGGAACACTCAATGATATCAATATCCTCAAAAGATCTCCTTTGTTCAAAAGATTAATTTCTGGGGATGCTCCACAATGCAACTACAAAATCATGGACAATGAGTACTCAATGGGATACTATCTCACCGATGGCATCTATCCCGAATGGGCAACTCTTGTGAAGTCCATCAAGGAGAAAAATGGGGTGCCCTTAACAAGAAAATAGGCTCATTTCACCAAGGCACAAGAGGCAGCCCGCAAGGATATTGAGAGAGCTTTCGGTGTTTTGCAAGCAAGGTTTGCCATAGTTCGTGGTCCAACTCGGTTTTGGGACAAAAAAAACCTTGGTGAACATCATGAAATGTTGTGTGATTCTACACAACATGATCCTAGAGGATGAGAGAGGGTTAAACCTCCCTTGTTTCTATGACAATGTTGGTACCCGTGTGCAACCGGAAAGAAACCCTTCTCGCATACACGCTTTTCTTCAAGCACATCGTGAGATTGAGGATGCAACCACTCATGGTCGGCTCCGGGATGATCTAGTAGAGCACCACTGGCAGTTGGATGGGCGGCACATTGGCCCATGATGTATCTTTGTTTTACTTTTCTATGTCCTATTTGATTCGAACAATTAGTGTAATTTTCTCAAACATTGTTGTAATAATTTGAATGATTATTGTTTTATTCGGTGTTGTAATAATAACTAGAATGATTATTGTTTTATGTCAAATGTGATGGAATTTGTGATATGTCATATGATGAAATGTGATGAGATTTGTGATATATGAAAAGACAGTTTTAAAGGTTAGGGTTGAGGCAAAGACTAGAACCCTCAAATCCAACCCTTAAAGTAGTTTAAGGGTTGGGTTTGAGGGTTCTAGTCTTTGCCCCTATTTTTCAACCCTTAAAAGTGTAAAAAACTGGCACTTCTCAACCCTTAAAATGCTATAAGGGTTTGAGGGTTTGAGGGTTCTATTAGTAATGCTCTTATAATATGGTAGCAAAAAGGTCAGCAATAATCAATTCAGAGATGCAAAGTTGAATAAACGCTCACTGACGGTACTATGCTGGTCCTAGGCTATACCGTACTAGAGACGCGAGCCTAGAACATGAACAAAATCACGGCGCGGCAGGTAAACAAGGGAGGAGCACTCTTTGAAAAAATTTTATTTTTTTCACTTTTTTTTGCTCCGCAACAAATTTTTTTCGAAAAAGTCTACAAATGGTCTAAAAGCTGCCTAGCCAAAATTTTCCAGACTTAGTTTTTTTAGTTTGGAACTATTTTTCTTCTGCAGATGGCTCAAAAGTTGGGGAGTCCGACTCTGTCACAACCCGGAGTATCGCGTGATCTGGAAATCGAAAACAAAGCAACAATTACTAGACTCGGACTAGGACTAGTGGCGGAGATGAATCTGGTGGAATCTCGGACTGGTGGCGGCGATGAATATGGTGGAAATCGGACTGGTGGCAGATATATGTTGCAGCTGGACTCGGATTGGCGTGATGGCAGTGGATATGTGGTGGCGTATATGGACTCGGATTGGTGGTGAATATGTGGTGGTGAATATGGCAGCGACGATGAAGTTGGTGTGGTGGTGGTATATGGCAGCAGCGATGATGATGATGCGGTGGTGATATATGACAGCGGCGACGTGACAACCTGTGAACAGAACTCGAAACTCTAAAGGACTAGACACTAAGACCAGCAACTTGACACGATGATGCAACCGCAAATTCAACAAAGCAAATACAGAAAAGATTATGCAAAGGCTCAGATTGGTTCGGATAGGATGAACTAACCCTAATTTTTTTTGGCTTTTTCGTCGACTATAGGTACGAAGAACAGACTCGATCTAAACTATGAAAAACTGTAAAATCTCACCGAGCAACCTGGAAATCTGATACCACTTGATAGAGGCGAAGGTGTCCCGATGTTTCGATGAGATGGTGGCTATCGTTTTTTGTGGGAGTCGACCTTGACGATCCGACTACGAACGTGCGAGACGTCACGCCTTAGCAATCGCTAAACCAACTTCTGAGGGGTTATTGACCACGTCGGAGCATGATCAACCTGACCACGAGGGTCTGTTTCCTGCGAGCAAACCAAGAACAAGCAAGAAACTGAGATTGCAATCTGGATATTGTGAATATAAGATGAAAACTTTATTGATCAAGGTGGGGTTCTGTGACGTCTTGGTCTGGTCGTTGGACACAAACGAAGTACGCGAAGTTGCAGCTATGGCGAACTTTTAATCTAAACAAAACCCAAAGTCTAAACGACGCCCTAAGGGCTATATATATGGAGGAAGAGGGGGGAATTTCGTGGCCCTTGGAGGAGGGGTCCGAAACCAACCCTAACTCTTGTTTCCCCACACATACGGACTCTAAAAATAGCCTATACTTAAGTGTTTCAAATGATGAATCTAATGCCACCACTGGATAGGTGGGATTTTTCTACCCCAAAAGCATATATAATATGTCTATGTTGTAGTAGAAAAATAACCACAAATGCATTAAGTTAGAACCTGCCTAATATGGAATTAAACAGAAATGGAAAATTTCCATAAATGGAATGTCCAGAACTGGACTTGCCTGAAAAGGAAAGATGCTCTCTGCCTGAAATGGAATATGCTAGAAAATGAAATAAACAAAAGAAAAAATAGAGGGAAGAGGGGATGACAGGTGGGACTTGGTCCCTTGTGAGAGTATGACATGTGGGGCCCTTCGGGTAGTGGCACAAAGAGAAGAAAAAGACCACGCCCAAAAATGTAGAGCCTGAGATTCGAACCCAGCTCTCCCGGGTTGATCCACAGGGGCACAACCACTGCGCTGCAGCTACAGCTGTTACTAGGAGGGGTGTTGCGCCTCTTACCCTAGCGCCAGGCAAGGGCTAGCTGTTCCAGCCGGCGACAAAGAGGTAGGGCTGGGACTCATCAGGAGGAGTAAGGACCGGAGTTATGACGAGTTTATCTTTGAGAGTATTGAAGGCCACATCACACTCAGGAGTCCAAGAGTATCTGACATTCTTCTAGAGGAGGTTGGATAGAGGCTTAGCAATTTTAGAGAAGTTCTCCACAAACCTTCTGCAATAGCTTACAAGCTCGAGGAAGTTGCAAAGCTGCTTGACATTCTGAGGAGGCTCTCAGTTGACAATTGAAGCCAACTTTTCCGGATTGACAGAAATGCCCTTAGCAGAGATGATGTGACCAAGGTAAAGAACTTCATGAAGCCAAAATTCGCATATAGAGAACTTTGCATTGAATGGATACTCTCTGAGCTTATCGAGTGATACGTCTCCAACGTATCTATAATTTTTGGTTGTTCCATGCTATTATATTATCTATCTTGGATGTTTTATATGAATTTATATGCTATTTTATATGATTTTTGGGACTAACCTATTAACCTAGAGCCAAGTGCCAGTTTCTGTTTTTTCCTTGTTTTTGAGTTTCGCAGAAAAGGAATATCAAACGGAGTCCAAATGAGCTGAAAATTTATGGTGATTTTTTATGGACCAGAAGAAGCCCCTGAAGCAAAAGAGTTGGGCCAGAAGAGCCACGAGGCCTCCACAAGGGTGGAGGGCGCCCCCTACCCCCTGGGGGCGTCCTCTGGTCTTGTGGGCTCCTCGTGGACCCCCTGACTTGTTCTCGATGCCAAAAATTCATGTAAATATAGAAACCCCCAGAAATAAACCTAGATTGGGAGTTCCGCCGCTGCAAGCGTCTGTAGCCACGAAAAACCAATCGGGAGCCCGTTCCGGCATCCTATCGGAGGGGGAAACCATCACCCGTGGCCATCTTCATCATCCCGGCGGTCTCCATGACGAGGAGGGAGTAGTTCACCCTCAGGGCCGAGGGTATGTACTAATAGCTATGTGTTTGGTCTCTCTCTCTCTCTCTCGTGTTCTTGATTTGGCACGGTCTTGATGTACCCCGAGCTTTGCTACTATAATTGAATCATATGGTGTTTGTCCCCCTCTACTTTCTTGTGATGAATTGAGTTTTACCTTTGAGGTTTCACTATTATCGGATTGAATACAACTACGGATTTGAGAAGACTAGATGTATGTCTTGCATGGGATGCCTGTGGTGACAATGAGGTGTTCTATTGATTCACTTGATGTATGTTTTGGCACTCAACTCGCGTATTCCCAAGGTGACATTGGGGTAATCTATGCATGGGTGTAGATGCACATTTTCGTCCTTGTTTCTCTAGTAGGAATCTAAAGTTGTTTGATGCTTATCGTATAATTGACCCAAGGATACTTGTGGTGACATTGGAGTATCTAGGTGACATTAGGGTTGATTGATGTGTGTCATATGGTGTTATTTTACTACGAACTCTAGGGCTGTTTGTGACACTAATAGGAATAGCCCAATGGATTGATCGGAAAGAATAACTTTGAGGTGGTTTCTTACCCTACAAGCAATTTCATCTTATGTTCTCCGCGATAGGAACTTGGGAGTGACTTTTGTCGCACATTGAGGGATGGCCATATGATCTAATTATGTTATCATTGTTGAGAGAACTTGCAGTAGTGAAAGTTTGAACCTTGGGCCTTGTTTCCAAGCATTGCAATACCTTTTTCGTTCACTTTTGTTACTTGCTACCTTGCTGTTTTTATATTTTCAAACTACAAAAACCTATATCTACTATATATATTGCACTTGTATCACCATCTCTTCATGGAACTAGTGCACCTATACAATTTACCATTGTATTGGGTGTGTTGGAGACACAAGAGACTCTTTGTTATTTGGTTGCAGGGTTGTTTGAGAGAGATCATCTTCATCCTATGCCTCCCACGGATTGATAAACCTTAGGTCATCTACTTGAGGGAAATTTCCTACTGACCTACAAAACTCTGCACTTGGAGGCCCAACAATGTCTATAAGGATAAAGTTGTGTAGTAGACGTCATCGAGCACCAATCGCAAATGTTTAGTGTGATCCTCTTTATTCTTGGAGAAAACCAAGATATCATTGAGATACACCAGGACGAATTCATTGGTGTAGGGGCTGAAGATGAAGTTCATCATACGAGAGAATGTTGGAGGGGCATTTGCAAGCCCGAAAGACATGACAGTGTATTCATAAGAACCAAAGCTCATTCTGAAAGCTGTCTTTGGGATATCTTCTTCACGAATGTGAATCTGGTGATACCCCATACGGAGGTCAAGCTTGGAAAACACCTTTGCACCTGTGAGTTGCTCGAACAATTCATTGATATTGGGAAGTTGGTATTTGTTCTTGATTGTCTTCTTGTTCAATGGGCGGTAATCGATGCAAAGTCATTCCGTGCCATCTTTCTTTTGGACAAAGAGAACACCACATCCCCAAGGAGATGAACTTGGTCTGATCAGACCGAGACATTCTTGTTCATCAAGCCACTTCAATTATTTCATCTCTTTTGGCCCAAGCTTGTATGGGCGCTTGCAAATGGATTATGTAACAGGCTCAAGCTCAATAACGAACTCAACTGGCCGGTGAGGAGGCATACCCGGAAGCTCTTCTGGAAAGACATCTTGATACTCACACACAACTAGAGTCTGAGAAATAGTGTTGATCTCACCTTTCTCATTGAGAGAGAACAACCAAATGGTGTAATCACGAGCCACAAAGATAATCACATCTTCAGAAGGGTGAGTCAATTTAATCTCCTTGGCCACACAATCAAGAAAAGCCTTCTGCTTAGAAAGCCAATCCATGCCAAGAATGAGATCAATATCGGAATTACCGAGAAAATTGGAGAAGCCAGAAAAGAATAAGCGTTCATCTTGATGGTGACATCCGGAACCATGTAGCAAGAATTCATTTGCAATCCCGGTGAAACCATAGTTAAAGACCTAGGCAACTCTCGAAACAAAAACTCATGCTTTGATGCAAAAGGTCTTGATATGAAAGAATGCGATGCACCAGAATCGAACAAGACTTTGGCAAGAATAGAGTTAACTAGAATAGTACCCATGATCACTTCTGAAGAATCCTCTGCTTGAGCTGAATTCATCATGTTCACCTTAGCATACTTGGGATTGTGCTTGACAACTGCATTGATTGCTGACCTGGAAGGAGGAGGAGGTAGAAGGCGCCTCTGGTTGAAGCACTTGTTGGAGTAATGCCCTTTCATACCACACTTGTGACAAGTGACCTCTGAAAGTGGGTGAAAAGATGGAGGAGGAGGACCGCCTGTCCTTGGATCCTGAGACTGAGACTTGTTCGTGTAGCTTGGATTGGGTGGGTGGAAGATCCATGACCACCTGAGTTCTTCTGCCGATAGGGCGGACAAAACGGAGGAGGTGGAGGAAGGCAGAACTTCTGCTGCTTTGAGACCACTTGAGAGGAAGAAGAAGAGTGGACTGCATCTCTGAGTCCCTTCATGGAAGCTTCACACTTGAGGTGAGCTGCTTCTTATTTTAGAGCCATGTGTATAGAACTGATCGAACTAAGTAGGCTCCACAGGCGAGAGCTAGCTGTTCCAGCCGACAACAGAGAAGAAGGCCACACTGCCGATGAGCGCGAAGGCGACCATCAGAGTAGAGGGCCACCTATGGGGGTGCAGGAAATGGATGCGGAGTCGGGAGCGAGTGGCTGATGCGAGCTAAGGCGTGTGCATGCGGGAGCTCTTATACAAGCTCATGCTCGTCTCGGGACTCGGTGCGGCGAGGCAAGGCAGGCGGGGAGCACGCGTGGGGGTGTTGCACTGCTGGGCAAGCGCGGGCGAGGCCAGCGCAGCGAGGAGATCGCGCCTGGGCGAGAACCGGAGCGCGTCTGGGTGCGCTACAGCAAATATACACACAACAAAATCTTCAGGCTTCGCCGGATCACTTCGAGCGCAAAAAAACATGGATCGGGAGAGACCTATTGGTGCCTACATGCCATGGGATGGATGGGAGAGGGAGGTGTGTTACCCAGCTCAGCCTAGGACACGACAAGGTCGACAGAGACAAGCCGAGGCAACATGAGGGAGCTCTGAACTTCGACGCGGCTGAGGGAGTCCTGGATTAGGGGGGATCCGAATAGCCGGATTATATCGTTTGGCCGGACTGTTGGACTATGAAGATACAAGATTGAAGACTTCATTCCGTGTCCGGATGGGACTCTCCTTGGCGTGGAAGGCAAGCTTGGCAATACGGATATGTAGATCTCCTTCCTTGTAACCGACTCTGTGTAACCCTAGCCCCCTCCGGTGTCTATATAAACCGGATGGTTTTAGTCCGTAGGACAACATACAATCATACCATAGGCTAGGTTCTAGGGTTTAGCCTCTCTGATCTCGTGGTAGATCAACTCTTGTACTACTCATATTATCAAGAACAATCAAGCAGGACGTAGGGTATTACCTGCATCAAGAGGGCCCGAACCTGGGTAAACATCGTGTCCCCTGCCTCCTGTTACCATCCGCCTAGACGCACAGTTCGGGACCCCCTACCCGAGATCCGCCGGTTTTGACACCGACACTGGTGCTTTCATTGAGAGTTCCTCTATGTCGTCATCGTTAGGCTTGATGGCTCCTTCGATCATCGATAGCGATACAGTCCAGGGTGAGAATTTTCTCCCTGGACAGATCTTTGTATTCAGCGGCTTCGCACTGCGGGCCAACTCGCTTGGCCATCTGGAGCAGATCGAGAGTTACGCCCCTGGCCACCAGGTCAGGTTTGGAAGCTTAAACTACACGGTCGACATCCACGAAGACTTGATCTTCAACGGATTCGAGCCCCTGCCGAGCGCGCTGCACGGTCACGATGAGCAGGATTTAGCTCTACCATCGGACAGTGTTCAGGAGACCGCACCGGCAACCGCTCTGACCCTCAATTCGGAGCCAATTGCGCCATCCATGGACGGGGGGATAGACCCCGCCACGGAGGCCGCATTCTCAGCGGCGATCGGGCCGAGTATCGACCTTACCCTTCACGAGAGTCATGACGCCAAATTGCCGGATTCTTCCCCGGCCACGGACTCCGAACCGCCTACGCCCGTGCCTATCGAATCCGACTGGGCACCGATCATGGAGTTCACCTCCACGGATATCTTTCAGCACTCGCCCTTCGGCGACATACTGAACTCATTAAGGTCTCTCTCCTTGTCAGGAGAGTCCTGGCCGAACTATGTCCGCCAGGATTGGGATGCGGATGACGAAGAAATTCGCCGCCCACCCACCACCCACTTAGTAGCCACTGTCGACAATTTGACCGACATGCTCGACTTCGACTCCGAAGACATCGACGGTATGGACGACGATGCAGGAGACGAACAAGAACCACTTCCCACAGGGCACTAGACAGCCACCTCATCATATGATATATATATATGGTGGACACACCCAAAGAAGGCAATGGCGACGGGACAGCGGAGGATGACCCCTCCAAGAAGCAACCCAAGCGCCGACGTCAGCGGCGCCGCTCTAAGTCTCGCCAAGGCAAAAGCAGTGATACCGGCACAAGAGATAATAGCACTCCGGACAGTGCCGAAGATGACGACAATCCCCTCCAGCAAGATTTAAAGCAGGAGGATGGAGAAGCCAGCCCTCCCAAGAGAGCGGCAGATGGAGAGGCAGAGGATGATAATTACATGCCTCCTCCCGAAGACGAGGCAAGCCTCGACGATGACGAATTTGTCGTGCCTGAGGATCCCGTCGAGCAAGAGCGCTTCAAGCACCGGCTTATAGCCACGGCAAATAGCCTTAAGAAAAAGCAACAGCAGCTTCGAGGTGATCAAGATTTGCTAGCTGATAGATGGGCTGAAGTCCTTGCGGCCGAGGAATATGAACTCGAATGCCCCTCCAAGAGTTACCCAAAACGCAGGTTGCTACCCCAACTGGAGGAGGAAGCATTAAAACCTACATCTCCAGCGTATGACGCGGCTGATCGGCCACCTCGTGGCCACGACAGAGAGGCATTTCAGCCAAAAGCTCAGCCCGCACCCCGACGCCACTCAAATAAAAATGTCAAGGCATGGGGAAACACGCTAGACCTGCGAGACGTGTTGGAGGACAAAGCAAAACACGCAAGATCGATCTACGGATCATGAGGGCACGCCACTATGCGAGACGATAACCGTCACGCCGGATACAGTAAAAGTAAATTCGGCCGGGCCGAACACAGCGGACAAGACTCATTTGAGCTGCATCGCGATATAGCCCAGTACAGAGGCGCCGCACACCCCCTATGCTTCACAGACGAAGTAATGGATCACCAAATCCCAGAGGGTTTCAAACCCGTAAATATCAAATCATACGACGGCACAACAGATCCTGCGGTATGGATCGAGGACTTCCTCCTGCACATCCACATGGCCCACGGTGATGATCTACACACCATCAAATACCTCCCACTCAAACTCAAAGGACCATCTCGGCATTGGCTCAACAGCCTGCCAGCAGAATCCATTGGCTGTTGGGAAGATCTGGAAGCCGCATTCCTTGACAACTTCCAGGGAACTTATGTGCGACCACCAGATGCCGATGACTTGACCCACATAATTCAGCAGCTAGAGGAATCGGCCAAGCAATTCTGGACACGGTTCGTGACAAAGAAAAATCAAATCGTCGACAGTCCGGATGCAGAGGGCCTAGCAGCTTTTAAGCACAACATCCGCGACGAGTGGCTCGCCCAGCACCTTGGCCAGGAAAAGCCGAAATCTATGGCAGCCATCACGACACTCATGACCCGCTTTTGCGCGGGAGAGGACAGCTGGACGGCTCGCAGCAAAAACATATCAAAGAACCATGGTACTTCGGATACCAAGGATAGCAATGGCAGGTCACGTTGCAGCAAACACAAGCGCCGCATCAACAGCAACAATACCGAGGATACGACAGTTAATGCCGGATTCGGAGGCTCTAAACCCGGTCAGCAGAAAAAGCCATTCAAAAGAAGCACCCCGGGCCCGTCCAGTTTGGACCGTATACTCGATCGCTCGTGTCAAATACACGGCACCCCCGACAAGCCAGCCAACCACACCAACAGGGAATGTTGGGTGTTCAAGCAGGCCGGCAAATTAAATGCCGAAAACAAAGATAAGGGGTTACATAGCGATGACGAGGAGGAGCCCCAGCTGCCGAACGCCGGAGGACAGAAGAGGTTCCCCCCACAAGTGCGGACGGTGAACATGATATACGCAACCCACATCCCCAAGTGATATAGGCAAAGGTGTCCCGTCTTTTGATGAGATGGTGGCTATCGTTTTAGAGGAAGTCGACTTTGACGATCCGACTACGAACGTGTGAGGACGTCGCGCCTTAGCAATCGCTAAACCAACTCCAAGGGGTTATTGACCACGCCGTAGCACGCTCAACCTGACCACGAGGGCCTATTTCCTGCGAGCAAATGAAGAACAAGCAAGAAACTGAGATTGCAATCTGGATATTGCGAATATAAGATGAAGGCTTTATTGATCAACGTGGGGTTCTGTGACGTCTTGGTCTGGTCGTTGGACACAAACGAAGTACGCGAAGTTGCAGGTATGGCGAACTTTTAATCTAAACAAAACCCAAAGTCTAAACGATGCCCTAAGGGCTGTATATATGGAGGAGAGAGGGGGAATTTCGTGGCCCTTGGTGGAGGGGTCCGAAACCAACCCTAACTCTTGTTTCCCCACACATACGGACTCTAAAAACAGCCTATACTTAAGTATTTCGAAAATACATGGGCCTGGCCCAATAATAAGGTGACGCAACACCTAGAATAGCCTCTGGACGAAATTTATGAAGTGGCATCTTGTATATTTCATCCCATGCTTCATGCACTCATTATGGTGGCTTTAGAGTCCTGGAATCATCACTTGTAACTCCGTTCTTGTTCCCCTTGCGCATGCCATCATCTCCATGCTTGAACTTTCTCCAAGGTTCATCTTTCTTGTCCAAGCTAGGCCCTTCATTTGTAAGCAAAACAAATGTTTCCAACTTAGGCAGCATCATATTCACATGAACATTAGAATCGTTACCAAGAAACGAAAGTACCTAATAATTCAATTGGCGTGCGCGAGCTCTACTAATTGGTCCAGTATGTACAGCAGCAGGGGCTGTGGGTGTAACAATGGTATTGATGTCCTAATCATCCTCCCCTTCTTGAAATAAAGTGGTCCTCGACGAAAGTTCATCGTCCTCACCCAAATAAGGCTTCAAATCTGCAATGTTAAAAGTGGGACTAACCCCAAAATCTGCAGGCAGCTCAAGTTTATATGCATTATCATTTATTTTCTCTAACACCTTAAAAGGACCATTAGCACGTGGCATTAGCTTGATTTGCGCAAATTAGGAAATCTATCCTTACACAAATGTAACCAAACAAGATCTCCAGGTGCAAACACAACATGTTTTCTATCCTTATCTCCAGCAAATTTATATTTAGCATTCATACGCTCAATGTTTTCCTTAGTTAACTCATGCATTTTTAAAATCAATTCAGCACGTTCTTTAGCATCAAAATTAACCTTCTCCGAAGATGGAAGAGGCAACAAATCAATAGGTGCACGAGGTAGGAAACCATACACAATTTCAAGAGGGCACATCTTAGTAGTAGAATGCAATGAACGATTATAAGCAAATTCAATATGAGGCAAGCATTCTTCCCACATTTTCTTGTTATTCTTCAAAACAGCCCTAAGCATAGTAGACAATGTTCCATTGACTACTTCAGTTTGTCCATCAGTTTGGGGGTGACAAGTAGTACTAAAAAGCAGTTTAGTCCCCAACTCAGCCCATAAACATCTCCAAAAGTGGCTAAGAAATTTAGTATCACGATCTGAAACAATAGTATTTAGCACACCATGCAAGCAAATAATTTCACGAAAGAACAAATCAGCAACATTAACAACATCATCGCTTTTATGACATGGTATAAAGTGTGCCATTTTCGAGAACCTATCCACGACAACAAATATGATATCCCTCCCCTTCTTTGTTCGAGGTAAACCTAAAACAAAGTCCATAGATATATCCTCCCAAGGAACACTAGGTACAGGCAAAGTCATATATAAACCATGAGGATTGAGTCGTGACTTAGCTTTTTGACATGTAGTGCAGCGAGCAACAAAACGCTCAACATCCTATCTCATCTTTGGCCAAAAGAAATGTGTAGCAAGTATATCCTCCATCTTCTTGACGCCAAAGTGTCCCATTAATCCTCCTCCATGCGCCTCCTGCAACAACAAAAGATGAACGGAGCTAGCTGGAATGCATAGCTTGTTAGCACGAAACACAAATCCATCATTAAGAAGGAACTTGTTCCAAGTTCTCCCTTCCTTACAATTCTGTAATACATCTTTAAATTCAGCATCATGCACATATTGATCTTTGATGGTCTCCAAAGCAAATATTTTAAAGTCAAGTTGTGAAAGCATAGTATAACGACGAGACAATGCATCAGCAATAACATTTTCTTTACCCTTCTTGTCTTTAATGACATAAGGAAAAGTCTCAATGAATTCAACCCATTGAGCATGTCTACGATTCAGTTTTGCTTGACTTTTAATGTGTTTCAAAGATTCATGATCAGAATGTATAACAAATTCCTTGGGCCATAAATAATGTTGCCATGTTTCTAAGGTCCGAACAAGAGCATATAATTCTTTGTCATAAGTAGAATAGTTCAGACTAGGCCCACTCAATTTTTCAGAAAACTATGCAATAGGTTTGCCATCTTGTAATAACACATCTCCTAATCCAATTCCACTAGCATCATATTCAAGCTCAAAAGTCTTATTAAAATCAGGAAGTTGGAGTAAAGGAGCATGTGTCAACTTATCTTTCAATACCATGAAGGCTTCTTCCTGTGCGGTACCCCAAACAAAAGGCACATCCTTCTTTGTAAGCTCGTTGAGAGGTGCAGCAATGGTGCTGAAATCTCTCACAAAACGCCTATAGAAACCAGCGAGGCCAAGGAAACTCCTCACTTGTGTGACCGTTTTGGGCTGCGGCCAACTCTCAATAGCTTCAATCTTGGCTTTATCAACTTCAAGTCCCTGTGGAGTAACAACATAGCCAAGAAAAGATACTCGTTCGGTGCAAAAGGTGCACTTTCCAAGGTTACCAAACAAACGTGCCTCATGTACAGCAATAAAAACAACACGTAAATGTTCCAAATGTTCCTCCAAAGATTTGCTATAAATCAATATGTCATCAAAGTAAACTACCACAAATCGTCCAATGAAAGCACGTAAAACTTCGTTCATTAACCTCATGAAAGTACTAGGTGCATTAGTTAACCCAAAAGGCATGACTAACCACTCATATAATCCAAACTTAGTTTTACATGCTGTTTTCCATTCATCTCCCAATTTCATACGAATTTGATGGTATCCACTACTGTTGCGACCAGACCTCAAACAGTCTGATCTCTATGCTCCGGTGTCATCCCTGGAGCAGTAATGCTGACACCACACAGTACTCGAAGGATTTATAGCAGAGTAGCAATCACACACTTATTACATCGGGTGTCTCAAAAGAGAACTTATTACAATAAATATGGCTTAAGGCCATCTAGTGACGATAACAGCGGAAGGCTTGGAAGATAAGTGAGTGCATCAACTCCAACGGCATCAATGAGTATAGAACCACGACCTAAAACTCCTTAATCGTCGTCTGAAAAGTCTGCAATATTAACGTTGCAGCCCGAAAACGGGTCAGCACATGGAATATGCTGGCAAGGTAACACATAGAGAGTAATGGAATGCAACAGCTATACTATATGCATATTTGGCTGGTGGAAAGCTCTATGGTTACAGTTTTTGCGTAAAGCCAATTTTTCCCTACTTCAAAGGAATAAATTTAATTACTATCATGGTGGTTGTTAAACATTGAGAATGGTTGACAGCATTCTCAATCCCAATTAAAATAACATCATTAACCCAACAAAATTAACTTAGAGTAACATGTTGAGATTCACATGATAATCCAGGTACTAGATACTCAAGATTGTCCGTAACCGGGGACACGGCTAACCATGATTAGTTTGTTACACTCTGCAGAGGTTTGCGCACTTTTCCCCACAAGACTCGATCGCCTCCGTTTGGTTTCTCGCACTACAGGGTGTTTGAGAAGACAGATGACCGAGACATAGTCTTTCAGAAGCGCTAGCACCTTACGATCGGGTAGACCGTACCACCTACATCCCCTACATCTGCTAGTCTACCACTGTAAGAGTTCGCACAACTTAATCAACTATGCCAGAGCCCATAATGGCTTGTGGCTGCACACAGAAGTTTCTAGTATGAATAATCTCATGATCCCTTTGAGCCTGGGTGGCGGTCCAAAAGAAAAACAGGCAAGTCCTGGAAACCCCAGGTGCCTCAATCCACCCAGATGTGTGTTTAAGTTGCCACCTTAGATAAACCATTTATTAACAATCTCACATCTATCATGGATTTCACTCACCCAATCCACGTCTACTAGCATAGCATGGCATAATAAGCAAACATAGAATAACTCCCAAAGGTTTGATAATAAACAGGTAATAGGTACTACCTCATCTACTTCCCATCCCACAATTTAATTAGATCCTAATCATGCAATGTGTGAGGATTGATCTAATGCAATAAAACTGGGTTGTAGAAAAAGGTATGATCAAAGTGTTACTTGCCTTGCTGATGATCCGCGAAACCTAGAGATTCGAAGTAACAGGCGGCGCACTCCGGGTATTCTATCACAGACAAACAACAAGCATACAATAAGTACTCATCTAATGCACAGGTAAAACTCAAAATAGAAGATCTAACCAGAAAGTTCAACTTAAGAACCCTGGTTTGCAAAAAGAATCAAATCGAACGAAACTCCAGGCGCTTGAATCGCCTGATTCCGATAAATGAGCGAAAAGTTATACTAAAACGAAAATCGGATCAGAAATCTCGATCAAAAAATAACCGCGAAAAATCCAACGAAAAAGAAAAATGACGAACCGATTTTTTTATGGCACGGAAAACAAGGCGGCGGCGAACCTCGGGCGGCACGCTGCTCCGGTGAGTCGGCGGCGGGGCGGCGGCGGCGGCTGGAGGCCGCGGCGGCGGGGCTGGCCTAGGGTTAGGGTTAGCTGGCAGCTGGGCTCTCTCGGGCTCTCGGGCGGCGCCTTATAAAGGCCCCGGCCAGCGGTGTCCTGGCCGAGTACGGCCCAAAGTCGGTTCCGCGTTTTTTTATAAATAATTCCGCTCGGAAGAAAAATAAAAAGAAATACTAAACGGACTCCAAAAATTACGAAATAAATTTTGCCGGGTTTCTAAAATCAAGCCCGACAAAGTGAACATTTATCTGGGCCCAAACTACAATTTGAAAAACACGCATTTTTCCTAAATTCAAATAAAAATAACGAAACACTCCGAAATAAATCTTATTTGATTTTTTTATTAAATCCTCAATATTTCTATATTTTGGGAAAGTCATTTTATTCCCGCTCTCATATTTTTGTAATAGAAATAATTGATGATAAATTAAATAAGATCAAATGATCCTGTTTACATAATTTGAGAAAACTCAAATATGTAAATAACGAAATCCCCAACTCTCTCCGTGGGTCCTTGAGTTGCTTAGGATTTTCTAGGATCAAAACCAAAAGCAAAATAAAATATGATATGCATGATGACCTAATGTATAACATTCCAAATTGAAAATTTGGGATGTTACAAACCTACCCCCCTTAAGATGAATCTCGCCCTCGAGATTCGGGTTGGCTAGAAAATAGGTGAGGGTGGTCCTTGAGAAAATCTTCCTCTCACTCCCAGGTGGCTTCATCCTCCGTGTGGTGGCTCCACTGAACTTTGCAAAACTTGATAACCTTGCTGCGAGTAACTCGGCTGGCAAACTCGAGAATCTTGACTGGTTTCTCCTCATAGGTCAAATTGTTATCCAACTGAATTGCTTCTAATGGTACTGTGTCTTTCAAAGGTATGTCAGCCATCTCCGTGTGACACTTCTTCAACTGAGAAACGTGGAACACATCATGAACTCCTGTCAATCCTTCTGGCAATTCCAACTTGTAGGCCACTTCTCCCATACGCTCCAAAACTCGATATGGCCCTATAAATCGTGGTGCTAACTTCCCCTTAACTCCAAAGCGCTTAATCCCTCGAAGTGGGGATACTCGCAGATAAACTCTGTCTCCGACTTCGTAAACTGTCTCCTTGCGTTTAGAATCTGCGTAGCTCTTCTGCCTGGACTGGGCTACCTTGAGCCTATCGTGAATCAACTTCACCTTCTGTTCAGACTCCTTAATCAGATCTGGTCCAAACAACTGACGGTCTCCAACTTCGTCCCATGACAACGGTGTCCTGCACCTCCTTCCGTACAAAGCTTCGAAAGGTGCCATCTTCAAACTGGTCTGATAGCTGTTATTGTAAGAGAACTCTGCATATGGCAAATTATCGTCCCAATTAGATCCATAATCTAGCGCACAAGCTCTCAGCATATCCTCCAAAATCTGATTGACTCTCTCAGTCTGTCCATCTGTCTGCGGATGAAAAGTTGTACTAAATTCTAGCCTAGTACCCAAAGTCTCATGCAACTGCTTCCAGAACTTTGAGGTAAACTGGGTTCCTCTATCTGATACGATACTCCTCGGAACTCCATGCACACATACGATCCTGGTCATGTATATCTTTGCCAACTTAGCACTGGTGTAAGTGGTCTTTACTGGGATGAAATGTGCTACCTTCGTCAATCGATCAACTACGACCCAAATCGAGATAGCCTGAACGAGTCCTTGGTAATCTCATGATAAAATCCATGCCTAGCTTATCCCACTTCCATTCGGGTATCGGCAATGGTTGCAACAATCCTGCTGGCTTCTGATGCTCTGCCTTTACTCTCTGTCATACGTCACAAACTGCTACATACTCTGCAATATCCTTTTTCATTCCGGTCCACCAGAAAATATCCTTCAAATCCAAATACATCTTGGTATTTCCTGGGTGAATCGAATACGGTGAATCATGTGCCTCTTGCAGAATCAACTTCCTGATTTCCGGGTTATTGGGCACGTAAACACGGTCTTCAAACCATAGGGTGTCGTGCTCATCCTCGTGAAATCCTTTAGATTTTCCTTTGCTCAGTTTCTCCTTTATAGTGGCAATCTCTTTGTCAGTTTTCTGAGCTTCTCTGATTCTGTCCATCAAGGTTGACTGAATTTCTAGCGCTGCTACATAGCCTCTCGGAACTATTTCCACACATAGTTCACGAAGATTTTCTGCTAACTCCTTGGGTATTTCTCCCATCATTAACGTATTGACATGGCTCTTGCGGCTTAATGCGTCAGCTACTACATTAGCCTTCCCGGGGTGATAATGCAATCTCATATCATAATCCTTGATGAGCTCCAACCATCTCCTTTGTCTGAGATTCAACTCCTTCTCCGTGAAAATGTACTTCAGACTCTTATGATCCGTGTACACCTCACAATGATTTCCTATGAGGAAATATCTCCATGTCTTCAATGCATGCACTACGGCTGCTAACTCCAAATCATGCGTAGCATAATTCAATTCGTGGGGCTTCAGTTGTCGTGAAGCATACGAAACAACTCTCCCTTCCTGCATAAGCACTGCTCCAAGTCCTCGACGTGAAGCGTCGCAATACACTTCATAGTCCTTGGTTTGATCTGGCAAAATCAACACTCGTGAGGTAACCAAACGTTTCTTCAACTCCTGGAAACTAGCCTCACACTCCTCAGTCCATTTGAACTTAGCATCCTTCTTCAGCAACTCCGTCATAGGTTTTGCGATCTTTGAGAAATTTTCAATAAACCTACGGTAGTATCCTGCGAGTCCAAGAAAACTCCGGATCTCTCCAACTGTTGTTGGTGCTTCCCACTTGGTCACGGTTTCAACTTTAGCGGGATCTACTGCTATACCTTCTCCGGATATAACGTGTCCGAGGAATCCTACTTCCTTCAACCAAAACTCACATTTGCTAAACTTGGCATATAATTGATGTTCTCTGAGCTTTCCAAGTGCCAAACGCAAATGCTCCTTATGTTCCTCTTCATTCTTCGAATAAACCAGGATATCATCAATGAACACTACGACGAACTTATCCAAAAACTCCATAAACACTTTGTTCATCATGTTCATAAAATAGGCAGGCGCGTTAGTCAGTCCAAATGACATAACGGTATACTCATACAGCCCATACCTGGTGGTAAAAGCTGTCTTCGGAATATCCTGTTCCCGAATCTTCAACTGGTGGTATCCTGATCGCAAATCTATTTTGGAAAACACTTTAGCTCCTTGCAATCGATCAAACAGATCGTTGATCATTGGTAGTGGGTACTTGTTTTTGATTGTTACTTCGTTCAATCCTCGATAGTCAACAACCATCCTTAACGATCCATCCTTCTTCTCCACTAGAAGTACTGGCGATCCCCAAGGCGAAGAACTTGGGCGAATATATCCTTTATCCAGTAACTCCTTAATCTGTTTCTTAATTTCCACCAAATCCTTTGCTGGCATCCTATATGGTCTCTTTGATATTGGCCCAGTGCCTGTCAATAGCTCAATCAAAAACTCAATGTCTCTATCCGGTGGCATGCCTGGCAACTCTTTAGGAAATACATCAGGAAAATCCTTTACCACTGGTACTTCCTCCTGCACAACTCCTGATAAGGAATTTACTTGTGTCCTGTTTGGCGCATGTCGGGATACATACTTGATCCTTCTCCCTTCTGGTGTGGTAAGCAAAATTGCCTTACTAGCACACTCAATATTCCCTTCATACTTTGATAACCAATCCATGCCTAATATCACATCCAATCCTTGAGATTCCAATACTATTAGGTTTGAGGGAAAAACATAGTTACCAATCCTTAATGGTAACCGATCACACAATAGGCTAGCCACATACTCTACTCCTGGCGAGGTTACTAACATGGGTGACCTAAGGGCTTGGGTTGGTAGGTTATACTTATCCACAAATCCCCTTGATATGTATGAATGCGATGCACCAGTATCAAAAAGAACGAGTGCAGTAAATGACTTAACCAAAAACTTACCTATTACTGCATCGGGCTGAGCTTCAACCTCCTCCACATTAACGTGGTTCACATGTCCCCTGTTGAAAGGGTTCGGCTTCTTTCCAGAGCTTCCATTGCTGTTTTGGCCTTCAGGACATTCATTTGCATAATGTCCTAGCTTCGAACACTTATAGCAAGTGACGTGCCTCAAGTCCTTCTTGGCTGGGGTTGATGGGGTGCTGCGGTTATGGCCATTGCTTCCTCCATTCCCATTACCATTCTTGGTGCCATTGTGATTGTGCGAGCTACCTACTCCGTGGGTATGCTGAAAATGTCCTCCCGGTCTAGGAGTAAAACGAGGCTTCTGCTGGGCTCCTGAATTATACTTTCCTTGTCCATACTTCCTCTTGCGGTTCTCAATTTGCTGCTGCTTCCCTTCAATCATAAGAGCACGATCTACCAACTCCTGGTAGTTGTTGAAAGTGGCTACCATCAACTGCATACTCAACTCATCATTCAGTCCTTCCAGGAATTTCTCCTGCTTAGCTGCATCTGTAGCAACGTCATCTGGGGCATAACGTGCTAGCTTACTGAACTCCTCCACATACTAGCCAACTGTCCGTCCTCCTTGGCGCAAGTTACGAAACTCATGCTTCTTCATGGCCATTGCTCCTGCTAAAACATGGACAGTACGAAAAGCCTGCTGAAACTGGTCCCATGTGACAGTGTCGACTGGGAAGGTGGCTGTGAAATTCTCCCACCAAGATGCTGCGGGTCCTTCTAACTGATGTGCGGCAAACTTAACCTTCTCCACATCTGTGCATCCTGCTGTGGTCAACTCCCTAGCTATCTTGCGGAGCCAATCATCTGCTACTATCGGCTCGGTGCTACTGGAAAACACCGGCGGATTTAGCCTAAGAAAACGGGCTAAGTGGTCAATAGGTGGTGGTGGGTTGTTGTTGTTGTTCCCCTGATTCTGATTCTGAACTAGCAACTGCATCAAGGTGTTCTGCTGCTGGATCAATTGGGTGAGCTCCGGCGGAAAGGCAAATCCGGGGTCACGTCTCGGAGGCATCTAAGGGTTTAGAAAGGATGAGATATAAGAATAGAGGGGCTCTAAAGGGAAAACACTACCCATATGCACATGAGGCAAAAACAAACAATTCACTTCAATCAATCAAACAAGGACATACAATCGATCTAGCTATCGCAAAAGTGCTCGGACTACTATATTTACATGGTGGACTACTACTACTGATGAGGTGGTCTACTAGAAATATTCTACGGTTGTAGACTCCATGATATCTGCTCCTGCTTCATCAACATAGTCATCATCGCTACTATCTTGTTCCGAGTCGGTGCCGTCAATGATGATGTAGTCTTCCGGGCTAATCTCCTTGGGTTCTTTGTCTTCATCTACTGGTGTCGGGCCTCCCATAAATACTGCTATCTTCATAGTTAGGTCGGCATTCTTATCCACCAATACTTCAATTTCTCCTTCATAATCTTCACGTGTAGCCTTGAGTTCTTCCTCCAGTTCCTTGATTCTAGTCTTAGCCTTCTTCAGATCTATCATGTCGGCGCACATCTGATTCTCCTGTTGTCGAATGTGATGGTTTAACTCCTGAATAAAAGCTGCAATTGATCTATCTTTCCTGGTGCTAATCATCTCCCAGTGTTCGTCTCGGCGCCCACAAATCTGGTAGATAGTATCCTTGAGATCCTTGCGGTAGACTTGTCAAATGCGTCCCATGGCGATGTGAGCTACCATACTCTTTCCCAGACTCCAAGTTGGTGCATCAAAAGAAAACTCTATGGGCTCAGTGACTGGCATGAACGTCCTTCCTGGAACTTGAACTTGTATCATCCAGGGCTCTTCTTCAGGTAAAGTGGCGTTGTAGGTTCCCGTGAAGCTTCCTACTCCTATGTTCAGGTATCTAGTGACTTCCTTCAAGTGGCGTCCAAAGGGTGTATCTTCATCTGGTTGTGTGAACTTGTTCCTTGCATCCGCCATCATAAAGAGTAGAAAAGATGAGAAGTCAGAAGAGAAGAGAGTGAGTAGTGATCTAGGTCTTTAGCTTAGTGGTCATGTCCTACAGTCAGCGTGTGCTCTGATACCATCTCTGTTGCGACCAGACCTCAAACAGTCTGATCTCTGTGCTCCGGTGTCATCCCTGGATCAGTAATGCTGACACCACATAGTACTCGAAGGATTTATAGCAGAGTAGCAATCACACACTTAGTACATCGGGTGTCTCAAAAGAGAACTTATTACAATAAATATGGCTTAAGGCCATCTAGTGACGATAACAGCGGAAGGCTTGGAAGATAAGTGAGTCCATCAACTCCAACGGCATCACTGAGTATAGAACCATGACCTAAAACTCCTTAATCGTCGTCTGAAAAGTCTGCAACATTAACGTTGCAGCCCGAAAACGGGTCAGCACATGGAATATGCTAGCAAGGTAACACATAGAGAGTAATGGAATGCAACAGCTATACTATATGCATATTTGGCTGGTGGAAAGCTCTATGGTTACAGTTTTTGCGTAAAGCCAATTTTTCGCGACTTCAAAGGAATAAATTTAATTACTATCATGGTGGTTGTTAAACATTGAGAATGGTTGACAGCATTCTCAATCCCAATTAAAATAACATCATTAACCCAACAAAATTAACTTAGAGTAACATGTTGAGATTCATATGATAATCCAGGTACTAGATACTCAAGATTGTCCGTAACCGGGGACACGGCTAACCATGATTAGTTTGTTACACTCTGCAGAGGTTTGCGCACTTTTCCCCACAAGACTCGATCGCCTCCGTTTGGTTTCTCGCACTACAGGGTGTTTGAGAAGACGGATGACCGAGACATAGTCTTTCAGAAGCGCTAGCACCTTACGATCGGGTAGACCGTACCACCTACATCCCCTACATCTGCTAGTCTACCACTGTAAGAGTTCGCATAACTTATTCAACTATGCCAGAGCCCATAATGGCTTGTGGCTGCACACAGAAGTTTCTAGTATGAATAATCTCATGATCCCTTTGAGCCTGGGTGGCGGTCCAAAAGAAAAACAGGCAAGTCCTGGAAACCCCAGGTGCCTCAGTCCACCCAGATGTGTGTTTAATTTGCCACCTTAGATAAACCATTTATTAACAATCTCACATCTGTCATGGATTTCACTCACCCAATCCACGTCTACTAGCATAGCATGGCATAATAAGCAAACGTAGAAGTAACTCCCAAAGGTTTGATAATAAACAGGTAATAGGTACTACCTCATCTACTTCCCATCCCACAATTTAATTAGATCCTAATCATGCAATGTGTGAGGATTGATCTAATGCAATAAAACTGGGTTGTAGAAAAAGGTATGATCAAAGTGTTACTTGCCTTGCTGATCATCCGCGAAACCTAGAGATTTGAAGTAACAGGCGGCGCACTCCGGGTATTCTATCGCAGACAAACAACAAGCATACAATAAGTACTCATCTAATGCACAGGTAAAACTCAAAATAGAAGATCTAACCAGAAAGTTCAACTTAAGAACCCTGGTTTGCAAAAAGAATCAAATCGAACGAAGCAAAAGAAGTCAAACGGCGAAAGAAAACAACTTCATTCTAGTAATCTGGATCTAAGTCAAATTTTACAGTAGCAAAAACATGTTTAAGTTGATTATTCGGAAAGAGGGTTTCGAGACGAAACTCCAGGCGCTTGAATCGCCTGATTCCGATAAACGAGCGAAAAGTTATACTAAAACGAAAATCGGATCAGAAATCTCGATCAAAAAATAACCGCGAAAAATCCGACGAAAAAGAAAAACGACGAACCGAATTTTTTTTTACGGCATGGAAAACAAGGCGGCGGCGAACCTCGGGCGGCGCGCTGCTCCGGCGAGTCGGCGGCTGGGCGGCAGCGGCGGCTGGAGGCGGCGGCGGCGGGGCTGGCCTAGGGTTAGGGTTAGCTGGCAGCTGGGCTCTCCCGGGCTCTTGGGCGGCGCCTTATAAAGGCCCCGGCCAGCGGTGTCCTGGCCGAGTACGGCCCAAAGTCGGTTCCGTGTTTTTTTTATAAATAATTCCGCTCGGAAGAAAATTAAAAAGAAATACTAAACGGACTCCAAAAATCACGAAATAAATTTTGCCGGGTTTCTAAAATCAAGCCCGACAAAGTGAACATTTATCTGGGCCCAAACTACAACTTTGAAAAACGCGCATTTTTCCTAAATTCAAATAAAAATACCGAAACACTCCGAAATAAATCTTATTTGATTTTTTTTATTAAATCCTCAATATTTCTATATTTTGGGAAAGTCATTTTATTCCCGCTCTCATATTTTTGTAATAGAAATAATTGATGATAAAATAAATAAGATCAAATGATCCTGTTTACATAATTTGAGAAAACTCAAATATGTAAATAACGAAATCCCCAACTCTCTCCGTGGGTCCTTGAGTTGCTTAGGATTTTCTAGGATCAAAACCAAAAGCAAAATAAAATATGATATGCATGATGACCTAATGTATAACATTCCAAATTGAAAATTTGGGATGTTACAACTACGCAAATCAACTTTGGAGAATATTGTAGAGCCACTCAATTCATCAAGCATATCATCTAGCCTAGGAATAGGATGACGATAACGAATAGTAATATTATTAATGCCTCTACAATCAATGCACATACGCGACGTACCATCCTTTTTCGGCACTAAAATGATAGGAACAGCACAAGGACTAAGGGATTCGCGTATATAACCTTTGTCGAGCAGTTCTTGTACTTGACGCATAATCTCCTTCGTCTCCGCTGGATTGGTACGGTACGGTGCATGGTTGGGTAATGATGCACCGGCATTAAGTCAATTTGATGCTCAATCCCTCGAATAGGTGGTAATCCCGGTGGCACGTCTTCTGGAAAGCCGTCAGCGAACTCCTGCAAAATGTTAGTGATAGCAGGAGGCAAAGAGGAAGGCACATCCTCGAATGAAAATAATGCCTCTTTGCACACAAAAGCATAGCAAACAGATTTGCTGAAATCTAGATCATCAATATCAGATTTTGTGGCAAGTAAACATGCACTTTTCAATTTAATTTCAGAAGCACACTAGATGGTTTATTATTAGGTTTCATTTGTTGCTCAAATTCTTTTGCCACAATCTTATTTTCACTCTTATTTTTCTCCTGTTTGCTTTATTAGCTCTATTAATATCATCTTTCAAAATGGATTCAGGAGTCATAGGAAGCAAAGTAATATTTTTATCCTTATGAACAAGAGTATACTGATTGTTTCTACCATGGTGTACAGATTTTTTGTCAAATTGCCATGGTCTACCAAGTAATAAGGAACATGGTTGCATAGGTACCACATCACAATCAACATAATCAGCATATGTAGAGATACTAAAATGCACATGAACAGTATGTGTTACCTTAACCTTGCCAATGTTGTTGAACCATTGGATGTAGTAAGGCTGTGGATGTGGTCTGGTGGTGAGAGATAGCTTCTCCACCATCTCCATGCTAGCCAAGTTATTGCAGCTCCCTCCATCTATGACGACGTGAACAGAACGTTCCTTCACAACTCCCTTTGTATGGAACAAATTATGCCTCTGATATTGCTCAGCTTGTGTGACCTGCACACTCAAAACACATTGAGCAACTAGACATTCATACCTGTCAGCATCTTTAGGAGCCATGTATTGTGTCTCATGATCAGAATCATCTCCATCGTGTTCTTCGCCTGTAATAAGAGCCAAAGTCTCCTCATCATAGTCACTAGCGGACTCATACCCACCATCCTCAGTAGCAATGATCACACGCGAGATTGGCATTCTCTTGCAAAATGTCCTCTTCCCTTACAACGACGACAAATAATATCACGTGTGTGCCCTGTTGATGCCATGGAAGAAGAAGAGCTCTGCGCAGGTCCGGCAGGTGTGCTCTTGGCAGATAGTGGTGGTTGTGCCTGCTTTCTTGTATCACGGCTGGAGGTGGCACCTGATGGTGGTGCTGGTGGAGTGGAAGTAGAGGATGCACGTGGTGTCCATGATGAAGATCGACCTGCAGAAAAGTTAGTTCGCGCCAATGCCTGTCGATCCTGCACTTCACGTTCAGCTTTACAAGCAAGATGGAATAAACGAGTGATATTAGTATACTCCTTATACTCTAGAATGGTCTGAATCTATCTATTTAATCCACCCATAAAATGTGCAAGCATAGCTTCATTCTCCTCAACAATACCACATCTAATCATGCTAGTTTGTAATTCCTGATAATATTCTTCTACAGAATTTTTTCCTTGTCTTAAGCGCTGCAATTTTTGAAGTAATTCACGTTGATAATATGGTGGAAGCCAACGAGTACGCATAGCAGTTTTCAAAGCAGCCCAAGTAGCTGGAATAGGATATTATCTACAATGTTTAGACCACCAAACACATGCAAAGCTAGTGAAAGCACAAACAGCAGCAGGAACACGTCTCTCCTCAGGATATTGTGAACATGTAAATCGTTGTTCAGTTTCTAACTCCCAAGTAAGATATATATCAGGAACATATCTACCCTCAAATGGTGGAATATTCAATTTTAGTTTAGGGAGATGGTCATGATCTCGTCCTTAGGGTGAGCCCTACCATTGCCATTATTTGCATGTGGACGACCTGGTGGTTGCGGTGCTGGTGGTGGCACGTAGTTCTGATTTTGATCAACCTCATCCTCGTAATGTCCCGCAAAATCATCCTCCTCCGCATCAGCAGCAGGAGCCACAGAAGTATCAACAACAGCACCAACAGTTTGGCCAGGTGCAAGAGGGAGATGGCTCGCTCGGCGGAGGGCTGTTTCGTGATGTGGAGGTAGTCGTTGTTGTTGTTGTTGTAGAGGTGCGTTAGGTGCAGCCGGTGGTGGTGGTGGAAGACGCGCGAGCACTTCATTAAACATGTTATCCAGCTTTGTTTCGAACGTCTTCTCCATGCCATCTATCTTCTCCTTGGCCTCTTCAAATCTGTTTAGCACATCTTGCACCTGTCCACTCATCATTTGCTGAAATTTATCATGCAACTCCTTATTCGTCATGTTCTCCCAGTCAGTCTCATCAGCTTGTGATCCTGCCATGGTTAGCAACAATAGAAACACACAATAATATGATCCTACAGAATACTAACAAGAGGTGGTGGTGGTGTCACAAATCTGTCAAGCAAATCTCAAATTCTTACCAGTTCTTACCCAACAGTAGGCGGTGATTGGCAACCGTCGTAGTCAAAACTCTCAAAGCTTGGATAGAGTGATTACTAGGGAGAGACAAACGCACGACGTAGATGTATGTGGAGCTGGGAAGGCTTATAATATGGTAGCAAAAAGGGTCGGCAATAATCAATTCAAAGATGCAAAGTTGAATAAACGCTCAACGACGGTACTGTGCTGGTCCTAGGCTAGACCGTGCTAGAGACGCAAGCCTAGAACACTAACAAAATCACAGCACTGCACGTAAACAAGGGAGGAGCACGCTCTGATTTTTTTCTTTTTTTCACTTTTTTTTCACTTTTTCCTCTTTTTTTTGCTCCGCAACAATTTTTTTTCGAAAAAGTCTACAAATGGTCTAAAAACTACCTAGCCAGATTTTTTTTGAGTTTGGAACTATTTTTCTTCTACGGGTGGCTCGAAAGTTGGGGAGTCCTACTCTGTCACGACTCAGAGTATCGCGTGATCTAGAACTCGAAAAAAAAGCAACAAATACTGGACTCGGACTAGGACTGGTGGTGGAGATGAATCTGGTGGAATCTCGGATTGGTGGCGGCGATGAATCTGGTGGAAATCGGACTGGTGGCGGATATATGTTGCAGGTGGACTCGGATCGGCGTGATGGCGGCGGATATGTGGTGGCGTATATGGACTCGGATTGGTGGTGAATATGGCAGCAATGATGAAGTTGGTGTGGTGGTGGTATATGGCAGCAGGGATGATGATGATGCGGTGGTGATATATGGCAGTGGCGACGTGACAACCTGTGAACAGAACTCGAAACTCTGAAGGACTAGACGCTAAGACCAGCAACTTGACACGACGATGCAACTGCAAATTCAACAAAGCAAATACAGAAAAGATTATGCAAAGGCTCAGATTGGTTCGGATAGGATGAACTAACCCTAATTTTTTTTGCTTTTTCGTGGACTATAGGTACGAAGAACAGACTCGATCTAAACTACAAAAAACTGTAAAATCTCACTGAGCAACCTGGAAATCTGATACCACTTGATATAGGCAAAGGTGTCCCGTCTTTCAATGAGATGGTGGCTATCAATTTAGAGGAAGTCGATTTGACGATCCGACTACGAACGTGCGAGGACGTCGCGCCTTAGCATTCGCTAAACCAACTCCGAGGGGTTATTGACCACGCCGGAGCACGATCAACTTGACCACGAGGGCATGTTTCCTGCGAGCAGACAAAGAACAAGCAAGAAACTAAGATTGCAATCTGGATATTGCGAATATAACATGAAAGCTTTATTGATCAAGGTGGGGTTCTGTGACGTCTTGGTCTGGTCGTTGGACACAAACAAACTACGCGAAGTTGCAGCTATGACGAACTTTTAATCTAAACAAAACCCAAAGTCTAAACGATGCCCTAAGGGCTGTATATATGGAGGAGAGAGGGGGAATTTGGTGGCCCTTGGTGGAGGGGTCTGAAACCAACCCTAACTCTTGTTTCCCCACACATATGGACTCTAAAAACAGCCTATACTTAAGTATTTCGAAAATACATGGTCCTGGCCCAATAATAAGGTGACGCAGCACCTAGAATAGCCTCTGGACGAAATTTATGAAGTGGCATCTTGTATATTTCGTCCCATGCTTCATGCACTCATTATGGTGGCTTCAGAGTCCTGGAATCATCACTTGTAACTCCGTTCTTGTTCCCCTTGCGCATGCCATCATCTCCATGCTTGAACTTTCTCCAAGGTTCATCTTTCTTGTCCAAGCTAGGCCCTTCATTTGTAAGCAAAACAAATGTACCAACTTAGGCAGCATCATATTCACATGAACATTAGAATGGTTACCAAGAAACGAAAGTACCTGATAATTCAATTGGCGTGCGCGAGCTCTAGTAATTGGTCCAGTATGTACAGCCGCAGGGGCTGTGGGTGTAACGATGGTATTGATGTCCTCACCATCGCGTCTCTAGTACGGTCTAGCCTAGGACCAGCATAGTACCGTCGTAGAGCGTTTATTCAACTTTGCATATCTGAATTGATTATTGCTGACCCATTTTGCTACCATATTATAAGCCTTCCTAGCTCCACATACATCTACGTCGTGCGTTTGACTGTCCCTTGTAATCGCTCTATCCAATCTTGAGAGTTTTGACTACAACAGTTGCTGATCACCGCCTACTGCTTGGTACGAACTGGTAAGAATTTGAGATTCACTTGATGGATTTGTGACTGTCCACCACTTACTAGTAGTCTGTAGGATCATATTCTTGTGTGTTTCTATTGCTGCTAACCATGGCAGGATCACAAGCCAACGAGGCTGACTAGGAAAACATGACAAACAAAGAGTTACATGATAAGTTTCAGCAAATGATGAGTGGACAGGTGGAAGATGTGCTAAACAGATTTGAAGAGGCCATGGAGAAGATAGATGGCATTGAGAAGGCGTTCGAAACAAAGCTCGATAACAAGTTTAATGAATTGCTCGCGCGTGTTCCACCGCCCGCTGCACCTGTCGCACCTCTACAACCACAACAACATCGTCTTCCAAATCAAGTGGGATGAGCACAACGCGTTCCCATTGAGCTTGGTCAAACTTCTGGTGCTGCTATACCTACTGTTGGTGCTTCTGTCGCTCCTGCTGCTACTGCAGAGCTGGAGGACCATTACGAGGATGAGGTTGATTAAAATCAGAACTACGTGCAACCATCAGCACCACCACCACCAGGTCGTCCTCATGCATATCATCGCAACGGTAGGGCTGCTCCACCACCAGAGGTACATGACCATCTTCCTAAAATAAAATTGAATATTCCACCATTTGAGGGTAGATATGTTCCTAATATATATCTTACTTGGGAGTTAGAAACTGAACAACAATTTACATGTTTACAATATCCTGAGGAGAGACGTGTTCCTCCTGCTGTTTGTGCTTTCACTAGCTTTGCATGTGTTTGGTGGTCTGAACATTGTAGATTATATCCTATTCCAGCTACTTGGGCTGCTTTGAAAACTCCTATGCGTACTCGTTGGGTGCCACCATATTATCAACGTGAATTACTTCAAAAATTGCAGCGCTTAAGACAAGGAAAAAATTCTGTAGAAGAATATTATCAGGAATTACAAACTGGCATGATTCGATGTGGTATTGTTGAGGAGAATGAAGCTATGCTTGCACGTTTTATGGGTGGATTAAATAGAGAGATTCAGACCATTCTAGAGTATAAGGAGTATACTAATATCAATCATTTATTCCATCTTGCTTGTAAAGCAGAACGTGAAGTCCAAGATCGACAGGCATTGGCGCGCACCAACTTTTCTGCAGGTCGATCTTCATCGTGCATCCTCTACTTCCACTCCACCAGCACCTCCATCAGGTTCCACCTCCAGCCGTGATACAAGAAAGCAGGCACAACAACCACTATCTGCCAAGAGCACACCTGTCGGACCTGCGAAGAGCTCTTCTTCTTTGTAACATCCCAAATTTTCAATTTGGAATGTTATACACTAGATCATATGCATATCATATTTTCTTGCATTTGGTTGATCCTAGAAATTTCACGCAACTCAAGGACCCTCGGAGAGAGTTGGAGATTTCGTTATTTTCATATTTGAGAGTTTTCTCGAATATTGAAAAATAGGATCATTTGATTTATTTATTTTATCTTCAATAAATTTTCCGGTGTCAAAATATATGAGAGAGGGAATAATACGACTTTCCCAAATTTAGGAAAAATGAAGATATAATAAATAGATCAATTTTGCTTTCCGGTGTTTATTTGCATTTTATTTGGATAGGGAAAAATGCGCGTTTTCAAAAATTGCATTTTAGGTCCGGAGAAAAGTTCATTTTGTTCGGCTCATTTTTAGGAGTCGGGGAAAATTTACTTTAGATTTTTCGGACTTCGTTTAGATCCCTTTTTTTTCTGCGCGAGGAAACTTTTAAAAAAAAATAAAAAAATTGAGCAGCGCCTTGGGCCAAAGGCCCAAGCCAAGCCACCTACCGCCGCGCTCCCAGGCGCCAGGCGCCGAGCCAGGAGCCGGTCGGCCGCTGCCGCCTCTTGCTAGGACCGAATCCTTTTAGGATTCTAGGGCGCCCCCTTGTCCCCTTTTCCTTATTTCGTTTTCTTTAGTCCTACTCCGTTTATTTTCTAGATCTTTCCTACTCCTATTCTAATTCCTTGTCCTCTACCCCAAGTAAACCCCTCCCCTCCCCAATATAAATACCCAAGCACCCCCCCCTCTAAACACATCAAATCAAAGCTCTCCTCCACACCGCGCCTTGCAACGCCGCCGCGCCGCATCACACCGCGCCCTGCGTCACCGCCACCGCCGCACCTTGCCGCGCCGCCGCCGCCCTGCGTCACCGCCGCCGCCGCGCCACCGCCGCCCTGCGTCACCCCGCCGCCGCACTTGCCGCGCCGCCGCCGCCCTGCGTCACCGCCGCCGCCGCACCTTGCCGCGCCGCCGCCGCCCTGCGTCACCGCCGCCGCCGCCTTGTGCACCGTCGCCGCCGCCCAACGCCGCCGTCGCCGCCGTTCGCCGGAGGTACCGCGCCGCGTCTCTTCTTTCCCTCGGTTCGGTTTTCTTATAAACCGTTCCGATTCTTTTCTTCTCTACCGATTCGTTTTCTCTCCGATTCTTCGCCAAACCGTTCCGGTGTTCTAGATCGGTTTTTCGTTTCGAACTCTTTTTCCGAAACCCTAGATCGGATTCGTTTTCTTTTCCGATTTAGTTGCCTTTGGACCGTTCGCCGGACCGTTTGTCCTAACGAACGTGATCACCGGATTCTTCTAGGTTAACGAACGTCCGTTCGTTTAACCGTTCTTCTTTTTCTCTTCGTCGGATTTATTCCGCGATCGCGATCTCAGAACCGATCTTCTTCCTAGTCTATTTTTCCGCTCGTTTATCGGAATCAGGTGATTCAAGCGCCTGGAGTTTCGTCTCGAAATCGCTGTTCTGTCTAATCAACTTGAACAAGCTTTTGTTACAGTAAAATTTTGACCTAGTTTCAACTTGCTAGAACCGAGTTGTTTTGTTCCGCCGTTTGTTTTTCGTTCTTTCTTGCAACCGGAGTTCTTAAGTTGAACTACCTGGTTCGATCTCTTGTTCGAGTTTTACCTGTGCATTAGATGAGTAGTTATTGTATGCTTGTTGTTTGTCTGCGATAGATTACCCGGATTGCGCCGCTTGTTACTTCGAAACCCTAGGACTCGCGGATCATCAGCAAGGCAAGTAACACTTTGATCATACCTTTTCTACAACCCATGTTTTATTGCATTAGATCAATCCTCACACATTGCATGATTAGGATCTAATTAAATTGTGGGATGGGAAGTAGATGAGGTAGTACCTATTACCTGTATTATTATCAAACCCTTGGGAGTAACTTCTACGTTGCTTATTATGCCAGGCTATGCTAGTAGATGTGGATTGGGTGAGTGATATCCATGACAGATGTGAGATGATAATTTTAATGGTTTATCTAAGGTGGCAACTTAAACACACATCTGGGTGGATTGAGGCACCTGATGTCTATCAGGACTTGCCTGTTTTTTTTGGACCGCCACCCAGGCTCAAAGGGATCATAAGATCTTTCATGCTAGAAACTTCCGTGTGCAGCCACATGCTACTATGGGCTCTGGCATAGTTGACTAAGTTGTGCGAACTCTTACGGGGTGGACTAGCAGATGTAGGGGATGTAGGTGTACCGGTCTACCCCACATGTAAGGTGCTAGTGCTTCTGAAAGACTATGTCTCGGTCATCCGTATCTCAAACACCATGTAGTGCGAGAAAACAAACGGAGGCGACCGAGTCATGTGGGGAAAAGTGCGCAAACCTCTGCAGAGTAACAAACTAATCATGATTAGCCGTGTCCCCGGTTATGGACAACTTGAGTATCTAGTACTTGAATATCATTGTGAATCTCAACATGTTACTTCTAATTAATGTTATTGGGTTTTAATTACTTTTAATTGGGATTGAGAATGCTGTCAACCATTCTCAATGTTTCACAACCACCATGATAGTTAAATAAATTTATTCCTTTGCAGTAGGGAAAAATTGGCTTTACGCAAAACTGTAACCATAGAGCTTTCCACCAGCCATATATGCATGTAGTATAGCTGTTTCATTCCATTACTCTCTATGTGTTACTTTGCCAGCATATTCCATGTGCTGACCCGTTTTCGGGATGCAACGTTAATGTTGCAGACTTTTCAGACGACGATTGAGGTGCGTTTAGGTCGTGGTTCTATACTCAGTGATGCCGCTGGAGTTGATGGACCCATTTATCTTCCAAGTCTTCCGCTGTTATCTTTAAAATATGGCCTTAAGTCATATTTATTGTAATAAGTTTTTTTTGAGCCATCGATGTAATAAGTGTGTGATTGCAACTCTGCTATAAAACCTCGATGTACTGTGTGGTGTCAGCATTACTGATCCAGGGATGACACCGTAGCACAGTAGACGTGATCCATTCGGGTCAGGTCGCTACAGAGATGGTATCAGAGCACACGCTGACTGTAGGACACGACCACTAAGTTAAAGCCATAGATCACTCTTCTCTTCTCATTTTCTAACTCCTCATCTTTTCTACTCTATTAGGATGACGCACGCGAAGATTAAGTACGCTCAACCGGATGAAGGCACACCTTTTGGATTTCACCTGAAGGAAGTCACCAAGTACCTGAACATTGGATTACCAAGCTTCACGGGAACCTTCAACGCCACCCTGCCTGAAGAGGAGCGCTGGAAGATTCAAGCTCACGTTCCGGGAAGAACATTCGCGCCAATCACGAAGCCATAGATAGTGTTTTCAATGCACCAACCTGGAGTCTAGGAAGGAGCATGGCAGCTCATATCACCATAGGATGCATTGGAGAAGTTTATCAAGAAGACCTCAAGGACACTATGTACCAGATTTGCGGACGCCGTGATGAACAATGGGAGTTAGTCAGCACCAAGAAGGATAGATCCATTGCATCTTTCATCCAGGAGTTAAACCAGCACATTCGACGCCACGAGAACCAGATGTGCAATGATATGATAGAGTTGAAGAATGCAAAGGCAAGGATCATCGAGCTAGAAGGAGAACTGAAGTCTACACGCAAGGACTACATGGACGAGATCGTAGCTCTAGCGAGACACAATGGCGATCTTAAGCAGGAGATTGAAGAACTCAAGAGGAAGTTAGGATCCAAGGAGGAAGACAAGTACGTCGCATGTCCGGACAACTACATCATCATCGATGACACCGATTCGGATCCAAGTGAACCCGACTTTGAAGACGAAGCTGGAGTAGATATCATGGAGTCTTCCACCGGTTCAAATTTCTAGATGACCACCAGATAGTAGTAGTATTCCCCCATGTAAACACATTATAGTCGAGCACTTTTGCGATAGTTAGACTGTTTGTAAGCCCTTGTTTGATTGATTGAAGTGAATTGTGTGCTTTTGCCTCATGTGCATATGGGTAGTGTTTTCCCTTTAGACCCCCTCTATTCTTAATTCTCGTCTTTTCTAAACCCTCAGATGCCTCCAACCCAAGCCCTTAAAACACCTATGCTAGTAAGCTCGCCAGGAGCAGAATACATGGCCAGGCAAGGATGTTTCCAAGTACCATTGAGTATAGGAAGGCATGTATTCCCAACGGATTTAATTATTCTGGAATCCCAAGGTCTGGATGTGATTCTTGGTATGGATTGGCTGTCGATGTATGGAGGAAACATCGATTGCGCCAGTAAGACAATTTTGCTTACCACAGCAGAAGGAAGAAGGATCAAGTATGTATCCCGGCATGTGCCAAACAGGACACAAGTGAATTGCTTATCAGGAGTTGTGCAGGAGGAAGTACCAGTGGTAAAGGATTTTCCTGATGTATTTCCTGAGGAATTACTAGGCATGCCACCGGATAGAGACATTGAGTTTTTGATTGAGTTATTGCCAGGTACAGGCCCAATATCGAAGCGACCGTACCGGATGCCAGCAAAGGATTTGGTGGAAATTAAGAATCAGATTAAGGAGTTATTGGATAAAGGTTACATTCGCCCAAGTTCTTCACGTTGGGGATCACCTGTACTTCTAGTGCAAAAGAAGGATGGATCATTAAGGATGGTTGTAGATTATCGGGGATTGAATGAAGTAACCATCAAGAACAAGTACCCACTGCCAATGATTAATGATCTGTTTGATCGATTACAAGGAGCTAAAGTGTTTTCCAAGATCGATTTGCGATCAGGGTACCATCAGTTGAAGATTCGAGAGCAGGACATACCTAAGACAGCATTCACCACAAGATATGGACTGTATGAGTATACCGTCATGTCATTTGGATTGACTAACGCACCTGCCTATTTTATGAACCTGATGAACAAAGTGTTTATGGAGTTTTTGGATAAGTTCGTCGTAGTGTTCATTGATGACATCCTAGTTTATTCAAAGAATGAAGAGGAGCATAAGGAACATTTGCGGTTGGTTTTGGAGAAACTAAGGGAACATCAGTTATATGCCAAATTCAGCAAATGTGAGTTTTGGTTGAAGGAAGTTGGATTCCTCGGACACGTTATATCCGGAGAAGGTATAGCAGTTGACCCCACAAAGGTTGAGACCGTAACCGAATGGGAAGCACCAACAACAGTTGGAGAGATCCGGAGTTTTCTTGGACTCGCAGGATACTACCGGAGATTTATTGAGAATTTCTCAAAAATTGCGAAGCCTATGACGGAGTTGTTGAAGAAGGAAACTAAGTTCAAATGGACTGAGGAGTGTGAGGCTAGTTTCCAGGAGTTGAAGAAACGTTTGGTTACCCCACCGGTATTGATTTTGCCAGATCAGACCAAGGATTATGAGGTGTATTGCGACGCTTCACGTCGAGGACTTGGAGCAGTGCTTATGCAGGAAGGGAGAGTTGTTTCGTATGCATTACGACAACTGAAGCCTCATGAGTTGAATTATGCCACGCATGATTTGGAGTTAGCAGCCGTAGTGCATGCGTTGAAAACGTGGAGACATTTCCTCATTGGAAATCATTGTGAGGTGTACACGGATCACAAGAGTTTGAAGTACATTGTCACGCAGAAGGAGTTGAACCTCCGACAAAGGAGATGGTTGGAGCTCATCAAGGATTATGACATGAGATTGCATTACCATCCCGGAAAGGCTAATGTAGTAGCTGACGCATTGAGCCGTAAGAGCCATGTCAATACCCTAGTGACGGGGAAAATACCCAAGGAGTTAGCAGAAAACCTTCGTGAGCTATGTTTGGAAATAGTTCCGAGAGGCTATGTAGCAGCATTGGAGATTCAATCAACATTGATGGATAAGATCAGAGAAGCTCAGAAATCTGACAAGGAGATTGCTGCTATAAAGGAGAAACTTAGCAAAGGAAAAGCAAAGGGATTTCGTGAGGATGAGCACGATACCCTATGGTTTGAGGACCGTGTTTGTGTGCCCAATGACCCGGAGATCAGGAAGTTGATTTTGCAGGAGGCACATAATTCACCATATTCGATTCACCCAGGGAATACCAAGATGTATTTGGATTTAAAGGAAACATTCTGGTGGACCGGAATGAAGAAGGATATTGCAGCGTATGTAGCAGTTTGTGACGTATGTCAGAGAGTAAAAGCAGAACATCAAAAGCCAGCAGGATTGTTACAACCACTGCCGATACCCGAATGGAAGTGGGATAAGATAGGCATGGATTTTATCACAGGGCTACCCAGGACAAAAGCCGGATATGACTCGATATGGGTAGTAGTTGATCGTTTGACGAAGGTAGCACATTTCATTCCAGTTAAGACCACTTACACCAGTGCTAAGTTGGCAAAGATATACATGACTAGAATCGTTTGTTTGCATGGAGTTCCGAGGAGTATCGTATCAGATAGAGGAACCCAATTTACCTCAAAGTTTTGGAATCAGTTGCATGAAACTTTAGGAACCAGACTAGAGTTCAGCACAGCTTTTCATCCGCAGACAGATGGACAGACCGAGAGAGTCAATCAGATTTTGGAAGATATGCTGAGAGCTTGTGCACTAGATTATGGATCAAGTTGGGACGAAAACTTGACGTATGCGGAGTTTTCTTATAACAACAGTTACCAAACCAGTTTGAAGATGGCCCCTTTCGAAGCTTTATACGGAAGGAGGTGCAGGACACCGTTGTCCTGGAACGAAGTTGGAGACCGTCAATTCTTTGGACCAGATTTGATTAAGGAGTCAGAACGGAAGGTTAAGTTGATTCGCGATAGGCTCAAGGTAGCCCAGTCCAGGCAGAAGAGCTATGCAGATTCTAAACGCAAGGAGATAGTTTACGAAATCGGAGACAGAGTTTACCTTCGAGTATCCCCACTTCGAGGAGTTAAGCGCTTTGGAGTTAAGGGAAAGTTAGCACCGCGTTTCGTTGGACCGTTTAAGATCATGAAACGTATGGGAGAAGTCGCTTATAAGTTGGAACTACCAGAAGGACTGTCATGAGTTCATGATGTATTCCATGTTTCTCAGCTGAAGAGATGTCACGCCGAGATGGCGGAGGTACCGCTAAGAGATACAGTGCCATTAGAAGCGATTCAGTTAAAGGATGACCTAACATATGAGGAGAAGCCAGTCAAGATTCTCGATTATGCCAGCAGAGTTACTCGCAGCAAGGTTATCAAGTTTTGCAAAGTTCAGTGGAACCACCATTCAGAGGATGAAGCCACCTGGGAGAGAGAAGAAGATTTGCTCAAAGACCACCCTCACCTATTTTCTAGCCAACCCGAATCTCGAGGGCGAGATTCATCTTAAGGGGGGTAGGTTTGTAACATCCCAAATTTTCAATTTGGAATGTTATACACTAGATCATATGCATATCATATTTTCTTGCATTTGGTTGATCCTAGAAATTTCACGCAACTCAAGGACCCTCGGAGAGAGTTGGAGATTTCGTTATTTTCATATTTGAGAGTTTTCTCGAATATTGAAAAATAGGATCATTTGATTTATTTATTTTATCTTCAATAAATTTTCCGGTGTCAAAATATATGAGAGAGGGAATAATATGACTTTCCCAAATTTAGGAAAAATGAAGATATAATAAATAGATCAATTTTGCTTTCCGGTGTTTATTTGCATTTTATTTGGATAGGGAAAAATGCGCGTTTTCAAAAATTGCATTTTAGGTCCGGAGAAAAGTTCATTTTGTTCGGCTCATTTTTAGGAGTCGGGGAAACTTTACTTTAGATTTTTCGGAGTTCGTTTAGATCCCTTTTTTTTCTGCGCGAGGAAACTTTTTAAAAAAAAAATTGAGCAGCGCCTTGGGCCAAAGGCCCAAGCCAAGCCACCTACCGCCGCGCTCCCAGGCGCCAGGCGCCGAGCCAGGAGCCGGTCGGCCGCCGCCGCCTGTTGCTAGGACCGAATCCTTTTAGGATTCTAGGGCGCCCCCTTG
Organism: Triticum urartu; assembly: GCF_056163025.1. Lineage (NCBI taxonomy): Eukaryota > Viridiplantae > Streptophyta > Magnoliopsida > Poales > Poaceae > Triticum > Triticum urartu. The sequence goes on along the minus strand of NC_141878.1, from coordinate 288,051,599 downwards.
TCCCCTTTTCCTTATTTCGTTTTCTTTAGTCCTACTCCGTTTATTTTCTAGATCTTTCCTACTCCTATTCTAATTCCTTGTCCTCTACCCCAAGTAAACCCCTCCCCTCCCCAATATAAATACCCAAGCACCCCCCCCCCTCTAAACACATCAAATCAAAGCTCTCCTCCACACCGCGCCTTGCACCGCCGCCGCGCCGCATCACACCGCGCCCTGCGTCACCGCCACCGCCGCACCTTGCCGCGCCGCCGCCGCCCTGCGTCACCGCCCCCGCCGCGCCACCGCCGCCCTGCGTCACCTCGCCGCCGCACCTTGCCGCGCCGCCGCCGCCCTGCGTTACCGCCGCCGCCGCACCTTGCCGCGCCGCCGCCGCCTTGTGCACCGCCGCCGCCGCCCAACGCCGCCGTCGCCGCCGTTCGCCGGAGGTACCGCGCCGCGTCTCTTCTTTCCCTCGGTTCAGTTTTCTTATAAACCGTTCCGATTCTTTTCTTCTCTTCGTTTTCTCTCCGATTCTTCGCCAAACCGTTCCGGTGTTCTAGATCGGTTTTTCGTTTTGAACTCTTTTTCCGAAACCCTAGATCGGATTCGTTTTCTTTTCCGATTTAGTTGCCTTTGGACCGTTCGCCGGACCGTTCGTCCTAACGAACGTGATCACCGGATTCTTCTAGGTTAACGAACGTCCGTTCGTTTAACCGTTCTTCTTTTTCTCTTCGTCAGATTTATTCCGCGATCGCGATCTCAGATCCGATCTTCTTCCTAGTCTATTTTTCCGCTCATTTATTGGAATCAGGTGATTCAAGCGCCTGGAGTTTCATCTCGAAACCACCGTTCCGTCTAATCAACTTGAACAAGCTTTTGTTACAGTAAAATTTTGACCTAGTTTCAACTTGCTAGAACCGAGTTGTTTTCTTCCGCCGTTTGTTTTTCATTCTTTCTTGCAACCGGAGTTCTTAAGTTGAACTACCTGGTTCGATCTCTTGTTCGAGTTTTACCTGTGCATTAGATGAGTAGTTATTGTATGCTTGTTGTTTGTCTGCGATAGATTACCCGGATTGCGCCGCTTGTTACTTCGAAACCCTAGGACTCGCGGATCATCAGCAAGGCAAGTAACACTTTGATCATACCTTTTCTACAACCCATGTTTTATTGCATTAGATCAATCCTCACACATTGCATGATTAGGATCTAATTAAATTGTGGGATGGGAAGTAGATGAGGTAGTACCTATTACCTGTATTATTATCAAACCCTTGGGAGTAACTTCTACGTTGCTTATTATGCCAGGCTATGCTAGTAGATGTGGATTGGGTGAGTGATATCCATGACAGATGTGAGATGATAATTTTAATGGTTTATCTAAGGTGGCAACTTAAACACACATCTGGGTGGATTGAGGCACCTGATGTCTATCAGGACTTGCCTGTTTTTTTTGGACCGCCACCCAGGCTCAAAGGGATCATAAGATCTTTCATGCTAGAAACTTCCGTGTGCAGCCACATGCTACTATGGGCTCTGGCATAGTTGACTAAGTTGTGCGAACTCTTACGGGGTGGACTAGCAGATGTAGGGGATGTAGGTGTACCGGTCTACCCCACATGTAAGGTGCTAGTGCTTCTGAAAGACTATGTCTCGGTCATCCGTATCTCAAACACCATGTAGTGCGAGAAAACAAACGGAGGCGACCGAGTCATGTGGGGAAAAGTGCGCAAACCTCTGCAGAGTAACAAACTAATCATGATTAGCCGTGTCCCCGGTTATGGACAACTTGAGTATCTAGTACTTGAATATCATTGTGAATCTCAACATGTTACTTCTAATTAATGTTATTGGGTTTTAATTACTTTTAATTGGGATTGAGAATGCTGTCAACCATTCTCAATGTTTCACAACCACCATGATAGTTAAATAAATTTATTCCTTTGCAGTAGGGAAAAATTGGCTTTACGCAAAACTGTAACCATAGAGCTTTCCACCAGCCATATATGCATGTAGTATAGCTGTTTCATTCCATTACTCTCTATGTGTTACTTTGCCAGCATATTCCATGTGCTGACCCGTTTTCGGGATGCAACGTTAATGTTGCAAACTTTTCAGACGACGATTGAGGTGCGTTTAGGTCGTGGTTCTATACTCAGTGATGCCGCTGGAGTTGATGGACCCATTTATCTTCCAAGTCTTCCGCTGTTATCTTTAAAATATGGCCTTAAGTCATATTTATTGTAATAAGTTTTTTTTGAGCCATCGATGTAATAAGTGTGTGATTGCAACTCTGCTATAAAACCTCGATGTACTGTGTGGTGTCAGCATTACTGATCCAGGGATGACACCGTAGCACAGTAGACGTGATCCATTCGGGTCAGGTCGCTACATTCTTCCATGGCATCAACAGGGCACACAAGTGATATTATTTGTCGTCGTTGTAAGGGAAGAGGACATTTTGCGAGAGAATGCCAATCTCAGCGTGTGATGATTGTTACTGAGGATGGTGGGTATGAGTCCGCTAGTGACTTTGATGAGGAGACTTTGGCTCTTATTACACATGAAGAACATGGAGGAGAGGATTCTGAACATGAGACGCAATACATGGTTGCTGAAGATGCTGACAGGTATGAATGTTTAGTTGCTCAATGTGTTTTGAGTGTGCATGTTACACAACCTGAGCAAAATCAGAGGCATAGTTTGTTCCATACAAAGGGAGTTGTGAAGGAACGTTTTGTTCGCGTCATCATAGATGGAGGGAGCTGCAATAACTTGGCTAGCACGGAGATGGTGGAGAAGCTATCTCTCACAACAAGACCACATCCACATCCTTACTACATCCAATGGTTCAACAACAGCGGCAAGGTTAAGGTAACACGTACTGTTCGTGTGCATTTTAGTATCTCTACATATGCTGATTATGTTGATTGTGATGTGGTACCTATGCAAGCATGTACCTTATTACTTGGTAGACCATGGCAATTTGATAAAAATTCTGTACACCATGGCAGAAACAATCAGTATACTCTTGTTCATAAGGATAAAAATATTACTTTGCTTCCTATGACTCCTGAATCCATTTTGAAAGATGATATTAATAAAGCTAATAAAGCAAAACAAGAGAAAAATAAGAGTGAAAATCAGATTGTGGCAAAAGAATTTGAGCAACAAATGAAACCTAATAATAAACCATCTAGTGTTGATTCTGAAATTAAATTGAAAAGTGCATGTTTACTTGCCACAAAATCTGATATTGATGATTTAGATTTTAGCAAATCTGTTTGCTATGCTTTTGTGTGCAAAGAGGCATTATTTTCATTCGAGGACGTGCCTTCCTCTTTGCCTCCTGCTGTCACTAACATTTTGCAGGAGTTCCCTGACATCTTTCCACAAGACATGCCACCGGGATTACCACCTATTCGAGGGATTGAGCATCAAATTGACTTAATTCCCGGTGCATCATTACCCAACCGTGCACCATACCGTGCCAATCCAGAGGAGACGAAGGAGATTATGCGTCAAGTACAAGAACTGCTCGACAAAGGTTATATACGCGAATCCCTTAGTCCTTGTGCTGTTCCTATCATTTTAGTGCCGAAAAAGGATGGTACGTCGCGTATGTGCGTTGATTGTAGAGGCATTAATAATATTACTATTCATTATCGTCATCCTATTCCTAGGCTAGATGATATGCTTGATGAATTGAGTGGATCTACAATATTCTCCAAAGTTGATTTGCGTAGTGGATACCATCAAATTCGTATGAAATTGGGAGATGAATGGAAAACAACATTTAAAACTAAGTTTGGATTGTATGAGTGGTTAGTTATGCCTTTTGGGTTAACTAATGCACCTAGTACTTTCATGAGGTTAATGAACGAAGTTTTATGTGCTTTCATTGGACGATTTGTGGTAGTTTATTTTTATGACATATTGATTTATAGCAAATCTTTGGAGGAACATTTGGAACATTTACGTGTTGTTTTATTGCTCTACGTGAGCCACGTTTGTTTGGTAACCTTGGAAAGTGCACCTTTTGCACCGACCGAGTATCTTTTCTTGGCTATGTTGTTACTCCACAGGGAATTGAAGTTGATAAAGCCAAGATTGAAGCTATTGAGAGTTGGCCCCAGCCCAAAACGGTCACACAAGTGAGGAGTTTCCTTGGCCTCGCTGGTTTCTATAGGCGTTTTGTGAGAGATTTCAGCACCATTGCTGCACCTCTCAACGAGCTTACAAAGAAGGATGTGCCTTTTGTTTGGGGTACCGCACAGGAAGAAGCCTTCACGGTATTGAAAGATAAGTTGACACATGCTCCTTTACTCCAACTTCCTGATTTTAATAAGACTTTTGAGCTTGAATGTGATGCTAGTGGAATTGGATTAGGAGGTGTGTTATTACAAGATGGCAAACATGTTGCATACTTTTCTGAAAAATTGAGTTGGCCTGGTCTGAACTATTCTACTTATGATAAAGAATTATATGCTCTTGTTCGGACCTTAGAAACATGGCAACATTATTTATGGCCCAAGGAATTTGTTATACATTCTGATCATCAATCATTGAAACACATTAAAAGTCAAGCAAAACTGAACCGTAGACATGCTAAATGGGTTGAATTCATTGAGACTTTCCCTTATGTCATTAAACACAAGAAGGGTAAAGAAAATGTTATTGATGATGCTTTGTCTCGTCGTTATACTATGCTTTCACAACTTGACTTTAAAATATTTGGTTTTTGGAGACCATCAAAGATCAATATATGCATCATGCTGAATTTAAAGATGTATTGCAGAATTGTAAGGAAGGGAGAACTTGGAACAAGTTCGTTCTGAATGATGGATTTGTATTTCGTGCTAGCAAGCTATGCATTCCAGCTATCTCCGTTCATCTTTTGTTGTTGCAGGAGGCGCATGGAGGAGGATTAATGGGACACTTTGGCGTCAAGAATACGGAGGATATACTTGCTACACATTTCTTTTAGCCAAAGATGAGACGGGATGTCGAGTGTTTTGTTGCTCGCTGCACTACATGTCAAAAAGCTAAGTCACGACTCAATCCTCATGGTTTATATATGCCTTTGCCTGTACCTAGTGTTCCTTGGTAGGATATATCTACGGACTTTGTTTTAGGTTTACCTCGAACAAAGAAGGGGAGGGATAGCATATTTGTTGTCATGGATAGGTTCTCAAAAATGGCACACTTTATACCATGTCATAGAAGCGATGATGCTGTTAATCTTACTGATTTTTTCTTTCGTGAAATTATTCGCTTGCATGGTGTGCCAAATACTATTGTTTCAGATTGTGATACTAAATTTCTTAACCACTTTTGGAGATGTTTATGGGCTAAGTTGGGGACTAAACTGCTTTTTAGTACTACTTGTCACCCCCAAACTGATGGACAAACTGAAGTAGTCAATAAAACATTGTCTACTATGCTTAGGGCTGTTTTGAAGAATAACAAGAAAATGTGGGAAGAATGCTTGCCTCATATTGAATTTTCTTATAATCGTTCATTGCATTCTACTACTAAGATGTGCCCTTTTGAAATTGTGTATGGTTTGCTACCTCGTGCACCTATTGATTTGTTGCTTCTTCCATCTTCGGAGAAGGTTAATTTTGATGCGAAAGAACGTGCTGAATTGGTTTTAAAAATGCATGAGTTAACTAAGGAAAACATTGAGCGTATGGATGCTAAATATAAACTTGCTGAAGATAAGGGTAGAAAACATGTTGTGTTTGCACCTGGAGATCTTGTTTGGTTACATTTGCGTAAGGATAGATTTCCTAATTTGCGCAAATCAAAGATAATGCCACGTGCTGATGGTCCTTTTAAGGTGTTAGAGAAAATAAATGATAATGCATATAAACTTGAGCTGCCTACAAATGTTGGGGTTACTCCCACTTTTAACATTGCAGATTTGAAGCCTTATTTGGGTGAGGACGATGAACTTTCGTCAAGGACGACTTCATTTCAAGAAGGGGAGGATGATGAGGACATCAATACCATTGTTACACCCACAACCCCTGCTGCTATACATACTGGACCAATTACTAGAGCTCGTGCATGCCAATTGAATTATCAAGTACTTTCGTTTCTTGGTAACGATTCTAATGTTCATGAGAATATGATCTGCCTAAATTGGATACATTTGTCTTGCTTACAAATGAAGGGCCTAGCTTGGACAAGAAAGATGAACCTTGGAACAAGTTCAAGCGTGGAGATGATGGCGTGCGCAAGGGGATCCAGAACAGAGTTACAAGTGATGATTTCAGGACTTTGAAGCCACCATAAGGAGTGCATGAAGCCTTGGACGAAATATACAAGATGCCACTTCATAAATTTCATCCAGAGGCTATTTTAGGTGCTGCGTCACCTTATTATTGGGCCAGGCCCATGTATTTTCGAAATACTTAAGTATAGGCTGCTTTTAGGGTCCGTATGTGTGGGGAAACAAGAATTAGGGTTGGTTTCGGACCCCTCCTCCAAGGGCCACGAAATTCCCCCCTCTTCCTCCATATATACAGCCCTCAGGGCGTCGTTTAGACTTTGGGTTTTGTTTAGATTAAAATTTCGCCATAGCTGGAACTTCGTGTACTTCGTTTGTGTCCAACGACCAGACCAAGACGTCGCAGAACCCCACCTTGATCAATAAAGCTTTCATCTTATATTCGCAATATCCAGATTGCAATCTCAGTTTCTTGCTTGTTCTTCGTTTGCTCGCAGGAAACAGGCCCTCCTGGTCAGGTTGATCGTGCTCCGGCATGGTCAATAACCCCTTGGAGTTGGTTTAGCGATTGCTAAGGCGCGACGTCCTCGCACGTTCATAGTCGGATCGTCAAAGTCGACTTCCTCTAAAACGATAGCCACCATCTCATCGAAAGACGGGACACCTTTGCCTCTATCAATTGCACTCGCCGCATTGCGTAGACCCTGCTCGCTCTTCAGATCATTCGATCTCACACTGTTTTGCTATTTCCCAAGATTGCCCGAAACACCTCGCCGCCGGCGAGCTCGTAGCACTCAGTTCTAGCCACCGCAACACCTCACACCACCGCCATTCGATGTGGCATCGTCTGGCCGTTCGAACGCACCCAGCCATAGCCCCGCAGACCCCCTGTGCGCAAAACCCGCACCCCTCCCGATCAGCGCCACCGCGTTTGGCTTGCCGGAGCCAACTCCGGCGCGTCTACGGCCGGTGTCCGACGTGGCATCCACGTGGAACCGCTTGGGCCACTGACTGGTGGGCCCACGGGCCCCCTTTGACTAGTTGACTTCGGTCAACTACTGACTGTGCGGCCCCCTGTCTATGGCATGTGGGTCCTGCCTGATAAACGGATTACAATAACTGAATAATCAGTTAATCAGCTAGTTAATTAAAACCTTAATCACTCGCTGCCAATAGGCCCCATCCACTAATTAAACTAATTAGTTTAGACAAACCCCTCTATTAGTGCCACTGCCACTGACATGTGGGTCCATAGGTTTGTCCCTTGTAAACCGCACTGTTGACTGCTGACCTCAGCATTGCATCATGATGATGTCACCAGACACTGTTCTTGATAATGTTCAATTAGATAAATAAAATAAATTCCAGAAAATGTCTAAAACATTTGAAAATTCATAGAAATTAAACCGTAGCTTAGATCAAAAAACTTTGTATATGGAAGTTGCTCAGAAAAATCCAATGAATCTGAATTCATGTGTCACATGCCCCTAGCATACTGAACATGGAACTTTTCCCCTCCTTTCCTCTCTCTGAAAAACGTCAAACACCGAAAAACCTCTTTGGATGTTTCCCTCTCTGTCTGCAATGTGTAGTACTGCGTTAGAACACCCCTAGCTCTGCTTATTGTCATGTCATGCTTAGTGTTGCATCTGTTTGCTTATATTAACTGTTTCTTCCCCCTCTTCTCTTCAGTAGACCCCGAGGCCGATGATGCCCTGGTGATCGACTAGGTCGACAATGACACTTATTCCTTTTTAGCAGAGCTTCCAGGCAAGCAAACCCCCCTTGAGCATTCTTATATCGCCCATTCCCTTCTCTCTTATGCTTGCATTAGAAACTGCTACTGCTTTTTGTATGATCCTACTCTGTTGCATGGCCTGTTTATTGTAACATGCTGTTGTTACCTACCTGCTTATCCTAAATTGTTTAGTATAGGCTGGGTAGAGACCCATCAGAGAGCCCCACTTTGTCCCCACAACCCCGCTGGATTATCAGAAGACCCGATCAATGGGATCGAAGACCAGGCCCCAGCACCGTACATCACTTTCCCCTTAGTTGCTCAACACTACTGGGTTACTATCGAGTGCCGAGGGTGATACCTCATCAGCACTTCATATGTTAACCTTGTAGGTTAGTTCATCGCTTATGGTCATCGAGGGTGATTCCGCCTTCTCCACTCTCGATAACGACACTGTCGTGCAACTCCTCAAGAGTGGACCTCGAGGATGATTCCTCCTTTGTTCTCCTTGGCGATAACATCAGGTGGAATTCCATCGAGGGTCATTCCTCCGGGTTCCCCTTGGTGTTAGACACACGTTACTATGGTTACTATGACTTTACACTGAACCATGTTACTAAATACGGGTTGGCCTTGAGGGGTACCCGCGCGACCTTAATTGCGAGTGATGTGGAGTCGGGTTGACCAGGAAGGTGCCCACGAGATACTTATGAGGCGTGGTCGGGCATTCTTAGCCCTTGCCACAAGTCCTCGAGATGGGGCGACGGGGTCATCTCGATCGTGAGTCTCTGCTCGTTACCGCGCATTCCTAATCCACTACAATTTGGATATTTGATCTGAGGGGCCTCTGACCTGATAGCACTAACCATCACATAGGCATAGTATGGGCGTTCTGCGTCGTATGCATCAGCCGAAGCTTAATAGACGTCATGCGACTGAGCGGCGCGCGCCGGGTTGGATTGCGTAAACACCTGCCTTTTTAAGGATGTAGCTAGGTCTGCTCACCGGCCGCCCACGCAACGTGCAGGAGTTCCCGGGGCGATGGCCCAAGACCCCTGGGGGTATAGGTTTAGTCCAGGGTGCTAACATCTCTATTAAGCCTAGGTCGGGTTGCGGCGTATCATTTGGTTGAGGTCGGGCATGACCCAGTAAAGTGTGTCCGGCCGGAGTTAAGCAAGCATGGTGGGTAAGTTGGTGCACCCCTGCAGGGAAGAAAACATCTATCGATAGCCTGTCCTACGGTAACGGACACTCAGAGTTGTATCCCGATCGATACAACTAGAACTTGATGCTGAGGCATGTAATGGAAAGGATGGCTCCGGGATTGTTTTCTCGTAGGGAGTCAAGGAAGTGATCTCTGGGCGATGTTACAACATACTTACTAATATTATAATATGCCACTCTTATCTCTTCTGATGCTGCAAGATGCTTGGAGTTGCTTGAAGATGCTAGTCTTTGATAGGCTAGGCTTTCCCCTTCTCTTATGGCATTCTGCAGTCCAGTCCACAGATACTACCCATTTCATTGATACTGATGCATATGTAGTGTAGATCCTTGCTTGTGAGTACTTTGGATGAGTACTCATGGTTGCTTTGCTCCCCTTTTTCCTCTTTTCCTCCTTGATGACCCACAAGTATAGGGGATCAATTGTAGCTCTTTTCAATAAGTAAGAGTGTTGAACCCAATGAGGAGCAGAAGGAAATGACAAGTGGTTTTCAGCAAGGTGATGTCTGCAAGTACTCAAATTGTAAGTAGCAGAGTAGTTTGATAGCAAGGTAATTTGTAACGAGCAAGTGATGATAGTAGTAACAAAAGTGCAGCAAGGTAGCCCAATCCTTTTGAGGCAAAGGACATGCAAAAACGGTCTCTTATAATAAGCAAAGTGTTCTTGAGGGTACACGGGATTTTCATCTAGTCACTTTCATCATGTTGGTTTAATTCATGTTCAGTATTTTGATAATTTGATATGTGGGTCAACCGGTGCTTATGTGTTGTTCTTACTTGAACAAACCTCCTACTTATGATTAACCCTCCCGCAAGCATCCGCAACTAAGAGAAAATTATTAAGAATAAATTCTAACCACAACATTAAACTTTTGGATTCAATTGGTCCCTTACGAAATAGCGCATAAACTGGGGTTTAAGCTTCTGTCACTCTCGCAACCCATCATCTAATTGCTACTCCACAATGCATTCCCTTAGGAAAAATATGGTGAAGTTTCATGTAGTCGACGTTCACATGACGACACTAAGGGAATCACAACATACATACTATCAAAATATCAAACACATATCAAGTTCACACGATTACTTGCAACATGATTTCTCCCGTGACCTCAAGAACAAAAGTAACTACTCACAAATGATACACATGCTCATGATCAGAGGGGTATTAAATAGCATATTGGATCTGAACATATAATCTTCCACCAAATAAACCATATATTTCCCTAATAATAAAGCACGGATTGACTCCGTGGGTTCACTGTCACAATACGATTTCTTCTCATGTCATAATACGCTTCTTCCTATCCGTTTTTTCATGATTTTGATATTTTTCTTAATATCCGAGGTGGTACTATCTATTTCTTCAACGTCATTATTGTTTTTTTACTTTGTCGTGAGCCTATATGAGCCATCGAGGTGAGCCGAATAAGTGGGTCATCCAATCAAATTTTTATTCTTCTCCGTGAGTAGTTGGGCCTCCAGCGCACAGGTCTGGCATTGTTACTAAAATAGGAGGTGTTCTTGCACGGATAAACTAGCGAGTTCAAAAAATTGAGGCTGACAGAGTCGAACCCACTACCTCCAATATGCACATCAAAACCAATGCCACCATGCCAAGACCCTTTGCCTAGCCCCTACGTGGCCTGCATCACCCCTTATTCTTACGTCAATTATGGAGCAGCCAAAAAATATTGATTGTGTGTGAGATCGAACTCAAGACATCACCTATTGTTTGAGCTGTTCAACCAACTAGGCTTCTATACGAATGTTGAATAGTACCACCTCGCTACCTTGGTGTTATTTCTACACGTTTATATACTTTGGAAACTACATGAAACATCAGCAAGTCGAGAACAAACAAAGAGGCTGATTACATGAGAAATAAAGAAGGAAACATAGGCTAATTACACAAGGCAAAAAAGAAGGAAAGAGAGGCAACGTGTAGATGAAAAATACATCAAAACCCCACTCTAAAACTAACAAATTTGTCCATCAGATAATTCTTTTTGGGAATTGATCTCGCCTTTAGTTATTAGATTTTTTAAGAAATTATACAGTTATTAGATGAAAAATTCCATGAAAAATACAATAGGGAGTCCTCCCCATTGTCCTACATGCATAATCTCCCACATTTTTTAAGTTTGATGTCGTTACTTGCCATCCGTTTTGGCCCAACGGAGGAAGCCCACCTGACGGCGGACTATAGACTAGGCCCGGAGAGTTGGCAAAATAAAATAAAATTGTCGATGAGAGGGTTTGATCCCATGACCTGCCAACCGGCCACACACAGTTTGTCGGCGCATTGTGGCCCAGGCCCGGAGAGCTACCACAAAAATAAAATTGCCGATGGGAGGGTTCGATCCTATGACCTACCAACTGGTCACACACAGTCTTTTCAATTGACCCAACTCACAGATGTGATGGAACCTGGCGGCGCACTGTGGCCTAGGACCGGAGAGCTAGCAAAAAAATATAATTGCCGATGAGAGGGTTCAATCCCATGACCTGCCAACCGGTCACGTCCAACTGGCCCAGCTAACAATTGTGATGGAAAGAGAAGTTTCATTACAATTATTTAAAAAATCATGTGTTCAAAAATTAAAATTAGAAAAAATGTTACAACTTAATAAAAAAACTTCAAATTATGACAAGTTTCTTTTTTAAAGTGGAGAAATATTCATGTTTTCCCGAAAGCAAAAAATAATCGATTGTCGGCGAGAATTCATTTCTCCCGTTGCAACGGATGGGCGTATTTCCTTGATAAACGTGTCACCTGATGCTAGAATTGCTAAATTGTAAGATATTTTTTCTCCTCTCTCATCGCAACACCTAGGCATGTTTGCTATATTACAAAAAACATGTTCGCAAAATCAAGAGTTTTGACTAATTTTTACTCAAAGATTTTTATGAATTATTCAATTGTAAGTCATTGTTTTAAAATTAATTTACAGAGTTAGAGATATGTAAGGGTTTATTTTTTCTCCCATTGCAACGCACGGGCCTTTTTGCTAGTAGTAATCAACTACAAGATGTAATCAACACTACTAGTCACCCACAAGCACCAATCTATAGTTCCGGTAACAAGATTGAACACAAGAGATGAACTAGGGTTTGAGAGGAGATGGTGCTGTTGAAGATGTTGATGGAGATTTCCCTCCCCAAGATGGGAGAGTTGTTGGTGATGATAATGACGATGATTTCCCCCTCCGGGAGGGGAAGTTCCCCCGGTGGAATCGCTCCGCCGGAGGGCAAAAGTGCTCCTTCCCAAGTTCCGCCTCGAGACGGCAGCACTCCATCCCGAAAGTCCTCTCCTTATTTTTTCTAGGTCAAAATGACTTATATACCAGAAGATGGGCACTGGAGGTGGGCCTGGGTGAGCACAACCCACCAAGGCGCGCATGGGCTCCCTAGCGCGCCCAGGTGGGTTGTGCCCACCTAGTGGGCCTCCTCTGGTAGTTATTTTCTCCAATATTCCTCAAATAATCCATAAAAAATCTCCGTGAAGTTTCAGCTTGTTTGGAGTTGTGCAGAACAGGTGGCCTGACGTAGCTTTTCCAGGTCCAGATTTCCAGCTGCCGGACTTCTCCCTCTTTGTGTATACCTTGCATATTATGAGAGAAAAAGGCATTAGAATTACTTCAAAAAGCATTATTATGGATAAAAACATTATAAATAACAGTAAGAAAACATGATGCAAAATGGACGTATCAACTCCCCCAAGCTTAGACCTCGCTTGTCCTCAAGCGAAAACTGAAATCGAAAAACATGTCCACATGTTTTGAGAGAGAGGTGTCGATAAAAACAAAATATGGACATAGAAGCATCATGTTGATTATTATAACGGCAAAAAAATTAAACATAAAACTTTTATCATAAAATTTTTATCATAGACTTCTCATCAATAAGTGACAATTCATCACACTATTGAAGTATAAAGCGAAAACTCTATTATAAACCAACAAACTATGTTCTCAGTCAACTTTGCAACTACAATTCATCATCTTTTCAGGAAGGGTCACATATCGGAGCCTTTAGGCAAGTCCACATACTCAAACATCATATAGTCTTCTATGATTGCTAACACTCACCGCGTACACATGAGCAAAACATTTCAACCGGACACATAGAAAGATAGGGGCTTATAGTTTCGCCTCCTAACGTATTCACCTCAAGGGTGATGTCAACAATAATAACACATGCTATCTATATTCAAATGGACATATGTGCCTAGATCTTTCTTCACCACATGATGCTTGCCAAAGGAGAAAAATAAAAGGAATAAAAGGAAAACTTTGACTCTTTGCATAAAAGTAAAAGATAGGCCCTTTGCAGAGGGAAGCAGAGGTTGCCATGCCCTTATTTGTTTGTATGCTCAACCCCTTAGTGCAAAAGAACGTTGATACGTCTCAAACGTATCTACTTTTCCTAACGCTTTTCCTCTTGTTTTGGACTCTAATTTGCATGATTCGAATGAAACTAACCCCGGACTGACGTTGTTTTCAGCAAAACTACCATGGTGTTGTTTTTGTGCAGAAATAAAAGTTCTTAGAATGGAACAAAACTTTGCAAGGATTTTTTATATAATATATAAGAATTTCTGGAGCCAAGACCTACCGGAGAGGGGCCCTAGGCGGGCACAACCCATCAGGGCGCGCCCCTCTCTCCTGGCGCGCCCAGGTGGGTTGTCCCCACCTGGTGGCCCCGTAGACCATGATTCTGACGCTACAAAATCCTATTTTCGGAGAAAAAATCAAGGAGAAAGAATTATCATGATCCACGAGACGGAGCCGCCACCAAGCCCTGTTCTTCCTCGGGAGGGCGGATCTGGAGTCCGTTTAGGGCTACGGAGAGGGGGATCTTCATTCTTTGTCATCACCAACCCTTCTCCATCGCCAATTCCCTGAAGCTCCACATTGGGAGTGAGTGATTCCTTCGTAGGCTCGCTGGTCAGTGAGGATTTGGATGAGATTCACCACGTAATTGAGTTAGTTTTGTTAGGGCTTGATCCCTAGTATCCACTACGTTCTTAGATTGATGTTGCTATGACTTTGCCATGCTTAATGCTTGTCACTTTGGGCACGGGTGCCATGATTTCAGATCTGAACTGTTCATGTTATCACCATTATATTCATGTTCCAGATCCGATCTTGCAAGTTATAGTCACCTACTACGTGTTATGATCCGGTAACCCCGGAGTGACAATAACTGGGACTTCTTCCGGTGATTACCGTAGTTTGAGGAGTTCATGTATTCACTATGTGTTAATGCTTTGTTCCGGTTCTCTATTAAAAGGAGGCCTTAATAACCCTTCGTTTCCAATATGGACCCCGCTGCCACGGGAGGGTAGGACAAAAGATGTCATGCAAGTTCTTTTAATAAAGCATGTATGACTATTTACGGAATACATGCCTACATTATATCGATGAACTGGAGCTAGTGTCGTAGCGCCCTAGGTTATAACTGTCACATGATGAATATCATCCAACAAGTCACCGATCCAATGCCTACGAATTTATCTTATATTGTTTCTGGTAAGTTACTACTGCTATCATCACTGTTACACTTGTTACAAAATTATGCTATCATTGTTACTGTTACCGTTGATGTTGTCACTATTATCAAAACTATCAAACTACTTTGCTACTGATCACTTTGTTGGAGATAATTAATCTCTAGGTGTGGCTAAATTGAAAAATCAGCTGCTAATACCTTCAAATATTCTTTGGCTCCCCTTGTGTCGAATCTATAAATTTGGGTTGAATACTCTACGCTCGAAAATTGTTGCGATCACCTATACTTGTGGGTTATGAAGACCTTTTTCTGGCGCCGTTGCCGGGGAGCATAGCTATATTTTTGAGTCACTTGGGATTATTATCATATTATCACTATGAAGAATCTGAAGGATTCTAAGACTAAGGTATTTCCCTCAAAGACGAGGGGAGGTAAGGAACTACCATCCAGTTCTGCTTTAGATTCACCTTCTGTTATAAGTAAACTTGCAACACCACCACATGCTATTAATTCTGATATGTCGCAACTTATTGATGATGCTACTTCTGCTATGGATAATGCTTATAATGATGCTATGATAGAGGCTAAGGTGTCCCGATGTTTCGATGAGATGGTGGCTATCGTTTCTGTGGGAGTCAACCTTGACGATCCGACTATGAACGTGCGAGACGTCACGCCTTAGCAATCGCTAAACCAACTTCTGAGGGGTTATTGACCACATCGGAGCATGATCAACCTGACCACGAGGGTCTGTTTCCTGCGAGCAAACAAAGAACAAGCAAGAAACTGAGATTGCAATCTGGATATTGCGAATATAAGAGGAAAGCTTTATTGATCAAGGTGGGGTTCTGTGACGTCTTGGTCTGGTCGTTGGACACAAACAAAGTACGCGAAGTTGCAGCTATGGCAAACTTTTAATCTAAACAAAACCCGAAGTCTAAACGATGCCCTAAGGGCTGTATATATGTAGGAGAGAGGGGGAATTTCGTGGCCCTTGGTGGAGGGGTCCGAAACCAACCCTAACTCTTGTTTCCCCACACATACAGACTCTAAAAACAGCCTATACTGAAGTACTTCAAAAGTACATGGGCCTGGCCCAATAATAAGGTGACACATCACCTAGAATAGCCTCTAGACGAAATTTATGAAGTGTCATCTTGTATATTTCGTCCCATGCTTCATGCACTCATTATGGTGGCTTCAGAGTCCTGGAGTCATCACTTGTAACTCCGTTCTTGTTCCCCTTGCGCATGCCATCATCTCCATGCTTGAACTTGCTCCAAGGTTCATCTTTCTTGTCCAAGCTAGGCCCTTCACTTGTAAGCAAAACAAATGTATCCAATTTAGGCAGCATCATATTCTCATGAACATTAGAATCATTACCAAGAAACGAAAGTACCTGATAATTCAATTGGCGTGCGCGAGCTCTAGTAATTGGTCCAGTATGTATAGCAGCAGGGGCTGTGGGTGTAACAATGGTATTGATGTCCTCATCATCCTCCCCTTCTTGAAATCAAGTCGTCCTCGACGAAAGTTCATCGTCCTCACCCAAATAAAGCTTCAAATCTGCAATGTTAAAAGTGGGACTAACCCCAAAATCTACAGGCAGCTCAAGTTTATATGCATTATCATTTATTTTCTCTAACACCTTAAAAGGACCATCAGCACGTGGCATTAGCTTTGATTTGCGCAAATTAGGATCTATCCTTACGCAAATGTAACCAAACAAGATCTCCAGGTGCGAACACAACATGTGTTCTACCCTTATCTCAGCAAGTTTATATTTAGCATTTATACGCTCAATGTTTTCCTTAGTTAACTCATGCATTTTTAAAATCAATTCAGCATGTTCTTTAGCATCAAAATTAACCTTCTCCGAAGATGGAAGAGGCAACAAATCAATAGGTGCACGAGGTAGGAAACCATACACAATTTCAAAAGGGCACATCTTAGTAATAGAATGCAATGAACGATTATAAGCAAATTCAATATGAGGCAAGCATTCTTCCCACATTTTCTTGTTATTCTTCAAAACAGCCCTAAGCATAGTAGACAATGTTCTATTGACTACTTCAGTTTGTCCATCAGTTTGGGGGTGACAAGTAGTACTAAAAAGCAGTTTAGTCCCCAACTTAGCCCATAAACATCTCCAAAAGTGGCTAAGAAATTTAGTATCACGATCTGAAACAATAGTGTTTGGCACACCATGCAAGCGAATAATTTCACGAAAGAACAAATCAGCAACATTAACAGCATCATCGCTTTTATGACATGGTATAAAGTGTGCCATTTTTGAGAACCTATCCATGACAACAAATATGCTATCCCTCCCCTTCTTTGTTCGAGGTAAAACTAAAACAAAGTCCATAGATATATCCTCCCAAGGAACACTAGGTACAGGCAAAGGCATATATAAACCACAAGGTTGAGTCGTGACTTAGCTTTTTGACATGTAGTGCAGCGAGCAACAAAACGCTCAACATCCCGTCTCATCTTTGGCCAAAAGAAATGTGTAGCAAGTATATCCTCTGTCTTCTTGACGCCAAAGTGTCGCATTAATCCTCCTCCATGCGCCTCCTGCAACAACAAAAGACGAACAGAGCTAGATGGAATGCATAGCTTGTTAGCACGAAACACAAATCCATCGTTAAGAACGAACTTGTTCCAAGTTCTCCCTTCCTTACAATTCTGCAATACATCTTTAAATTCAGCATCATGCACATATTGATCCTTGATGGTCTCCAAACCAAATATTTTAAAGTCAAGTTGTGAAAGCATAGTATAACGATGAGACAATGCATCAGCAATAAAATTTTCTTTACCCTTCTTGTGTTTAATGACATAAGGAAAGTCTCAATGAATTCAACCCATTTAGCGTGTCTACGGTTCAGTTTTGCTTGACTTTTAATGTGTTTCAAAGATTCATGATCAGAATGTATAACAAATTCCTTGGGCCATAAATAATGTTGCCATGTTTCTAAGGTCCGAACAAGAGCATATAATTCTTTGTCATAAGTAGAATAGTTCAGACTAGGCCCACTCAATTTTTCAGAAAAGTATGCAACAGGTTTGCCATCTTGTAATAACACACCTTCTAATCCAATTCCACTAGCATCACATTCAAGCTCAAAAGTCTTATTAAAATCAGGAAGTTGGAGTAAAGGAGCATGTGTCAACTTATCTTTCAATACCGTGAAGGCTTCTTCCTGTGCGGTACCCCAAACAAAAGGCACATCCTTCTTTGTAAGCTCGTTGAGAGGAGCAGCAATGGTGCTGAAATCTCTCACAAAACGCCTATAGAAACCAGCGAGGCAAGGAAACTCCTCATTTGTGTGACCGTTTTGGGCTGCGGCCAACTCTCAATAGCTTCAATCGTGGCTTTATCAACTTCAATTCCCTATGGAGTAACAACATAGCCAAGAAAAGATACTCGGTCGGTGCAAATGGTGCACTTTCCAAGGATACCAAACAAACGTGCATCACGTAGAGCAATAAAAACAGCACATAAATGTTCCAAATGTTCCTCCAAAGATTTGCTATAAATCAATATGTCATCAAAGTAAACTACCACAAATCGTCCAATGAAAGCACGTAAAACTTCGTTCATTAACCTCATGAAAGTACTAGGTGCATTAGTTAACCCAAAAGGCATGACTAACCACTCATATAATCCAAACTTAGTTTTAAATGTTGTTTTCCATTCATCTCCCAATTTCATACGAATTTGATGGTATTCACTACGCAAATCAACTTTGGAGAATAATGTAGAGCCACTCAATTCATCAAGCATATCATCTAGCCTAGGAATAGGATGACGATAACGAATAGTAATATTAATAATGCCTCTACAATCAACGCACATACGTGACGTACCATCCTTTTTCGGCACAAAAATGATAGGAATAGCACAAGGACTAAGGGATTCGCGTATATAACCTTTGTCGAGAAGTTCTTGTACTTGACACGTAATCTCCTTTGTCTCCTCTAGATTGGTACGGTATGGTGCACGGTTGGGTAATGATGCACCGGGAATTAAGTCAATTTGATGCTCAATCCCTCGAATAGGTGGTAATCCCGGTGGCACGTCTTGTGGAAAGACGTCAGTGAACTCCTGCAAAATGTTAGTGACAGCAGGAGGCAAAGAGGAAGGCACGTCCTCGAATGAAAATAATGCCTCTTTTCACACAAAAGCATAGCAAACAGCTTTGCTAAAATCTAAATCATCAATATCAGATTTGGTGGCAATTAAACATGCACTTTTCAATTTAATTTCAGAAGCAACACTAGATGGTTTATTATTAGGCTGCATTTGTTGCTCAAATTCTTTTGCCACAATCTGATTTTCACTTTTATTTTTCTCCTGTTTTGCTTTATTAGCTCTATTAATATCATCTTTCAAAATGGAATCAGGAGTCATAGGAAGCAAAGTAATATTTTTATTCTTATAAACAAGAGTATACTGATTGTTTCTACTATGGTGTACATAATTTTTATCAAATTGCCATGGTCTACCAAGTAATAAGGAACATGCTTGCATAGGTACCACATCATAATCAACATAATCAGCATATGTAGAGATACTAAAATGCACACGAATAGTACGTGTTACCTTAACCTTGCCACTGTTGTTGAACCATTGGATGTAGTAAGGATGTGGATGTGGTCTTGTGGTGAGAGATAGCTTCTCCACCATCTCCATGCTAGCCAAGTTATTGCAGCTCACTCCATCTATGATGACGCGAACATAACGTTCCTTCACAACTCCCTTTGTATGAACAAATTATGCCTCTGATTTTCCTCAGCTTGTGTGACCTCACACTCAAAACACGTTGAGCAACTAAACATTCATACCTGTCAGCATCTTCAGGAGCCATGTATTGTGTCTCATGATCAGAATCATCTCCACCGTGTTCTTCACGTGTAATAAGAGCCAAAGTCTCCTCATCATAGTCACCAGCGGACTCATACCCACCATCCTCACTAGCAATCATCACACGCTGAGATTGGCATTCTCTCGCAAAATGTCCTCTTCCCTTACAACGACGACAAATAATATCACTTGTGTGCCTTGTTGATGCCATGGAAGAAGAAGAGCTCTGCGCAGGTCCGGCAGTTGTGCTCTTGGCAGATAGTGGTGGTTGTGCCTGCTTTCTTGTATCATGGCTAGAGGTGGCACCTGATGGAGGTGCTGGTGGAGTGGAAGTAGAGGATGCACGTGGTGTCCATGATGAAGATCGACCTGCAGAAAAGTTAGTTCGCGCCAATGCCTGTCGATCCTGCACTTCACGTTCAGCTTTACAAGCAAGATGGAATAAATGAGTGATATTAGTATACTCCTTATACTCTAGAATGGTCTGAATCTCTATATTTAATCCACCCATAAAACATGCAAGCATAGCTTCATTCTCCTCAACAATACCACATCTAATCATGCCAGTTTGTAATTCCTGATAATATTCTTCTACAGAATTTTTTCCTTGTCTTAAGCGCTGCAATTTTTGAAGTAATTCACGTTGATAATATGGTGGAACCCAACGATTACACATAGCAGTTTTCAAAGCAGCCCAAGTAGCTAGAATAGGATATAATCAACAATGTTCAGACCACCAAACACATGCAAAGCTAGTGAAAGCACAAACAGCAGCAGGAACACGTCTCTCCTCAGGATAGTGTGAACATGTAAATCATTATTAGTTTCTAACTCCCAAGTAAGATATATATCAGGAACATATCTACCCTCAAATGGTGGAATATTCCATTTTAGTTTAGGAAGATGGTCATGTACCTCAGGTGGTGGTGCAGCCCTACCGTTGCGATGATATGCATGAGGACGACCTGGTGGTGGTGGTGCTGGTGGTTGCACGTAGTTCTGATTTTGGTCAACCTCATCCTCGTAATGGTCCTCCACCTCTGTAGTAGTAGCAGGAGCGGCAGAAGCATAAACAGCGGCACCAGAATTTTGCCCAGGGTCAATGGGAACGCGCTGTGCTCGTCCCACTTGATTTGGAAAGCGACGTTGTTGTTGTTGTTGTTGTTGTAGAGGTGCGTTAGGGGCAGCCGGTGGTGGTGGTGGAAGACGCACGAGCAATTCATTAAACTTGTTATCGAGCTTTGTTTCGAACGTCTTCTCCATGCCATCTATCTTCTCCACGGCCTCTTCAAATCTGTTTAGAACATCTTGCACCTGTCCACTCATCATTTGCTGACATTTCTCATGCAACTCCTTATTCGTCATGTTCTCCCAGTCAGTCTCGTTGGCTTGTGATCCTGCCATGGTTAGCAGCAATAGAAACACACAAGAATATGATCCTACAGACTACTAGTAAGTGGTGGACAGTCAAAAATCCGTCAAGCGAATCTCAAATTCTTACCAGTTCTTACCAAGCAGCAGGCGGTGATCAGCAACCGTTGTAGTCAAAACTCTCAAAGCTTGGATAGAGCGATTACCAGGGAGAGTCAAATGCACGACGTAGATGTATGTGGAGCTGGGAAGGCTTATAATATGGTAGCAAAAGGGGTCAACAATAATCAATTCAAATATGCAAAGTTGAATAAACACTCAACGACGATACTGTGCTGGTCCTAGGCTAGACCGTGCTAGAGACGCGAGCCTAGAACACTAACAAAATCACGGCGCTGCACGTAAACAAGGGAGGAGCACGCTCTGAAAAAAATTTCACTTTTTTTGCACTTTTTTCCTCTCTTTTTTTTGCTCCGCAACAAATGTTTTTCGAAAAAGTCTACAAATGGTCTAGAAACTGCCTAGCCAGAATTTTCCAGACTTAGTTTTGTTTGAGTTTGGAACTATTTTTCTTCTGCGGGTAGCACGAAATCTCAGGAGTCCTATTCTGTCACAACTCGAAGTATCGCGTGATCCGGAAATCAAAAACAATGCAACAATTACTAGACTCAGACTAGGACTGGTGGCGGAGATAAATCTAGTGTAATCTCGGACTTGTGGCGGCGATGAATCTGGTGGAAATCGGACTGGTGGCGGATATATGTTGCAGGTGGACTCATATTGGCGTGATGGCGGCGGATATGTGGTGGCGTATATGGACTCGGATTGGTGGTGAATATGGCAGCGACGATGAAGTTGGTTTGGTGGTGGTATATGGCAGTAGCGATGATGATGATGCGGTGGTGATATATGGCAGCGGGCGACGTGACAACCTGTGAACAGAACTCGAAACTCTAAAGGACTAGATGCTAAGACCAGCAACTTGACACAATGATGCAACCGCAAATTCAACAAAGCAAATACAGAAAAGATTATGCAAAGGCTCAGATTGGTTCCGATAGGATGAAGTAACCCTATTTTTTTGGCTTTTTCGAGGACTATAGGTAAGAAGAACAGACTCGATCTAAACTACAAAAAACTGTAAAATCTCACCGAGCAACCTGGAAATTTGATACCACTTGATAGAGGCTAAGGTGTCCCGATGTTTCCATGAGATGGTGGCTACGTTTCTGTGGGAGTCGACCTTGACGATCTGACTACGAACGTGCGAGACGTCTCGCCTTAGCAATCGCTAAACCAACTTTCGAGGGGTTATTGACCACGCCGAAGCACGATCAACCTGACCACGAGGGTCTACTTCCTGCGAGCAAATGAAGAACAAGCAAGAAACTGAGATTGCAATCTGGATAGTGCGAATATAAGAGGAAAGCTTTATTGATCAAGGTGGAGTTCTGTGACGTCTTGGTCTGGTCATTGGACACAAACGAAGTACGCAAGTTGCAGCTATGGCGAACTTTTAATCTAAACAAAACCCAAAGTCTAAACGATGCCCTAAGGGCTGTATATATGGAGGAGAGAGGGGGAATTTCGTGGCCCTTGGTGGAGGGGTCCGAAACCAACCCAAACTCTTGTTTCCCCACACATACGGACTCTAAAAACAGCCTATACTTAAGTACTTCGAAAATACATGGGCCTGCCCAATAATAAGGTGGCGCAGCACCTAGAATAGCCTCTAGACGAAATTTATGAAGTGTCATCTTGTATATTTCGTCCCATGCTTCATGCACTCATTATGGTGGCTTCAGAGTCCTGGAGTCATCACTTGTAACTCCGTTCTTGTTCCCCTTGCGCATGCCATCATCTCCATGCTTGAACTTGCTCCAAGGTTCATCTTTCTTGTCCAAGCTAGGCCCTTCATTTGTAAGCAAAACAAATGTATCCAATTTAGGCAGCATCATATTCTCATGAACATTAGAATCGTTACCAAGAAACGAAAGTACCTGATAATTCAATTGGCGTGTGCGAGCTCTAGTAATTGGTCTAGTATGTATAGGAGTAGGGGCTGTGGGTGTAACAATCGTATTGATGTCCTCATCATGTAAGCACCTTGCTTGTTAATGATGATGTGCCACTTGGTGAATTTCTTGATAACCAAATTGCTAGAGTTATACAACCTGATGTTGTTGAATCTGATGATGACCTTGAAACTGAATCTCCTGAAACACCTACTAGAACTAGCCTTCCTAGATATGAATTTCCTAAGGTACCAGAAGGTTATGTTATGAGCTAAGAAACAACTAGAGATATTCTTGCTTGCAATGATAGAGATGATCTAGAGAAATTATTATGCAAGTATAAAGAAAAATCTCTGAATGCTAGAATGAAATGTGATCCTAAGTTTGATACTTCACCTATCTTTATTGATGATAAGGATTATGGATTCTCTGTCGACCCATAGTTAATTACTTTGGTTGAATTTGATCCCTCCCATGGTTATGAAACTGAAACTGTTGTGGCACATCTTACTAAGTTGAATGACATAGCCACCCTTTTTACTCATGATGATAAAACTCACTATTACTTCATTCTCAGATTATGTCCTTTATCGTTAAAGGGTGATGCTAAAGCTTGGTACAATACTCTTGCTCCTGGTTGTGTGCTTAGTCCCCAGGATATGATTTATTACTTCTCTGAAAAATATTTTCCTGCTCATAAGAAACAAGCTTCCTTACAGGAAATATTTAACTTTGTGCAAATTAAAGAAGAGAGAGAAGAGAGTCTCCCACAAGCTTGGGGGAGGCTTTGCCAATTACTTAATGCTTTGCCTGATCATCCTCTTAAGAAAACTGAAATACTTGATATCTTCTATAATGGACTAACCGATGCTTCTAGGGACTTCCTAGATAGTTGTGCTAGTTGTGCTTTCAGGGAACAAACTGTTGGACAAGCTGAAGAATTATTTAATAATATATTGAAAAATTATGATGATTGGATTCTTCCTGAACCACCGGCTAAACCCACTCCGAAGAAGAGGGTATATTATATCTCAGTCCTGATGATATGCAAGCGGCAAAGAAATCTATGAAGGAAAAAGGTATTAAAGCTGAGGATGTTAAAAATTTACCTCCTATTGAAGAAATACATGGGCTTAATACACCACCACTGCCTAAGGTGGTAGAGGTAAATTCTCTTATGAAGTTCAGTGTTATTGGTTGTCAATGTCTTTATGAGTTTGAAAACTATATTAGAAAACAAGATCACTTCAATGCAAATGTTATAAAACAATTGAAATACAATTCTGATATGATTGCTCGCTTGAGTGACTTGTTATTTAGAATATAAAATGATGTTAGAGGTGTTGGAAAGCATGCTTCTATGGTTCAAACTCAGTTAGAACAAGTTGCTAAATCTCAAAGAGAATTACTTGATGAAATGAATCATAATATGCATGACTTTGCTGTTAGAGTTGCAACTAGAGGAGGTAAAATGACTCAGGAACCACTTTATCCTGAGGGACACCCAAAAAGAATTGAACAAGATTCACAAAGAGCCAACACTAGTGCACCTAGTCCTTCTAAAAAGAAAAAGAAAGAGAAGAATGATAGGACTCTACATGCTCCTAGTGAACCTGAAATAGAAAAACCTCCTGACAATGATAATGAAGTTTCTATCTCTGATGCTGAAACCCAGTCTGGTAATGAACACTCACCTAGTGATAATGGAAAAGATAATTCTAATGTTCATGAAGATACCCAACAAATAATAAAGAACCAGACAATGATGTTGAGATAGAACCACATGTTGATCTTGATAACCCACAACATAAGAATAAAAGATATGACAAAAGAGACTTTGTGGCTAGAAAACACAGTAAAGAAAGAGAACCGCGGGTTCAAAAACCTATGCCGTTTCCACCTAAGTCAACTAAAAAGAATTATGAAGAAGAATTTGAACGCTTTGCTGAAATGCTGAGGCCAGTCTTTTTGCGTACTCGCTTGACTGATATCCTGAAAATGCCTCCTTATGCAAAGTATATGAAAGACATAATCACTAATAAGAGAAAAATATCGGAAGCTAAAATATCCACTATGCTTGATAATTACACTTTTAAAGATGGAGTGCCTACAAAACTTGGAGATCCGGGAATACCAACTATACCTTGCTCTATCAAAAAGAATTATGTGAAAACTGCTATGTGTGATTTAGGAGCTAGTGTTAGTGTTATGCCTTTCTCTTTATATAAAAGACTTGATTTGAATAAAATCACACCTACTGAAATATCTTTGCAAATGGCTGACAAATCAACTGCCATACCTATCGGTATCTGTGAGGATGTGCCTGTTGTTGTTGCTAATGTTACTATTTTGACTGACTTTGTTATACTTGAGATGCCCGAGGATGACAATATGTCGATTATCCTTGGTAGACCCTTCTTGAATACTGTAGGGGATGTTATTGATTGCAATAAAAGCAAGGTCACTTTTCATATTAATGGTAATGAGCATACGGTGCACTTTCCGAAGAAACAATTCCAAGTGAATGGTATTAATGTTATTGAAAAATCTCTGACAATCACTATTGGAAGTTTTCAAATACCTCTACCCACTATCAAAAAGAAATATGAAATGCTTATTGTTGGGGAAATGCATATCCCCATTGAGGTAACCTAGTGATTTATGAAAGTTCTTCGGTTTCATGCTAATCGAAAGTGGTTGTTAATAAGACTTGATCAACCTTATTAATGGATCATTTTTGAATGATATGAAGTTGATGAATTTATTAAGCACTACTTTCTGCTACTTTTTATTCTCTGTTTTATTAGTTAAATAAAATAAAATGACATGGTTTGTCTGTTTTCTGAATTTCCCATGCAATAAAAAAATGACCCAAAAATAAAAGTTCTCAGAATGCCCTAAAAATTTAATACAATTCTTTTATGAATATTCAGGAATTTTTTGTGCAATAAACATCAGAGGGAGGTGCACCAGGTGGGCACAACCCACCTGGGCACGCCAGCACCCCCAGGCATGCCCTAGTGGGTTGTGGTACCCACGTGGGCCCTCTCACTTATCTCTTTATACCACATCATCACCTACCTCCAGAAAAAAAATCTCCATTGCTCTCTCTCCCGTGTTCTTGCTCTCAAACCCGCGGATTTCGATCTCTTTTCTCGAAGCTCCCTTTCCGAAACTGTTTTGGGGGATTGTTGCCTGGTATGTGACTCCACCGTTTGTCCAATTAGTTTTTGTTTTAGTGGTTTATATTTTGAATAATTAGCTACTCTTGGTTCTGCTATAGATGAGCTTGCATGTTGAATTCTTAGTGTTCTAAGTAGTTTGAATGCTTGCTTTGGCCTCTATGTATCCCTAGGAGTAGTTGCTATCAATCTTATAAAGTTTTGTTGACAAATTTTTGTCACCCAAAAATTTTCAGAAAATTGTACCAGACATGATGAACTTGTTTGGAAGGAGTTCCTTGAGGAGGCGATCCTCGGGGGCATCCTCTAGTGACATCTCTGCTCGCCGGTTATATGTTGAACCAAGTGAGAGTTCCACTCGAGATGCTGCCACCAAAACATGCTTATGGCCTTACGATGAGTATATGATACGTGTGGGCATTAAAGAAGAATTTGAGCAATACGTTCACAATGCCGGACTCGGTCCCTACCTTTCAGATAAGTGTGAACAACACCACCTTCTCACTGAATCATTTGTTAAAGGATTTAAATTCTTTCCCCGTGAGTCTAGGGTGTCGTTTATGCTTTATGATAACCCATTTACTATATCACTAGAGAATTTTGCTTAGCACTGCAAACTCCCGTATTGGGGCTCGCTCGACGAACCGTGATGTAGGGTAGAGACCCTAACCGCCCGATCTTTCACGAAAGGAGCGGATCCTGGGGAAAACACGAAGAACACGAGGATGAACGGAAGGAAAACACAAGAGGAAATCACTAAACCGACACGAATAAGTCACACATGGGCTAGATCCTCAAGTACATAGAACGATACAGAATCCACGGACAACTAGGGACGATACACGGTAACCGGTTCTTCTCCGTGAGGAGGTCTTGAGTCCACAAGGGGATCTTCCCTTGAAAAGGGGTCTTGAATCCAAGGTGGATCTTCTCCTAAGAGGGGCCGCGGTCTCTCTCGTGGAGTAGATCCGATATGGATGAGCAATGCTCTATCTCTCAAATGAGCTAAACCAATGCTAACCCTAGCTAGGATGAATGGGGGGTCTATTTATAGTCTAAGTGCAAATGGGGGCGAAGTGAAGGGGTACATGGGCCTCGGGCCCAAACACTGTGCGCAGACAGGTACCGGACGTCCGCTGGGGACGGGTCGTCCGGTGTCTTAGGAGCTACCGGATGTCCGGTGTCCTCCGGTCGTCCGCTGGTTCCGCTCTGTGATGGGGGTGCCGGACGTCCGGAGGCTCCGGACATCCACTGACTTTGGCTCGAGTGCGGTCGCGCCGGTCGTTCGGTCGGGGCCGGACGTCCGCTCATTGGCCTCGGGTGCGGGGGCACCGGTCGTCCGGTCTGGACCGGACGTCCGCTGGCTCGAGCTCGGCTGACGCTTCAGGCGTCGGACGTCCGGTCCCGGTCGGTCGTCCGGTGGCTGGGAATTTTCCTGCAGCCCTTCTTCTTCTCTGTCTTCTCGTCCATCTTCCTCTTCTTCTTGTCCTTGCTCCTTAGCTTCTCCATTGTACCTGAGTATGCACAAGGTATCCATATGAGGTAGTAGCCATGCTTCATGTGCATCGAAGTGGAATTGTGAGAGGAGAGATGTCACCTCGGTTTCAAGGGCTCTTGCACGTGATCGAGTCATGGGCCCAGTAGGCACTTGATGAGACGATGGTAGGTCCATGGGGATGACCTTGGGATGCTCCGCATCATCTCCCCTCCCTTGGGGAAGATCCGTCCTCGGATCAAAATCTTCATCACCATGGAAGAGAGAGAGATCTTTGACGTTGAAGATGTCGCTCACGTTGTACTTGTCGCGCGGGAGGTCGATTTTGTAAGCATTGTCGTTGTAGCGTGCAAGCACTTTAAAGGGTCCATACGCTCATGGTCGAAGCTTGGATTTGCGTTATTCTGGGAAGCGGTCCTTGCGAAGGTGTAGCCACACTCGATCACCAATGTTGAAGACCATAGGTTGCTTGTTGAAGTTGAGCTTGGTCGCAAGGCGTTGAACTTGGCGCTCGATGGTGTTTCTTGTATCTTCATGCATCTTCTTGAGATGTGTCACACGCGCACTTGCATCCAAATTGATGCGCTCTTGGAGTGGTAGAGGAAGAATGTCCAATGGTGACAATGGGTTGAATCCATAAACGACCTCGAAAGGCGACTTGCCAGTTGTTGAGTGTCTTGCGCGGTTGTAGGCGAACTCGGCGATAGGTAGGCACTCCTCCCACTCCTTGATGTTCTTCTTGACGAGTACTCGAAGTAGAGCGGAGAGTGTGCAGTTTGTCACCTCCGTTTGGCCGTCGATTTGAGGATGGTACGCCGTGGAGAAGAGTAGCTTGATTCCGAGTTTGGCGCATAGGGTCTTCCAAAAGTAGCTAAGGAACTTGATGTCGCGGTCCGAGACAATTGTCTTTCGCACACCATGTAGACGCAATATTTCCCTACAAAAGAGATTAGCAACATGTGAAGCATCGTCTATCTTGTGACAAGGAATAAAATGTGCCATTTTTGAGAAACGGTCCACAACTACAAATATGGAATCTTTCCCATTGCGAGTTCTAGGCAAACCAAGTACAAAGTCCATGCTAATGTCTTCCCAAGGTTGGTATGGAATCGGTAGAGGCATATAGAGGCCATGAGATTGAGCTTTGGACTTAGCTTTGCAGCATGTCGAACATCGGTTGGTGAAGCGATTGACGTCCCAAAACATCTTTGGCCAAAAGTAGCTCTTCGAGAGCGTGGCGAACGTCTTATCGCGTCCAAAGTGTCCCATTAATCCTCCTCCATGCGATTCCTGCAAAAGCAATAAACGAAGGGACAACTTGGGGATGCAAAGTCTGTTAGCTCTCATAAGGTAGCCGTCTTTGATGTAATAGCGTTCCCACGATGTATGCGACAAACACTTGGCATAAGGAGTGGCAAAAGTTTCTTCATGTGCATATAATTCTTTGATATGCTCGAAGCCAATGACATCTAACTCAAGTTGCGTGACTAGCATGCATATGTGCGAAAGAGCATCCGCTACGATGTTTTCTTTACCCTTGATGTACTTGATGACATAGGTAAAGACTCAATGAATTCACTCCATTTAGCTTAGTTTGACCCTTGAGATACTTGAGGGTCTCATGATCGGTATGGATGATAAACTCATGGGGACGAAGGTAATGTGACCATTCATGTAAAACTCGGACTAAAGCAAGCACGGGAGCATGAGTAAGCAAATTCTTAAGCTCATTGAATGCGGTATCTTGGGATAGTCCCCAAATAAACGGCGCATTCTTCTTGCTTAAAGCATGCAAAGGCGAAGCAATGGTGCTAAAATCCTTCACAAAGCGACGACAGAAACCCGCAAGGACAAGAAAACTACGCACTTGATGCAAGTTGGTTGGTTGCGGCCAACTCTTAATAGAATTGATCTTGGACTCATCTACATGAACACCCTTAGAAGAGACCACAAAACCCAAGAAAATGAGCTTATCAACACCAAAAAGGCATTTCTCCATATTAGCATAGAGACGCTCTTTCCTAAGAGTTTGCAAAACGGTGCGGACATGGGTGACATGCTCTTGGATAGATTTGCTAAACACAAGAATGTCATCGAAGTAAACCACAACAAATATACCAATGTAAGGGCGAAAGACTTGATTCATAAGGCGCATAAAAGTGCCTGGTGCTTCCGAGAGACCCATAGGCATGACTAACCACTCATACAAACCAAACTTGGTTTTGAATGCGGTTTTCCATTCATCACCCTCTTGTATGCGGATTTGATAGTAACCACTCTTAAGATCAATTTTGGAAAATATAGTGGCACCACTAAGCTCATCTAGCATATCATCTAGGTGTGGAATGGGATACCTATAACGAACGGTGATAGCATTGATAGGTCTACAATCAGAGCACATGCTAAAGCTACCGTCACGTTTTGGCACAAGAATGACCGGTACGGCAAAAGGGCTCAAACTTTCACGCACATGACCATGGTGTATGGGATGCTTTACTTGCCTTTGAATTTCTTTTGTTTCTTCGGGGTTGATGCGGTAGGGAGCTTTGTTTGGAAGTGGTTCTCCGGGGATGAGGTCGATGCGGTGCTCAATGCCTCGTAGTGGAGGTAGTCCCGGAGGTAGCTCATCGGGGAAAACATTTTGAAATTCCTGCAAAAGAGAAGACAACACTAGAGGAAGAGTGTGAGAAGTGTTAGTTTGTGGTGCATTGTCCTTGCACACGAGGACGTAGTGTAGGACACTAGATGGGTTCTCACACACTTCTCTCATCTCACGTTTGGTGGCAAATAGAACGAGGTTCTTGTTTTCACTCATCGTGGAGGCACTCAATTTGGGCTTGTGGCGCTCACTCTCTTTTTGGTGTCTCACTCTCTCACCATTCTCTCCATGATGGGTGGCTTGCTTATCGGCGATCACTTGGCTTGGAGACATAGGTCGTAACACAAACTCCTTTCCTTGCATCTTGAAGCTATAGTGGTTTGTATTCCCATTATGGACGACTCCTCTATCGAATTGCCATGGCCGTCCAAGGAGAAGATGGCAAACGGTCATTGGGATGACGTCGCACTCCAAGGTGTCTTCGTAGGCGCCGATTTTGAAGGAGACTTGTACTCGGTGCTCGACTTGGATAGTGCCAGAGTCACTAAGCCATTGCACTTTGTATGGATGTGGATGCTTCGTCTTGGGCAATTTGAGCTTGGAGCAAAGTTCTTCACTTGCGAGATTGTGACAACTCCCTCCATTGATGATGACCTTGACGGATCGTCCATTGATGTCGGCCTTGGTGTGGAATATGGTGCATCTTTGGTCTTCTTCTTGATGATGTTGGAGAGTCAAGACTTTGGAGACAACAAGTGCGGGACTTGGGTCTTCATCACAAAAGACTTGTTCTTCTTCATGGTTCACTTGGCGGTGCATGGAGACTTGCTCAAGGGCTTCCATTTCTCCTTCGCTCATGGAATCATAAGTGCCATCGTTGTTGAAGATCATGGTGCGCTTGTTGGTGCACTCATAGGACTTGTGGCCTCGTCCTCCACAAGTGAAACACTTGAGGGAACTCGTCTTGACGGTCTCATCGGTAGGGGTTGATGATGATGAAGCTCTCGGCTTGAAGGTGCTCATATTAGGATTGCTTGTAGTTGGCGAAGCTTTCTTGGAAGTCGACTTGTCGATGTTGGAAGTAGAGGGTCTTGTAGTCGATGTTGGAGTCGTTGAAGCTTGGTTATTGGAGAAGCCGTAGGACTTGGATGAGAACTTGGCATACTTGAAGTCATCTTGCACTTGGTGTTCCGCTTTGGTAGCTTGGTGCACGAGCTCGATGAGATTTGAGTATGGTTGGAAGTCGGCGATCTTCTTGATAGGATGATTGAGTCCATTCAAGAAACGTGCCATAGTTTGCTCATCATCTTCAGTCACATTGGCTCTTATCATTGCAATCTCCATCTCCTTGTAGTATTCTTCAACGCTCTTGGTTCCTTGCTTGAGTTGTTGGAGTTTCTTGAAGAGGTCGCGGTTGTAGTAGGTAGGCACGAAGCGTGCTCTCATGACATCCTTCATTTGTGCCCAAGTAGTGATGGCTGGATCACCTCTTGCCTCGCGGCGCTCAATGACTTGTTCCCACCAAATGAGGACATAGTCTTGGAACTCAAGGGATGCCATCGCAATCTTCTTCTCTTCTTCATAATTGTGCAAACGGAAGGTCTTGTCAACTTTCAATGCCCATGAAAGGTATTCTTCGGGATCGTTGCTTCCGTTGAACTTGGGCATGGTGAACTTGAGCTTGCCGTAGCATTGCTCTTCATTGTATTGGGGTCGGGGATGATGACGCCCATGTTGTAGATGATTGTTCAACTCATGGTGTTCTTGATGCGGAGGATTGGCAACCTCGTGTTGCTCTTGTCACGGAGGATTCCCATTTTCTTCATGCTCTTGATGAACTTGATGGTCTTGGGGAGCTTGTGGAGGAATGTGTCGAGCCCGAGGGGGAACTAGACGATGCATGCGAGCTTGAAATCGTCGTTCATGAAGTTCTTCGCGAAGTGCTTCCTCTTCTTCACGGGCTTGTCGGCCTCGGTCGGCAACGGCTCGACTCGCATCACATAGAGCTTGTAGTGCCTCAAGTGCTTGAGCGTCACGGAGTTGTTGTTCTTGACGTTGAGCCTCGGCATTTTGTGCATTTTGGTGTAGACGCACGCGTTCTTCCTCTTCATGTTGGCGTTGTTGTTGTCGTTCTCGAGCTAGCGCAAAGGCTTCTTCGGCTTGCCGTCGTCGGCGCTCTTGAGAGTCGATGTCCCGAAGTGGATTGAGGTTTGCATGACGGTCGGTGCGCGTGGCTCGACGAAGAGTGTTCGATGTCGGTGTACTTGAGTCGGAATGGCGAGTTGAACGGCTCCTTCTTGAAGTGGAAGAAGAGCGATTGAGCAACAAAGCGCGAATCTCGTCCATCCTTGCGTCATTCTCTTGCTTGTGATCGTCGAGCTTGTGGTCGAAGTAGTCCCTTGTACGTTGCTCAGAAAGTCGCAAGTCGGTGGCAAGGTTGTCGATGTGTTCACTCATAGCTTGTTGCTCTTGATGCAAAGCACGTTGTGCACCAAAGAGGTGACTCTTGGTGATGAAGGAGTTCATGTCGTCGTCTTGCTCCATTAAGAGTGGGTTGGTCGAAGTACTTGGCCTATCCATCATTCCAAGACAAGTGTGAGTGGTAGAAAGAGAAGAACGAATACCAAATGTACCTTGACCGAAGTTGAAAGTGAATCGATGATCACTCCAATGTAGGACAAGGAAATAGCCCAATTGCTACGAATTCTCGACGGTTTCTCACACCTACACAAGTAAAAGCTTATGGTGGAGCTTGGTTAGGATGGTGGCACAATTTTTAATGTGAATGTAAGCAAGATTCAATAATGTTGGAGAAGATTCGCAAGATGCAATGTAACAAGTAGACCAAGCATATACGGTACACGGAAACACACGCGCAAAAAGATAAGTGGGGTTGTGCAACCAAGGATGAGCCAAAATGTGGTATCCACAAAAATGCTCTTGTTGCACAACACTAGAGAGACGCTAGCACGATTGCACGATAGGAGGATACA
This sequence comes from Triticum urartu, assembly GCF_056163025.1. Classification (NCBI taxonomy): domain Eukaryota; kingdom Viridiplantae; phylum Streptophyta; class Magnoliopsida; order Poales; family Poaceae; genus Triticum; species Triticum urartu. The sequence goes on along the minus strand of NC_141878.1, from coordinate 288,018,387 downwards.
AGAACTTGTGCACAACCTACTTAGCAAAAATGCAACGACTTCTATCCCAAATATGTTTTATGCAAGGTGTTGCTATGATATGATCCAAGATGATCGAGTATGACAATATTAATGTTGTGTGATTCTATGGTTCTTGCTTAAGAGCTCTTTGCTTATCTTTCCTCTTTGCTTAAAAGCTTGGTTGGCTCTTTGATGTTTGAGCTCTTTTCTCATGCAATGCTTGATGAACCAAGATAGCAAGTGAGTATGCGATGAAAACTTTGTGACACAAGAGATGATACCAATATAGGCAACAATGATGTATGTATGTATGCTATGGGAAGTATGATCACTAAAGTGCACAAGTCTCGTTGCCCGCAATACTCAATGGCTAGTCTCGATGGGTAAGCAACGCAAAGAAGTAAGGCGATGGTGGCTATCAATGTAATGGCAAGAGTGATACGTGCAAAACCAAGATAAGGTTACCGGTCTTGCTTCCGGTATGGTGTCAAAATGGTGGCACGAATACCAAGTCATAGTCGAGGTAGTCATTGTTGATGACACGTTCGTGGCGAAGATGAGCGGCGGTGATGTTGATGTCGAACCGTAGCTAGATAGCCGAAACACAAAAGGATACTGTACCGCAACTCAAATTCTCAAAACCAAAGGCGACCAAAATCATCGGAGTAGGTAGCGGTTAAATGGTGGTGTGGGTTGGGATATTGGAACGGTTTGCGGAAGTTGGAGGTGGTGTAGTGGACGGATGTCCGGTCACCGGTCGCCCGGTAATGGTCGGACGTCCGGTGCTTCCTGGGTCACTGGTCGTCCGGTGAAGTGACGGACGTCCGGTGGTCGGGGTCAACGCGAAATTTTAGATCCGGGAGGTGATTTTGGGGGTTTTGGGAGGGATTTCGAGGTGGAAATGGTGGGGGAAGGCGAGATCCACTTGCAACACAACAAATTCATGGATCAAAACCAACAAAACATCATCAAAACTCACAAAACACAAGAAAAAGATTTGGCTACTTTTTGGGGATTTTCGGATTAGGACGAAAAACAACAAAATCAAGCTAGAAAAACAAAGAGGGGGGCTCCGAAATCGTGATGAACCTTGCTCATGATACCAAGATGATGTAGGGTAGAGACCCTAATCGCCCGATCTTTCATGAAAGGAGCGGATCCCGGGGAAAACACGAAGAACACGAGGATGAACGGAAGGAAAACACAAGAGGAAATCACTAAACCGACACGAATAAGTCACACATGGGCTAGATCCTCGAGTACATAGAACGATACACGAATCCACGGACAACTAGGGACGATACATGGTAATCGGTTCTTCTCCGTGAGGAGGTCTTGAATCCACAAGGGGATCTTCCCTTGAAAGGGGGTCTTGAATCCAAGGTGGATCTTCTCCGAAGAGGGGCCGCGGTCTCTCTCGTGGAGTAGATCTGATATGGATGAGCAATGCTCTATCTCTCAAATGAGCTAAACCAATGCTAACCCTAGCTAGGATGAATGGGGGGTCTATTTATAGTCTAAGTGCAAATGGGGGCGAAGTGAAGGGGTACATGGGCCTCGGGCCCAAACACTGTGCGCAGACAGGTACCGGACGTCCGCTGGGGACCGGTCATCCGGTGTCTCAGGAGTTGCCGGACGTCCGGTGTGCTCCGGTCGTCTGCTGGTTCCGCTCTGTGATGGGGGTGCCGGACGTCCGGAGGCTCCAGACTTCCGCTGACTTTGGCTCAGGTGCGGTCGCATCGGTCGTCCGGTTGGGGCCGGACGTCCGCTCATTGGCCTCGGGTGCGGGGGCACCGGTCGTCCGGTCTGGACCGGACGTCCGCTGGCTGGAGCTCGGCTGACGCTTCAGGCGCCGGATGTCCGGTCCCGGCCGGTCGTCCGGTGGCTGGGAATTTTCCTGCAGCCCTTCTTCTTCTCCGTCTTCTCGTCCATCTTCCTCTTCTTCTTGTCCTTGCTCCTTAGCTTCTCCATTGTACCTGAGTATGCACAAGGTATCCATATGAGGTAGTAGCCATGCTTCATGTGCATCGAAATGGAATTGTGAGAGGAGAGATGTCACCTCGGTTTCAAGGGCTCTTGCACGTGATCGAGTCATGGGCCCGGTAGGCACTTGATGAGACGATGGTAGGTCCATGGGGATGACCTTGGGATGCTCCGCATCAAACCGTTAAAGGCTGAGTACCAAACATTCTTGACTAGTCTTTGTTACGGTGAGAACAGAGGAGTGACACAAGGTAGAATAAAGAGCATTCATTTTCCCGCAATTCAGTACTTTGCATTATTTAACGGGAAATGTATAGTAGGCAAGCAAGACTGTAGTACACTGTGCTCTGGACTTGAGCCTCATCCACGCTGCTCTCACTGGGGAAAGGAATTATAACCTTGGAGAGATTGTTGCATGCAGACTTCAGCATAACGCTAACAGTGGATATTTCTATGGTGGAATATATGCTACGTGTTTAGCACGTGGGCTGGGTGTTGCACCATTGCCCTTTGATCCTATCCTACCTACGCAGTATTTAGATTTTGCCACCCTAAAAGAACATAAGATTCTTAAGGGAAAGGTTGACAGCTTCACTTATAATCTGCTGTTTAACCAAACATCTGTTGTGCACACATATTTGCCTGCACCTGCTCTTTTTGATTATCACAGCAAAGGAAGATATTTTGTTCTTGAGAGCGAGGCCTGAGCTCACAACGCAGCAGTGGAGGCAGCATGGCAGGCCGAGGCATCTGCACCGAGAGCCTCCATGAGCTACCACGCCAACTACTATCTGGACTACAGATCAATTACCAAGTTAGGCCAAAAGCCTAAGCTTGGGGGAGTACATGTTTCTCACTGACATTACATTCATGTCCACTTATTCATCTTGTCGGTGTTCACACTTTTTCATTGTATCATCCATGCTTAGATTTATTTTTCTTGCTTTCTTCTTGTGTGTTTGAAAAACTTTAGAAAAACCAAAAAAATTAGTTGTAGTAGTTTACTTTCTATGCATGCTTAGTTGTAGTATTAAAAAGAAAATCCAAAGAGATTTCCTTGTTCTTCTTTTGCTTGTCGGGGGCTTTCCCGTGTAAATAGTTTTTCTCGTTTTTGCTTTCCCCTTTTATTTTCTTGTTCAAGAAAACCAAAAACTCCAAAAATATTTCAGTGTGTATCTCTGAATTTCATTTCCTTTTATTCGAGTTGTACCGAGGAGAAGACCACAATGAAAATGTTGAGCGGCTCTCACATGAATAACTGTTGAACTAATAAAGAGCACATTTTACCTTGTCTTCTCCTATTGAATAAAATGTTTTGCAGATTCCATCTTAGTCCATGGCACTCTTGCACTATTATTATTTTTACATTGTTCGGTCGTGCAAGTGAAAGGCAATAATGACGATATTCGATGAACTGGCCGTGGTAGAGAGAAACTGGGTATGAACTCAACTTGTTCTTTTTGTGTAAATATGTTTAACCTAGTATCCATGATTCAGCCCATTATGATTAAATATGTTTGCAATGACAATTAGAGATTATAGTTTCTCATGCCATGCATAAGTAGTTGGGAGTTGATAATGATTTATCTTGGATATCAACATAGCACTAAACTGATTGTGATGTAGTATGATGATATGGTATCCTCCTCTGAATGTTCAAGTGGCTTGACTTGGTACATGTTCATGCATGTAGTTGAATCAAAACCAACATAGCCTCTATGATATTTATGTTCATGGTGTTCATATCCTACTCATGCTAGTGTCCAATGTTAGTTATGCATAATGCATGGTTATGATTGTTGTTGCTCTATAGCTGGCCGCTTCTCAATCTAAATTGCTAGCCTTCGCCTGTACTAAGTGGGGATTCTGCTTGTACATCAGAAACCTTGAACCCAAAGTTATTCCAGATGAGTCCACCATATCTACCTATATGCGGTATTACCCTGCCGTCCTAAGTAAATTTGCATGTGCCACCTCTAAAAACTTCTAAAAGATATCTGTTTTGTGTGCCTGGATCGTTCATGGAACGACAGGAGGTAGTCGATATCTTCCATGCTAAGCGGGCTATTCTCAGGTCGAGTGTTTACTCACTCGCCATCGCACGAGAAAAGGGCGGTAATAGGGATGCCCAGTCCCAAACTGCAAAATACAAAAAGAGCTAATCGCTCGAATAATCAAACAAAAACTCCCAATGGAGTCAAAGCCCTTACTTTTATCGCTTGGGAACCACCACTGGCCTGTTTAGCATGGGATATATTGATAACTGATAGTCGTGAAGTAAATGAGAAGGGTGCATGTATCAAAATAATCATTTATCTCTGTTTTAAAACTTGAGCTCTGGCACCTCTACAAATCACTGCTTCCCTCTGCGAAGGGACTATCTATTTACTTTTATGTTGTGTCATCACCTTCTTATACAAGCGCTAGAAACTGAGAGAGCACAGCTGTCATGATTTATGCATTGTGTGTAGATAATGTTGGGTGCATCATGGCTGGATCTTTTCTACCATGAATTACAATGTTTAGTCACTGCTTGGACTTTGGAGGTGCTCTGCATTTATGTTTTGCGGTCTCAGAAAGGGCTAACGAGACACCACTATTGTCATATTATCTCATGGTTGTTTTGACAACGTGTTGCCGTTTGAGATGCCTTATTATTGCTCGCTAGATGATTAGTCATTATAATCTTTAAGAGTTATTGTCGACATGGTTAGTTATAATGACGGCTGAAAACCTAGGTGTTGTTTAAGCTTATTTATGCAAACAAGAGCAAAAGAGTTTGTAAAAGTTTTTCTTTTTTAAATTTTAGTTTATCAATTGAATTGCTTGAGGACAAGAAAAGGTTTAAGCTTGGCGGAGTTGATACATCTCAAACGTATCTACTTTTCCTAACGCTTATCCTCTTGTTTTGGACTCTAATTTGCATGATTTGAATGAAACTAACCCCGGACTGATGCTGTTTTCAGAAGAACTACCATGATGTTGTTTTTGTGCAAAAAATAAAAGTTCTCGGAAAGGAACGAAATTTGCGAGGAATTTTTATATAATATATAAGAATTTCTGGAGCCAACATCTACCGGAGAGGGGCCACTGGGTGGGCACAACCCACCAGGGCACTCCCCTATCTCCTGGCACGCCCAGGTGGGTTGTCCCCACCTGATGGCCCCGCAAACCCTGATTCCACGCTATAAAATCCTATTTTCAGAGAAAAAATTAGGGAGAAAGAATTACCGCGATCCACGAGATGGAACCGCCGCCAAGCCCTGTTCTTCCTCGGGAGGGTAGATCTGGAGTCCGTTTGGGGCTCCGGAGAGGGGGATCTTCATTCTTTGTTCATAGAGGCAAAGGTGTACCGTCTTTCGATGAGATGGTGGCTATCGTTTTGGAGGAAGTCGACTTTGACGATCCGACTACGAACGTGCGAGGACGTCGCGCCTTAGCAATCACTAAACCAACTCCGAGAGGTTATTGACCACGCCGGAGCACGATCAACCTGACCACGAAGGTCTATTTCCTACAGGCAAACGAAGAACAAGCAAGAAACTAAGATTGCAATATGGATATTGCGAATATAAGAGGAAAGCTGTATCGATCAAAGGTGGGGTTCTGTGACGTCTTGGTCTGGTCGTTGGACACAAACAAAGTACGCGAAGTTGCAGCTATGGCGAACTTTTAATCTAAACAAAACCCAAAGTATAAATGACGCCCTAAGGGTTGTATATATGGAGGAAGAGGGGGGAATTTCGTGGCCCTTGGAGGAGGGGTCCAAAATCAACCCTAACTCTTGTTTACCCACACATACAGACTCTAAAAACAGCCTACACTTAAGTATTTCGAAAATACATGGGCCTGGCCCAATAATAAGGTGACGCAGCACCTAGAATAGCCTCTGGACGAAATTTATGAAGTGGCATCTTGTATATTTTGTCCAAGGCTTCATGGACTCCTTATGGTGGCTTCAAAGTCCTGAAATCATCACTTGTAACTCCGTTCTTGATCCCCTTGCGCATGCCATCATCTCCATGCTTGGTCTTGCTCCAGTGTTCATCCCGCTTATCCGTGTCAGGCCCTTCATTTGTAAGCAAAACAAATGTATCCAATTTAGGCAGCATCATATTCTCATGAACATTAGAATCATTACCAAGTAACGAAAGTACCTGATAATTTAATTGGCGTGCGCGAGCTCTAGTAATTGGTCCAGTATGTATAGCAGCAGGGGCTGTGGGTGTAACAATGGTATTGATGTCCTCATCATCCTCCCCTTCTTGAAATGAAGTCATCCTCGACGACAGCTCATCTTCCTCACTCAAATAAGGCTTCAAATTTGCAATGTTAAATGTGGGACTAACCCCAAAATCTGCAGGCAGCTCAAGTTTATATGCATTATCATTTAGTTTCTCTAACATCTTAAAAGGACCATCAGCACGTGGCATTAGCTTTGATTTGCGCAAATTAGGAAATCCATCCTTACGCAAATGTAACCAAACAAGATCTCCAAGTGCAAACACAACATGTTGTCTACCCTTATCTCCAGCAAGTTTATATTTAGCATTCATACGCTCAATGTTTTCCTTAGTTAACTCATGCATTTTTAAAATCAATTCAACACGTTCTTTACATCAAAATTAAGCTTCTCCGAAGATGGAAGAGGCAACAAATCAATAGGTGCACAAGGTAGGAAACCATACACAATTTCAAAAGGGCACATCTTAGTAGTAGAATGCAATGAATGATTATAAGCAAATTCAATATGAGGCAAGCATTATTCCCACATTTTCTTATTATTCTTCAAAACAGCCCTAAGCATAGTAGACAATGTTCTATTGACTACTTCAGTTTGTCCATCAGTTTGGGGGTGACAAGTAGTACTAAAAAGCAGTTTAGTCCCCAACTTAGCCCATAAACATCTCCAAAAGTGGCTAAGAAATTTATTATCACGATCCGAAACAATAGTATTTGGCACACCATGCAAGCGAATAATTTCACGAAAGAACAAATCAGCAACATTAACAGCATCATCGCTTTTATGACATGGTATAAAGTGTGCCATTTTCGAGAACCTATCCACGACAACAAATATGCTATCCCTCCCCTTCTTTGTTCGAGGTAAATCTAAAACAATGTCCATAGATATATCCTCCCAAGGAACACTAGGTACAGGCAAAGGCATATATAAACCATGAGGATTGAGTCGTGACTTAGCTTTTTGACATGTAGTGCATTGAGCAACAAAACGCTCAACATCCCGTCTCATCTTTGGCCAAAAGAAATGTTTAGCAAGTGCGTCCTACGTCTTCTTCACGCCAAAGTGTCCCATTAGTCCTCCTCCATGCGCCTCCTGCAACAACAAAAGACGAACGGAGCTAGCTGGAATGCATAGCTTGTTAGCACGGAACACAAATCCATCATTAACGAGGAACTTGTTCCACGTTCTTCCTTCTTTACACTACTGCATTACATCTTTAAAATCAACATCAAGCACATATTGATCTTTGATGGTCTCCAAACCAAATATTTTGAAGTCAAGTTGTGAAAGCATAGTATAGCTACGAGACAATGCATCGGCAATAATATTTTCTTTACCCTTCTTGTGCTCAATAACATAAGGGAAAGTCTCAATGAATTCAACCCATTTAGCCTGTCTACGATTCAGTTTAGCTTGACTTTTAATATGTTTCAAAGATTCATGATCAGAATGTATAACAAATTCTTTGGGCCATAAATAATGTTGCCATGTCTCTAAAGTTCGAACAAGAGCATATAATCCTTTATCATAAGTAGACTAATTCAAACTAGGCCCACTCAATTTTTCAGAAAAGTATGCAGCAGGTTTGCCATCTTGTAATAACACACCTCCTAATCCAATTCCACTAGCATCACATTCAAGCTCAAAAGTCTTATTAAAATCAGGAAGTTGGAGTAAAGGAGCATGTGTCAAGTTATCTTTCGATACCATGAAGGCTTCTTCCTGTGCGGTACTCCAAACAAAAGGCACATCCTTCTTTGTAAGCTCGTTGAGAGGTGCAGCAATGGTGCTGAAATCTGTCACAAAACGCCTATAGAAACCAGCGAGACCAAGGAAACTCCTCACTTGTGTGACCGTTTTGGGCTGCGGCCAACTCTCAATAGCTTCAATCTTGGCTTTATCAACTTCAATTCCCTGTGGAGTAACAACATAGCCAAGAAAAGATACTCGGTTGGTGCAAAAGGTGCACTTTCCAAGGTTACCAAACAAACGTGCATCACTTAGAGCAATAAAAACTGCACGTAAATGTTCCAAATGTTCCTCCAAATATTTACTATAAATCAGTATATCATCAAAATAGACTACCACAAATCGTCCAATGAAAGCACGTAAAACTTTGTTCATTAACCTCATGAAAGTACTAGGTGCATTAGTTAACCCAAAAGGCATGACTAACCACTCATATAATCCAAACTTAGTTTTAAATGTTGTTTTCCATTCATCTCCCAATTTCATACGAACTTTATGGTATCCACTACGCAAATTAACTTTGGAGAATATTGTAGAGCCACTCAATTCATCAAGCATGTCGTCTAGCCTAGGAATAGGATGACGATAACGAATAGTAATATTATTAATGCCTCTACAATCAACACACATACGCAGCGTACCATCCTTTTTCGGCACTAAAATGATAGGAACAGCACAAGGACTAAGCGATTCGCGTATATAACCTTTGTCGAGAAGTTCTTGTACTTGACGCATAATCTCCTTTGTCTCCTTTGGATTGGTACGGTATGGTGAACGGTTGGGTAATGATGCACCGGGAATGAAGTCAATTTGATGCTCAATCCCTCGAATAGGTGGTAATCCCGGTGGCACGTCTTGTGGAAATATGTCAGCGAACTCCTGCAAAATTTTAGTGACAGTAGGAGGCAAAGAGGAAGGCATGTCCTTGAATGAAAATAATGCCTCTTTGCACACAAAAGCATAGCAAACTGATTTGCTAAAATCTAAATCTTCAATATCAGATTTGGTGGCAAGTAATAATGCACTTTTCAATTTAATTTCAGAAGCAACACTAGATGGTTATTTATTAGGCTTCATTTGTTGCTTAAATTCTTTTGCCACAATCTGATTTTCACTCTTATTTTTCTCCTGTTTTGCTTTATTAGCTCTATTAATATCATATTTCAAAATGGAATCAGGAGTCATAGGAAGCAAAGTAATATTTTTATCCTTATGAACAAGAGTATACTGATTGTTTCTACCATGGTGTACAGATTTTTTATCAAATTGCCATGGTCTACCAAGTAATAAGGAACATGCTTTCATAGGTACCACATCACAATCCACATAATCAACATATGTAGAGATACTAAAATGCACACGAACAGTACGTGTTACCTTAACCTTGCCACTGTTGTTGAACCATTGGATGCAGTAAGGATGTGGATGTGGTCTTGTGGGGAGAGATAGCTTCTCCACCCTCTCCTTGCTGGCCAAGTTATTGCAGCTCCCTCCATCTATGATGACACGAACAGAACATTCCTTCACAGGTCCATTTTGTATGGAACAAATTATGCCTCTGGTTTTGCTCATCTTGTGTAACCTGCACACTCAAAACACGTTGAGCAACTAAACATTCATACCTATCAGCATCTTCAGGAGCCATGTATTGTGTCTCATGATCAGAATCATCTCCACCATGTTCTTCATGTGTAATAAGAGCCAAAGTCTCATCATCATAGTCACTAGCGGACTCATACCCACCATCCTCAGTAACAATCATCACACGCTGAGATTTGCATTCTCTCGCAAAATGTCCTCTTCCCCTACAACGATGACAAATAATATCGCTTGTGTGCCCTATTGATGCCATGGAAGAAGAAGAAGAACTCTGTGCAGGCCCAGCATGTGTGCTCTTGGCAGATAGTGGTGGTTGAGCTTGCTTTCTTGTATCATGGCTGGAGGTGGCACCTGATGGAGGTGCTGGTGGAGTGGAAATAGAGGATGCACGTGGTGTCCATGATGAAGATTGACCTGCAGAAAAGTTAGTTCGCACCAATGCCTGTCGATCCTGCACTTCACGTTCAGCTTTACAAGCAAGATGGAATAAACGAGTGATATTAGTATACTCCTTATACTCTAGAATGGTCTGAATCTCTCTATTTAATCCACCCATAAAACGTGCAAGCATAGCTTCATTCTCCTCAAAAATACCACATCTAATCATGCCAGTTTGTAATTCCTGATAATATTCTTGTACAGAATTTTTTCCATGTCTTAAACGCTGCAATTTTTGAAGTAATTCACGTTGATAATATGGTGGAACCCAACGAGTACGCACAGCACTTTTCAAAGAAGCCCAAGTAGCTGGAATAAGATATAATCTACAATGTTCAGAGCACCAAACACATGCAAAGCTAGTGAAAGCACAAACAGCAGCAGGAACACGTCTCTCCTCAGGATATTGTAAACATGTAAATCATTGTTCAGTTTCTAACTCCCAAGTAAGATATATATCAGGAACATATCTACCCTCAAATGGTGGAATGTTCAATTTCAGTTTAGGGAGATGGTCATGATCACGTACCTGAGGTGGTTGTGCATCCCTACCATTGCGATGATATGCATGAGGACGACCTGGTGGCGGTGGTGCTGGTGGTTGCACGTAGTTCTGATTTTGATCAACATCATCCTCGTAATGGTCCTCCACCTCTGCAGTAGCAGCAGGAGCTACAGAAGCATCAACAGCGGCACCAGAATTTTGACCAGGCACAAGGGGAATGCGCAGTGCCCGTCCCACTTGATTTGGAAGGCGATGTTGTTGTTGTTGTTGTTGCTGTTGTTGTTGTTGTTGTTGTTGTTGTTGTTGTAGAGGTGCGTTAAGTGCAGCCGGTGGTGGTGGTGGTGGAAGACGCGTGAGCAATTCATTAAACTTGTTATCGAGCTTTGTTTCAAACGTCTTCTCCATGCCATCTTCAAATCTATTTAGCACATATTGCACCTGTCCACTCATCATTTGCTGAAATTTATCATGTAGCTCTTTGTTCGTCATGTTCTCCCAATCTGTCTCATCGGCTTGTGATCCTTCCATGGTTAGCAGCAATAGAAACACACAAGAATATGATCCTACAGACTACTAGGAAGTGGTGGTGGTGGTGTATCACAAATCCGGCAAGCGAATCTCAAATTCTTACCAGTTCTTACCCAACAGCAGGTGGTGATCGGCAACCGTTGTAGTCAAAACTCTCAAAGATTGGACAGAGCGATTGCCGGGTAGTGTCAAATGCATGATGTAGATGTATGTGGAGCTGGAAAGGCTTATGATATGGTAACAAAAATGTCAGCAATAATCAATTCAGAGATGCAAAGTTGAATAAACGCTCAACGACGGTACTGTGCTGGTCCTAGGCTAGATCGTGCTAGAGACGCGAGCCTAGAACACTAACAAAATCACGGTGATGCACGTAAACAAGGGAAAAGCACACTCTGGAACCTTTTTTCGCTCTGTTTTTTTGGCGCTCCTTTTTTGCGCTCTTTTTTTGCGAAAAAACACTATAATGGTGAGTGTCTCAAAACTCTTCCCTCGTCAAACTGACAGGATGGGCACGGAATTTTTTTTGACTTTTTTGGAAATCAGGGCAGCGACGACGAAAAAGTGCGACAAAAAATCACTATGCTGGCACGTGGCTCAAAAGACTCAGAAAAACCTAAAAATAGGATAGGGAAAAAATATTTTTGGTCGCCGAAATTTTGGCCGAAAAACTGCCCGGGGGTCTCCAGACTCTTTTTTTCCGAGACCTACTCAGGAAAGGAAACACAAAACAAAAACTAGATGGATCTCGAAAAAAACCTAATATGAAAAGAACTCGGATTGGTGGTGGACAGGCAGATATATAAGTGTACTCGGATTGGTGGTGGACAGGCGGTGGTGGACAGGCGGTTGTATATGGCAGCGGTAAGGAATATGTTGGTGGTGGTGGTATGTGGTAGGAACGATGACGATGGTGTGGCGGCGGCGTGACTACTTGTGAACAGAACTCGAAACTCTAAAGGAAACTAGATGCTAAGACCAGCAACTAGACACGATGATGCAACCGCAAATTCAACAATGCAAAACACTAAAAAGATTATGCAAAGGCTCAGATTGGTTCGGATATGATGACCTAACCCTAATTTTTTTCTTTGGCTTTTTCGTGGACTGTAGGTATGAAGAACAGACTCGATCTAAACTATGAAAACTGTAAAATCTCACCGAGCAACTTGGAAATCTGATACCACTTGATAGAGGCAAAGGTGTCCCGTCTTTCGATGAGATGGCGGCTATCGTTTTGGAGGAAGTCGACTTTGACGATCCGACTACGAACGTGCGAGGACGTCACGCCTTAGCAATCGCTAAACCAACTCCGAGAGGTTATTGACCACGCTAGAGCACAATCAACCTGACCACGAAGGTCTGTTTCCTGCAGGAAAACAAAGAAAAAGCAAGAAACTAAGATTGCAATCTGGATATTGCGAATATAAGAGGAAAGCTTTATTGATCAAGGTGGGGTTCTGTGACATCTTGGTCTGGTCGTTGAACACAAATGAAGTACGCGAAATTGCTATGGCGAACTTTTAATCTAAACAAAACCCAAAGTCTAAACGACGCCCTAAGGGCTGCATATATGGAGGAAGAGGGGTGAATTTTGTGGCCCTTGGAGGAGGGGTCCGAAATCAACCCTAACTCTTGTTTCCCCACACATACAGACTCTAAAAACAGCCTATACTTAAGTATTTCAAAAATACATGGGCCTGGCCCAATAATAAGGTGACGAAGCACCTAGAATAGCCTCTGGATCATCGTCCAAGGTTTCATGGACTCTTTATGGTGGCTTCAAAGTCCTGAAATCATCACTTGTAACTCCGTTCTTGATCCCCTTGCGCATGTCATCATCTCCATGCTTGGTCTTGCTCCAGTGCGCATACCTCTTATCCGTGCTAGGTCCTTCATTTGTAAGCAAAACAAATGTATCCAATTTAGGCAGCATCATATTCTCATGAACATTAGAATTACCAAGAAATGAAACCTGATAATTTAATTGGTGTGCGTGAGCTCTAGTAATTGGTCCAGTATGTATAGCAGCAGGGGCTGTGGGTGTAACAACGGTATTGATGTCCTCATCATTCGTCATCACCAACCCTTCTCCATCGCCAATTCCATGATGCTCCCCACCGGGAGTGAGTAATTCCTTTGTAGGCTCGTTGGTCGGTGAGGAGTTGGATGAGATTCATCATGTAATAGTTTTGTTAGGGCTTGATCCCTAGTATCCACTATGTTCTTAGATTGATGTTGCTATGACTTTACCATGCATAATGCTTGTCACTTTGGGCTCAGGTGCCATGATTTCAGACCTGAACCGTTTATGTTATCACCATTGTATTCATGTTCTAGATCCGACCTTGCAAGTTATAGTCTCCTACTATGTGTTATGATCCGGTAACCCCCGAGTGACAATAACCGGGACTTCTTCCGGTGATTACCGTAGTTTGAGGAGTTCATGTATTCACTATGTGTTAATGCTTTGTTTCGGTTCTCTATTAAAAAGAGGCCTTAATATCCCTTAGTTTCCAATATGGACCCCGCTGCCATGGGAGGATAGGACAAAAGATGTCATGCAAGTTCTTTTAATAAAGCACATATGACTATTTATGGAATAATGCCTACATTATATCGATGAACTGAAGCTAGTGCCGTATCTCCCTAGGTTATTGTCACATGATGAATATCATCCAACAAGTCACCGATCCAATGCCTACGAATTTATCTTATATTGTTTCTGCTAAGTTACTGCTGCTATCATCACTGTTACACTTGCTACAAAATTACTGCTATCACTGTTACTGTTACCGTTGCTGCTGTCACTATTATCAAAACTATCAAACTAGTTTGGTACTGATCACTTTGTTGCAGATAATTAATCCCCAGGTATGGTTGAATTGACAACTCAGCTGTTAATACCTTCAAATATTCTTTGGCCCCCCTTGGGTCGAATCTATAAATTTGTGTTGAATACTCTACCCTCGAAAACTATTGCGATCCCCTATACTTGTGGGTTATCAAATGTCACGTTGCATTGCCCCTTGTGATAGCGACCTTTATTATGCAGTTTGTCGCTTTTATTCTCCACCATCACAAGTCTGTGCAACGCTCAATTTTCTCTTACACTAAATGATCTTACACATTTAGAAGCAATATTTATTGCCTTTTTGCACCGATGACAACTTACTTGAGGGATCTTGCTCAATCCCTAGGTAGGTATGGTGGACACTTGAAAATAAGATTTGGGTTTAAGGGTTTTTGGATGCACAAGTAGTATCTCTATTTAGTGCGGAATTTTTGGCTAGCAAAGATAGGGGCAAGCACCATTTGTTAAAGGATCTATCACAATATGACTTCTGTGTGAATATAAACAAGCATAGACCATTAAGTTGTCTTCCTTGTCCAACGTCAACAATTTTGCCATATAATATTTTGATGAGGGCTCACAATCACAAAAGATTTCTAGGATAGTATATTTATATGTGAATCTTCTCTTCCCTTATTAATTCTTTCATTAGTTGCATCATTGACTAATACTATGTTAGTCAATCTCTAATAAAAATTTCTACTTATACTTTTCCTTATGTGGTGTCATCACCTACCATTAGATTAGTTTATGATCTTTTTGATTTATTTCCTTTCTTTCATTTATTTCCTTTCTCTTTTTCTTCCTTATTTCTTTTCTTTTATTTGCAACCTGGAAGTAAATAAAGCAAAAAAACTCAAACTAAACTTTATTATATAACTTGCACACGATTACAAGGATAGATCACTAAGCAAACTCTCAAAGAAGAAAGGATCAAACTAAACTTTTATTCATCTAAAGAAAAGGATCGAACTAAAATAAGTAAAGGCAAAAAGATAGTGGGATGATACGATACCGGGGCACCTCCCCCAAGCTTGGCGGAAGCCAAGGGGAGTGCCCATACCCGATACTCAATTCTCCTTTGGTGGTGAAGAGGATGATGGTGGTGATGAACCGATCCTATCCTCAAGGATCAAGAGATTCTCCAATTGACAAATGACGCTCCGGAGGTGGATGATATGCTCTTGATGCAGAATATTTTCACGAGTGAGATACTTATTTTGTATGCGAACTATTTCAATGATGCAAAAGGATTCAATCTCAGCAGGAGTAAGATGAGCAAGGTAAGGTATAAGGATATCTTCCTCTTCCTCCTCGGCTGGCAGTGTTTGTTCGAAGACCAGAGGCTGATCTACGGTGAACTCCTTGCTCTCGTCTCCCCTGACGGCTTCTGCGGGCTCTTCTATCTTCAGCTCGATCTTCATCAACCAAGCATCCTCTTCCACGTTGTTGGACGAAGAAGAAGACATGATGCCTGGCTCAATAGATCTGACCGGAAATAGCAAGAGAAGAAAACAGGGGATTTCTCCGAGATACGGTGATCAACAGGTTCCGGAAGTATATATAGATTTTTTATCTTGGGGGACAAGAAAACGGAAGAAAAACGGGGTCCGGTAGGTGTCCCAGGTGGGCACAACCCACCTGGGCGTGACCTGGTGTCTTGTACCCACTAGGGTACGCTTCGTGGAAGTTTATTTATTTCCTAATTTTCTAAATATTCCAAAACAGACAAAAAATATTTTTGCAGATTTTTTGGAGTCCGTTTACTTACCGTATCACATACCTCCTTATTTTCACGATTCTAGAGTGTTCCAGAAGGACTCTTTTATGTGTTCTTCCGGTGTCAAAGTTTGGATACTATTACTTTCAACATTAATGGGCGTACCAGGGATATAATGTTTTATTCGTTGCCCATTGACAACCTTCGGGTTAGTACCTTCGGAATTATTTATTTTGATGGCTCCAAACCGATAGACCTCCTCGATAACGTCGGGGCCTTCCCATTTTGAGAGGAGTTTTCCTGCAAAGAATACGAAATGAGAGCTGTACAAAATAACATATTCTCCAACTTTAAACTCACGCTTTTGGATTCTTTTGTCATGCCATCTTTTAAATTTTTCTTTGAATAATTTTGCATTTTCATAATCTTGGGTTCTCCATTCATCTAAAGAGCTGATATCAAATGACCTCTTTTCACCAGCAAGTTTGAAATCATAATTAAGCTCTTTGATGGCCCAATATGCTTTATGTTCTTAGTCAACAAGCAAATGACAACCTTTTCCATAAACTGTTTTATATGGATACATACCCATAGGATTTTTATATGTTGTTCTATAAGCCCAAAGTGCATCATCTAATTTCTTAGACCAATTCTTCCTGGACCTATTGACAGTCTTTTGAAAACTAATTTTATTTCTCTATTGCTAAGTTCAACCTGACCACTAGACTGAGGATGATAAGGTGATGCAATTCTATGGTTAACATCATACTTGGCAAGCATTTTACGGAAATTACCATGAATAAAGTGTGAACCACCATCAGTCATTAAATATCTAGGGACTCCAAACCTTGGGGAAATAACTTCCTTAAGCATTTTAATAGAGGTGTTGTGATCAGCACTACTAGTTGGAATAGCTTCTGCCCATTTAGTAACATAATCAAAAGCAACCAAAATATGTGTATACCCATTAGAGGAAGGAAAAGGTCCCATGTAATCAAATCCCCAAACATCAAATGGTTCAACCGCAAGTGAATAGTTCATAGGCATTTCTTGACGCTTACCGATATTACCTATTCTATGACATTCATCACAAGATAAGACGAACTTAAGGGCATCCTTGAAGAGAGTAGGCCAATAAAATCCAGATTACAATACCTTGTGAGCAGTTCTATCTCCACCATGATGCCCTCCATAAGCTTCAGAGTGACATTTACGTAGGATTTGCCCCTGTTCATGCTCAGGTACACAACATCTAATAATACCATCTACTCCTTCTTTATAAAGATGTGGGTCATCCCAAAAGTAATGTCTTAAATCATAGAAGATTTTTTTTCTTTTGTTGGTATGTAAAGCTAGGTGGTAAATATTTAGCAACAATGTAATTAGCATAATCAGCATACCAAGGAGTACTGTGAGCAACATTTATTGCAGCTAACTACTCATCAAGAAAACTATCATCAATAGGTAGTGGGTCATCAGGCATATTTTTTCCAGCCTAGATAAATTATAGGCTACGGGGTTCTCAGCTCCTTTTCTATCAATGATATGTAAATCAAATTCTTGTAACAAGAGAACCGAACGAATAAGTCTAGGTTTGCCATCTTTCTTTTCCATAAGATATTTAATAGCAGCATGGTCTATGTGAATAGTTACTTTGGAATGAATAATATAAGGTCTAAATTTATCACAAGAAAACACCACTGCTAAGAATTCTTTTTCAGTAGTAGCATAATTTCATTGAGCGTTGTCTAGAGTTTTACTAGCATAATGAATAACATTCAGTTTCTTATCAACTCTTTGTCCTAGAACAGCACCAACAGCATAATCACTAGCATCACACATAATTTCAAAAGGCAAGTTCCAATCAGGTGGTTGAACAATAGGTGCAGAAATTAAGGCTTTCTTGAGTGTTTCAAAGGCTTCTAAACAATCATCACCAAAAACAAAAGGGATATCCTTTTGCAAAAGACTCATAAGAGGCCTACAAATGTTAGAGAAGTCTTTAACATATCTCCTATAGAAACTAGCATGACCTAAGAAACTACGAATACCTTTTATATCTTTAGGACATGGCATTTTCTCAATTGCATCAACCTTAGCTTTGTCCACTTCAATACCTCTTTCAGAAATTTTATGACCAAAGACAATGCCTTCATTAACAATAAAGTGGCACTTCTCCCAATTCAAGACAAGATTTGTTTGTTCACATATCTGCAAAACTCGATCAAGATTGCATAAACAATCATCAAAAGACTTCCCATAAACAGAGAAGTCATCCATGAAAACCTCAACAATCTTTTCACAAAAGTCGTAGAATATAGCAGTCATACATCTTTGAAAGGTGGCAAGTGCATTACATAAACCAAAAGGCATACGTCTATAAGCATAGGTTCCAAAGGGACAAGTAAAAGTGGTCTTTTCTTGATTAGGTTGAGAAACAGGTATTTGTGAAAAACCAGAATATCCATCAAGGAAGCAAAAATGTGTGTGCTTAGATAATCTTTCAAGCATTTGATCAATAAAAGGCAGAGGGTAATGATCTTTTCTATTTGCTTTGTTTAATTTTCTAAAATCAATTACCATTCTATAACATGTAACAATTCTTTGTGGAGTAAGTTCATTCTTATCATTAGGAACAATAGTTATACCTCCTTTCTTAGGGACACAATGAACAGGACTCACCCATCTACTATCAGCTATAGGATAGATTATACCTGCTTCTAGAAGTTTTAATATTTCCGTTCTTGCCACTTCTTTCATCTTCGGGTTTAACCGACATTGGTGATCAACAAGAGGTTTAGCATCAGGTTCCGTATTAATTTTGTGCTGACATAGAGTGGGACTAATGCCCTTTAAATCATCAAGAGTATATCCAATAGCAGCTCGGTGCTTCCTTAGAACTTTCAATAATCTTTCTTCTTCATGTTCTGAAAGGTTAGCACTGATAATAACAGGATATATCTTCTTTTCATCAAGATAAGCATATTTCAAAGTGTTTGGCAATTGTTTTAATTCAAACACGGGATCACCTTTAGGTGGAGGAGGTCCTCCTAGAGTTTCAATAGGCAAATTGTGTTTATGTAGAGGACGTTGTTCAAAGAAAATCTTATCTATTTCATTTCTTTCATGCATCTGAAAATCATTTTCGTGGTCCAGCAAATATTGTTCTAAAGGATCAGTAGGTGGTACAACAATAGAAGCAAGACCAATTAATTCATCCTTGCTAGGCAATTCTTCTTCATGAAGCCTTCTACTAAACTTGGAAGAATTAAACTCATGAGACTCATCACCAAAACTAACACCGACGGTTTGTTTCTCACAATCTATCTTAGCATTAACGGTGTTCAAGAAAGGTCTACCAAAGATAATGGGACAAAAATCATCTTGTGGGGAACCAAGAACAAGAAAATCAGTAGGGTATTTTATTTTCCCACACAAGACTTCAACATCTCTAACAATCCCAATTGGTGAAATAGTGTCTCTATTAGCAAGTTTAATAGTAACATCTATGTCTTCTATTTCTGCGGGTGCTATGTCTTTCATAATTTCTTGATATAAGGTGTAAGGAATAGCACTCACACTAGCACCTATGTCACATAAACCATGATAACAGTGATCTCCTATTTTAACTAAGATGACGGGCATGCCAACAACATGCCTATGTTTATCCTTTTTATCAGGTTTGGCAATTCTAGCAGCTTCTTCACAGAAGTAAATAACATGCCCATCCATATCTTCTTCCAAGAGATCTTTAACCATAGCAATACTAGGTTCTACTTTGATTCATTCGTCAGGTTTAGGTGTTCTAATATAGCTTTGTTAACCACAGTTGAAACTTTAACATGTTCCTTTATCTTAACAGGGAAAGGTGGTTTCTCAATATAAGCAGAAGGAACAACTGGATCAACATTGTAAAGTATAGTTTCTTCTTTAACTAGTACCGGTTCTTTTATTTCTTCTTTAATAGGTGGGTGATATTTAAACCACTTCTCTTTAGGGAGATCAACATGAGTAGCAAATGATTCACAAAAGGAGGCGACTATCCCAGAGTCAAGTCCATATTTAGTGCTAAACTTTTGAAAAGCATCGGTATCCATAAAAGATTTAATACAATCATATTTAAGTTTAATACCTGACTCTTTACCTTTGTCAAGTTCCCAATCTTCAGAGTTGCGTTTAATTCTTTCCAAAAGATCCCACCAGAATTCAATAGTTTTCTTCATAAACAAACCAGCACAAGAAGTATCAAGCATAGTTTGATCATTACGAGAAAGCCGAGCATAAAAATTTTGGATAATAATTTATCTTGAGAGCTCATGATTGGGTCATGAATATAACATTGACTTAAGGCTCCCCAAGCTAGAGCGATACTTCTCCTTCACAAGGCCAAAATTTATATATATAATTCCGATCACGGTGAACTAGATGCATAGGATAAAAAATTTGATGGAACTCCAATTTCAGACGATTCCAATTCCAAGATCCAATACCATCGCATAGCCTATACCATGCCAATGCTTTTCCCTTCAAAGAAAAAGGGAAAACCTTCTTCATAACTTCATCTCAGGGTAAACCTGTGATACGTCTCCAATGTATCTATAATTTTTGATTGTTCCATGCTATTATATTATTTGTTTTGGATGTTAATGGGCTTTATTTTACACTTTTATATTATTTTTGGGACTAACCTATTAACCGGAGGCCCAGCCCAAATTGCTGGGTTTTTTTGCCTATTTCAGTGTTTCATAGAAAAGGAATATTAAACGGAGTCCAAACGGAATGAAACCTTCGGGAACATGATTTTTGGAACAAACGTGATCCAGAGGACTTGGAGTGGACGTCAAGCAATCAACGAGGTGGCCACGAGGCAGGGGGCGCGCCTACCTCCTCTGGGCGCGCCCTCCCCCCTCGTGGGCCCCTCGTTGCTCCACCGACCTACTTCTTCCTCCTATATATGTTCACATACCCCGCAAACATCCAGGAGCACCACGAAACCCTATTTCCACCGCCGCAACCTTCTGTACCCAAGAGATCCCATCTTGGGGCCTTTTCCGGAGCTCCGCCAGAGGGGGCATTGATCACGAAGAGCCTCTACATCAACTCCATGGCCCCTCCGATGATGTGTGAGTAGTTTACCTCAGACCTACGGGTCCATAGTTATTAGCTAGATGGCTTCTTCTCTCTCTTTGGATCTCAATACAAATTTCTCCTTGATTCTCTTGGAGATCTATTCGATGTAACTCTTCTTTTTGCGGTGTGTTTGTCGAGATCCGATGAATTGTGGGTTTATGATCCAGATTATCTATGAACAATATTTGAATCTTCTCTGAATTCTTTTATGTATGATTGATTTATCTTTGCAAGTCTCTTCGAATTATCAGTTTGGTTTGGCCTACTAGATTGATCTTTCTTGCAATGGGAGAAGTACTTAGCTTTGGGTTCAATCTTGCGGTGCTCGATCCCAGTGACAGAAAGGGAAATGACATGTATTGTATTGTTGCCACCGAGGATAAAAAGATGGGGTTTATATCATATTGCATGAGTTTATCCCTCTACATCATATCATCTTGCTTAAGGCGTTACTCTGTTCTTATGAACTTAATACTCTAGATGCATGCTGAATAGCGGTCGATGTGTGGAGTAATAGTAGTAGATGCAGGCAGGAGTCGGTCTACTTGTCGCGGACGTGATGCCTATATACATGATCATACCTAGATATTCTCATAATTATTCGCTTTTCTATCAATTGCTTGATAGTAATTTGTTCATCCACCGTAATACTTATGCTATCTTGAGAGAAGCCACTAGTGAAACCAATGGCCCCCGGGTCTATTTTCCATCATACAAGTTTCCAATCTATTTTATTTTGCAATCTTTACCTTGAATCTATATCATAAAAATACCAAAAAATACTTATCTTATTATTATCATCTCTATCAGATCTCACTCTTGCAAGTGGTCGTGAAGGGATTGACAACCCCTTTATCGCGTTGGTTGCGAGGTTCTTATTTGTTTGTGTAGGTACGAGGTGACTCGCGCATGGTCTCCTACTGGATTGATACCTTGGTTCTCAAAAACTAAGGGAAATACTTACGCTGCTTTACTGCACCACCCTTTCCTCTTCAAGGGAAAACCAACACAGTGCTCAAGAGGTAGCAAGAAGGATTTCTCGCGCCGTTGTCGGGGAGATCTACGCCAAGTCAAGACATACCAAGTACCCATCAAAACTCTTATCCTTCGCGTTACATTATTTGCCATTTGCCTCTCGTTTTCCTCTCCCCCACTTCACCCTTGCCGTTTTATTCGCCCTCTCTTTTCCGTTCGCCTCTTTTTCGTTTGCCTCTTTTGCCTGTTTCTTGTTTGCTTGTGTGTTGGGTTGCTTGCTTTTCACGATGGCTCAAGATAATACTAAATTGTGTGACTTTTCCAATACCAACAATAATGATTTTATTAGCACTCCGATTGCTCCTCTTACCGATGCTGAATCTTGTGAAATTAATACTGCTTTGCTGAATCTTGTCATGAAAGATCTGTTTTCTGGCCTTCCTAGTGCAGATGCCGCTACCCATCTAAACAACTTTGTTGATTTGTGTGATATGCAAAAGAAGAAAGATGTGGACAACGATATTGTTAAACTTAAGCTATTTCCGTTTTTGCTTAAAGACCGTGCTAAAGCTTGGTTTTCGTCTTTGCCTAAAATAGTATTGATTCATGGAATAAGTGCAAAGATGCTTTTATCTCTAAGTATTTTCCTCCTGCTACGATCATCTCTCTTAGAAATGATATTATTAATTTTAAGCAACTTGATCATGAACATGTTGCCCAATCTTGGGAGAGGATGAAATTAATGATACGTAATTGCCCTACACATGGTTTGAATTTATGGATGATTATACAAAAAATTTACGCCAGATTGAATTTTGCTTCTAGAAATCTTTTAGAATCGGCCGCGGGAGGCACTTTTATGGAAATCACTTTAGGAGAAGCTACCAAACTCCTAGATAATAGTATGGTTAATTATTCTCAATGGCACACTGAAAGATCTACTAGTAAAAAGGTGCTTGCAATTGAAGAGATTACTATTTTGAGTGGAAAGATGGATGAACTTATGAAATTATTTGCTAATAAGAGTGCTCCTACTGATCCTAATGACATGCCTTTGTCTAATTTGATTGAGAATAATAATGAATCTATGGATGTGAATTTTGTTGGTAGGAACAATTTTGGTAATAACGCGTATAGAGGTAATTTTAATTCTAGGACGTTTCCTAGTAATTCCCCTAATAATTACGATAATTCCTACAAAAATTCTTATGGAAATTATAATATGATGCCCTCTGATTTTGAATCTAGTATTAAAGAATTTATTACTTCGCAAAAGAGTTTCAATGCTTTGTTTGAAGAAAAATTGCTTAAGATTGATGAGTTGGCTAGGAACATGGATATAATTTCTCTCGATGTTGATTCTTTGAAACTTAGATCTATTCCACCTAAGCATGGTATCAATGAGTCTCTCAAAGCCATGAGAATTTGCATTGATGAGTGCAAAGAAAGAACCTCTAGGATGCGTGCTAACAAAGATTGCTTTGTGAAAGCGTGTTCTTCTAGTTTTCATGACAATAAAGATGAAGATATAAAAGTAATTGATGTGTCCCCTATTAAATCCTTATTTTGCAATATGAATCTTGCTAATGATGGGACTGGAGATGAGTCAACTTTCGTTAGAAGGCGTACCAAAAATTTGGAGTTTTTAGATCTTGATGCAAAAATTGGTAAAAGTGGGATTGAAGAGGTCAAAACTTTAGATAGCAATGAACCCACTATCTTGGATTTCAATGAATTTAATTATGATGATTGCTCTTTGATAGATTGTATTTCCTTGTTGCAATCCATGCTAAATTCTCCTCATGCTTATAGTCAAAATAAAGCTTTTACTAAATGTTGAGGATATGACTACCAGGAATGACCCGCCCAGGAGGGGTCGGGTCAATCACAAAGGCGGGTTACTTGAAGGAAGCCCGGAGAGTATACAAGGTGGAGGTTTATGATAAGGCGTGTAGTAGGCCCAAGCCTAGAGGTGGCTTAAGGCCCGTAAGTATAAACTGCCATGTATGAATAAGACTTGTAAAGTAAGGCATGTAAAAGATGTCACCGAGCCGGACACATTGTATGAGCCGGTCGGGACTCTGTAGGCCACAGGGCGTCAACCCATGTATATAAGGGCACAACTCGGCGGCATGTGTGAGCTGAGCCCCCATGTGTATAAGGGGACAACCGCGATGCATAATTCCTTATATAAACTCTCTTGAAAGTGATTGTCATCAATTACCAAAATGGGGGAGATTGAAAGGACATGCGGTGCCCCCATGTGTGGTTTTGGTAATTGATGACAATCTCTATGGACTAACGGTTGCCTTGAGTTATATTTGAAGGATTTGTCCATAGGATTGTCTTGAAGTCCATATGTTGGTTTCAAGGAGTTTATGAGATGGCCAAAGTGCTTTTCAAGGAATTATCCAAAGATTGGTCATGTGTGAGCTGAGCTTATTGCAAGCATGTCTTGAAGAAGAAGATTGTGTAATCATTCATGTTTACCTTCAAGACATCATCCAAATGAAGAGAGTTGGAAAGATTCAAGGTTGATTAAGACTAAGTCAAGAGTGAATCAAGTTGATCAACTCACAAAGTGTAGAAGAAGTAGCGAGAGGGATCAAGTGATCCCATGGTATGGTAAGAATTCTCCATTACGCTTTCTGTACTAACCCATGGTCTACGCGAGAGTTATTTGTGGGGTTAGGTATGTTTCCATGGTCTTGCGTCAAGTGGAAGATCTCATACAACCCATGGAGGATGACATCAAGTGGTGATCGTCATCAAGTTTGCAGTGCAAGTTCAAGTGGAGAACACGAAGAGTGGCTCACCCATAATGGAGTATGGGGGAGAAATCAAGCATGAAGCTTTCCATCCATTGTTGTAATGGAATTGTGAAGATGTGCCGAAGAGTGGCTCACCCATAGTGGACTATGGGGGAGCAATCAACTAGTCTTCATCGAGCCAACACAATCAAGAAAGGTGGTCCAACTTGAGGAAGTCAAGATCGTCATCATCTAGCTGAAGTGGACTATGTGCAAGACAAAGGTTTGCCCTTGATAGGTTTTTTATTTTACCGGTCTCATAGTGGTAGTTGGGAGACCAGGTTGTAGGATCGATTGTCGTACTATCAAGGGGGCTCTCTAGTGAGTAGATTGATCGTATCGTTCGTCGAGAGCTCAAACCATTGCATCCTTGCATCATCTCTCTTGGTTCTTGTTTGGTTCTTCTCCTTGTGAGATTTGGATCTCATGGTCATCTTCTTGACAAGCTCGAGTTCATCAAAAACCGATTTCATATGCATCTTCTTTTGTGTTTTCGGTGTTGGCGTTTTACCGGTCTCAATTGAGAAAGGGTTCTCACCATTTTATTTCAGTTATTCTTTCAATTGCTATTTCTTGATTTTTCTATCAAGATTGTGTTTGCTCTTGTCCTTAGCTTTCTAACAAACTTGATTTCGTCGAATTCGGAGCTCGCATGCGAAAGTTGTGGCTGTTTTGATTTTACCTGTTTTACTCAGAGAGGTTGTACCACCCCATAGAGAGGTTGTACCGGTTGACCGGTACAACCGGTGTTTGGAGCGGTTGTACCACTCCAGAATTGGTCCAAAGGTTGTACCGGCCATGTACCGCTCTACCACCAGACTAGTCTCTATTGTGGTGCGGTTGTTGGGCGGTTGTGGGCAGGTTGTACCGCTTATTGCATGTTATCGGTTGTACCGGTGCTCATAGCGGTTGTACCGCCCCTATGTTATTCTGCACATAACGGGCAGATTCGTGGGGACCTATTTAAGGGGGTCTTCTTCCCCAATGGTTCCCTATCTGTTGAGCTCGTTTTGCCCCCATTGTTGACCTTCTTTGAGCTTGCTAACTCTCAATCCCTCCATGGATTCTTGCTAGTTTTTGAGGGAAAAGAGAGAGGAAATCTAGATCCACATTTCCACCAATCACTTTCTCCTCTTTGTGAGGGGAACCCCTTGGATCTAGATCTTGGAGTTCTTGGTGTTCTCCTTCTTGTTCTTCCTCTCATTTTCCTCCATAGGATTAGTTGCTTCGGTGGGATTTGAGAGAGAAGGACTTGGGCACTCTGTGTGCCCTTGCCATTGCATTTGGTGCATCGGTTTTGAGTTCTCCACGTGATACGTGGAAGTTACAAGTTGAGAAGCTTATTACTCTTGGGTGCTTGGTACCCTTGAGATTGTTCCTCTTGGGTGCTTGGGCGCCCTAGACGGTTGGTGCTGTTCGAAGCTCAATCATTGTGGTGTAAAGCTCCGGGCAAGCATCGGGGTCTCCAATTAGGTTGTGGAGATCGCCCCGAGCAATTTGATGGGTACCGGTGACCGCCCCCAAGGGTTGCCAAAGTGTACGGGTTTGGTGACCGCCCCCAAGGGTTGCCATTTGTACGGGTTCGGTGACCGCCCTCAAGGGTCCCTTAGTGGAATCATGGCATCTTGCATTGTGCGAGGGCATGAGGAGATTATGGTGGTCCTAGTGCCTTCTTAGGGAGCATTGTGCCTCCACACCACTTCAAACGGAGATTAGCATCCGCAAGGGTGTGAACTTCGGGATACATCATTGTCTCCACGTGCCTCGGTTATCTCTTACCCGAGCTCTTTACTTATGCACTTTACTTTGTGATAGCCATATTGTTCTTGGTCATATATCTTGCTATCTCATAGTTTCTTATCTTGCTTAGCATAAGTTGTTGGTGCACATTGACAAATTAACTGCTAGGTTTATTCCGCATTTGTTCAAACCTAACTCGTAATTATTTTAAAACGCCTATTCACCCCCCTCTAGGCGACATCCACGATCTTTCAGGAGTATTATATATGTTAAGTATGTAGATATGGACCATATGGTTGTTGGCCCTTGGCCTCTTAAAATGTGAAAGTTGTTACTATGTTAAGTATGTATATATATGGACCATATGGTTGTCAAAGTCGTGTTACGAAGATCCTCCTTTTGTCAAATAGTGTAACCACTATATATATGTTACTCAAATGCTGTTACCCAAGTTCATTAATTTTCATGGAAAGTATTAATATCGTACACAGTTCATTGAGTTTAAGCGTGTGCCCGATGTCCAGAAGGCATTTGCATATTAACTGTCCATATTGCAAATTCACACACATGTTAAAATAAGGAAACGTATGTGTAACATACTAATCATCGCACACGAGTACTCGCAAACGCATCGTGTGCGATACTCCTAGCCACCGCAAGCAACCAGTTTGCATTTTTCAGTTTTTTGTACACACAGAGTCGCACATAAAGTAACTCTATTGACCGTCTGTGGTGTAATTTCTCATCGCAAACAATTCATCCAAGTCGGCTGTTTGCCACGTATCACATACATCTTGTTTACATGACTCGTTTGTGTTCTTTTGGCTCATCGCAAATAGTTCGTCCATGTGAACTGTATGCCGCATATCACACACATCTTGTTAAGTTGAACCGTTTCTATTGTGTTCCCTAATCGAAAACAGTTCGTCCGAGTGAACAGTATGTTGTATATCACACACACATTTATATGGTTGCCCGTTTCTATTGTTCTACCTCATCACAAATAGTTCGAATGGATTAACCGTGTGTCCTGCATCGCACACAAATTGATATAGCTGCTCGTGGCTACCCTGCATCACACACGCAACTAAAATCTGAACCATGTTTGATGGCTCCACCATCGCAAATGTTTTGAACCTTTTTTGACGGGTTTTTACACTACCGTTTGCGATTATTGCATCGCACACATTTTCGACAAAGGGTCTCTGATCGTAGTGTTGCTTTAGCAGTATCCTGCAATAGCGATTTGTGAGCAAAACAAATGTATCCAATTTAGGCAGCATCATATTCTCATGAACATTAGAATCATTACCAAGAAACAAAAGTACCTAATAATTTAATTAACGTGCGCGAGCTCTAGTAATTGGTCTATTATGTATAGTAGCAGGGGTTGTGGGTGTAAAAATGGTATTGATGTCCTCATCACACCTCGAGTGCAGTGACCGTGCCTACGGCCATGGAGGAGACCGTGGTGGAGCCCGCTGGGACCACGGCGACCCTCGTCAGGACTGGTGCGACCAGCCTAGCGATGATCACTGGTGTGATGAGCCTCGTGATGGGACCTTCATCGGTTCCTCTGAGTGGGGTGTATGTGATAGCCTGTCTTATTAGGATGATAGACTACTCATATCACTAAGGAATTCCTTCTTTTTCGGGAGCCCATTTAGATAGAACTCCAAACTTAAGAGTGCTCAGCTTGGAGTAGTTTTAGGATGGGTGACTGACCGGGAAGTTGCTCGCGGGTGCGCCAGGGCAATGCCGTCCTCCCTCCGCTGCCGCCACCGCCAAGGAGGAACGATGACAACTGACAAGATGATGGGGCCTGGGGCTTCCAAGAACCTTGTGCGATCGCCTGCATCCTGGGTGGTGCTCAGGCCCCTGCCTCACATAGCACCTTCAAGCAGTTCGCTCATGAAGTGAACGGGGCCCTTCCGAGGCTTGAGGCCCCGCGTCCCCTCAAGTGGTCGCGGTGCGCCATCACCTTTGACTCCAAGGACCACCTCAAGTGCTTAGCTGCCGCAAGCGTACTTCCCATGCTCTACACGCCCACCGTCAGCAACGTTCTCATCACCAAGACCCTCATCGACGATGGCGCGGGGCTCAATGTTCTCTTTGTTGAGATGTTTGAGACGCTCCAAGTGCCTTATGACCAGCTCCTGCCCACCAAGCCCTTCTGAGGGGTGACCAACGGCATCACCATACCCCTGGGACAGGTGCACCTTCCCGTCACCTTCGGCACGTGCGACAACTACCACACTGAGCTCATCGACTTCAATGTCGCCCACATCGGCCTCCCGTATAACGCCATCCTTGGGTACCCTCCCCTCGCCAAGTTCAATGCAGCAACCCAGCATGGCTACAACGTCCACAAGATGCCAGGGTGCGGCGGCATCATCACGGTCACCTGTGATGAGAAGGATGCAGTCTGCTATCTCGAGAGCGCCTACCAAGCTGCCCACGACCAAAAATTCTGACGATGAGGGCGCCATCCTACCTCCCGAGGCCACCCCCAAGAAGAAGAAGCAACTTCTCCCTAAGAGTCATCAGGAGGCTGGGGCGCCTGCTGATGGTGCCTCAGGCTCCACGCCTGCTGTTGGGGCGCCCCTTCCTCCCACATAGGAAGGCATGCCCGACGCTTCCCTCAGGACGGGCTTGGGGGTTTGCATCCGGAGAGCCTATGACCTGACCAGTGTGACGCGGGAGGTGCTCGGGCACCACTTGGAGGCGTGCTTCAACGCGCCCCCGTGAGCAAGGAGCGAGGCGCGAGGCGCCAGGTGCACGAGAATTCATCACCAATGCGATCAAGGAGCTTCTGGAGGCAAGGGCCATGCACGACGAGCGTCGCCCCACACGACCTCCTAGTGCAGCTCCAGCCCTTGACATGGGCAGCGAGCTGCGGGTCTGCATCAACATCCCGGGTCTCAACATGGCCGCTTCATAGGACCTCTTCTGGTCGTCCCGTGTGTGCCGGAGCGAGGGCTATTCCTGCAACTACGTCTGCATGCCATTTGTCTTGCTGATCATGGGCGCCTCATACCAGCACTTCGTGCAGCGTACTATGGCATCTCACGAGGCCAGGCGCCAGGCGGTCATGTCTGAGGACGTCCAGGACCCTTGCGAGCCCGACAGGCCTCGCGAGCTCCCCAGGCCTCTAGAGCCATCCAGCTCGTGAGGAGCAGCTTATGTGGCACATTTCTTCAGCTACCTCGACGCTTCTACAACAATGGTGCCAAGTGACATTTTGGTTTGTTTAGATTGAGGGTGCCCCTTGGGCTGCATTATCCTCGGGCTATTGAGGCCCGCCCATGCGGCCGTATCATTTTGCGCATGTATCAGAACTGGCTCTGCCTTTCTATGAATTCCCTAAGTATTTCAACTTGTATGTCTGGAGCCTCGACACAATGAATGTCACTGCGCCCTCACAAACCTGCCCGCGAGCACCTCATGATTAAGGACTG
This sequence comes from Triticum urartu, assembly GCF_056163025.1. Lineage (NCBI taxonomy): Eukaryota > Viridiplantae > Streptophyta > Magnoliopsida > Poales > Poaceae > Triticum > Triticum urartu. Next base: position 287,988,652 of record NC_141878.1, on the reverse strand, counting down.
GCACGACATCTGTGCTCTGGTCCGTCCTTGCAGCATTGTGAAACCCAAGTGACCGAGCTCTGTCCCGCGGCCCAGCTTCCTTGCGTGTCACCTCTCGGGGTCCTTGGTGCCTTGTTCTCACATGAGCTAATCGCAAGTGGATAAGTAAGGGTGCACGACCCGATTCATACGACTGTAGTTCGGCAACTCACCAACACGGGAGCTGCGCGCCAGGTGTCTCTCTGTAGGATTGTTGCATGAGAAGACTGGGCACGACGTCTGTGCTCGGGTCTATCCCTACAGCGTCAATAAACCCAATGGTTGAGCTCTATCTGGTGGGCCGGCCCGTTCATGTCACCTCCTGGGGTCTTTGGTGTTCGTCCTTCACATGCGATGATCTCCAGAGGTTCATCCGGTGTTGGTCACCCCACCACACAGGTTTCATAAGCGCACCCCGAGCCAGAAGATTCAGGCGCAACCTGCCTTGAGGTAGGGCCTCGTGAGTCCCGCGCTGGCTCACATGTGCCCAGATACACCTTGTCGGTGTCAAAACCGGCGGATCTCGGGTAGGGGGTCCCAAACTGTGCATCTAGGCCGGATGGTAACAGGAGACAGGGGACACTTTGTTTTACCCAGGTTCGGGCCCTCTCGATGGAGGTAAAACCCTACTCCTGCTTGATTAATATTGATGATATGGGTAGTACAAGAGTAGATCTACCACGAGATCAAGGACGCTAAACCCTAGAAGCTAGCCTATGGTATGATTGTTGTGTACGGAGTTGATTCTGTCCTACGGACTACAACCCTCCGGTTTATATAGACACCGGATAGGGTTAGGGTTACACAGAGTCGGTTACAATGGTAGGAGATCTTTGAATATCGCATCGCCAAGCTTGCCTTCCACGCCAAGGAAAGTCCCATCCGAACACGGGACGAAGTCTTCAATCTTGCATCTTCATAGTCCTGGAGTCCGGCTAAAGGTATTGTCCGGCTACCCGAACACCCCCTAATCCAGGACTCCCTCAGTAGCCCCTGAACCAGGCTTCAATGACGACGAGGCCGGCGCACAAATTGTCTTCGGCATTGCAAGGAGGGTTCCTCCTCCAAGTCCTTCGTAGAAGATTGTAATCACCAAGAGTAGTGTCCGGCTCTGTAGAATAAGTTTCCACATATTGCCATAGAGAGAATAATATTGACACAAATCAAATCTGCTGACATATTCTGCAGTGCGCCATCACACTACAGCCAAGTCCTTTACTCGAATCGCTTTTACTTTTCCACCTCAGCATGTTTTGCGAGGCGGTTTTCTTGGGACGTCTTGTCAAAGCAGAGATCGTGTGCCACCCCCCCCCTTTATGGGATCCTCATCAATACGGATGTGGGTAACCCAATCGCACCCGTTAGCATGTTTTCTCGATTAAAGGTGAGTCCCAAACGGTTACGGGGAGGGCTCTTGGTATTCAACCTCTTATAAAGAGACCAAGGCCTTACTCCCTTTTTCAATCTCAAGTTCGCCCGTCGCCTCGAGTTCCAACACCCTAGGCTTCAGGTTCCAGGTGCTTCGGACCTTCGACAATGTCCGGTTCCGACCTCCAAGGCCGATGGATGCCCTCCTCCTTCACGGAGGGGGACGTGCTAAAGTTGAGAGAGGCTAAGTTCTTGACCGCCGAAATTCCGCATAGGTTGCTTGTTCAAGGGCAAGCTATTCCTAGCCCCCAGCCTGGCGAGAGCGTAGTGTTCATGTCTCACTTCCTTCGGGGGTTAGGCTTCCCGATGGATCCCTTCGTGAGGGGGCTGCAGTTCTATTACGGGCTGGAATTTCATGACTTAGCTCCGGAGTCCATCCTCCATATTTCCTCATTCATCGTTGTGTGTGAAGCGTTCCTCCGCGTTACTCCTCACTTCGGTTTATGGCTTAAGACCTATGGAGTGGAGCCGAAGATGATCGAGGGACGGCACGCAGAGTGCGGAGGTGCTGTCATCAGCAAGAATGCTGATGCTCCATGGCCCGAGGGCTCCTTTCAAGAAGAGCTCGGCTTGTGGCAACGAGAATGGTTCTATATCACCGCTCCCAGGAGCGCCAAGTGGGCGGCGCCTCCTGCCTTTCGCTCGGGTCCCCCATCACGGCTAGCGTCATGGGTCAACAAAGGATTAGATTGGGGTTTGCCCAAAGACGTACCCCTGCTGCAGGGCTGCATTAGGGATCTCTTAGAAGGAGACCTCAACCTGGTAAAGGTGATGCAGGTCATGCTGATTCGCCGAATATTGCCCGGCAAATGTCGCCCCCTTCGCCTGTGGGAGTTTAATCCAAAGGGACCGTGAGCTCTCCAGAACTTCATGGGCGCAACGCCTGCGGAGATGTATAGACTGTTCTTCGGATCACAAGAGATGTGTCCGGATTTAACCGAGGACGCAGGTCTAAGCTGCAATCGCTCGGATACTCAAGTAAGCAACCTTGTGCCCGGACCTTCTTATCCGTATAATTATCATAAACTTGCCCCTAAAAGAGCTGTCCTTTTGAACAGGAGTGGATAGCGAAGGCAAAGCTGATCAGGTGTCCGGCTCCCCTTCCTGAAACCAGGCCGGATCCTGTGCTGGTCAGGATGCTGGAGACAATGCCTTTGGAGGGGGAGGACAAGGAAGCTACGGCCTCCTCGAAGGAGGCTGTTCCGAAGGGAGGAACCGACAATTCCTCTCCCGAGGGGAAGAAGAGAGCCGCCTCTGACGACCCGGAAACCATGGTCTCGAAACGGGGGAGAAAATCCTCATCAGAGGGTCCGGCGCTGGGGAGTTCCTCGGCTGGACTATGCCCTCAAGGGGATCATCCCTCCAGCGAGCCGTAAGTAGAGAGAGGTTTTCCTTTTGAAGGATGAGAGAAATCTTTGATTTATATCTGAGAAGATTAACCGAAATTTTACCTTGTAGCTCGGTCCTCAGCCCTTCTCAGCAGAGTTCGTCTTCGGGGGATCTTCTTCCGGAGATGATGGAGAGCGGGACGCCTCCCCCTGCCGTGCCGCCTAGCAAGGCGGGTGACCCTGAGGTGTCGTCGCGGAGAGTTTCTCCGAATCCGGCAGGGGCGGAAGGTGGCAGTGCGGCCCCCCGAAGTTCTCCGCGTCCGGCCTTCGAAAGAGGCCATAGGACAAGTCCGGCACCGTCTGGTGCTCGACCGGAAGAGCTAAAGATTCTGCTGGGGCGAGCTTCTATCTCAGAGGAGCACCGTGCATTGATGGGCACGGTGATTGAAAGGATTTCATCCGCAGAAAACGGATTGCATGAGGCCGTCAAAAGTTTACTGACGGGTTTTGAGGTACGTTAGATAATGTACACTTTTGTCAGTTGCGCATAAATAAGATGCACCCTGTGTAGATAGCAGCCCCTGAGACTCTGCGTGTTGTCAAGAAATGACGGCACGTAGAGGATCATGATCCCAGGTCTAAGGTGTCGCCTTTGAATGTAGGTGGCGAGGTGTCCGGAATCAAGCCGGACTAATGATGTGGCCGAACTAAAGCGGCAACTGGACGTGGAAGATGCTGACATTGCGCTTGTCAACAAGCGGCTTGATGAGGCTCAAGGTATGTAATTCTTCGGGCGGCGCCAGGTAAGAGGAGCTTCATGCCAGTGTCTTATAATGTGTGTGCTTGACGCAGATGGTGCGGCCGCCATGGAGAATCTTAGGGCAGAACTTGCCCGAGCGAAGGAGCAAGCCAGAAAAAGCGATGCGGCTGCCAAGAAGGCCCTTGAAGAGCTGAGAGCCGAATAGGCTGCTCATTGCCGAAGCAAAGAGGAGATGGCCGAGATGGCCGAAAAGTTAAAAAGTGCTACCGATCGTTGCAGGCTTCTTGAAAAATAAGACCAGGCAAAACAAACGGACTTAGAGAAGGCCGTTGCTGATGCCAAGGACGCCCGCTCTGCGATGAGAGCTGCGAAAGAGGAGCTGCGTCAGGCCGAACAGATTGCGGCTGGAAAGCCCTTTATGCTGCGAAGGAAGTTTTGTGATCCGAAGTTTTCTCCGTTGGACCAGATGTGGAGTGTGAAGGACACCTATCTGGACTTGGCAACAAGTGTCGCTGATGCGACCGAACACTTTCGAGATCAGAAAGATTGCAAAGTGGAAAGGCTTTTCTGGTCGCAGTTTCATAATCCAGAACATCCACTGGCAGTGGATGATCGTTTGGCTCAATGGGCCGAACTGAATAGGTTGTCCGGACTCGCCATGAAGTGCGTTGTGGATCATCTGTGGCCGGGGAGATCGGAGCCGAAGAGTTATTTCGGCTTGGTGCAGCAATTCCTTGATGCGGTGCCGCGTATAAATCCAATTAAGAGGTCAGCATGCATAGAGGGCGCACGGATGGATCTTGCCCGTGTTAAGACATACTGGGCAGAGATGGAGACCACTGTTGTTGCGTCCCGAGATTCGGACCAAAGCCGAGTACCTTCCGAGCACTATTTTCAGGAAGTTCTTGAAGGCGCTCGTGTAATAGAGACGCAGTGCTCGAAAGATGCTATGTTATGATAGCATATGTAATTATAAAGTAATATTTTGATAAACTGCAGTGGCTTATTTTATACTTGTGCCTCCAAGTATTGTAAACACCTTCTAATCGGCCGTTTTAAGATATATATATATATATGTATGTATGTATAGAATCTGAAAGATGGCAGTCGTTGGCTTCAGCCCCCACGCACATTGTGCGGGGGTGCTCGCAGAAGACGCATTCTCACACTTAACCCAACGTCTTGGTCCTACAAAGGAGGTGATAGCGCAGCGGGCCAAGCAACCGGACTATAATGCTTTAACACTTTCACTTAGCCATAGGAGTTTGAAAATGAGACTCTTTAGGTAGCTCCTTGGTGGCAACTGCGCTCGTCCGAATTCGGGGCGCGTATGTGCCTGATCGGGAAGCAGTCCTTCGTCAAAGCGGAGGAATCCTATAGATTCCGATCGGTCATCGAGTGGCTGACCAGTCTCACGCTACATCATGACAGTCAGTTTTCGGCTTTCTCTACTGAGGTGCTCGCCCTGGCCGAACCGGGGGCACAATCGCAGTAGTTCTCCTGGTGCTACCTTAGCCGATAGAGCGGAACGTAAGGTAGTCGAACTAAGGAGCCGGGCAACCCAACATTTGACCAAAGACATGATTCGGAGCTGATGCATATAGTGCCAAAACTCGCGATGCCGAACACTCCCTAAGGTGTTCGGTCTTTATGAGTGCGGGCCAAGCAACACTCTTTATTGAAAAAACCCCTAGTGTCCAGGTACGTGCAAAAATTCTGACGTGGCCATATGCCAAGACGCCAGCCTCCTCCTTGGTTATGTTAGAAAGAAAGAACCAGGGGATGGGTAGCAACAAGAGACAGTAAAAAAGGTTTACGCAGGGTCTTAATGTAAAAAGAATCCTTTAGGACGGGTCCCTACTGCACGTCTGCGCCTGTGTCTCCGTTGTGCCATATCCTGGACGGGCGTCGCACGACGTTTATCTGTAAAAGAGAGGAACTGAGTTCAAAACGAGTCGTGGCGAAAAAGTTTAAAATAAGCAAAGTATAAAGTAAGATATGTAAGTTTGAGCTTTATTGTCTCTTATTGTATATGCGTGGAGCCCCTTGTGCGGGGGTATATGGCTTCTAGGCCTGCGTCAATGACGATTTTGCACCGAACTCGTCTATCCGCGCTCGTGGTCTTTAAATGACGAGGCCATTTTGCTGTGGGGCTGTTAAAGCGGCCGCACTGTCCTTTGCTTGGGGGGGCGTACTTTTAGTGCTTCCCCATTAAAGAGATGATGCCTCGTGGACCGGGCATCTTAAGCGTAAGAGATGTATAATGTGGTATTGTGTTAAATCGAGCGAAAGCTTCACGTCCCAGTAGTGCTTGATAGCGACTTGAGAACGGGACGACGTGGAAGGTCAGCTTTTCGCAGCGGAGGTTATCGGCAGAGCCGAATGTGACTGTGAGCTAGAAAAACCCATACAATGGGTGTCCGGACCAGGTATTACCCCTTGAAAGGAGGTTTTGCTGCGGCGGATTCTTGCTGGGTTTATCCCCATCTGCTGTATTGTATCCTGATATATCAGGTTTAGTCCGCTGCCGCCGTCCATAAGGACATTTGAAAATTTGAGTCCGCCAATTATTGGATCGAGTATCAAGGCAGTCCATCCTACATTCTTGATATTCCTAGAATAATCTACCTGATCGAAAGTGATCGGTTTTGACAACCAGTGGCAGGATCCTTTGGGGATGGGCCGTGTGGTGCGTACCTTTACGGGCACCGCGTGTTTTGTTATGTGAAGTGAGTTCACTGTTTTTACTTCTTGTGGGAAGTTCTTTTGTTTCCTAGTGCTCTGTTGTTGGGGTTCGTCCTTGTCTTCGCTTGGTGTGTCGAGCCCCTTGCATTCGGCATTGAGTCTGCCGGATTGTTTGAAGACCCAACAGTCTCTGTGGGTATGGTTAGCAGGCTTCTTGGGAGTGCTGTGTATCTGACATATCCTATCCAGGATTTTATTTAAGTTGGATGGATCGTCCCTGTTATCCTGGGGGGCGATTTTTCCTGATTTTGGTGTGAGCCTTTGAATCCGGCGTTGACTGCCGTGCTCTTCGGACTTTTGTCCTTAGTCCGGTGATGGTCCTTGTTGCGTCGCGGTCTTCCGTTTCCATCCCTGGTTTCGGATGTACTTGGGTCGCTGGGACCGCACCTTGCCAACCAGCTGTCCTCTCCTGCACAAAAGCGGGTCATGAGGCTTGTTAGTGCGGCCATTGTTCTTGGCTTTTCTTGGCCGAGGTGTCTGGCGAGCCATTCGTCTCGGACGTTATGTCTGAAAGCTGCTAAGGCTTCGGTGTCCGGACAGTCGACTATCTGATTCTTTTTAGTGAGGAATCTATTCCAGAACTGCCGAGCTGATTCTCCGGGTTGTTGAGTTATGTGACTAAGATCGTCTGCATCCGGAGGGCGGACATAGGTCCCTTGAAAGTTTGCTCGGAAAGCATCCTCGAGCTCTTCCCAGCTTCCAATTGAGTTTTCGGGAAGGCTTTTAAGCCAATGCCAGGCTGGCCCTTTAAGCTTGAGGGGTAGATATTTTATGGCGTGGAGATCATCTCCTCTAGCCATGTGTATGTGGAGGATATAATCCTCGATCCAGACTCCAGGGTCTATTGTTCCATCGTATGCCTCTATGTTTACGGGTTTGAATCCCTCTGGGAATTCGTAGTCCAGGACCTCATCGGTGAAACATAGGGGGTGTGCGGCACCCCTGTATTTGGGTATGCCGAACTCTGATGATGGCTTCATAGCGTTGCTTACGAGAGCTTGCTTTCTTGGCCCATAAATGGACCTGACTGGGCCATGATGCGAATCCTTAAGAGGGTCGCATGCCGATTTAGGTGCAGCGCCGCTTGTCGCTTTATGGGGTCGTCTATCCGACCGTGCGGCTTTTTCGTTTTTTGAATGCGAGGGCTCTGAGGCCTCTTCGTCGAATTCAGGCAGTAGCTTTCTTTTCGGATAGCTTTTAGTGCGGCGACTGTCACCGTACTTATCTGTGGCATTGATTACCTTGCTCCATCTGATCCGGAGTGCATCTTCCGCTGTTTTTAGCTTCCGCTTCTGCTTTTTTAGGCTGCGTGCAGTTGCAACGAGCCTCTCATGGAGATTTTTCTGCTCCATAGGTTTATTTGGCGTGAGGTCGTCCGGAATGTCGTTTTCGCCGGGGGAGGGATGTTCGGTTTCTCTATCCGTGTTGCCCTGTTCGGACGGTTGCTCTAAGGCCTGCTCGTCGTCTACTGGCTCGTCCTGCTCTATGGCTGGGTTTTTGTCGAGGCGGGGCTTGGGCCGGCGTTTGCACCGACGCCTTGATTGCTTTTTGGGGGGTCGATCTCTCGTCCCATCCCCTTTTTCCTCGTTGTCGCTTCCCTTAGGGGTGTCCACCATGTACACATCGTAAGATGAGGTGGCTGTCCAATGCCCTATGGGCGTTGGTTCGTCGGTATCTCCTCCATCGTCATCCATGCTGTCGATGTCTTCGGAGCCGAAGTCAGGCATGTCGGTTAGATCGTCGATAGTGGCTATAAAGTGGGTGGTGGGTGGGTTTTGGATTTCTTCATCGTTCGCATCCCATCCTTGCTGACCGTAGTCCGGCCAGGGCTCTCCTGACAACGAGAGAGACTTTAGAGAATTCAGGATGTCGCCGAAGGGCGAGTGATGAAAGATGTCTGCGGCGGTGAACTCCATCATCGGCGCCCAATCGAATTCGATTGGTAGGGGCGCGGGGGGTTCGGAGCCCGGGATGGAGTCCGGACCCTTGGAGTCACGGGTTGTGCAGAGTGCGGGACTAGCGTTCGGCTCGATCGCTTTTGGGATCGCAGCCCCTGAGGTGACGTCCAACCGCTCATCCTCGATTGGCGCAGCGGGCTCCGAATCAATGGTCGGAACCGGTGCGTGTGCGGCCTCCAAAGCGCTATTCGGCGGCAGAGCTATATCATGCCCATCGAGACAGTGCGGCGCGCTTGGCTGTGGCTCAAATCCGTCAAAGATCAAGTCTCCGCGGACGTCGGCAGTGTAGTTTAGGCTTCCAAACCTGGCTTGATGGCCAGGGGCGTAGCTTTCGATCTGCTCGAGGTGGCCAAGCGAATTGGCCCGCAGTGCGAAGCCGCCGAAGACGAAGATTTTTCCGGGGAGAAAAGTCTCACCCTGGACCGCATTGTTGTTGAAGATCGAAGGAGCCATCGGGCCTAAAAGCGACGACACAGTGGAACTCTCAATGAAAGCACCAATGTCGGTGTCAAAACCGGCGGATCTCGGGTAGGGGGTCCCGAACTGTGCGTCTAGGCCGGATGGTAACAGGAGACAGGGGACACTTTGTTTTACCCTGGTTCGGGCCCTCTCGATGGAGGTAAAACCCTACTCCTGCTTGATTAATATTGATGATATGGGTAGTACAAGAGTAGATCTACCACGAGATCAAGGACGCTAAACCCTAGAAGCTAGCCTATGGTATGATTGTTGTGTACGGAGTTGATTCTGTCCTACGGACTACAACCCTCCGGTTTATATAGACACCGGATAGGGTTAGGGTTACACAGAGTCGGTTCGAATGGTAGGAGATCTTTGAATATCGCATCGCCAAGCTTGCCTTCCATGCCAAGGAAAGTCCCATCCGGACACGGGACGAAGTCTTCAATCTTGCATCTTCATAGTCCTGGAGTCCGGCTGAAGGTATTGTCCGGCTACCCGAACACCCCCTAATCCAGGACTCCCTCAGATACGCTGTGGGCCGGATGACCAAGAGTCGTCGTGGCAAGCTCTACATAGACGACGCAGGCTGGGGCCCCGACGCCGGCTCAATTGAGTACGGGTACCGGGTCCCCTTCGGCGGAATCCACGTCTTCATCGGCCGGATCGGCGAGCCGGGCCTGAGCCGGACATCTGCATCGACCTCATCAAGACGGCTCAGCGTGCGAGATCCGCCCGGACTCAGCCCGCCGTGAGGCGTGCCTTCGTGGGTTGCATCCATGGAGGGGAGTTTTCTGAAGGATCTGTGGATGGCGGTGAGACGGCCGTTCACTCTGACGGCGAGTCGTCCACAGGTGAGACAGATTCATTGTATCAACTACAAGATGGCGGGCTTGGGGGCTGTTCTGATGGCAGCAGTATTCCCGACCCCTTTGAGCCGCCGAACAAAGCGGAGATCTTCATGACTGGTGCGCAGCCCGCTCAAAACTCTACGGCTGCGGCTGCGATAACCACCGGATCGACAGCGGCTAGGTCAGGAGACACCACGTGCCCGCCGGCTCAGGTGCTGATGGATCTCATGGATAGGATGACGACCCTATCGACTGCCGTGGTTGAACCAGCAGACAAAGCTCAGCATGATGCGGAGGTGGCACGGTTACGTGGGGAGGTAGCTCAAGCCAAGGAAAACTTGGCGGCGGAGGACGTCCAGATGGCTGCAGAACGGGCGGCTTTGGACGCTCGGGCTCAGTAGCTTCAAGCAGAGGCTTTTCAGCTCTTGATGAATCTAAACGAATCAAACGAGGTCATGAGGAGAAGGCACCAGAAGACTCAATCACGTATGCCCCTGACTTATGATCTGATGAGGACATCAATAGAATTGTTACACCCACAGCCCCTGCTGCTATACATACTGGACCAATTACTAGAGCTCGCGCACGCCAATTGAATTATCAGGTACTTTCGTTTCTTGGTAACGGTTCTAATGTTCATGAGAATATGATGCTGCCTAAATTGCATACATTTGTCTTGCTCACAAATGAAGGGCCTAGCTTGGACAAGAAAGATGAACCTTGGAACAAGTTCAAGTGTGGAGATGATGGCATGCGCAAGGGGATCCAGAACAGAGTTACAAGTGATGATTTTAGGACTTTGAAGCCACCATAAGGAGTGCATGAAGCCTTGGACGAAATATACAAGATGCCACTTCATAAATTTCGTCCAGAGCATATTTTAGGTGTTGCTTCACCTTATTATTGGGCCAGGCCCATGTATTTTCGAAATACTTAAGTATAGGATGTTTTTAGAGTCTGTATGTGTGGGGAAACAAGAGTTAGGGTTGGTTTCGGACCCCTCCTCCAAGGGCCACGAAATCCCCCCCACTTCCTCCATATATACAGCCATATTCACCACCACATATTCACCACCGATCCGTGTCCATATACACCACCACATATTCACCACCAATCCATGTCCATATACACCACCACATATCCGCCGCCATCACGCTCTGAGTTCACCTGCAACATATATCCATCACCAGTCCAATTTCTACCAGATTCATCGCCGCCACTAGTCCGAGATTCCACCAGATTCATCTCCGCCACCTGTCCTAGTCCGAGTCCAGTAATTGTTGCTTTATTTTCGATTTCCAGATCACGCGATACTCCGAGTCGTGACAGAGTAGGACTCCCCAACTTTCAAGCCATCCGCAGAAGAAAAATAGTTCCAAACTCAAAATTGTTGCGGAGCAAAAAAAGAGGAAAAAAGTGAAAAAAAGTGAAAAAAAAGAAAAAAATTCAGAGTGTGCTCCTCGCTTGTTTACGTGCAGCGCCGTGATTTTGTTAGTGTTCTAGGCTCGCGTTTCTAGTACGGTCCAGCCTAGGACCAGCACAGTACCGTCGTTGAGCGTTTATTCAACTTTGCATATCTGAATTGATTATTCCTGACCCCTTTTGCTACCATATTATAAGCCTTCCCAGCTCCACATACATCTACGTCGTGCGTTTGACTCTCCCTGGTAATCGCTCTATCCAAGCTTTGAGAATTTTGACTACAACGGTTGCTGATCACCGCCTGCTGCTTGGTAAGAACTGGTAAGAATTTGAGATTTGCTTGACGGATTTGTGACTGTCCATCACTTACTAGTAGTCTGTAGGATCATATTCTTGTGTGTTTCTATTGCTGCTAACCATGGCAGGATCACAAGCCAATGAGACTGACTGGGAGAACATGACGAACAAAGAGTTACATGATAAGTTTCAGCAAATGATGAGTGGACAGGTGGAGGATGTGCTAAACAGATTTGAAGAGGCCATGGAGAAGATAGATGGCATTGAGAAGGCATTCGAAACAAAGCTCGATAACAAGTTTAATGAATTGCTCACGCGTCTTCCACCGCCCGCTGCACCTCTCGCACCTCTACAACCACAACAACATCGTCTTCCAAATCAAGTGGGACGAGCACAACGCGTTCCCATTGAGCCTGGTCAAACTTCTGGTACTGTTATACCTACTGTTGGTGCTTCTGTCGCTCCTGCTGCTACTGCAGAGGTGGAGGACCATTACGAGGATGAGGTTGATCAAAATTAGAACTACGTGCAACCACCATTACCACCACCACCAAGTCGTCCTCATGCATATCATCGCAACGGTAGGGCTACACCACCACCTGAGGTACATGACCATCTTCCTAAACTAAAATTGAATATTCCACCATTTGAGGGTAGATATGTTCCTGATATATATCTTACTTGGGAGTTAGAAACTGAACAACGATTTACATGTTTACAATATCCTGAGGAGAGACGTGTTCCTGCTGCTGTTTGTGCTTTCACTAGCTTTGCATGTGTTTGGTGGTCTGAACATTGTAGATTATATCCTATTCCAACTACTTGGGCTTCTTTGAAAACTGCTATGCGTACTCGTTGTGTTCCACCATATTATCAATGTGAATTACTTCAAAAATTGCAGCGCTTAAGACAAGGAAAAAATTATGTAGAAGAATATTATCAGGAATTACAAACTGGCATGATTAGATGTGGTATTGTTGAGGAGAATGAAGCTATGCTTGCACGTTTTATGGGTGGATTAAATAGAGAGATTCAGACCATTCTAGAGTATAAGGAGTATACTAATATCACTCGTTTATTCCATCTTGCTTGTAAAGCTGAACGTGAAGTGCAGGATCGACAGGCATTGGCGCGCACTAACTTTTTTGCAGGTCGATCTTCATCATGGACACCACGTGCATCCTCTACTTCCACTCCACCAGCACCTCCATCAGGTGCCACCTCTAGCCGTGATACAAGAAAGCAGGCACAACAACCACTATCTGCCAAGAGCACACCTGCCGGACCTGCGAAGAGCTCTTCTTCTTCCATGGCATCAACAGGGCACACAAGTGATATTATTTGTCGTTGTTGTAAGGGAAGAGGACATTTTGCGAGAGAATGCCAATCTCAGCGTGTGATGATTGTTACTGAGGATGGTGGGTATGAGTCCGCCAGTGACTATGATGAGGAGACTTTGGCTCTTATTACACATGAAGAACACGGAGGAGAGGATTCTGATCATGAGATGCAATACATGGCTGCTGAAGATGCTAACAGGTATGAATGTTTAGTTGCTCAACGTGTTTTGAGTGTGCAGGTTACACAAGCTGAGCAAAATCAGAGGCATAATTTGTTCCATACAAAGGGAGTTGTGAAGGAACGTTCTGTTCGCGTCTTCATAGATGGAGGGAGCTACAATAACTTGGCTAGCATGGAGATGGTGGAGAAGCTATCTCTCACCACAAGACCACATCCACATCCTTACTACATCCAATGGTTCAACAACAACGGCAAGGTTAAGGTAACACGTACTGTTCGTGTGCATTTTAGTATCTCTACATATGCTGATTATGTTGATTGTGATGTGGTACCTATGCAAGCATGTTCCTTATTACTTGGTAGACCATGGCAATTTGATAAAAATTATGTACACCATGGTAGAAAAATTCAGGATAAAAATATTACTTTGCTTCCTATGACTCCTGAATCCATTTTGAAAGATGATATTAATAGAGCTAATAAAGCAAAACAGGAGAAAAATAAGAGTGAAAATCAGATTGTGGCAAAAGAATTTGAGCAACAAATGAAACCTAATAATAAACCATCTAGTGTTGCTTCTGAAATTAAATTGAAAAGTGCATGTTTACTTGCCACAAAATCTGATATTGATGATCTAGATTTTAGCAAATCTGTTTGCTATGCTTTTGTGTGCAAAGAGGCATTATTTTCATTAGAGGACGTGCCTTCCTCTTTGCCTCCTGCTCTCACTAACATTTTGCAGGAGTTCGCCGACGTCTTTCCAGAAGATGTGCCACCGGGATTACCACCTATTCGAGGGATTGAGCATCAAATTGACTTAATTCCCGGTGCATCATTACCCAACCGTGCACCATACCGTACCAATCCAGAGGAGACGAAGGAGATTATGCGTCAAGTACAAGAACTGCTCGACAAAGGTTATATACGCGAATCCCTTAGTCCTTCTGCTGTTCCTATCATTTTAGTGTCGAAAAAGGATGGTACGTCGCGTATGTGCGTTGTTTGTAGAGGCATTAATAATATTACTATTCGTTATCATCATCCTATTCCTAGGCTAGATGATATGCTTCATGAATTGAGTGGCTCTACTATATTCTCCAAAGTTGATTTGCGTAGTGGATACCATCAAATTCGTATGAAATTGGGAGATGAATGGACAACAGCATTTAAAACTAAGTTTGGATTATATGAGTGGTTAGTCATGCCTTTTGGGTTAACTAATGCACCTAGTACTTTCATGAGGTTAATGAATGAAGTTTTACGTGCTTTCATTGGACGATTTGTGGTAGTTTACTTTGATGACATATTGATTTATAGCAAATCTTTGGAGGAACATTTGGAACATTTACGTGCTGTTTTTATTGCTCTACGTGATGCACGTTTGTTTGGTAACCTTGGAAAGTGCACCTTTTGCATAGACCGAGTATCTTTTCTTGGCTATGTTGTTACTCCACAGGGAATTGAAGTTGATAAAGCCAAGATTGAAGCTATTGAGAGTTGGCCGCAGCCCAAAATGGTCACACAAGTGAGGAGTTTCCTTGGCCTCGCTGGTTTCTATAGGCGTTTTGTGAGAGATTTCAGCACCATTGCTGCACCTCTCAACGAGCTTACAAAGAAGGATGTGCCTTTTGTTTGGGGTACCGCACAGGAAGAAGCCTTCACGGTATTGAAAGATAAGTTGACACATGCTCCTTTACTCCAACTTCCTGATTTTAATAAGACTTTTGAGCTTGAATGTGATGCTAGTGGAATTGGATTAGGAGGTGTGTTATTACAAGATGGCAAACCTGTTGCATACTTTTCTGAAAAATTGAGTGGGCCTAGTCTGAACTATTCTACTTATGATAAAGAATTATATGCTCTTGTTCGGACCTTAGAAACATGGCAACATTATTTTTGGCCCAAGGAATTTGTTATACATTCTGATCATGAATCATTGAAACACATTAAAAGTCAAGCAAAACTGAACCATAGACATGCTAAATGGGTTGAATTCATTGAGACTTTCCCTTATGTCATTAAACACAAGAAGGGTAAAGAAATGTTATTGATGATGCATTGTCTCGTCGTTATACTATGCTGTCACAACTTGACTTTAAAATATTTGGTTTGGAGACCATCAAAGATCAATATGTGCATGATGTTGAATTTAAAGATGTATTGCAGAATTGTAAGGAAGGGAGAACTTGGAACAAATATGTTCTTAACGATGGATTTGTGTTTCATGCTAACAAGCTATGCATTCCAGCTAGCTCCATTCATCTTTTGTTGTTGCAGGAGGCGCATGGAGGAGGATTAATGGGACACTTTGGCGTCAAGCAGACGGAGGATATACTTGCTACACATTTCTTTTGGCCAAAGATGAGACGGGATGTTGAGCATTTTGTTGCTCGCTGCACTACATGTCAAAAAGCTAAGTCACGACTCAATCCTCATGGTTTATATATGCCTTTGCCTATACCTAGTGTTCCTTGGGAGGATATATCTATGGACTTTGTTTTAGGTTTACCTCGAACAAAGAAAGGGAGGGATAGCATATTTGTTGTCGTGGATAGGTTCTCGAAAATGGCACACTTTATACCATGTCATAAAAGCGATGATGCTGTTAATGTTGCTAATTTGTTCTTTCGTGAAATTATTCGCTTGCATGGTGTGCCAAATACTATTGTTTCAGATCGTGATACTAAATTTCTTAGCCACTTTTGGAGATGTTTATGGGCTAAGTTGGGGACTAAGCTGCTTTTTAGTACTACTTGTCACCCCCAAACTGATGGGCAAACTGAAGTAGTCAATAGAACATTGTCTACTATGCTTAGGGCTGTTTTGAAGAATAACAAGAAAATGTGGGAAGAATGCTTGCCTCATATTGAATTTTCTTATAATCGTTCATTGCATTCTACTACTAAGATGTGCCCTTTTGAAATTGTGTATGGTTTCCTACCTCGTGCACCAATTGATTTGTTGCCTCTTCCATCTTTGGAGAAGGTTAATTTTGATGCTAAAGAACGTGCTGAATTGATTTTAAAAATGCATGAGTTAACTAAGGAAAACATTGAGCGTATGAATGCTAAATATAAACTTGCTGGAGATAAGGGTAGAAAACATGTTGTGTTTGCACCTGGAGATCTTGTTTAGTTACATTTGCGTAAGGATAGATTTCCTAATTTGTGCAAATCAAAGCTAATGCCATGTGCTGATGGTCCTTTGAAGGTGTTAGAGAAAGTAAATGATAATGCATATAAACTTGAGCTGCCTGCAGATTTTGGGGTTAGTCCCACTTTTAACATTGCAGATTTGAAGCCTTATTTGGGTGAGGACGATGAACTTTCATTGAGGACGACTTCATTTCAAGAAGGGGAGGATGATGAGGACATCAATACCATTGTTACACCCATAGCCCCTGCTGCTATACATACTGGACCAATTACTAGAGCTCGCGCACGCCAATTGAATTATCAGGTACCTTCTTTCTTGGTAACGATTCTAATGTTTATGAGAATATGATGCTGCCTAAATTGGATACATTTGTCTTTCTTACAAATGAAGGGCCTAGCTTGGACAAGAAAGATGAACGTTGGGACAAGTTCAAGCGTGGAGATGATGGCATGCACAAGGGGATCCAAAACGGAGTTACAAGTGATGATTTCAGGACTTTGAAGCCACCATAAGGAGTGCATGAAGCCTTGGACGAAATATACAAGATGCCTCTTCATAAATTTCGTCCAGAGGCTATTTTAGTTGCTGCGTCACCTTATTATTGGGCCAGGCCCATGTATTTTCGAAATACTTAAGTATAGGTTGTTTTTAGAGTCCGTATGTGTGGGGAAACAAGAGTTAGGGTTGGTTTCGGACCCCTCCTCCAAGGGCCACAAAATTCCCCCCCCCTCTTCCTCCATATATACAGCCCTTAGGAGAATCTGATCGCTGCATCGGCACGTTTGGCGCCTCTCCCGATGGAAGGCGACTCTCCGACGGCGATCGAAACATGAAGGATCCGGGAACTTCTTCAGATGGCTCTTGCGTAGCAGGAGACATACTCTTACAGTCGAGACAGCATTCATTCAACCCCTCGCCCAAGCCGGAGCCCAAGCTATAGCAGGCATATGGATTCAGCGGTCGTGTCAGCAACGCCCAGCGCCGTAACCAGCCGCGCAGGCATGACCCGGCGCGTGATGGAGCTCTTAACTTGGCTGACCAGGAGAGGATCCGCCAAGAGGCTGAGCGGGCGGTTCAGCAGGCAGCTGAGCATGCGGTTCACCAAGCTTTTCCGGTTTATCCAACAACCTCTGTTGAAGCAGGTGTGACCACGAGGACTGGAGGTGTCTCCTGCTTGGTACCGGCTCTGCGTAATGAGCGCTTGCCAAAGGATTTTAAGGGGCCTCGTAAGGTTCCTAATTACACAGTTGACTTACAACCCGGGGCATGGATTGAAAGTTACGAGATGGCCATGGAGTTATTGGAGGTCAGTGACGCAGCGATGGCCAAGTACTTCACCATGATGTTGGATGGAACAGCTCGCACTTGGTTGAAGGGGTTGCCACCCAATTCCATCGGCTCATGGGCAGAGTTAAAAGCCCGGTTTATTCAGAACTTCAAAGATACATGCAAGCAACCCATGTCGATTGTGGACTTGACTAATTGGAAGCAAGAGGAAGGTGAATCTACGACCCATTGGGTGCGCCGGTTGAAGGAAATAATTCATCTGATAAGATGGATGCCGGCTCCGCGGTCTTAAAGTTGGAGAAAAATTGTTGAGTTTTTTTAGAACCGGGCATTACCCCTTTCCATTGCATAGAACGAAAATACAACCAGTTCCAAACAGAGAAAACAAGAGGAGGGAAAGAGGTAGAGCGAGTTCCCGCACTACCAGGAAACCCACCGCACTCGCTCGCCATCGAAACGAATGCTGCGGGGCGAAAACCTGAGTAGCTCGAATATAAAGTCTATCCTATTACAAGCACCAAAGATCAAGCTAAATTGATCATAAAGTTTTTGCCAGCCTGGTCAGGAACATCTCCAGGTAGAAACGCCAACAGGTAATCTGCTCGAGCCATCCATCTTCTTCAACTGCAGCACCTTGAAAGCATCAGGCGCCCTAGATCGTTTGTTTGGCGGTGTCGCACATCTTCATCAGCTGCATTGTGCTAGCCCTGATCATCTCCGCACCCATACACAGCTCCCTGGCGGCATCCCCTTGCTGTAGACCTGTCCAGTATAACAGAAAGGAGCACAGAGAAAACACAATCTCAAAAGGAGTCTTGATTTGTTTTTTTAAGTGGCCCGATTGCGCACCAACCATATAGCCCAACAGGTGGCTGCCAGGCCCACCATGTAAAAAGACTTCTTCCCAGGAAGAAATTCATGACACCATAAAAAATTGTCGTTTTGAACCTTTGAAACAGAAGCTGGGGCGGCTCAAGCGTGATTGTAATGACATGGGCTAGCTGATGGCGGCTCTGGTCAAATACGTCGATTCTGATAGTACCAAGGATCCCGCATCTGACGAAGAGAAGACATGGAAGGGAAAGAAGAACGGCAACGGCAAAGGGCACCAGCATAACCCGGCAAATCAAGGAGGTAATAATAAATGTAAGGCTGACCGTAGTCAGGAGTTTGTGGCTAACACCAACGCATAGGGCAACAATCAACGGCGTAAGGGGAGGCCACCTCCTTGGTCGGGCAGGTCAGGTCCCACCCTCGAGCAGTTGCTAAATGAACCCTGTCCGAGACACGGCACCCGGGAGAAGTCGGCCACCCATCTATGGAAAGACTATACGATCATGAAGTCTTTCAAGAATTCTAACATGTTCAACGGTAATTATGGACCTGGCAGTGGCTCAGGCAGTGGCGGTTTTCATGGCCCGGGCGACAACTCAGGCGGTGGCGGCTTTCATGGCCACGTCCCTCAAAGCAATCAAGGCGGCTATAATCAGTAATCTAGCCAAGGTAGTTAGCAGCAGCAGCAATCCGGGTATCAGAGTAACCCAAAGCAGCTGAACAGTGGGCAGTATCATGTATTCACCACCAGTTTATGCAAAAGGGACCAGAAACTTCATAAGAGAGCTGTGAACGCTGTTGAACCAGTGGTTCCACGTTATTTGAGATGGTCTGAGCAGCCTGTTATGTGGAGTAGGGAAGATCACCCTCCCCGGGTTGATAATCCGAGTCATCTGGCTTTGGTGGTGGCGCCTCAGGTTGGTGGATATAAATTCACTAAAGTACTAATGGATGGAGGCAGTAGCATCAACATCCTCTATTACAAGACATTCCGTCGCATGGGGTTGACTGACAAAAGCCTCAAGACGTCCAACACTATTTTTCATAGTGTGGTGCCTGGTAAGTCGGCATATCTAGTGGGCAAGATTGAGCCGGAGGTAGCATTTGGAGATGAGCATTGTAACGCCCTCGATGCGGCTATATCTCCCACGTGTCGAAGCACGACTTAGAGGCATAACCGCATTGAAAGCAATGTCGCAAGTGAGGTAATCTTCACACAACCCATGTAATACATAAGGGAAAAGAATACATAGTTGGCTTACAATCGCCACTTCACACAAATACATGAATAAAGCATTACATCATCCAAATACAATCAAGGTCCGACTACGGAACCAAAATAAGAGAAGACTACCCCAAATGCTACACAGATCCCTGATCGTCCCGACTGGGCTCCACTACTGATCAACTAGAACGAAACAACACAAAGGACAAGATCTTCTTCGAGCTCCTCCTTGAGCTTGATTGCGTCACCTGCTCGGTAACGTCGGCACCTGCAAACTGGTTTTGGAAGTATCTGTGAGTCACGGGGACTCAGCAATCTCACACCCTCGCGATCAAGACTATTTAAGCTTATAGGTAAGGCAAAGGTATGATGTGGAGCTGCAGCAAGCGACTAGCATATATGGTGGCTAACTTATTCGCAAAAGGGAGCGAGAAGAGAAGGCAAAAGCACGGTCGAACAACTATGATCAAGAAGTGATCCTAGAACAGCCTACGCCAAGCATTACTCCAACACCGTGTTCACTTCCCGGACTCCGCTGAGAAGAGACCATCACGGTTACACACGCGGTTGGTGCATTTTAATTAAGTTCAACTTCAGGTTTTCTACAACCGGACATTAACAAATTCCCATCTGCCCATAACTGCAGGCACGGCTTTCGGAAGTTCCAATCCCTGCAGGGATGTCCCAACTTAGCCCATCACAAGCTCTCACGGTCAACGAAGGATATTCCTTCTAGCGGGAAAACCCGATCAGACTTGGAATCCCGGTTACAAGCCATTTCGACAATGGTAAAACAAGACCAGCAAAGCCACCCAGATGTGCCGACAAATCCCGATAGGAGCTGCACATATCTCGTTCTCAGGGCACACCGGATGAGCCAGACGTCGGGTGGGCCAGCCCAGAGTTGCCCCTGGTAGCTCCGGACATCGCTCAGTTTGGACCAACACTCAGAGGAGCACTGGCCCGGGGGTTTAAAATAAAGATGACCCTTGAGTCTGCAGAACCCAAGGGAAAGAAAAGGCTAGGTGGCGAATGGTAAAACCAATGTTGGGCATTGCTGGAGGAGTTTTATTCAAGGCGAACTGTCAAGGGGTGCCCATTATGACCCAACCGCGTAAGGAACGCAAAATCCGGGAACATAACACCGATATAACGGAAACTAGGGCGGCAAGAGTGGAACAAAACACCAGGCATAAGGCCGAGCCTTCCACCCTTTACCAAGTATATAGATGCATTAATTATATAAGAGATATTGTGATATCCCAACAAGTAAACATGTTCCAACAAGGAACAACATATCCATGTACCAACAAGGTACAAACTCCAATCTTCACCTGCAACTAACAACGCTATAAGAGGGGCTGAGCAAAGCGGTAACATAACCAAACAATGGTTTGCTAGGACAAGGTGGGTTAGAGGCTTGGTTCAACAATATGGGAGACATGATAAGCAAGTGGTAGGTATCGCAGCATAGGCATAGAAAAAGAGCGAGCAACTAAGCAAGCAAAGATAGAAGTGATTTCGAGGGTACGGTCATCTTGCCTGAGATCCCGCAAGGAAGAAGAACAAGTCCATGAAGAAGACAAACGGACGTAGTTGAACGAATCCTCACAAACGCGACGTTACCGGAATACCGAGAAGAAGCAACACCGGAAAGAAGCAAGCAACATGGTGAACAACCAACAAATAATCATGGCATGATGCACAATCAAGTATGATGCATGTCCGGTTTAAATATGCATGGCATGGCAAAGGGCACAAACAAAACTACAAGTTAAGTGGAGCTCAATATGCAACGAGTTGCATATTGACGGAACACCACATCAATTATTTAGTTTACTCTCAGTTAGGTACTCAACAATATTAAATGTTGATTAACATGGCAAGAGATGAAACATGAGTAGAAAACATAGTTAGGCATTTTAAATGAGGCCGGAAACATCAAACAACAATTCCGGTAAAACCCCATATGTTTTTAGCAAATTTATGCAAACAACAATTTAAACATTCTTGATGTTGTTATCATGATGCGGATGACATGCTCAAGTTTTATGCAATTTTAAGAAAAGTTTACAAGAGAATATTAAGAAGCATTTGGTCGCCATGGCGGAATAAAAGGGGTGTCACGGCAACTACAATGGAAATGGTGTCACGGCAACATTCCGGGTGATCCGACAACTCATTGAGATGTCGGTGCAAGAGAAAATGTGGATGAACGGATCATGCGAGGATGGTGGGGTGATCCCGGATACCGGGTTTCCCATGGGTCGACGGCATGGCAACCAAGGAGGAACGACTAACGTTCACGGGTGAAAACAACAACTAAACATGCATCTCATACAACACATGCTTTCGTCCACAGGTCATCGTCTCGGCGGTTATACCTTCCAGGTGCATTCTTGGAGCGGTTCGGGTTCGTAGAGGAACTAGTCGTCCACGTCGACAGTAGTTGTACATGGGCCTTCAGCCACGGAAGTAGTCGTACAACGTTTTCGTAGAGGGACTTGATGAATCCGAGTAACTTGGGTTCGACGGTGGTCGTTCACATCCATAGTCGCACAAGGTTCCGTAACTGTTCGGGGTCGCGGCGAGGAACTCAGCGTTTCGGTGTGATGTAGGGGTACAAGTCGAAGGTCGTCGTGGTACTTGGTGTAACATAGGTCTCCGGGGTCGTCGGGTACACGTTCACATTGTAGCCGTACACATCGAGGGTCTTATCGGAACCTCGTCAACGTTCGAGATCCACCTTGACGATCCAAAGAGGTACTTGGCGTCATGGTACTTGGGTCTTGGCGGTTCGTCGTGTAGTCGTACATGTATCGTAGAGGAACTTGGTCTTGCGAAGAGGTACTTGATGGTAGTGGTACTTGACGCGTTCGAGGGTCGTTCATGTCATGGTACTTGGCAAAATCATCAGAGAAGGTGCTTGACAGTCCGGATACGGCTCTTGGTGTCTCATCCTTGCTGATCCAAAACACACGCGAGACGGAAGGCCTCTGGTGGGCAGCAGCAAGGCAGGGACGGGAGGATCCGACCCAACGCGATCGGATCTGGCGATCTCCGGTGACGAACGTAGCAGGGCGGCGACGTGATGCTTGACAGCAAGGACTTGAAGCGGGGAGGAGGCCACGGCAGGAGGTCGGCGACGTGGTGGAGCAAGGTAGGGGCTCCGGTCCACTGCTGTTGTTGACGCCGGCACCGCAGACGAGGCAGGGAGACGGCACGGCGCTCGCCCGAGATAGAGCCGGCGGTGGAGGGCAGTCCTGGTGCGGGCACCATGGCCGGAGGCGGGGAGGTACTTGGGCGGCGGGAGGAGGAGCTCCGGCAGGGTGAGGGACTCGGTGACGCGGACTTGGGGCGCCGGCGACGGGCGACGTCTGCAGGCGCAGAGGACGACGGCTACAGGCGTGGGTGCTCGAGGAGAGGCCGAGGGCGGCTGGAACCGACCAGAGGCGATGCCCTACGGCGCGGGGACGAGGCAGGAGGCGGCTCGGTCTGCGGCTCTTGGATGCTCGGGCATGGGCGGAGCCGGCGCGAGGAAGAGGAGCCTGGCTTGGCTCCCACTTGAGGTGGCCTTCCTGGAGGAGCTCGGCGGCAGCTGTCGCAGGCCGGCGCGGCAGAGGAAAGGGAGGCCCGCGTGAAGGGAGAGCGACGAGGAGGCATGGGCGAGGAGATCCATGGATCGGGACGGGGGTGCAGCGCTGCTCCCCCCCGCTCTCTCTCTGACGGCGCACGCACAGGAGGAAGGGATCGAAGGAAGGGGAGAGGTGTCGAGGGAGGAATCGGGCTCTAGATTAGGTTTAGGGATTTGGTGGGTTAAGGGAACGGGAGGATGTTTTGGGCCGGCCTGGAGGAGAGGCCCAAGTGGCCAGCGGAGCAGGCCGCCTCTCTCTCCCCCTAGACTATTTTCCTTGTTTAACAAAACAAAAAACAGAGAGTTAAGAAATGCAGAGAGAAAAAGGAGAAGAATTTGAGCAGGACGCCAATTTTCTTGGACTCATAAAAAGGAGCTTGAGCCAAGAAAAATAGGAGTGGGCATGAAAGAAAGATTAAATTCAAATTCCTTTGAATTTAATTCAAATGGTTTCAACTAGGACGGGTTTGAGAAGTGTCCAAAAATGATCGGGAATTTTGTGGAGATCGGGAAAGCGATGAAAGAAAAATTATGGGCAAAGTTTGAGGTCTAAACTTGAAGTAGAAAAAATACATGGAATTACTTGGCAAGTGTGTTATGATGATTCCAAATTAATGGAATATTTAATATAGCCCCCTAATATTGGGAGGATATGTTATAAAGAGAATCACCACGTGAAATCCCTCGGTTTAAATGGATCAAAGATCCATGCCATTTATTTAGTTGAGTTAAGAAAAGAAATGACATGATGGCATGATGACATGATGCAATGCACATGATGCAATGATGAATGCAAAGAACCAAACAAAACCACACGACGAAACCCGGAAACCCTGGAAGGCATCCGAAACTCCGGTCTTGGGGCGTTACAACACTCCACCACTACGAGAGGATCTCGTCCCGAGATCTAGGATGGCACCGGGGGGAAAACGGAAGAGAAAGAGAAGAGGTAAAACTAAGTTGCTTCTTTGACAAACAAGTGAAACCAAAGAACCTTGAAAAGGTTAAGCCATTTCGAG
Source organism: Triticum urartu (assembly GCF_056163025.1). NCBI lineage: Eukaryota > Viridiplantae > Streptophyta > Magnoliopsida > Poales > Poaceae > Triticum > Triticum urartu. Next base: position 287,964,710 of record NC_141878.1, on the reverse strand, counting down.
AAAAGAATACAACGGAGAAGAACGAAGTTGAAAGCACTCCGTTAAGGAAGAGGAAAAGAAAGAACCGATTCGGGTAGCACTTCGGTTGAAAAGAGATGAAAGACTTGATAAAATGAAAGAGCTTGAGCAAAAGGACACAACACTCCGGTTAAATGGATAAACCAAGAAAAGAACACGATCCTGACAAAACAAGAAGATGGGTTGAAAAGAGCAACATCACAAAGCCTCCAGAACAAAAGTAAGAATGAAATGGGATGAACGAAGGGAAACAAGATCGGGAGCACGCTTACAACAAAAGCTAGAATGGAGTTGTTGGAAAACCAACAACGAAAAGAATAAGCTTGATATGGTCTTATGGAATACATCTCAAATTATGAGGTGACAACTTGCCACTCACGGAAAAAAAAAATTGGATTGGTATGAACAAGGAGACGAGAAAGCTTATTTCACCGGAAGGATGAAAGAAGAACTTGAGTCCTTTATAAGCACCATAGATAGCAACAATCCTTAGGGAAGGCTTTAGGTGAAATATAACCACAGGTAATTCGAAAGAAGAGATTGATGGATTTAAATTATCTCATACTTGATAACTTGTGAATCACGAAGCACGAAGGGAAATTATCAACAATGACATAACCCCACCTCAAAAGATAAGGGAGAACAATTGCACTCCGGATTGCAAGATGAAGAAAAACTTGAGCTCCTCTGAAAAGAATCTCAAAGAACACTTCAAGAAGGAATTAAATCCTTGATGAACTATCATGTAGAACCTCCATGAAGAACTCCGGTAACAAAAGAATAACAAAAATAAAGAGAAGTCAGAAACACAAGGTGAAACCTTGTAATGATTTAGATGGATCTCCGTGATAATTAGAGCTTGGAACTCCGGGAAAGAAATGATAACGCATCTCGAACCGAGAATGTGAAATGAAGAACCACTCCGGAAAGCAGGAAAAGAATAAACTCGATGAAACAAGAATAAGAATTACATTATGCTTATCCTTCATCAATTAAATTGATGACAAACAATGGATTTGGCACACTACTTATTCTCATGGAAAGGATGAAGATAGATATGGCGCAAACTTAATGGACCACCGGTAGGATTGAAACAACGAATGAATTGATATGATGAAGAAGGAAGAGAACTCTTGAGCAAACCACCGTAAGAATTGAAAAAGAACGTATAAAACATGAAGAAACACCGGGAAGGATTAGCAAATAAACAAAAATGCTTGAGAGAATTTAGATATAAGAGAACGAAGAGTTCATGAACTGATTAGAGAATATTTGAATGATGCACCGGTAAGATTGGAGAATGATAACTGACAGCTGAGAATGAATAAACCTAAATTGATGGACTCCGGATAACAAACTGAGAAGACTCTTGAATTGCTCCGGATAGGTGAAAATAATTCTCACAATCGAAAATAATTATGAGAGGATGACATCAAGCTAGAATGATGAATCTTGAAGAGAAAAGAGCAAGATTGAGAGAAAAATTCTTCTTCTGTCTTCAAATGCAGAGAATGATGATGAGAAACACCACCATGAATTGTTGAGACACTCCGGAATGAAAAATTAGAAATGTTGAACCAACGATGAAAAAAATTGAAAGATCTTGGAGAGAGACATTTGACTGATGATAATTCATTCATACGTCAAACTTCGAAAAGGATTTGAGAGTAACTCCATGGAAGATTAGAAGAGTCAGGTAAGATCCTGGGGAAAGACCTGTGGGTTAGGGCCCACTCAAAAGATACACCATTGAAAAGATTACTTGAAAAGGAGATAGCACCGCTTGAATTAAACGGCTTGAATGAGATAACAACCTCGAGATATCTTGGACGGATTGATAATGGAGACACAAATCTTTTGAGATATCTTCAGCACTCCGGCACAATTGAATAGCGAGAAATGGATGATTAAGAGGAGCACCGTCAAGAGAAAGTATTGAAACGAGGAAAAGGTATGATCAACAAAACTTAGAGTGTGAGGAAGGTGATGCTGCTTACGCAGAATCTGTTTGCGCGACAGAGGAGTTAAAATTTTATAAAGACAACGTTGACCCGGCAGACATGACATCTTTGAAGAAGCCAACTATGAAGCATGAGCCGGCGCTAAAGTTTAAGTCAATGGACGATACCAAAATGATTGATTTTGTGCCTGGCGACTCATCCAAACAATTCATTATTAGTGCTAACTTGGATCCCAAATAGGAAAGCATGCTCATAGAGTTCGTCCGTGAGAACCGGGACATCTTTGCATGGATGCCTTCTGACACGCCGGGTGTACCAAGAGAACTTGCTGAGCACACTCTCAATATTTATCCAAAATTTAAACCGGTCAGGCAGTTTCTTCGGCGGTTCAACGAGGAAAGGCGCGAGGCTATTGGAGAAGAGGTGGCCCAGCTCTTGGCGGCCGGGTTTATTGTTGAAGTTTTTCACCCAGAGTGGTTGGCTAACCCAGTGCTTGTGCTAAAAAAGAACGGCACTTGGCGTATGTGTGTGGATTACACAGATTTAAACAAGGCTTGTCCGGTTGATCCTTTTGCTCTCCCTCGTATTGATCAAATCATTGATGCTACGGCGGGTTGTGAGCGTTTGAGTTTTTTGGACGCTTATTCTAGCTATCATCAGATCAAGATGGCAGTTAAGGACCAGGAGAAAACGGCTTTCATTACCCCGTTTGGAGCCTTCTGCTATGTGTCTATGCCTTTTGGGCTTAAGAGTGCCCAGGCGACTTATCAGCGGTGTTTGCAGAACTGTCTTCATAATCAGATTGGGCGTAATGTTCATGCTTATGTGGACGATATAGTGGTGAAATCTAGAGAGAAGGAAACTCTGGTAGATGATCTGAAGGAAACCTTTGATAACCTCCGGGTCTACAAGATGATGCTTAACCCGGCTAAGTGCGTTTTTGGAGTTCCAGCTGGCAAGCTTTTGGGTTTTTGGTGTCTAACAGAGGCATTGAGGCTAACCTAGAGAAAATCAAGGCGATTACGTCTTTGGCTAAGCCGGCGTGCATCAATGACGTTCAGCGTCTGGCGGGTCATGTCGTGGCTTTAAGCCGGTTCATAAGCCAGTTAGGTGAGAAGGCTATGTCGTTGTATCAAATGATGAAGAAGATGGATAATTTTGTCTGGAGTGACGCTGCTAACTCTACCTTTGAAGATCTAAAGAGACAGCTCATCGAGCTGCCGGTTCTTGCTGCTCCCATTGAGAAGGAGCCACTGTTGTTATATGTGGCTGCTAACACACGAGTTGTCAGTGTGGCCATTGTTGTAGAGCGCAAGGAGGCTGGCAAGGAATATCCAGTTCAAGGGCCGGTTTACTACGCCAGTGAGGTGCTCATTGAGTCCAAGCAGAGATATCCACATTGGCAGAAGCTTGTTTATGGGGTGTTCATGGAAAGCCAGAAGCTTAAGCATTACTTTCAGGGTCATCCTATCACTGTGGTTAGCTCTACTCCTTTAGGAGATATTATTCAAAATAGAGAAGCCACAGGACGAGTCGCCAAGTGGGCCATTGAACTTGGGTCTCATGGTTTAAAGTATGTGCCACGTACTGCCATCAAATCTCAAGCACTGGTGGACTTCATTAATGATTGGACGGAGTTGCAGATACCTGAAGAGAAGCCAGACAACACATATTGGACGATTCATTTTGATGGGTCCAGACAGTTGGAAGGCTCGGGGGCTGGAGTTGTTTTAACTTCTCCTCGAGGTGACAAATTTTGTTATGTGTTGCGATTGATGTTTCCTTGTACTAACAACGCAGTTGAGTATGAGGCCCTACTCCATGGTCTTCGAATGGCTAAAAAATGAGTTTAAGCCAGGTACGGTGCCTTGGCGACTCAGATTTGGTGGCTCGGCAAGTATCAGACAAGTGGGATTCCAAGGACCCTCTCATGGCGGCTTATCGCCATGAGGTTGACGCTGTTGCTGGACACTTCAAGGGTTATCAAGTGGAGCACATTGACCACAGAAAGAACGAAGCGGTCGATGCTTTAAGCCGGTTGGGATCTCAGCGTAAGCCGGTGCCGCCTAACACTTTTTTAGATGTTCTGCATAACCCTTCTGTCAAGTTGCCTATAGAGGAAGACTTGACCGTTCCAGACCCGGAAGCACAGTTGGTGGCGGCTCTTCATGTCATTCCAGATTGGACAGTGCCGTATTTGGCTTACATGACTCGGGGCGAGTTGCCGGAGGATGAGACCTTGGCTAGACAGATAACCCGGCGGTCTAAGTCAATGACAATTTTCCAATGGTGAGTTGTATCATCGCAGTGCCACCAGAGCATTTCAACGTTGTGTTTCTCCTGAAGAAGGCCAAGAAATTCTTCGTGAGATCCATGAAGGGGATTGTGGCCATCATGCCGGGTCAAAATCTCTTGTAGCCAAGGCCTTTCATCATGGTTTTTACTTGCTGATGGCTCACGCTGATGCAGAGGATTTGGTCAGTAGGTGTGATGGTTGTCAAAAATTTGCACGACGAGCGCACATGTCGTCTCAAGAATTGTGGATGATTCCAATTACTTGGTCGTTTGCAGTTTGGGGGCTCGATATGGTTGGACCTTTCAAAAGATCCAAAGGCAAAAAGACACATCTTTTGGTGGCAGTTGACAAATTCACAAAATGGGTTGAGGCAGAGTGTGATGCAGCCACAACGGTTCAGTTCATGAAAAAGGTGATCTTTCGTTTTGGTTTTCCCCATAGCATTATAACTGACAATGGTACTAATCTGTCCAAAGGTGCTATGGAGGAATTTTGTCAACGTGAGCATATCCGGCTTGATGTTTCGTCGGTAGCTCACCCCCAATCCAATGGTCAAGCTAAGAGAGCAAATCAGGAAATCTTAAAAGGTCTCAAGCCTCGGCTTATGGTTCCTTTACAACGGACGCCGGATTGTTGGGTAGAAGAGTTACCCTCAGTACTATGGAGCATCAATACCACCCCTAACAGGTCTACAGGTTATACGCCTTTCTTCATGGTTTATGGAGCAGAAGCAGTCCTGCCCAGTGACATCCATCATGACTCACCCCGCGTGGCGGCTTATGTTGAAGATGATAACGAACAAGCCCGTCAAGATGTGCTTGATTTATTAGATGAAGAGCGAGACTTGGCAGCGGCCCGCTCAGCAACTTACCAACAGGACCTGCGTCGTTATCATAGCCGCCGGGTTAAGACAAGAACCTTTCAAGAAGGTGATTTGGTGCTCCGGCTCATCCAGGATCAGTCTGATGCGCACAAGCTATCCCCACCTTGGGAAGGACCCTTTGTGGTCAGCAAGAACTTGAATAACAGGTCATACTACCTTATCGATGTTCGAGAGCACAAAGACTCACGTAAGTCGGAGGAAGAGACCCGCCGGCCATGGAATATTGCTCATCTTCGGCCATTCTACACTTGAGCCACCGGCTCTCATAATGTACATACTTTGACGTTGTATATATTATGATAAGTAATAAAACAGGGCCTCTGTCCTTTTCATCTTCAATAAACACATATCTTTATTATTCTAGTTATTCAACGACCAGTTGGGGGCTGATCGTATTCGAATCTAGCTTAACCCTCTCGGTCCGGATCATGATCATATTCGAATCTAGCCGTTAAACCTTATGGTCACTAGGGGGCTTCTTGTTCAAACATAGGTCGTATTCGAACCAAAGAGAACATAGATGTCGGTACCCTTTTGATCGGTGCACTGCCAAACTCACTAGGGGGCTTCCTGATCGTATTCGAATCACAGCTCAACCCCTTTTTGGGTCTAACATTGGTCGTATTCGAATCAGCATCGTTAAAAGACTATCAAGGTCATTTGGGGGCTTCCTGTTCAAACATAGGTCGTATTCGAACCAAAGAGAACATAGTTGTCGGTACCCTCTTGATCGGCACAACGCCAAAGCCACTGGGTGCTACATGATCGTATTCAAATCCTAGCTTAACCCCTTTGGTCTGGTTTACTGATCGTATTCGAATCATAAGCCTCCATTTTTTTTCTTAAATGCTTGATTTACATCGTTCGAAAGATACTCTTTTGTTTTACTGTTTTTTGTTGTCTCGGATCTAACTGTAAGTATGGTTTCAATTTAAACCGGCTCGTTTATTTGACTATGAATTGCCAAGGTATAACAGTCATCAGGAATATGGAAGTATTGACTTCTAAAAAGATTGGATCGTCACCCTTATTGTCCGGGTCACATAAGCCGGCAGTCCAGAATCAAAGAACACAGGTATGACATTGCCGTTCATAAACAGACTTATCTGTGTTTTTCTTTAATCAAAGGCTTTCCAACCTTATTTATCCTTACACCTAGCCCTAATTATTCTGTTATGGTAATTTCATAGTTATGTATTAGGTGTTTTCACCCGTCCAGCGACAAACCGCCAGGACAGTTTCTCATCTTTTACATACAGGAACAGATCCAAACACTATAGATATGATAAAGGATATAAAAGCATATATTGACATGACGGACAAAAATGTCGTACGCAGTATGATATGCACGACGGCATAGGCAGAAAATGCAGTTTTTCAGCTAGCCTATTACAAGGCGTTGGGAGCCCAAAAGGTTAAAACTGTTTTTTCTCCTAAGTAGATGTTAAGCTAAGGCTAGTTCATTAAATCTTAGCCAGATTATTTCGATGGTCACGACTCCTCCCTTGCTGGTTCATCTTCCTCCACTGGTTGGAAGCTGGGCTTGGACCAATCAAAGCCATGAAGAGCGACGAACTCAGCTTCATCATCAATTAGACCAGACGGGTCAATTTCTAGTGCAAAGGTGTGTTGGCGAACTGGCGGGATGAGATCTGTCACTTTATACGAAGGAGTTGCCATCTTTTTATTCTCCAGGTCAAAACCTGGCTGATATTTATCAATATTGGTCCCGTCGCCAAGGATGGTAGCATGAGGACGAACTCCCCTCACACAAGAAGAAAAATCATCTTGATCAAACGGAGTCCCGTCTTCCTTAAGGCTGGGATACCCCTTGGCTACATCCGCCGGGTCTAGCTCCAGCACCTAGGCTTTGGAGCGGCTTAGAGCAGTTAGGGCTCCGGCTCTTGCACAAGACCGCTTGACTTATTGGAATCTGGCGGGTAAGATAGATAATTTCTTCAAGACATCACTCAAGAGGTTTGGTCCTTGGTTGGCTGGGGAGATAATGGCAAGTGCCCGTTGAGCTCCAGTGTACAGTTGCTCCACCAGGGTGTAAACTGCCTTGAGTTTTGACAAGATGTTTTGGCTCAGATTGTTGCTCCATGGACCTATGAGTATTGTAAAAGGTTAAGCAGGAGGTTTATATTTCTGGCAAAAATAGAGTTTAAGTAAATAATACAACAACTCACCAAAGATTGCAGAGACCATCTGAGACACACGGTTTTTTAACCCGGTGAGCTCCGTGGTAACCTCCTTGAGAGCCGCCTCGGCTATCTCAGCACGCTGTATTAGCAAGGTTTTTTCATTGACCCAGGATTTTTTCTCCACATCAAAACTGGTCTTCAGTCTCTCTGCTTCAGATAGGCTCAACTGGAGTTTGGAGTTAGCATTCTTTATCTCAGTCTCTTGAGACGCCAACCGGGTCTTTGCATCAGTCAATTGAGAACCCAATTCAGTTATGGCGGTCTACAGACATGCACAGGTGTCAAAAATTTATTCCAATAAAGGTCATAATGATTAAAGTCCCAAGTGCTTTGCAACGCAACACCACTCGGCACTTGGGGGGCTAATGTCTGCTAAAACAATTTTTTAAATGCAAAAATGACTCTTCTATGATTAAAGTCCCAAGTGTTTTACAAGTAACAACGCTTGGAACTTGGGGGCTAATGCATGCTATTCAGAAAGTTTTTCATCTTGAGCCGGATAACAATATTTGTTTGGACTGATTCAAGACGTTTATGAAGTTAAGTACCGAATTAAGCCGACCCTTGGGGACTACAGGTGCGAATTTATACTAGTCCACTAGACTTAGGGAAAATCTAAGACAAAGCATCAACCTATATCACAAGTCTACGTATCATTCAGGTTCATCATAATCCGGAGACTTGGGGGCTGGCAGAGCATATGTAAACTAATGAAAGCCGGAAAGCATACCTCATATTTCAGTTGCAGCTGTTTGACCATCTCAATTTTAGAGTCACGGCTAGAATGCACATGACTGAGGTATCCAGATAGCACATCACTAATACTCAGGTGAGCATAGTGAGAGACTTCAAACCGCACTTTCTGCCTTTCCAAAGCCTCTTGCTTGGTAGAGTGCCTGGCCAGTATAGTTGGATTTCCTGGCTCAACGAATCTACTACTAGTAATTAGAACGTCATTGTCAGAAATCGCCGGTGGGTTAGCTGAGCTGGACGGCCCGATGGTAGATGGATTGAGAATGGTCTCATCAACTGACGGCTCAGGAAGGTCTGATTGAACGTTGATAGCAGGGTCTTCTGGTGCTTCAGATTATTCAGGAGCGGCAGTTGGTATTTCCGGTTCAGCGGCTTTCGGGTCTTCCGCCGGCTTAGCCACCTTGGCTTTCTTGGGCTTTGCTTGACCGCTAAGAAGAATTTCATGAGTCAGTATAATGATACATAATTAAAGATGCAGAAGAAAGATAATTTTCTTTACCCAGGGGCAGTCTTGAAAGCCGGAAGTTGAGTTTGTGAAGAATCGCCAGAAGAACGAGAAATCTCCTGCAAAAGTGACATCACAGTTACGAGAGCAAGGAAATAGATTCATTGACAAAAGCAAAAGTCAAAGGCGAAAGAAACCTCATTCTGTCGTTTCCGAGGAGTTTTCGATAAGCCGGAGGGCAGTTCATTATCTTCACTGGTCCGGGCCTGACGGCGCTTCTCATGTTGCTGTTTTTTCAAAAGAAATTTTCAAAAGAAAATGAGGATCCAAATAAGCCAAAGGGTGTGAAAACCTTACTTTCCGGGTTACTAGTCGAGGTTTCTGTCTTGGCAAAGGTTCTGAGTCGGAGGAAATAGTTACCTCTTCTTCTACAGCCTGGCTGGCCCCCGTGTCGTCCTGGCATAGTCAGTGTCAATAAGGTTGTTAAAAAGCAAGCCAAGAGAGTCAAGGGCTACCTCCGACTCAGAAACATCATCCAGCTTGAACATATCAGAGGCAGTTCTTTTCTTCTTGGATTTTCGGGTTGTCTTCTTGGCGGCTATGGCTGCGGCTCTAGCCTTCTTGGTAGCTTCATGATCATATTTGGCCTTCCAAAAGTCAGATTTGGCCTGTACGCAAATAATAGGTTAAAAGTCATGCAAATACTTAACTACTGAAGGAAAAAGGGGGTCAAGGGGATTTACCTCTCGTGCCGGGTTAAGTTTGCAGAAAGGATTCAATCCAACTTTACTGCAGTCCTCGTATTTACTGTTCACGAGGGTGGTTGACATTTCAATAATGGCCTCTTCAGCCAGTTGTATAGAACTATGACGCAGATGGTCATCTGGTCCTCCGGCATAGTTATGCATCAAGTCACAGCGGTGGCTCAGAGGGATGACCCGCCATGCGATCCAACAACGGATCAAGTCAACTCCAGTTAAGCCGTTTCCCAACAAGGCTTGAATCCTTTTGATGCTTGGGATGAGCTTCTTACATTTAGCGGCACTAAGCTTGTCAGGAAGTAGAAACTTAGAGTCAAGACGCTCCGTGCGATAACCCGGCGTTGGTTTTTCATCAGGTGGCAACGTGTATTTGCAATAAAACCAAGTTTGGTTCCAATCCTTGGGATGACTTGGTAACACTACTAAAGGAAAGACGGCACCCTTTCGGCGCTGAATCGAAATTCCACCAAGTTCTAGGCTAGGGCCGTTGGTGTATTCATTCTGGCGGTTCAAATAAAAATACTCTCTGAAGAGTTCAACAGTAGGTTCTTCTTGAAGGTAAACCTCGTAGAGAACTTGAAAATTGCAGATGTTTGATATGGAATTGGGTCCAAAATCTTGTGGATGAAGCTTGAAAAAATGCAAAACATCTCTGAAGAATTTTGAGCCGGGTGGTGAAAAAACCCGGTTCATATGATCAGTAAAGATGATGACTTCACCATCTTTAGGCTGAGGTCGTTCTTCGGCCGGGTCAGGGGCACGATAGGACATAATGTTCTTCTCTAGTAAATATCTGATGGTGACAAAATCCTTCAAAGTGTCATCACTGACTGTGGAAGGGACCCAGTTGCAGACTGTTGGCATCTTTGATGGCATAATGAAAAAGGACAAGCTGAAAAGAAAGTAATTTGCCGTTTCAAATTAATTGGTGGAATTACAGGTTAATAATTATAGTACAGATGAGTAATGGCGGCTTAAGTAAGGGCTAATGGTATATGAAGAAAAAATGAGCCGGCATGATAAGCCGCCATGACTAAAGATATTTGAAGGTTGCCTAAGACAAAATTGGCTAAGTACTGAGATAAACAAGTATTTCGGATCAAGATGGTTCAAAAAAGAAAAATAAATCTAAACCTAAAAACCAGCACAGAGGAGTTCATCAGTTCTAAGGAGGCCTTTGTACAAGAAAAAGGGATCTGCTAGCATCTGAAATGGATGCAAAACAACTACCGCATGAGTTCCATACTTCTTTTAGATCAAAGGAGGATGCGGTGGAGAAACTACAAAGATTCTGCGATGAACAGCGAAGAACACAGAAAGAACTCGCAAACCCTAATGCATATCTAAGGTGCGGGAAAGCAAGGACTTACGGACGCAGATCTACTGCGGAGGATCGTCGCCGTTCTCAGGACAAACTCAGGTTGATGCAGCGGCCAAGGTTGAGGACGATGGTGAGTGCTGCGGCGGCGGCGGAGTTCGAGCGTTGGAAGTTGCGAGAGGAAGAAGACGATGGAAAAGGGGGAGAATGAGAAGAAGACCGGTCGCGGCTATTTATAAGGAAAGACTGATAAGTAAGCGGGAAAAACGAGGAGGCCAAAACATGGTTATCCAGCTACCCAGGTGCCTGTAGTGACCGGATTTTCAGGATATTAATTTCCCAGAAAATGGCCCTTGTGTTCACTATCCCCAGGATTACTGTTAGCTGATGAGACACCAACTTGATACAGAAACTCCAAGCAAAATACAAAATGTGTAGTATAGGACCATTCTGGCCTATGAGTACAACAAATGGTTTCTAGTGATTCATGGCGGAAGCGGTTTGCGGTTCATCAGCGTCTATGGGACTCCATTTCCCACAGGAATAGCTGACTTGGATAACTCCTATCTTCGCGAGCCTGCTATCACCATTGCGTAGGTTCTGGGGCTATCATCGCAACGCTCCTCTCCATGCAAGAAATTTGGCCAAGACAATAGCCAGGGACAAGCCAGTGAGTACTTTGAATGTACTCGCAAACATTATGAACACAGATATAATATAACAAATGATAATCATGCTCTGAAATATTCTATGATCACAACATCAGTCACAAAATAAAAATCCATGATGCACGTAAGCAAGTTTTTCATATACAACATGAATATGCAATAAGGGAGTAGAAATAGAATGCACCGATCAGGTGTCTGAAGCGACACCTCGAAAGGATAATAATATAAAGCATGCCTCAGTCCGGCGTCTGAGCGACACCACATAAAGGGCTTATAAATAAAAGAAATACCAAGCATGCCACAGTCGGATGTCTGTGCGACACCACATAAAGGGCTTATAAATAATTTAAATAACAGGCATGCCACAGTCGGGCATCTGAGCGACACCACATAAAGGGCTTATAAATAATTTAAATAATAGGCATGCCACAGTCGGGCGTCTGAACGACACCACATAAAGGGCTTATAAAAGAATAATCACAGTGAATATCTAGGAGGTAGAACCGTCCCAGGGATACTCAATAATTCAACTAATGTAAGTGGTTAGTCCACAATAATAATAATCATAGTCATCATGAGTCACAAGTCACGATCCATGTTCTGGTTTAGCAGTTTTTCCTCCAAAGACCGACACTTGACCCATCCCAGACTGTAGTCCTTAACCATGGACACGGCTATTCGAATAGATATAATCTCTGCAGAGGGTGTACTCTTTACCCATGAGTAACGGATTCCTTTAGTCCATCAGGACTAGTTCCGTCTACGGTCTTTTAATTGAAAACACACCTGACCGCACACACCAGCCTAACTTACCGGTGTCTAGAATCACCCACGACACCCGTTATGCGAAACTCTAAGTGGGGAGGCTACAACCTCGATTAGCATGGGATCACAAAATTTATAACGCACGCAAACTAGGGGAGCTACCCCCTCGGCTCCAACCGGAAACACCCATGCCCCCGGACCAGGTGGCATGCCTACCGGATGCAGCCGGTATCTTCCACCATGGCCTCTCTGTACGGTGTGTGCTAGGAAGGGGTTGACAGCTTACTGAACCGTACCCTACCTATGGCAGGGACAAGTGGTAGCACGAAACAAGTATGGGGGTTACTGGAACAAGACTCGATCTATGGTCGACTCAGGAGGTTAAAGAATTTCCTGCATGATAAGCATAAGAAATATATTTCACACCAATCAGACAGAATCACCACTCATCATACCTCACCATGCCTTACCGGACATAACCTTCTCGACGAAGAATTAGAGACCAGCTTGTGTCTACCCAAGACAGAGACTTTCCCGGATTCCTTCCGTTAGGCATGAAAGGCATACGAGGGTGATTACTATCAGAAGCATATCAAAATCCCAATAACAAGGAATCCTCATTATGCATTCATGAATATGATCACAGCACCACATAAAATACCGAATACTTCACGTCGAGGTGGTGTCGTATTCGTATCGAACAACACACAACAATATTATGCCAGGGTTCAGAATGCTTGCCTTCAAGAGTATGCAAGTGAGGGTGCACTTTTTGGAAGTTGCTTCCCTCTCCAAAAATCATTTTTAAGAAAATTTCAAATTAACACATAGTTACAAAACAGTACAAAAAAGTTGTTTGTAAAATTTTCAAATAAATATGAAAATAAACTAGACAAAATTTCTGAAACAACAGAAAAAGAATCAAATCAATTGGACTTATATTTAAGAAGTTACAGCCAGTCAAAGTTTAGTCAAAATCTATTTTTAATAAAAATCAGAAAAAGAAAACGGTTCGGGGAGTAATACGTTTTCAAACAGGAGGAAACGTACTCTAGGTTTTACGCTTCCACTAAAGCCAGCGTGGGTCATCGCTGGGTCACTGATAGTGGGTCCATCGGGCCCACTGGTCAGGTTTGACCAGTCGCCCGCGCCTTCTTTCTCCTCTGGCCGAGCAGAGGTGGAGCTTCAGCGATTGCCGCCGATGAACGGCGGCTCCACACGGGATTCCGAGGGCAGGGATGGATCCGCCAGTCCAGGGCGGTCCTCCCAGTGGTCGAGAGGGTCATGGGGACAAAGGGGGTCGCCGGCGGTGAGCTCCGCGGCGGACGGTGGTTTCTGGTGGATTGGGGTCTCGGGCTACGGTGGCTCCCGATCGTGTTTGAGAGATGGGGTGGCTCCGCATGGTCGAGGGAAGGAGGATGGGAGAACGGCAGGAGTTAGGGGCCTCGGTCTTGGCCGGATTTTACCGGAACGTGGCGGCGGCCGGGCCTGCCGGAGATGGGAGAGATGATGGCCTCTGGCCAACTTGGGAGGAGGGGGGCTTCCTACTACTCGAACAGGGTTGCTGACGAGCCTAGGCGTGATCGGAAGGGCAATTTATAGCCCGGGGAGGTCGGTCCACGCGGCTGCGGATAAGAACGCCGGCGAACCGTCGTTCTGTTGCCAGCAGAGCGACGTGGCGGCGACGGGCGCTAGAGGACGGACTCGTGGATGAGCTCGGGTTGTTCAGGGGCGCGCTGGCGCGCTGGAGTGGCTCGGGCGGCACCGTCCATGGCAGGAGCCTGCTGCGGACGCCGGTGTGCCGCCAAGGGAGCTCTGACGGCGGTGCTATAGGGCGCCAGGGGTGACTTGGATGGTTCTGGTGAGCAGGTGAGGACGGGCGTGGCTCTGCGGGCGAGCAAAGGCCAAGGGCGCTAGGTGAGCGAACGTGGCGGCTCGGGCGCACACACATGCAAAACGCGGGCTCTGGCCGCGCCCAGAGCATGCACGCCATGTGCTCGACGAAATGCCAACGCATGCTAGGAGGCTTGGATGAGGCTGGGGATTAACAGGTCTAGGTTAGAGGTAGCTAGGAGTTTAGCGGACACGTTGGTTTGGCTGTTGTGGCAAGCCCATAATGCAAACTCATGAGCATGCCAATTCTGTTCATGAACACCAAGTGCTCGACAGAATGCCAGGAGCTTCTAGGTATCTCCTCTGGTGGCAAAAGTCTCCAGTTTGGGGTCTCTTTAGATGATAAAGAGGGTGGCAAGGTTAGTTTGACGAAAATAAAAACTCCCTAGTGCAAGTTTTTGAGAAAACCAAATCTGGGCAGAAAGTAAAGGGCATTAATGCATGGACCAAAAATAATCAAATGGTTCCCAAATCCTGGACTTAAGAGTTTGGTAGAGTGGTCTATGAGCCGGAGAAAAATCATGGGTAATAGGGCAAGATAAAATATGGTTGCAGTAGAAAATACCCAACTGTATCAGAGAGCAAAAGAGGATGATTTGCTCAAATTTTTCAAAGAACACCAATGGGTTTTTGCATAGAGTTGAATTATACACTACTACTAACATCCCCAAATTTTGGTGGAATTTTTAAAGAAATATTTAAATAGGTTGTAGTGCAAATTACAAACTGGACCAGATTTGAAAACTTGGGGTAGGGCTCAAAATTTCCAAATGACTAAAAGAGATTTTTGCATAAAAGTGATGTGGGAACATCCCATGACATCTCCAAATTTTGGTCGGGATTTTAAAGAAGTATTTGAAAGGGTTGTAGTGCAAATGGAACCCTAAAACTTATGAAAAATCATTTTTAAAGAAATAAATCTCAGGAAAAATAATTGTAGAAATAATTCCACTGATAAAAAGAAATGGTCCTGGGGAGAAATACAAGTCCAACAATATTTTTGAAAGGTTTTCACTTGGGGTGAAAACTCCACAATTCAGGAGAAAAGAGTGGTTCTGAATTAAAGGAAATCCAGAAAATAAAAAATTAATTTACCAAGGCAAAATTTTAATTAATAAATCATGGTTAAATTTTTGGGGTGTTACAATGCCTCGATTTTCGAAAAGGCATTAAAGATAAAGATGCGTTAAAGATGACGTGGTGGCGGGTTCCGAAAAATCCGGAGATGACGTCATGGCGGGTTACAAGGCTTTCGCAGCTATGGTAGATGGGTTTTTTCTAAGTGTTGAAGATTGACATGAACAAAGTTCAAATCAACCTGGGGCCTAATGTTGAGGATATGACTACCAGGAATGACCCGCCCAGGAGGGGTCGGGTCAATCACAAAGGCGGGTTACTTAAAGGAAGCCCGAATAGTATACAAGGTGGCGGTTTATGATAAGGCTTGAAGTAGGCCCAAGCCCAGAGGCCGCTTAAGGCCTGTAAGTATACACCGCCATGTATGAATAAGACTTGTAAAGTAAGGCATGTAAAAGATGTCACCGAGCCGGACACGTTGTATTAGCCGGCCAGGACTCTGTAGGCTGCAGGGCGTCAACCCGTGTATATAAGGGGATGACCCGGCGGCGGCTTAGGGCAAGAAACAACAGATCGAGAGCCAAGCTAGCGTATTTCGCTCCTTGGTCATCGAAACCTAGCAATACCACATCAACTGGACTAGGCTTTACCTTCACCGCAAGGGGCCGAACCAGTATAAACCTCTCGTGTCCTTTGTCCCGATTAACCCCTTTAAGCTTCCTAGTTGCGATGGCTCCATGACTAAGTCATTTTGCTAGGACATCTGTCATGACAATTCCACGACACTAAACATATCGTTGATGCTTTGATGCAATCTTATGAAGAAAAACTTGAGTTGGAAGTTTCTATCCCTAGAAAACTTTATGATGAATGGGAACCTACAATTAAAATTAAAATTAAAGATCATGAATGCTATGCTTTGTGTGATTTGGGTGCTAGTGTTTCCACATTCCAAAAACTTTGTGTGATTTGCTAGGTTTCCGTGAATTTGATGATTGTTCTCTAAACTTGCACCTTGAGGATTCCACCATTAAGAAACCTATGGGAAAGATTAATGATGTTCTTATTGTTGAAAATGGAAACTATGTGCCCATAGATTTCATTGTTCTTGGTATAGATTGCAATCCTTCATGTCCTATTATTCTTGGTAGACCTTTCCTTAGAACGATTGGTGCAATTATTGATATGAAGAGAGGGAATATTAGATTCCAATTTTCGTTAAGGAAGGGCATGGAACACTTTCCTAGAAAGAAAATCAAATTACTTTATGAATCTATTATGAGAGCCACTTATGGATTGCATACCAAAGATGACAATACCTAGATCTATCCTTACTTTTATGCCTAGCTAAGGGCGTTAAACGATAGCGCTTGTTGGGAGGCAGCCCAATTTTATTTTTATTCCTTGATTTTTGCTCCTGTTTAGTAATAAATAATTTATCTAGCCTCTGTTTTGGTTGTGTTTTTGTGTTTAATTAGTGTTTGTGCCAAGTAGAACCGTTGGGAAGACTTGGGGAAAGTTTTTTTGATCCTGCTGTAAAAAACAGAAACTTTAGCGCTCGCGAGAATTGATTCCATTTTTTACTGGAGAGTTCTATTTAGTTAATTCTTTTTGCATATGATTAATATATAAATTCCTCACGTCCATCAATTTATTTTAGAATTTTTGGGGTTCCAGAAGTATTCGAAACCTACAGATTACTACAGACTGTTCTGTTTTTGGCAGATTCTGTTTTTCGTGTGTTGTTTGCTTATTTTGATGAATTTATGGCTATTAATAGAGTTTATGAACCATATAAAAGTTGGAATACAGTAGGTTTAACACCAATATAAATCAAGAATGAGCTCATTACAGTACCTTGTAGTGGTGGTTTGTTTTCTTTTACTAACGGAGCTCACGAAGATTTTTTTTTAAGTTTTGTGTTGTGAAGTTCTCATGTTTGGGTAAGGATTTGATGGGTTATGGAAAAAGGAGTGGCAAGAGCCTAAGATTGGGATGCCCAAGGCATCCCAAGGTAAAATCCAAGGACACCAAAAAGCCTAAGCTTGGGGATGCCCCGGAAGGCATCCCCTCTTTCGTCTTCGTCTATCGGTAACTTTACTTGGAGCTATATTTTTATTCGCCACATGATATGTGTTTTGCTTGGAGCGTCTTGTATGATTTGAGTCTTTGCTTTCTAGTTTACCACAATCATCCTTGCTGTACACATCTTTTGGGAGAGACACACATGAATTGGAATTTGTTAGAATACTCTATGTGCTTCACTTATATCTTTTGAGCTATATAGTTTTTGCTCTAGTGCTTCGCTTATATCTTTTAGAGCACGGCGGTGGTTCTATTTTATAGAAATAATTGAACTCTCATGCTTCACTTATATAATTTTGAGAGTCCTTTAGAACAGCATGGTAATTCACTTTGGTTGTAAATTTTAAATGCTAAGAGAAGTTGGATGCTTGATAGATGGTTTTGAGATATAAAGGTAGTAATATTAGAAGTGTGCTAGTTGAATAATTGTGAAATTGATGAATACTTGTGTTCAAGTTGGAAATTCCCGTAGCATGCACGTATGATGAACGTTATGTGACAAATTTGAAGCATGGGGTGTTCTTTGATTGCTTTCCTTATGAGTGGCGGTCGGGGATGAGCGATGGTCTTTTCCTACCAATCTATCCCCCTAGGAGCATGCGTGTAGTGCTTGGTTTTGATGACTTGTAGATTTTTGCAATAAGTATGTGAGTTCTTTATGACCAATGTTGAGTCCATGGATTATACGCACTCTCACCCTTCCACCATTGCTAGCCTCTTCGGTACCGTGCATTGCCCTTTCTCACCTTGAGAGTTGGTGCAAACTTCGCCGGTGCATCCAAACCCCGTGATATGATACGCTCTATCACACATAAGCCTCCTTATATCTTCCTCAAAACAGCCACCATACCTACCTATTATGGCATTTACATAGCCATTCCGAGATATATTGCCATGCAACTTTCCACTGTTCCATTTATTATGACACGATCATCATTGTCATATTGCTTTGCATGATCATGTAGTAGACATCGTATTTGTGGCAAAGCCACCGTTCATAATTTTTTCATACATGTCACTCTTGATTCATCGCAATCCCGGTACATCGTCGGAGGCATTCACATAGAGTCATATTTTGTTCTAAGTATCGAGTTGTAATTCTTGAGTTCTAAGAAAATAAAAGTGTGATGATCATCATTAGAGCATTGTCCCGTGTGAGGAAAGGATGATGGAGACTATGATTCCCCCACAAGTCGGGATGAGACTCCGGACGAAAAAAAAGAGGCCACAAAAAATAAGGCCCAAATAAAAAAAGGAAAAACAATAATAAATAAATGAGATAAAAAGAGAGAAGGGACAATGTTACTATCCTTTTTCCACACTTGTGCTTCAAAGTAGCACCATGATCTTCATGATAGGGAGTCTCTTATTTTGTCACTTTCATATACTAGTGGGAATTTTTCATTATACAACTTGGCTTGTATATTCCAATGATGGGCTTCCTCAAATGCCCTAGGTCTTCGCGAGCAAGCGAGTTGGATGCACACCCACTTAGTTTCATTGATGAGCTTTCATATATTTATAGCTCTAGTGCATATTTTGCATGGCAATCTCTACTCCTTGCATTGACATCAATCGGTGGGCATCCCCACAGCCCATTGATTAGCCACGTCAATGTGAGACTTCCTCCCTTTTTGTCTTCTCACACAACCTCAATTATCATATTATATTCCACCCATAGTGCTATGTCCATGGCTCGCGCTCATATATTGCGTAAAGTTGAAAGAGTTTGAAAAGGCTTAGTATGAAACAATTGCTTGTCTTGTCATCGGGGTTGTGCATGATGAGAGCATTTTGTGTGACGAAAATGAAGTATGGCCAAACTATATGACTTTGTAGGGATAAGTTTTCTTTGGCTATGGTATTTTGATAAGACATAATTGCTTGATTAGCATACTTGGAGTATTACTATATGTCAACAATAATCTTTTATCTTGAATCTTTCGGATCTGAACATTCATGCCACAATAGAGAAAAATACATTGAAGAATATTCTAGAAAGCATTCCACATCAAAAATTATGTTTTTATCATTTACCTACTCGAGGACGAGCAGGAATTAAGCTTGGGTATGCTGATACGTCTCCAACGTATCTATAATTTTTGATTGTTCCATGCTATTATATTATCTGTTTTGGATGTTAATGGGCTTTATTTTACACTTTTATATTATTTTTGGGACTAACCTATTAACCGGAGGCCCAGCCCAAATTGCTGTTTTTTGCCTATTTCAGTGTTTCATAGAAAAGGAATATCAAACAGAGTCCAAACAGAATGAAACCTTCGGGAACGTGATTTTTGGAACAAACGTGATCCAGAGGACTTGGAGTGGACGTCAAGCAATCAACGAGGTGGCCACGAGGCAGGGGGCGCGGCTACCCCCCTAGGCGCGCCCTCCCCCTCGTGGGCCCCTCGTTGCTCCACCGACCTACTTCTTCCTCCTATATAAGTTCACATACCCCGCAAACATCTAGGAGCACCACAAAACCCTATTTCCACCGCTGCAACCTTCTGTACCCAAGATATCCCATCTTGGGGGCTTTTCCGGAACTCCGCCGGAGGGGGCATTGATCACGGAGGGCCTCTACATCAACTCCATGGCCCCTCCAATGATGTGTGAGTAGTTTACCTCAGACCTACAGGTCCATAGTTATTAGCTAGATGGCTTCTTCTCTCTCTTTGGATCTTAATACAAAGTTCTCCTTGATTCTCTTGGAGATCTATTCGATGTAACTCTTCTTTTTGCAGTGTGTTTGTCGAGATCCGATGAATTGTTCTCAGAAGATTCCTTGTATTGAGTCTGTCATGTAAAAGCATCCAGAAGAACATTTTGTGTTTGGGTTGGCATGATGAGTCCCAGATCCAGTTGAAGTGGGGTGGGGTTTGTTTGAAGCCAATCATAACATTGTAAGCCTTGGGAGAGGAAAAATGTCCACTACCCCAGATGTAGCTCCAAGTATCTGTGTGGTTTTGATACTGTGATTGCCTCATGGAGTAACACATATTTTCAAGCAACAAGAATTACTCATGAGCCTCCCTTGATAATGGAAGGTGAAAGAGGTCTTCAAGGTATTTTGTGGCCAGAACTTGCTGCACTGTAAGTCTGTCATTAATCACAAAAGAGAAAAGATGGGGGAACTGATGTTGCAGTAATTGCTCAGACAATAAGTCAAACCAGAAAAAAGCACTTCTGCCATCTCCCAAGTTGCACCTTGCTAGGCCTTTAAACTGTGGTATTAATTGCAAGTTGGCCTTCCACCAGAAAGAACCCACTAATTCATCTCCTAGCAGTTTGTCCTCATTGTAATGTGTTTCCCAAATCAAATTCACCCAAGGAATGTCATGTCTATTGTAGAACTTGTGTAAGTTTTTCATAAGCAGTGCCTTATTCTGTGTGAAGATATCCATGACTCCTAGCCCTCCCTGACTTTTTGGTCTACAAATAGTGGTCCATTTTACTAAAGCTAGTCTATGGTCTTCCATATCTGGTCCTCTCCACAAGCAGTGCCTGAAATATTTCAAGATTTGCTGCTTAATAGTTACTGGTACATCCAAGCAGCTCATGAAGAAAATTGTGAGAGATGCCAGAACTGATTTAACCATTAACAATATGCCTGCATATGTCATGAAAGTGGCAATGCCAGCCAATCTTTTTACAATACTGTTAACCAGTGGTAAACACTGCTCCACTGTTGGTTTGTGAAGTCCTAAAGGAAGCCCTAGGTATGTGAATGGAAAGTGTCCCATCTAGCAATTAAGTGTTCTAGCATAAATTTGAGCCCTCTCTTCCTGAATATTGATAGGTACCATGATAGATTTTTGGTAATTTACCTTTAAACCAGTGGCAGATGCAAAAGTGTTTAATAGGGCTTTAAGACAGATGAGCTGTCTAGAATCAGCTTGCATTATTAACAAGGTATCATCTGCATACTGGACAATTGGAAAGTAAGTGCATGAATTTATCTGTAGAGGTGCATGAAGGAGGCCCATTCCCATTGCTTTATTGATTACTGACTATAGCAGGTCAGCTGCTATGACAAACAACAGAGGTGAAAGAGGTTCTCCTTGTGGTACTCCCCTTCTATAGTAAATCTTCTTACCAGGTATTCCATTCAGCATTACAGCAGTTGAGACAGAGTTAAATATTATTTCTATCCATGAGATCCACTTATGGCCAAAACCTTTTGCTCTGAGAATGTCTATAATTGCTTGGTGTTCAATGGTATCAAATGCTTTTTCAAAATCTAGTTTCAACACAAGCAATTCTTCCCTGGATTTGTAGCATTGGTGAATGTATTCATAGGACCACCCCAAACAATCTTGTATAACCCTTCCCTTGAGAGATCCATATTGGTTAATGTGGATCATTTGTAAAATCACTTTTTGCAATCTATTTGCCAGTAACTTAGTGATGATCTTGAGCACCCCATTAAGCAAGGAAATGGGTCTAAAATCACTAGAGGTAAGGGGAGCATAGTTCTTGGGGATGAGGGTGATATATGAGGTGTTAATGCTCTCCAAAGAAATATTACCTTCATGAAATGCATGTACCAAGTTTCTTACATCAGCTCCAATAATGTCCCAACAAGCTTTAATAATCTCATTGTTGAAACCATCTGTCCCAGGTGATTTATCAGTAGGCAAGTCCTTAACCACATTATTTATTTCCTCATCTCAGAATGGTTGTTCAATGTCCTTGAAGACATCTAGATTGATCTGATTGGCAAGAAGGTTTTCCAAATCAAAATGCATAGTATGTCCCTCAGATTTTCCTAGTCTCTGTTTAAAGGATTCCCAAAGTAAGCCAGCCTTTCCATCATGATCAGTGTTTTCTACTTGATCCTCATTAAGGAGCGTTGCAATCTTATTATGCATGTAATTAATTGAAGCTCTAGTGTGGAAAAACTTTGTGTTTTCATCTCCAAATTTTACTCCTTTAATTTTTCCTCTTTGTCTCCAATATACCTTCTGGTTTTTCAAAATAGTGAGCAAGTGCTCTTTAAGCAAGGCTCTACAATTCCATTCTATGGTATCCAATCTTCTAAATTCCTCAAAGAAGTCCAGAAGAAAAATGCACTCATTGATGTCTGCAGTCTGCTTCGTAAGGCATATCAAAGTCTTTGACCATAATTTTAAGGCCCTCCTTAAGTTTTTGAACTTCGCATTGATCAACTTGGCAGGATTTGAGTAACCCACAGGAATGTCCCAAGCTGCTTTGGCTATGTCTTTAAAAGAGGTGTGCTTCAACCAGTAATTCTCAAATCTAAACACTTTAGCTTTTGGAATAGAAGTTCCCACTTTAATCAAACATGGCAGATGATCAGAAATAGGTCTTGCAAGAGGAAGAGCTAGGGAATCTGGGTATGAAATCATCCAAGAAGCAGAAGTGAAGAACTGGTCAAGTTTTTCTAATAGTGGGTTTTCCTGCATATTACTCCAGCTAAATTGTCTGCCTTTTAATGGTAGTTCAAGCAAACCCAAATTACTAATAGCTTCATTAAAGAGGAGCATTTGATTGACATCTCCACCTGTTTTGTTTCTGTCATTAGGAGATCTGATGAAATTGAAGTCACCCATTACTATCCAATCCGCATTAGGGGGCATTTGGATGTTACTAAACCATTGCATAAATTCAGCTTTGTCTTCCTGGTTGCTAGGACCATAGATGTTTGTCAAAACCCAAGACTGATTGGAAGTGTTACAAGTGAATTTCAAGGAGAGAGAAAACTTGTTTTGGAACAGAACTTCTCCATGAAAAAGAGAACCAACCCAGATAACAGTTATGCCTCCAGAGGCCCCAACAGAAGGTAGGTACTCAAATTTATTAAATCTGTATGGACAAAAGTTATGAACATAAGACAAGTCAAATCTCTCCCTTTTGGTTTCCTGCAAACATATAATCCCAGCTGCACTCTCTTCTATTTTTTGCTTTAAAGCTAGCCATTTGGCTTCTGCATTTATGCCTCTAATGTTCCAATTTAATATGTTCCAAGATCTCTTGTTATTAATTAAGTAACATGGATGTTATTAAACTGCTGTCAAAGACCAGCCTTTGACAGACCACCATACATCACTCATAGAACCTGAATAAATACTGAGTGCTACAAGTTACTTGCAGAAATCCAAGTGCCCATATTAGCCTCATACCATTCTTCCAAAAGTGCAAACCATTACAGCAAGAGCCAGCCTGACTACCAGGAAAGTTCCCAGTCATACACATAACAAAATGCCTCAGGCAGTACATAGAGTTCAATATTTGAGAAACTAACTTAGGAACATTCTCCCCATGGACCCTGGCTATGCAGCCAAAATATAGAAAGGGTTTACTAATCATTTTGCACTAGGGTTGGAGTTGTTATTCTCCTTGGCCTTGGAATTCTTGGCCTCTCCATTAGATTCCTTGCTTTTAGCCCTCTTGGCCATGTTCTCTTGCAGGTCCTCTACAGCCACCTTGCAAAAGGATGAAGTAAGATTTTTAACTACTTTACTGTGTAAAACTGGAGGAGCAGCATTGCAAGGGATACATGCTTTTCCTGAGCAAGAATTTCTTTTAAAACCTTTGTTTTCCTCTCTAATTCTTCCACTTCTTCTTACCTGAGTTTCAACAAGGGGTCCCTTTCCCCTCCTTTTCCTGGAGATTGCTTCACCAGCAGGTAAGAGTATCACATTAGTTGGAGAAACCATTTTCAGAGGACTGCCTGCTCCAGAAGAAGAGTGGGCTGCTGGACTACATCCAGCATTTTCTTTGTTAATACCAGCAGGTGACTGTAACTTGCAAACTGGGGCCTGAGAGACAGAGCACTTATCAGGTAAACAAAAGGTCATAGTATCTTCTTCTTTGCAGTTTTCAATCAAAATTTGCCATAAGGGTGATTTCGGAAGGTGCAAGGTCTAATCAAATTTTTCTGGAGTCAGAAGCAAGTGCAAAATAAAGTTAAACCAGCTTACTGGAATTTCTGAAGAGAAAGAACTTGCCACCTGTGTGGGTGAAGGAGCAAAAATTTTCCCCCAGAGCTCAATACCTTCCTCAGACATAAGATGTGCACAGTCAATAACAGAAAAAGCATGTTGTGAGGACAACTAGAACAATTCGTGTGGACTGATCAGGGAATTAGAAGAAATATCCAAATTAAAATTTGCTATACCTGCAAAAGGACCCTCGGTATCTGCTGGCACTTCTTTGAGAATACTCTGCTCTGCTGCTGGCTGTGGGTCTTCTGAAATTTGTTGTACTACAACAGCACCAGAGGCTTCTACAACTTAAGCCACCTGAATTTGCACAGCCTCCTGAATGAGACCAAAGTCATTCTGAATTTCATTGCCACTGTTCAGACCAGGCACTTGTTGATCCATAGGTGCAATGAATTGACCCTCTTCCACATCATTTTCAGCATCAGATGGGTAAGCTTGTAGTAAGTTATGAAGACCATCACCAAGAGGGGCCACAAAATTTCCCAGGGCCACTTGATTAACCTCCTGATTCTGAATATTAGGTCCACCATTGTGTGAGTACAAACCTTCAGATAAGGAAACTGTTGTGGTAATGCTGCTGTTGGGCAAGGCATCATTTGCATCTATCTGAACTTATTCTTGCTATTGCTGCTGAATTATATCCATAGGCTGAGCTGCTGGTTGAGGGAAAGCCCAATGTCCCTGTTCATCCCACTCTTCCCACTCTGCATTATCTGCAGGTGCATTGTTCAACTGCAAGTTTTGAAATCCTGGAAAGTCATTAGCATTCTGAGGAAGAGGGTGGGGATCAACTCCTGGTGGAGGGAATGGGTCCTCATCTGCAGGGCCACAACCCTGCATTTCCTCCAGCGGCACCTCAACAGAACTAGTTAGAGATCCTTCTTCAAAGTTTTCTCCTTCAGACCATTGAATGCTCTTTGGAATTTCAATCAAGTCAGTCACTCTTGCCTTCACCAAGATCTTGCCCTTTAGAGCATCTTCCTTTTCCCAGTGGATTATTCTTCCAAATTTTGCTATTGCAGTGGCAATATCTTCAGTGTTGCAGTGGTCGAAAGGAACACCAACCATGAGCAACCAACACACCCTGTTAAACTGCACTCTCCTCCAGTTTCTACCCTCATTATGCTTAGTAAAAGTGATGAAAACATCCCCAAAAGCAAGGGGGCTGTCTCTAACCAGCCTGTCCCTATCGCGGATGTGCCGAAACTGAACATATGCCTCCCCAAATGGGCAAGGCTGAATCTCTCAAAAAGCAACTTGAGCATCTGGGTCATTTTGCAGAAAATCTTCCAAAACCTCACGGACATTGAGAAAGAGTACCTCATCGGGAAGAGGTTGGATGGTGGCGATGGCCCAATCCTCAGGGCGACGCGGTCGAGGTGGAAGAACCACCCTGGTAAAACCATTTCTTCCCTCAATGTGCTGAATCTGGAACCCGTGCGGTACAAACGACTGAGGATCGATGGGAATGTTCGCCATAATGGCCTCTGCAGGTGAGTGGAGCTCGGAGTTTGACAACAATGGCGGAGGGGTCGAACGAGTTTGCATAGAAAGGGAAGTAGGAGTGGAATGCGAGGAGTCTGTCTATGGTCTTGGTTGAAAATTTAGGAAATGACCCGAGACCAGCTCCCTAAAAGAGGCAACCAATCTTGGCTCCTGGGCCGGCCCAATGTGCCTGAACCAGTCAGCAACTACCCCCTCGGCCCAGGCCTCGACTGGTGGGCTGCTGAAGGTTGCTACTGGGATAAATGGGCACAACCCAGTAAGCCTGGGCTTGGGACAGAAGCGCGCCAGGTGACCCACGTCACCACATGCAAAGCATGCACGTTCGAAATAACATGCGTTATTGTCTGATTCCGAAATGCGGGTCCGATCCTCAATGATGGGCTCATTAACCTGATTCTCAATAATGGGCTCATTAACTGCTGTAGTAAAATTCTATAATGAAGGCTGACTCAATTCACGCGCCGAATCAACTGCCCTGGATAACCGCTGAAATACCGACCTATGGTCCCTCATCGGAGCTGCACTCCGGCGATCGCCGGAGCAAGGAACAATGGCTTTGCCCTTATGACCGACAACGGTCCACTCAGCATCTAACTCTTTGTAATACAGAAATTCCTCACGACGCCAATTAGGACCCCCATTACCCCAAAGACTAAAGACCATCTCAAAATCTTTTTTCAACCACTCTCCCCGCATTGTAGATGTGAAAACCCACCGATTTGGAGGCAACAGAGAACTTGAAAGAATGGTCTTTCAGGGAGGAGACCCTAAAACCTTGAGGATAACCTCCAAAAGTAGCCTGAAGAGCAATACTAACTGTATGTGTATCCAACTTGAATGTACCCCGCAGAATGACACAACCAAGATGAATTCCTTTTGCCAAAATCCAGGAGAGAAGACCACGGGGGGCCCAAACGTGCTCCTCGTGGCTGCTTGAAACTTCTTGCCCCTCTCGAAGTGGAGAGAAAAAGGGGCCATAGATCCACAAAGAAGTGATGCACGTGGATGAGACAAGATAACAAGGTGGACGCCGGGGCCAAAGTGGCCGCCGGCATAGAAGGAGGTGGCCGCCGGGGCCAGAGTGGCCACCGGCGAGGTAAACCCCTAGGAGAGCCTAGGAGGAGAGCCTATGCTACCGAAGTTTCATCTTAACTTCGACAACGGGTTCCTAGATCATCAACTACTTCCCACACCCACATATTATCAAATCCTACTCATGCAATGTTTGAGGGTTGAAACTAATGCATAAAAACTAGGTAATAAAAGGGTATGATCAAAGTGTTACTTGCCTTGCTGACTGATGAGGACATGGCTACCATAGTTACACCCATATCCCCTGTTGTTTTACCTCTTGGAATAGTTGCTAAAGCTCAGATATGCCAATTAAATTATCAGGTACTTTCATTTCTTGGTAATTTTTCTAGTGTTCATGAGAATATGATGCTGCCTAACTTAGATACATTTGTGTTGCTTGCAATTGAAGGGCCTAGCATGGACAAGAAGGTTGAACATTGGAGCATGGTCAAGCACGGAGATGAAGGTGTGTGCGAAGAGAACAAGAACAGAGGTTCCAGTGGAGATTTCCGGACTTTGGAGCCACCATGATGACATACAAGAAGATGGACGAAATATACAAGATGGCCTTTCATAAATTTCGTCCATAGCTTATTATTGGTGTGGCACCACCTTATTTTGGGCCAGGGCCATGTAATCTACTTTTAGAGTCCATATTGTAGGGGAAACGACTTAGGAGGTGTTTTAGTCCCACCTTGCCAAGGGTGGACAAAATCCCCTCTATCGTTCCCTATAAATATAGCCCTTAAGGCATCGTTTAGACTTGGGATTTGTTTAGTTAAAATTTAGCTATTGCAACTTCGTGTTGTCGGTGTACTAGAGTAGGGGTACCCTAGTATCCCGAACTTGTGCACGGGCAGTCGCAGCATCTCGCGGCAAGGCTTGCCGGGTGACCGCCAAGATCCTCCGTGGTTCCTTTGGAGCCATTCAAGAACAAAGTGTCCAAGTCAAGAAGACAAGACCCCGGCAAGAGGAGCTTGCCGGGAAGGCCACTCAAGGCATACCAAGAAAACTTGTCGCGACGCGCCACGCGTCCCGGCAAGGCCCGGTGAGCGACAAGCTCCCGAACACGACAAGACGACGACCGCGGCAAGGAGCTTGCCGCGGGAAACCCCCACTTCGTGCCCGCGCTCCAGTGCATCCGACAACGTGTCGCTCTAGGACCCTCCCAAGCACACGTGGCAGGAGGCTGTGCAGCTAAGGGTGCGCGGTGGCAAGCAGGCGCTGACAAGATAACCATCATGGCGAACGGTGGCGTCCCTAGCGGTCCCTTTCGGTACTGTTTAGGCGACACAGACGGGCAATTAATGTCCTTGTCCCCTGCCGTCAGGGTTAGGTATGATACACTGTAGCAGGTAGATGTGCCTACCACAGCACCTTTCCATTTTTGCCCTTTACCTCCGTTGCCACCTGTCGGCAGCCCCTTGAGCATATAAAAGGAGGCCCGTGTGCAACGTAGGGGGGAGTTAGCCAGTTCGAACACTCACGCTCGGTCCTGCTAGCCACTAGTGTGTGCTGTAGCACTCCGCGCTCCCGAGCTAGAAACCAATACAAAACCACAAAGCAGGAGTAGGGTTTTACGCATCCGTGCGGCCCGAACCTAGGTAAATCGCTCGCGTGCTTCGCCTCGATCTGCTCTTTGCGCGACCTCCGCCCCCGCCAAACCGAAAGGGACCCGGTCCGCCGGTCCCATAGGTGCCCGTGGATCAGCACCCCGGCATCTTTGGCGCGCCAGGTAGGGGAGGAACCAACTCATAGCTAGTTGCGCCCTTACTTTGTTTCGAGTCCGCTCAACAACTTAAGTGAGCTGCTAGAGCCCTTACTTTGCTTCGAGTCCGCTCAGCAACTTAAGTGAGCCGCTAGCGCCCTTACTTTGTTTCGAGTTCGCTCAGCAACTTAAGTGAGCTGCAACTAGTTGCGACAAGGTTTCTTGCCGGTAGCGGCACCGCCAGCAGGCTGCTGACATTCCGCACTCAGCGCTCGCGGCTCAGGTGCCTGCACCGGCAAGTTCCCTAAAAGCGTAGGGCAAAAACATACAAAGGGAGGAATCAAGTAAAGGGAGTAACGTTGCAATCATTGCCCAGAATCAAGTTACATTACAAAGATAGCTTGTCGCAGCTCTAACAGATTGTTTTCATGACATGATGGGCAGCGATAAGAAAAGAAGAAATGGGCGGCCTAATCTACGCGATCGCCTTCGACCCGCTTGATCCCGCTCACCTTGTCCACAATGGGTGCGACAAGGGCCTTGAGCTCCTCCAGATCAGCTTCTGGCGGCAAGGACCTGAGGATGTTGGTGAGGCGGAGGCCTGGATTGCGGAAGGCCACCTTCATCAACACTTTCTCGAGGGCTCCTGCGCAGATCTCGCGCGACTCGTCAGCTAGGTTCTTGGGGATCCTCTCTCGGAGTCGCTGAAGGGCCGTCGCCACGCCCTTGAAGAATATGACGAGCTTGGCGCTGGGCTGGAGGTTGTCGTCCGAGGGATACCCAAGATCTTCCATCCCCAGCTGCGCCAGCTCCTTGTCGATATCTGTGGCGGCGTTCGCCAAACTCTCCGTCCAGTGCGTCACAGTCTCCCTGAAGGTGTTCTGGGCGGTGGCAGCGCTCTCCAGCAGCGCCTTGTCGGCCTTGATTTCCTCCTTCAAGGCCGCCTCCCGCTTCTTGGCGCTATCCAGAGTCTTGGTCAAAGTGGTCAGCTTCAACTCAAGATCCACGTTGGAGACCTTGGCGGCGCTGAGCTCCTTGCCCTTCTCGGAGAGATCGGCCTCCAGCCGTGCCACCTTCATCTTCAACTCCTCCTTGGCGGCCTCAGCGGCGGCAGCAGCGTCCTCCGCTTGCTTAAGGGCTCCGCCAAGCTTCTCTTCGCGCGAGGCAAGCTCCTCCTCGTGGGCGTCGAGATTGACCTTCCGCTGCGCCAGCTCGCCCTCTTCCGCAGCTAGCTTCACAGCGGCAAGTCGCTGGTGCTCTTCGGCTTCAGCCTTCTCGAGGATAAAGACCTTCCGCGCTTCAGCGAGCTGCTCCCGCTCCTCCGCCAGGGATCGGAGGGCTTCCCAGTGAAACCCCCGAGCTCTTCCGCGCGCTTTTCAATGTCTGCTCCCGCCTTCGCGACAAGCGCCTCGCGGGACTCCAGTTTGGCTTGTCGCGCGCGGTAGAGCGACATCAACCTGCGCAGCAGTCGCTCTTATTCGGGCTCGTTGCTGCTGCTGCTTGGCGCGTCGACCAGCTTCAGCCCCGCGGAGGCGAGCACTTCCCCGTCAAAGACCTCCCCCTCGACCGGCGCTCTGGAGCTTGATGCCCAGGGAAGATTGATGAAGACGTCGTCGCCGGCCTTCAAATAAACGCTCGGCTGGGGATCCTTGGAACTTGGCGCTGCGGCTTCGGCGGATGGGTCAGCGGTCGGCGTAGCGCCTGGCGCTCCTGCGGCCTCTGGGCCGTCAGTACGATCGCCGGATTCCTCGCTAGTTGCTGCGGCGTCCGCCTTGGCGGCCTCTACGCCGGTGGCGTCTCCAGCACCGGCAGCTTTGTCGGCGGCGACCTCTGTCTCCATCTGCTCCGCAGCGGATGGATCTGACGGCCGGAAAAGGGGAGAAGAGTCAAACAGAATCCAGCAGAAACTCATAAAGTTCAAGAAAAGAAGGATCCAAGAGAAGTTTTGAAGCAAGGGGAGAACCTGCACCAGGCTCTGCGGTTGTGGTCTTCGTGGTCGGGGGGCCGCTGGCGCTGTCCCTCGCCGGAGAATCCTCCCTTGCCGGAGACTTCTCTCTCACCGGGAAGCCTCCCCTTGCCGGAGAATTCTCCCTTGTCGGGGGATTCCCCCTTGGCTCTTGGTGGGGCTGCTCGGCTCCTACACAAGTCAACAAGCAGATATCAGCAAAGACAAGTACGCATGCGCGCCTCGCCGCGGAAAATAATTCACAAACTTACGCTGGGGGCTGCCATGGAGGAAAGTCGCCGGCTCCGGCAAGGTTGTCTCGGGCGCGCCACCTGTTGTCACAGTGGGCTCGTCCTCGATGATGAACACCGGGGCCTTAGCTCTCTTTGCCGCTCTCTGGGCCAAAGTCCTAAAGAGGAACAGATTCAGGGAAAAGCAAGTGAGAAACAAGACCAACAGCAAGAGTTGAAGAAATGCAAGTACAACAAGAGAAGCTTACTCTTCTTCTTCTTCCTCGTCGGAGCTTAACACGGAGAAGTCGAAGCCCGGCGCGAGGAGGCGGAGGAGAGGCTTCCCTTGGCCGCTTGGCGGGAGCAGTGGCGGCGGTCTGAGACGACCCCGCTCCGGCTGTTGGCGCGACGTGAGTAGCGGCAAGGACTGAAGCGGTGGTCCGGCTAGACTCCGCTCCAGTTGTCGTCGTAGCATGAGGCGCTCCCGCGGCAACGGTGTTTGCCGTGGTCGAGCGTGTCACGCGGCGTGGCGACTGTTGGCCCGCTTGCCGCTCCGCCACATCACCAACCTTGCGGAGGCGCCTTCTTGGTGGGAATGGAGGCTCTGCTTCTGGTGAGCTGTCTGAGGACGAGGTGGAAGAAGAGTCGATTTGCAACGAGCCGCTCGTGTCATTGGCGGGCTCGCTCGGCTCGGTGTCTTGCCCGGCAAGCCCCTTCTTGCCGGCAGGCTCCCCTCGCTCGGCACGGCTTGCCGCTTCTGCTGCATCGGCCTCCTCCGCAGTGAACCCGAACTCGCCCGCGGCTGCGGCTGCCGCTGCCTCCTCCAGCCTAGTGGCGATGAGCGCCATCTCCGCATCCGTGGCGTCGAGGCGGATTGGCACTTCCGCCAAGTCGTCGAAGAATTGCTGCACGACCTCGTCTGCGGGCTCCTGCCAAGTTGGCACAATCCCGTGCGAGTCGCACTCCGGCATCATTGCACGGATGCGGTCGAGCGCGGAATTGTTGCACAAAGGCACGACGCC
Source organism: Triticum urartu (assembly GCF_056163025.1). Lineage (NCBI taxonomy): Eukaryota > Viridiplantae > Streptophyta > Magnoliopsida > Poales > Poaceae > Triticum > Triticum urartu. The sequence continues at coordinate 287,933,127 of NC_141878.1, read as the reverse complement.
CCCCGGCAACCTGAACACCTCGGGATGGCGGGGTTCATATTTGAACAACTCCTGCAGCATCGCGTTGAGCTCCAGGACTGTGAAGTTGTAATTGAGGCCTGGCCGCAGCCTCATGATGTCTGCCGCGTTCTTGAACTCCCAAGTGGGCCTCCCCTGTTCCTGCAGGGGGGCGATGCGGCGGCGAAGGAAGTCTGTGCCAACAGCGCCAACAGTAAGCCCGGCAAGCCTCAGGCGCAGGATCCTGGTGACGGCAATCTTCAGCCTGGCGTCCTCCGGAGCCATGTCACTCCAATTGCTGCTGCGTGCTACTGGGGTTCGGCGTCGGACGGTGAATGGCTGCGGGCTCTCCTCGTCAATCCAGCACCAATCAGCTCTCCACTCCTCCCACTTGCCGCGGAATTCTCCCTCCAAATAGGTCTCTTTCTTGCCGAGCCTTGAGATCCAGGCAATCCCACCGGATAGAGGCTCTCCTCTCTCTGCTCGGGGTATGAAAAAGTGGCGGAAGAGGGCTACGTTGGGAAGGACTCCGACAAAGTTTTCGCAGAGGTGTGCGAAAACTGCCATTGTCAGGACGGCGTTGGGGGTGAAGTCAAGGAGATGGAATCCATAGGTGTTCATGATGTCGCAGAAGAAATCAGAGAAGGGCAGGCAGAGCCCGCAATAGAAGAACAATGCAAAGAAGGGGTACCCATTCGGAGCCTTCTTCCAAGCGGCGGCGGGGAGAACCTTTGTGCGCGGATGCGCGCGCGTCTCCACCGACCAGAACAGATAGTAGTTCTCCCTCAGCTCCTTCGCGCCGAGCTTGGGGGGGGAAATGGACCGCTCCTTCCGCAGCGCCGCGAGCCGCTGCGCCTCGGTCGTCTTCACGGTCTTCCCCTTGTCGGCTTTTGGAGCCATGGCGGAAGTAGTGGAGGAGGTCGACGGCGTTGGTGGTGCTAGTGGCGATGGGGGGCGGAGCACTGCTCTCTCTCTCATCTTTGGGGAGGCAAGGGAGCGGTGGAGATTTCTGAGAATTGGGAACGGCAACGGGCGAGTGGGCCAACTGCCCCTGTTTCCCCTGCTTATAAAGGAGGAGGGGGCAAACGTTCCGCATTTCCGAATAAAGAAACCCCCACGACCTCTCCCACGACGCCGCATTCAACGCATGCCGTTCGGGGAGGGCGCGGTGGAAGCGGAGAGATATGCGGCGTGACCTAGGCCGCGCGTGCCCGTGCACTGTTTTGGGCCTGGCCCAACAGCGCTCGGCACCGTGTATGGCCCAGGCCCGGGGGCTCCTGTCGGTGTACTAGAGTAGGGGTACCCTAGTATCCCGAACTTGTGCACGGGCAGTCGCAGCATCTCGCGGCAAGTCTTGCCGGGTGACCGCCAAGATCCTCCGTGGTTCCTTTGGAGCCATTCAAGAACAAAGTGTCCAAGTCAAGAAGACAAGACCCCGGCAAGAGGAGCTTGCCGGGAAGGCCACTCAAGGCATACCAAGAAAACTTGCCGCGACGCGCCACGCGTCCCGGCAAGGCCCGGTGAGCGACAAGCTCCCGAACACGACAAGACAACGACCGCGGCAAGGAGCTTGCCGCGGGAAACCCCCACTTCGTGCCCGCGCTCCAGCGCATCCGCCAACGTGTCTCTCTAGGACCCTCCCAAGCACACGTGGCAGGAGGCTGTGCAGCTAAGGGTGCACGGTGGCAAGCAGGCGCTGACAAGATAACCATCGTGGCGAACGGTGGCGTCCCTAGCGGTCCCTTTCGGTACTGTTTAGGCGACACAGACGGGCAATTAATGCCCTTGTCCCCTGCCGTCGGGGTTAGGTATGATACACTGTAGCAGGTAGTTGTGCCTACCACAACACCTTTCCATTTTTGCCCTTTACCTCCGTTGCCACCTGTCGGCAGCCCCTTGAGCATATAAAAGGAGGCCCGTGTGCAACGTAGGGGGGGAGTTAGCCAGTTCGAACACTCACGCTCGGTCCTGCTAGCCGCTGGTGTGTATTGTATCACTCCGCGCTCCCGAGCTAGAAATCAATACAAAACCACAAAGCAGGAGTAGGTTTTACGCATCCGTGCGGCCCGAACCTGGGTAAATCACTCGCGTGCTTCGCCTCGATCTGCTCTTTGCGCGACCTCCGCCCCCGCCGAACCGAAAGGGACCCGGTCCGCCGATCCCATAGGTGCCCGTGGATCAGCACCCCGGCACGTGTACTTCATTTGTGTCTAACGACCAGACCAAGACCTCTTTCGGATCCCCACCTTTATTAATACTTCATCTATATTCACGATATTCAGATTGCATTGTCATATTCTTGCTTGTTCTATGATTGCGTGCAGGAATAGACCTTCGTGGTCAGGCTGATCGTGTTTCCAGCATCGTCAGTAACCTCAGAAGATTGGTTTAGCGATTCCTAAGCCGCAACGTCGTGCACGTTTGAAGTCGGATTGTCAAAGTTGACTCCACCAGATCGATAGTTATCATCTCATCGAAAAATTGGGACCCTCGCCTCTATCAAGTGGTATCAATTTTCAGGTTGCTCGGTGAGATTTTCCAGTTTTTCATAGTCTTAGATTGCATATGTTCTTCATACCTATAGTCCATGAAAAAGCCACCAAAAAAAGTTAGATTAGTTCATCCATGTCCCAGACAGTCTGAGCCTTTTCACCATTATCACTTAGTTTTTGCATTGTTAAATTTTCGGTTGCATCGTGTGTCGAGTTGCTAGTTCTAGTGTCTAAATTTTAGAGTTTCGAGTTCCTGTCACGTTTTTGTTCACATCGCATCAACGAACACCAACGCTGCAACTTATTTTATTCGTCAGCATCACCATCATCCATCCGCTGTTGTGGTTTGTCGTCGTCTTTGAGCATCAAAAAAGTTTGAGAACAGATAAAAAAAGAGTTTTGAGAGAGAGAATCGGCTGAGAAGTTTGGATCAAGGAGAGAGATCGGAGTACAACAGCGAAGGAGTCCCTTTCTTTGAGCTTCTCGGGATTTGGTGCTGCTACAGTCGATACCAAAAACCAGCTATCTAATCTAATTCAGTTGTTAAACAAAGTTGTTCACCGATTGAAAAGAGGAGGACGTGACTTGGAAGGTTGGGACGTGGTAGTAGTACTACTTCGAAAGTCTCCTCATCTTTCACATTTTGGCAGGACTTCTTTTCGGTCTGGGAAAGAATAAAAGGAAAGTTCGTTTGGAAACATTATGTGGCTTGTTTTAGGAAGTAATCTGGTTTTAGGAAAGAGAAGAAGAGACCAGATTCGTTTCCCATTTAGAAAAAAAAACAAGATTCGGTTGGAGGTTTCCATATTCTGGACGTGTCCTTAGAGAAAAAAATATAGCGAAAAAAAAGAGAAAAGATTTGGAAGAAATAGATCACGTGGGTGCTTGAAAGGAAAGTTGAATCTGCAATTAATGAGGAATCTGTTTGTTGCGAAAAGTTTGGTGTGTATCACAAGGAAAGATTAAAAAAGGCAAGTGCCAATCGGTTTGGTTGGTGGCCGTTTTGTTGAGAAATTTTCTTTGAAAAAAGGAAAGAAGGAAGGAAGGAAGGATGTGAGTTGTGCGCTACTAATTAGAAACTAATTAAAAAATAAATCGGCCAACACAAAGAAAAAAGGGTTGATCGGTTTGATTTAATTGGAAAGATTGACTCGTTCTTATTAGAAAAGAGAAGAGATCAGCCAATAAAGGAGGGGATAACGTGGATGCTTTATTTGGACGTTTTGGGATATGAGATATTACAAAAAAGTGATGTCTGCTAATCTTTTGGAAGGAATTAAAGATCGGTTGGCACGATTTGATCTATTTGTTTGGAAAGACTTGCATGTAGCATGCTACTCGTGGGAATTTGATTCTTTTAGAATTAATTGATCCAGCGTGAGAGAGAGAGAGAGAAAGAAAAGGCAAAAAGAGAGAGAATTTGGAAGGGAATATTTCACGTTTGGGCATTTAAAAAAATGCCATTCTGATTGCTTCGGTTTCCAAGTTATTCTGCACGTTATTTTGCCACGGAAGGAAACTAGTTGGTTTGGAAAGTTTGACCAACGGTTATTTTTTTGGAAAGTCTAAATATATTTGCTTGCTTGTGCCACGTACTAAAAGAAAGGATTGCGGATCCGTTTGACAAGGTTGGAAAAAAAACGTGGCAGGGAGTTTGGGAGTAGTACTCCACGTCAATCCTTGAGAGATAGAAAAAAACCTCTGATCTGATTGTAGTAATTTTCAAAGGACTCCTGTGTGCAGTTTTTTTTGGTAAAGGCAGGTTTGATTCTCAGATCGGTTTGTTCTTCGGTTGACAAAAAAAGAGAGAAACGTTGGCGGAAGAAAAAGCAAAGAGAGAGCAGCCATGTAGAAAGTATTTGGAGATATAATAGTGCTAGTACTTTCTGGTTGCTGCATTGCTCATAAGTTTTGTTGCATATCGTGTGCGCACGTGAATTTCACTTGTGTCTTAGACTCGCGTCTCTAGCACGGTCTAGCCTAGGACCAGCACTCGACCACTTTGAGTGAATTTTCAGCTTGCATTAACTATTGTGGTTGTAGCATTTTTTCTCACACATATAAAGCCAACCCAGCTCCACATATTTCTACACTGTGTATATGTCCGTTCACCTGGCAATTGCTTTATCAACTTTTGGAGTTCTTTGACACCACTTGTTGCCGCTCACCTCCTGCTGTATGGTAAGAACTTGTAAGACATTGCTTTGCTATACTGTGAGCGTTTACCACCACTTCCCAGTCGTTCATCGGAACACTATTTTTGGATTTTATTTCTTGTTTCTACTAATCATGACAGGATCCAGAGTCAATTCATGGGCTTTGTCGATCGCGGGAGACGTGCCACCACCTATGCAAATATCACAACCGTCACGAGAGGTGCACAAACATCTAGATGCACATGATCAGGTTAATGTTTCTATACCACCATTTAATGGCTGTTTTAGACCTGCTTTATATATTGAATGGGAGTTCAACATAAATAATATATTTGCCTCCCATAATTTTGATGAACATAAAAAAGTTAAGGTTGCGGTTGGTTCTTTCACCGGTTATGCTTTAGTTTGGTGGAGTGAATATTGTCGGTTACACCCTGATTATATACCTACTACTTGGGATGATTTGAAACTTGCCATGCAACATACATTTGTCCCCGTGTATTATACTCGTGACATGATTAAAAATTTGCAACATTTAAAACAAGGTAGTGACACCGTAACGAAATATTATGATACTTTACAAACTACCTTGTTGCATTCCTCTTTAGAAGAAAGTGAAGATGATTTTATGGATAGATTTTGGGGAGGATTAAATTGTGACATTCAAGAGATACTAATTCATGAAGAGTGTTATCCCATGGACCATTTGTTTCATCTTGCTTGCAAAGATGAACATGAAATAAAACGACATGTTGCCCACAAGGAGAACAAGCGCGAGATGCATATTTCAAGAGTTGATACGGTTGTCCCTTCAACTACTAGGCATACTATGACAACCACATCCGTTGTTGTGAGGACTACATCACCTCTACCATGTGACACATCATCACCGGGAGCGCGTACATCATCTGATTTGATCCTAAGAGGTAATGACAAAGGTACTAATCTTCCACCTCCACATGAGTATGATGGATGTCTTGTCAATTTAAATGCACCATGCGGTGAGCTACCCACTACTTTGATCACACCGGCTATTTTAGAGGACTATGTTGATGATACTTTGCCATGTGATCAACCAATTTTGACTGAACCCATTGAATTAACTATCGATGCAAAAGAATCAACTGAATCAGGGAATAAATCAGATTTGGAACAAATAGGTTTGAAAATAATTGTGCTAATGTTTAATCACTTTGATATGACCTCTAATCTTGATGATGGTTCATCAATGTTGGGATGTTTAATGATAAGCATTGTCAGTCTTTTGATATGAATAAGAGCTTCACTTATATGTGCAAACTGAGTTGCAATATTTTCATGCCTTTGACTTCTTGTGATAATATATCGGCTTTATATTTCACAACTTTTGATGCGTGCTCTTGTATAACTATGCCACATGTGCACCAAATGACATATACATATACAACATGTACTCCTTGTCTCTTTTGTTAGCCAGATTTCAGATTAAGCAATGCCGAGGACAACTTTTTTTTAAGAAGGGGAGGATGATGAGGACATGGCTACCATAGTTACACCCATATCCCCTGTTGTTTTACCTCTTGGAACAGTTGCTAGAGCTCAGATATGCCAATTAAATTATCAGGTACTTTCATTTCTTGGTAATGTTTCTAGTGTTCATGAGAATATGATGCTTCCTAACTTAGATACATTTGTGTTGCTTGCAATTGAAGGGCCTTGCACGGACAAGAAGGTTGAACATTGGAGCATGGTCAAGCACGGAGATGATGGTGTGTGCAAAGAGAACAAGAACAGAGGTTCAAGTGGAGATTTCTGGACTTTGAAACCACCATGATGACATACAAGAAGATGGACGAAATATACAAGATGGCCTTCCATAAATTTCGTCCATAGCGTATTATTGGTGTGGCACCACCTTATTTTGGGCCAGGCCCATGTAATCTACTTTTAGAGTCCATATTGTAGGGGAAACGACTTAGGAGGTGTTTTAGTCCCACCTTGCCAAGGGTGGACAAAATCCCCTCTCTCGTTCCCTATAAATATAGCCCTTAAGGCATCGTTTAGACTTGGGATTTGTTTAGTTAAAAGTTAGCTACTGCAAATTTGTGTACTTCGTCTGTGTCCAACGACCAGACCAAGACTGCTTTCGGATCCCCACCTTTATTAATACTTCATCTATATTCGCAATATTCAGATTGCATTATCATATTCTTGCTTGTTCTTTGATTGCGTGCAGGAATAGACCTTTGTGGTCAGGCTGATCGTGTTTCCAGCATCGTCAATAACCCCAGGAGATTGGTTTAGCGATTGCTAAGGCGCAACCTTGTGCACGTTTGTAGTCGGATCGTCAAAGTTGACTCTACCAGATCGATAGTTATCTCATCGAATGATCATCACCCTCGCCTCTATCACTGACGATCGAAAAACCCTAGAGATTCGTAGTAGCAAGCCTCGCACTCCGGAAACTCTATCGTGAACAAACAATAGCATACATAAGCACTCAAGCATAAGATGCAAAGGTAAAACCAAAAGAAAAGATCTAAACAGAAAGTTCACGTGAAGAGCTTCGATTTGCAAAAAGAATCACTCGAATCAGAGTTACGAAACTCAAACTACGATCAGAAGAAGTTCAAATTCAAATCTGCTTGAAACCAAATTTTAAATTTTCAAAATCATGTTCAAGTTGTTTATCTGGACTAAGGGGAACAAGACGAAGATTTTGGTGTTGGTTTCACTGGATTTGGATAAACAAGCAAAAAGTAGTGAGGGTTTGAAGATCAGGGAGTAATCTATAAGAGAAAATATTTGCGGATAGGTCCCTGGCCGAAAATTAAACTAAAAAGAAAAATCTAATGAATGAACGTTCACTAACAAAAACTAACGAACCAACTATTTCGTTAACAGAACTAATCGGGTGAACGCTCGCTATTTAACCGATCAAAAATAAATAAACCGGTCTATCCTAACTAAACCAAAACGAAAAAAACGAAAAAAAATAACCGGTGAACCGGGACGGTTTTTTACCGGTTAAACAGGTTCGGCCGGCGGCGGTCAACAGCGAAGCGGGGCGGCGGCTCCGGCGGCGTGCGGCGAGGCGGCTTGCGCGGGCGGCCGCGATGCGGTAGGAGGCAGCGGCGCGGCTGGCGAGCGGCGGCGGCGGCGCGGCAATGGCGGGTGGCAGCGTCGGCTTGGTGGGGAAGAGAGGGGGCACGGTGGGAGTATATAAAGGGGGTCGGGGGAGGCGGATCCGGCTTGGAGGAGGGGCAAACGACGGTAGGGTGGAGTCGGACTCCAAGTGGAGTCCGGCGGTGGCGGAGGAGCGGGTCCGCTTGGGACTCCTCCCAAGTCGGCGGCGGAGGCGACGCGAGCTGGGCTGGCCTAGTCGGCGCGCGGATTTAAAAAAAATCGCCGCAGAGGGAAAATCCAAAATAAAATAAATAAAAATCCTAAAATTCCAAAAATAATTTTCATGGTCCTCTCCTAATATTTAGGACCACGTGAACATTTTTCTGGGATAAAATGCAATTTTTCCCTAATTTAACCAAATAAAATTCAAATAAATATGTATTTTAATTCGGAATTAAATTTCCATTATTTCCTCTGTTTTGAAGAAGTCATATTATCTTCTCTCATAATTTTATTTATTTTGAAATAATTGGAAAAATAATTTCAAATAAAAATCACCTTGATCCAATTTACCAATTTTTGAAAATTCAAAAATGGAATTTTATTAAAACCTCCAACTCTCTCACATGGTCCTTGAGTTGCTTAAGGTCTCTTGGATCAAAGTGTCCAAATAAACCAAATTCAAAATGCTCAAAATATGGATGCTTATGATGACCTAATGATTAACATCCAAATTGAAAATTGGGATGTTACAATATTTTTAGTCCCCCAAGTTTTGATGAGAAAATTTATTATGATGATTGCTTGCCTCCTATTTATGATGATTATATTGATGAAAGTGGAATCGGAGAGGTCATAACTTTATTTAGTGATGAATCCACTATTTCGGAAGAGGTTCCAATTGATTTTGAGAACAAAGTTGGTATTTATGATGATTATGGTGATGACATGTATGTTATGAAGAATAATGATAACCATGAAACTTGTCATCACGATTTTAATTTTCACTCTCATGATAGTTATTTTGTTGAGTTTCCTGCCACTACTATTGATAAGAATAATTTTGCTTATGTGGAGAGTAATAAAAACTTTATGCTTGTGAATCATGAAAAGAATGCTTTATGTGATAGTTATATTGTTGATTTTCTTCATGATGCTACTAAAAATTATTATGAGGGAGGAACTTATGCATGTAGGAATTGCAATAATATCAAGTTTCCTCTCTATGTGTTGAAAGTTTTGAAGTTATGCTTGTTTTACCTTCCTATGCTAGTTGATTATTGTTCCCATAAGTTGTTTGCTCACAAAATCCCTATGCATAGGAAGTGGGTTAGACTTAAATGTACTATTCATATGCTTCATGATGCTCTCTTTGTGTTTCAATTATTATCTTTTACGTGAGGATCATTGAAATCATCATGCCTAGCTAAAAGGCATTAAAGAAAAGCGCTTGTTGGGAGTCAACCCAACATTTTTACCTACTGTTTTTGTGTGTTCACATGATTAAGTTACTGTAGTAATCATGTTTTATAGCTTTTGTTTCAATAAAGTCCCAAGTAAAGCCTTTGGGATGGCTTACGGTGATAGTTGATTTGGTCTTGCTGAAAAACAGAAACTTTTGCGCTCAGGAAAACAATTCTCTTTTTTAACGGAAGCGTGATAAAATGATAATTCTTTTTGCACGAGATTAATAGACAAATTTCCTAGGTTTTCCTATTTTTCAAGATTTTTGGAGTGAGAGAAGTATGGTTGGAGTACAGATTACTACAGAATGTTCTATTTTTGATAGATTCTGTTTTCAATGCATAGTTTGCCTGTTTTCTAGTTTCCATGGCTTATATTGCTCAATATAAATTGTGGAAATGATATGCTACAGTAGACATTGTGTGAGAACAATTATGAATCTTGTCTTTGACAATACCAAAAGTGAAATGCTTTGCTCTTTATCATACTAACCTATCTCACAAAGTTCCGTTAAGTTTTGTGTGATTGAAGTTTTCAAGTTTTGGGTGAGATGTCGATATGAGGAGAATAAGGAGTGACAAGACCCTAAGATTGGGGATGACCAAGGCACCCCAAGTTAATATTCAAGGAAGATCCAAGCAACTAAGCTTGGGGATGCCTCAGAAGGCATCCCCTCTTTCGTCTCAAACATTATTGGTAACCTCACTTGGAGCTATGTCTTCATTCGTCACATGATATGAGTTTTACTTGGAGCGTCATTTTATTTGGTTAGGATTTGCTTGCTCTTATTTAGAATAAATGTTTTGCCATGTGTAACATCCCAAATTTTCAATTTGGAATGTTATACATTAGATCATCAATGCATACCATATTTTATTTTTGCATTTGGTTAATCCTAGAAATTCTACGCAACTCAATGACCCACGGAGAGAGTTGGGGATTTCGTTATTTTCATATTTGAGTTCTCTCAACTTTTGAGAATAGGATCATTTGATTTTATATATTTTATCATCAATTATTTCTATTACAAAAATATGAGAGAGGGAATAAAATGACTTTCCTAAAATAAAGAAATATTGAGGATTTAATAATAAAATCAAATAATATTTTATTTCAGAGTTTTTTGGTGTTTTATTTGAATTTAGGAAAAATGTGCATTTTTCAAAATTGCATTTAGGTCCCAAATAAATGTTCACCTTGTGCGGCTTGATTTTAGAAGCCCGTGAAAATTTATTTCAGAATTTTTGGAGTCCGTTTAGTATTTATTTTTATTTTTCTTCCGAGCGGAATAATTTAAAAAAACGAACCGACCTACGGGCCGTGTCCGACTAGGACTCCGGCCCGAGGGGGCCTTTATAAGCCGAGGCCCAGCCCCGGGGAAACCCTAGCCGCCCCAGCCCCCAAGCCGCGCCGCCACCCGGCCGCCGCCTCCGCCCGCCGCCGGCACCTGCCGCCGCCCGCCACCGTGCCGCCGTCGCCGGACGCCGCCGCCGCCGCCGACGAGGTTCGCGCGCCTCGACTTTTTCCGTGCCATCGGTTTTTTTTAAAAAAAATAGATCGGTTTTCGTTGGTTTTTTTAGATTCGGTTTTTTTAAAATAGATCGATTTTCCGGTTTATTTAAATAGTGAGCGTTCGTCCGTTCGTTCGTTCTAGCGAGCGTTCGTCGTTTTTCTTTTTCTCGGATTAAATCCGCGATTTTTCTGATCGTGATTCCTGATCCGATTTTCGTTTTAGTATAACTTTTCGCTTGTTTATCGGAATCAGGCGATTCAAGCGCCTAGAGTTTCATCTCAAAACCCTCTATCCGTTTAAGCAACTTAAACAAGATTTTGCTACTGTAAAATTTGCCTTAGATCCAGATTACTAGAACGAAGTGTTTTCTTTCGCCGTTAGATTTTCGTTGCTTCGTTCGATTTGATTCTTTTTGCCAACCGGAGTTCTTAAGTTGAACCTTCTGGTTAGATCTCTTATTTGAGTTTTACCTATGCATTAGATGAGTACTTATTGCATGCTTGTTTGTTTGTCTGCGATAGAGTAGCCAGAGTGCGCCGCCTGTTACTTCGAATCGTTAGGTTTCCCGGATTATCAGCAAGGCAAGTAACACTTTGATCATACCTTTTCTACTACCCAATTTTATTGCAGTAGATCAATCCTCACACATTGCATGATTAGGATCTAATTAAATTGTGGGATGGGAAGTAGATGAGGTAGTACCTATTACCTGTTATTATCAAACCTTTGGGAGTTACTTCTGTGTTTTCTTATTATGCCATGCTATGCTAGTAGACGTGGATTGGGTGAGTGATATCCATGACAGATGTGAGATTGTTAATTAATGGTTTATCTAAGGTGGCAACTTAAACACACATCTGGGTGGATTGAGGCACCTGGGTATTCCAGGACTTGCCTGTTTTCTTTTGGACCGCCACCCAGGCTCAAAGGGATCATGAGACTATTCATACTAGAAACTTCCGTGTGCAGCCACAAGCTATTATGGGCTCTAGCATAGTTAACTAAGTCGTGCGAACTCTTACAGTGGTAGACTAGCAGATGTAGGGGATGTAGGTGGTACGGTCTACCCGATCGTAAGGTGCTAGCGCTTCTGAAAGACTATGTCTCGGTCATCCGTTTTCTCAAACACCATGTAGTGTGAGAAACCAAACAGAGGCGATCGAGTCTTGTGGGGAAAAGTGCGCAAACCTCTGCAGAGTGTAATAAACTAATCATGATTAGCCGTGTCCCCGGTTATGGACATCTTGAGTATCTGGTACTTGGATTATCATGTGAATCTCAACATGTTACTCTAAATTTATTTTGTTGGGTTATGTTTAATGATGATGCTTATTTGGGATTGAGAATGTTGTCAACCATTCTCAATGTTTAACAACTACCATGATAGAAAAATAAATTTTATTCCTTTGAAGTAGGGAAAAATTGGCTTTACGCAAAACTGTAACCATAGAGCTTTCCACCAGCCAAATATGCATATAGTATAGCTGTTTCATTCCATTACTCTCTATGTGTTACCTTGCCAGCATATTCCATGTGCTGACCCGTTTTCGGGCTGCAACGTTAATGTTGCAGATTTTTCAGACGACGATTAAGGAGTTTTTAGGTCGTGGTTCTATACTTAGTGATGTCATTGGAGTTGATGGACTCACTTATCTTCCAAGCCTTCCGTTGTTATCGTTATTAGATGGCCTTAAGCCATATTTATTGTAATAAGTTCTCTTTTGAGACACTCGATGTAATAAGTGTGTGATTGCTACTCTGCTATAAATCCTCCGAGTACTGTGTGGTGTCAGCATTACTGATCCAGGGATGATACCGGAGCACAGAGATCAGACCGTTTGAGGTCTGGTCGCTACAGAGATGGTATCAGAGCACACGCTGACTGTAGGACACGACCACTAAGCTAAAAGACCTAGATCACTTTTCACTCTCTTCTCTTCTGACTCCTCATCTTTTCTACTCTTTAGGATGGCGGATGCAAGGAACAAGTTCACACAACCGGATGAAGATACACCCTTTGGACGACACTTGAAGGAAGTCACTAGATACCTGAACATAGGAGTACCAAGCTTCACGGGAACCTACAACGCCACTTTACCTGAAGAAGAGTGCTGGATGATTCAAGTTCAAGTTCCAGGAAGGACATTCATGCCAGTCACTGAGCCCATAGAGTTTTCTTTTGATGCACCAACTTGGAGTCTAGGAAAGAGCATGGCAGCTCACATCGCCATGGGACGCATTGGAGAAGTCTACCGCAAGGATCTCAAGGATACTATCTACCAGATTTGTGGACACCGAGATGAACACTGGGAGATGATCAGCACCAGGAAGGATAGGTCAATCGCAGCTTTTATCCAGGAGTTAAATCAGCACATTCGACGACAGGAGAACCAGATGTGCGCCGACATGATAGATCTGAAGAAGGCTAAGACTAGAATCAAGGAACTGGAGGAAGAACTCAAGGCTACATGTGAAGATTATGAAGAAGAAATTGAAGTATTGGTGGAGAAGAATGATGACCTGATCAAGAAGATTGGAATATTTATGGAAGGCCCTACGCCAGTAGATGAAGACGAAGAACCCAAGGAGATTAGCCCGGAAGACTACATCATCATCGACGGCACCGACTCGGAACCAGATAGTAGCAATGATGACTATGTTGATGAAGCTAGAGCAGATATCATGGAGTCTGCAACCGAAGAATATTTCTAGTAGACCCCCTCATCAGTAGTAGTAGTCCACCATGTAAATATAGTAGTCCGGGCACTTTTGCGATAGTTAGATCGATTATATGCCCTGGTTTGATTGATTGAAGTGAATTGTTTACTTTTGCCTCATGTGCATATGGGTAGTGTTTTCTCTTTAGACCCCCTCTATTCTTATATCTCATCTTTTTTAAACCCTCAGATGCCTCCGAGACGTGACCCCGGATTTGCCTTTCCACCGGAGCTCACCCAGTTGATCCAGCAACAGAACACATTGATGCAGTTGCTAGTCCAGAATCAGAATCAAGGGAACAACAACAACAACCCACCCCCACCACCACCACCTGTTGACCACTTAGCCTGCTTTCTTAGGCTGAATCCACCGGTGTTTTCCAGTAGCACCGAGCCGATAGTAGCAGATGATTGGCTCTGCAAGACAGCTAGGGAGTTGGCCACAGCAGGATGCACAGATGCGGAGAAGGTGAAGTTTGCCGCACATCAGCTAGAAGGACCAGCAGCATCATGGTGGGAGAATTTCACAGCCACTTTCCCAGTTGACACTGTCACATGGGACCAGTTTCAGCAGGCTTTTCGTACTGCCCATGTTTCAGCAGGAGCTATGGCCATGAAGAAGCGTGAGTTTCGCAACTTGCGCCAAGGAGGACGGACAGTTGGCCGGTATGTAGAGGACTTTAGTAAGTTAGCACGTTATGCCCCAGATGACGTTGCTACGGATGCAGCTAAGCATGAGAAGTTTCTGGAAGGACTGAATGATGAGTTGAGCATGCAGTTGATGGTAGCAACCTTCAACAACTACCAGGAGTTGGTAGATCATGCTCTTATGATTGAAGGCAAGCATCAGCAAATTGAAAATCGCAAGAGGAAGTATGGACAAGGGAAGTACAATTCAGGAGCTCAGCAGAAGCCACATTTTACCCCTAGACAGGGAGGACATTTTCAGCATACCCATGGAGGAGGTAGCTCGCACAATCACAATGGCACCAAGAATGGAAATGGCAATGGAGGAAGCAACGGCCAGAACCGCACCAACCCCTCAACCCCAGCCAAGAAGGACCTGAGCCAAGTCACTTGTTTTAAGTGTCAGAAGACCGGACATTATGCCAATGAATATCCTGAAGGCCAAAATGGCAATGGAAGTTCTGGGAAGAAGCCAAACCCTTTCAACAGGGGACAGGTGAACCACATTAGCGTGGAGGAGGTAGAAGCTCAGCCCGATGCAATAATAGGTAAGTTTTTGGTTAAGTCATTTACCGCACTCGTTCTTTTTGATACTGGTGCATCGCATTCATACATCTCAAGGGGATTTGTGGATAAGTATAACCTACCAACCCAAGCCCTTAGGTCACCCATGTTAGTAACCTCGCCTGGAGCAGAGTATGTGGCTAGTCTATGGTGTGATCAATTACCATTAAGGATTGGTAACTATGTTTTTCCCTCAGACCTAATAGTATTGGAATCTCAAGGATTGGATGTGATATCAGGCATGGATTGGTTATCAAAGTATGAAGGGAATATTGAATGTGCTAGTAAGTCAATTTTGCTTACCACCCCAGAAGGGAGAAGGATCAAGTATGTATCCCGGCATGTGCCAAAGAGGACTCAAGTAAATTGCCTAACAGGAGTTGTGCAGGAGGAAGTACCAGTGGTAAGGGATCTCCCTGATGTATTTCCAGAGGAGTTGCCAGGCATGCCACCGGATAGAGATATTGAGTTTTTGATTGAGTTATTGCCAGGCACAGGGCCAATATCAAAGAGACCATATAGGATGCTAGCAAAGGATTTGGTGGAAATTAAGAAGCAGATTAAGGAGTTACTGGATAAAGGATATATCCGCCCAAGTTCTTCGCCTTGGGGATCGCTAGCACTTCTGGTGGAGAAGAAGGACGGATCGTTAAGGATGGTTGTTGATTATCGACGATTGAATGAAGTAACGATCAAGAACAAGTACCCACTACCAATGATCAATGATCTATTTGATCGATTGCAAGGAGCTAAGGTATTTTCCAAGATCGATCTGCGATCAGGATACCACCAGTTGAAGATTCGAGAACAAGATATTCCGAAGACAGCTTTTACCACCAGGTATGGGCTGTATGAGTATACCGTTATGCCATTTGGTCTGCCTAACGCCCCTACCTATTTTTATGAACATGATGAACCACTACAAGAAATATGTCAACTTATGACCTTCTGTCAGTGACCCTGGAAGAATTGGTCATAAATCTATGACCATTTTAGACCAATTGGTCAAAAGCTGTTCGGGGGGCTCCAAACCCTAAACCATTGCGACCATTTTGGTCAGAAAGGTCGTAATTTCCTTACACGAAATGGTCATAAAGCAGATAGCACTAGTCCGCTGCTTTATTTCTAGCTGATCATGACCAATATAGATGGTCATAACCTTGTCAATTGTGGTGGATTGGTATGACTTGGCGCCACCTCATCAGTTTTGCCTATGTGTCATGTCCATGTGTCAATTTTTGCCCTAGGTTGTGAAGCAACCTATATTTCTTTCATTCCGAAAATTCCCAAAAAAATCTCATAAATTCTTTGGCTCATATCTTCGTCAAATATGTAAAAATACTTCCTTGCCTAGTTCAAAAATAATTCAACAGTATTCATTTTCCTATTCTGTTCACAACATCACTTTATGAAGGAAGTGCTATTTATATATTCTTGATTGCCCTCGGAATTCTTGGGCACTCTTTCCTATCCAAATCATTGCCGCATGACAAAATTCAGCTCCATTTGCCTGGCAAATCTTGCTCGGCCAATTTCCAAAGTTTTTGTCCACCTAGAAGCATTGTGAAGGAAGTACCTTTTTTATATATCCAAATGACATGAAATTTATACAGTTCCTTCATATGCCCAAATTATCACCCTCCTCCAAATTGCAGCTCAGGAAAATTATCTATGTGAGCCCAGGTTCAATTTATATTTTATGGCCAGATTGGCACGTTGCAAAGCAAGTGTTATCTAGACCCCTCCTATTAACCTCAAACTCTTTGGGCACTCTTCCATACCCAAATCATTGCCACATGATAATATTCAGCTCCATTTTCCTAGTAAATCTTTCTCAGGAAATTTCCAAAGTTTCTACCTCGAGAGAAGCTTTGTGAAGTAAGTACTATCTAGGCTTACCCAAATGATCTGAAAATCTACCAAGCAATAACCATACCTATGTAACTTACCTACACCAAATTTGAGATCATTTCATTCATCCAATTTCTCTCACTAGTTTTCCCAAGTTTCTGTCCATAGAAGAGCACTGTGAAGGAAGTACCACTTTGGCATGTCCAAATGGTATGAATTTTCGACGGTGCTTTCCAATGCCCAAATAATCATCCTCCACCAAATTTCAGCTCAATCCATTCATTATTTTGAGCCCAGCTTCAACATTCATATTTCTGTCCAGTGTGGTACTTTGCAAAGCAAGTACCACCTAGGATCCTCCTTTTGATCTGAAAATTTGCGAAGACATTCTTCTTAGTAGATGATCATCCTCAGCAAAAACTCACACCCATTGGCCATGTGCATTTCCCGTACCGCTAATCAAACACTTGGCTGCTAATTCATGTTTGAGCATCGATCGGTCTCCTCGTGAGAATCTTATGTCGTAATTTTCTTCCTAGGACCTACCTGGGGAGTGCCCAACCCACTAGACATGCCTAGGCTGCCCAGAACACATGGCAACGCCACGGTCACGCAGTGACCACGCGTCGGGCATGCGAGTTTACGCGCTCTAGAGTTGGGGGCCTTGGCCACCGCCCAAACCTTGACGTATCGCCATCAAACCATGTATTTATGATTAAATAGGTACTTATGTAACTATAAATGATTTTTGGAAAAAATAAATAGTAAACTATGAGGCAGCTGCAGTTCAAATTTGACCCGCTTCCTACTGAATCGGCGGGAATTTGTCTTTTTCACCAGAGGTGGATCAAAACTTTTGACGCCCAACAATTTTGTCAATTGTGCATTAAATATGGCCTAGTATTTTATAAAAATGATTTGGTCCAATTTTGCAACAATTATTTGGGAGGTCCTTCACAAAAAAACCTCCTTTTGGGCACTCGAAAAATGGAAAATGGTTTTTTCGTCCAAAGAAAATGAAAACTTCCTTAGGCAACATTGTTTGCCATTCCAATATACTCCCTTGTGCACAATATGGGATCATTTGAACAAATTATGCCATGAATGTGGCCATAAGATTGATCATTTGGCTTGAAAGCCATTGATATCCACACGTGATAGCTCGATTTTGAGAACACTTTTTTAAAATAATTGTCGTATTACAAGTTTATTATTTTTCCTGGGAACTTGGCCACATATAATGACACAATGCGAAGGTTTCCCAATTTTTTCATTTTTTTCAATTTTTTATGCCTGTTTCAAAATGCGGTCAAAACGGCGGGAATGACCGTTCCTAGCTAGTGGTTGAATCTTGAATTTTTTTGGTGTTTCTCTGATTAAATAGGTAGTTATGTACCTAGAAATGATTTTTGTAAAAAATAAATAGCAAACTATGAGGCAGCTGCAGTTCAAATTTGACCCGCTTCCAGCTAAATCGGCGGGAATTTGTCTTTTTCATGAGAGGTGGATCAAAACTTTTTACACCGAACTATTTGGTCAATTGTGGTTTAAATATGTCCTAGTATTTTATAAAATTGATTTGGTACAATTTTACAACAAATATATGGTAGGTCCTTCACAAAAAAACTCATTTCGGGCACTCGGAAAATGGAAAATGAATTTTTCGTCCAAAGAAAATGAAAAGTTCCTTATGCAACATTGTTTGTCATTCCAAGATGCACCCTTGTGCACGATATGAGGTCATTTGAACAAACTATGCCATGAATGTGGCCATAAGATTGATCATTTGGCTTGAAAGCCATGAATCTTCACACATGATAGCTCATTTCTGAGAACACTTTTTTAAAAGAATTGCCGTATTACAATTTTATTATTTTTCCTGGAAACTTGGCCACATATAATGACACAATGCGAAGGTTTTCCAATTTTTTGAATTTTTTTGAATTTTTTATGCCCGTTTCAAAATGCGGTCAAAACGGTGGGCTTGACCGTTCCTAGCTAGTGGTTGAATCTTGGAAATTTTGTGATGTTTCTCTGATTAAATAGATACTTATGTACCTAGAAATGTTTTTTGGAAAAAATAAAGAGATAACTACGAGGCAGCTATAGTTCAAATTTGACCCGCTTCCAACTGAATCGGCAGGAATTTGTCTTTTTCATGAGAGGTGGATCAAAACTTTTTACACCCAACCATTTGATCAATTGTGGTTTAAATATGTCCTAGTATTTTAGAAAATTGATTTGGTACAATTTTGCAACAATTTTTTGGTAGGCCCTTCACAAAAAAACTCATTTTGGGCACTTGAATAATGATTAAAAATAGCTAGAAAGATAAAAAATTGCATGCAAACTGGCTATCATCCATAAAATATGGTCTAATTGATAGAAAATTTTAGTTGTGCCATTTTGAAAAATACTTTTGATAGCTACTTCACAAAACCCTCCTAGTTTTAGTACTTAGAAACTATTCTAAATCATAATTTTTCTGAACCAATCAGAGCTCTTCACACGGATCACCCCCCTTAGCCGATCTGGATTGTCCACATCCGATGGATCCAACGTCTCTCAGGTCCCCTCTCAACCCAACCCAACCCAAACCCTAGCAGCCCCCCTCTCCCACATCGTCGCCGTCACCCACCCCGATCCCATCCCTCCCCTCGTCTCCCTCCCAAGCCCAACCCACTTCCTCTGCCATCTTCCTCGATCCCGTGGCCACCGCCGCCCCTCATCTCCACCGGCACTGGGCTTCCCCGCCGGCGACCTCGCTGCCCTTCTCCTGCACCGCTGCCGCCCCCACCCTCGCACGCCAATGAACGGACCAATCCCAAATCCTCGAACCCTAGCCGCCGCCCCGTCCCTCTGACCCGGATCCCCCTCCATGCGGCCGCACGACGGCGAGGACGACGGCACCGGCGCCAGCGACCGCGATGAGCGCCTCTTCGCGGGCGTGCGCTTCGCGCTCTTCGGCTTCGACCCCGCCTCCGAGCCCCAGGTGCGCCCGCCCGCCCGCCTCGACGCGGTTCCCGCTGCCATGCCCCCCTTTTCATTTTGGATTTTGTCGCGCAGCGCCTCGTCTCACCGGCCCGGCGACCATAGGCAGGCAGTCCACGGCCAAGATGGCGGTGTGCCCCGCCGCGACCACGTACGCGCACGGCACTCGTCGTCGTCGGCGTCCCCGAAGTTGGTGCAGGAGGGGCTGGCCGGCGTCCCACGTCGACGTCCTCCTCCCTCTTCTCTTGCGTGACCTGGAGGAGACCAGGGCGCCGCCCCATCGCGGTCGTCCTCGTTCACCTCTGCTCCAGCATCGAGGCCATCAACCTCGGGAACCCTCTCCTTGACCGCACCGTCGACGGCTTCCTCAAGATCGGCGCCATACACGCCCCTTCCTCCCTCCTCTTCCATCCAATGTTTGTATGTTGAAATGTGTCTGACTCTGATCCAATGTACGTGTGCAGGTCGGCGCCTGCAGGGTCATCACCGAGGACGCCTTCGACTGCATCCACTGGGGTAACAACCACGCGCATCCCGTCTCTCCTACTCTATCTAGTATACAAACGGTGTTGTTAGCCACAAGATCTGGATTTATTTCTATGGATGTTGGTTAAGTTTGCTTCAGGCTATTCTACTAGTTCCACTAGTAATGCACTGGTAGGCAGATGATATATTCTAACCTGGAACTGACTAAATGTTCGGTACTTCAGGCTATTTCAATAGCATTGCCTAGTTTCGAGCAAACTCTCGTAGAATAACTGTAGACAAGCAGTTGGGAAGTGGGTTTATTATCAAAATGTTGATTTAGATAAGATTAGTAGATATGATTAGTAGATACCCATGTTCCAGGAAATTGTTTTGTTCAGTTTCATGTCCCAGCAAATTAAACCATGCATCAAATTTGGGAATGGAAACAAATAGTGGCCTGCAGGCTATAATAACAAGATATTTGTTCACTACATAATCTAGGAGCATTGCTCGAAATAATTCAGGCTCCTTGTTTGTACTGCAGCACTACTGGACTATTAAATTTATGTAAGCCACTATGTGACCAGTATGTGATCAAATTCTAGCGCTCTGCTTACTGTATATAAGAAGACTCTCTTTACTAGTTATTCTAATGAGGCCTATGAAGTTACTGTATATGACTCAGATCTGACGTTTTTGTTGTGTGTCTGGTTTTTCAGGATGTGGGTGGTGCAGTGGCCGCAAGAACACGCTCGGCAACGTCTAGGCCGGGTCAGGGCGGCTGACAGCGGTGGCTACTTCCTTACAAGGACTACAAGATCGCCCATGACTACACGACCCTCCAGGTCCCGTCTGCATGCCTGCTCCCTCCTCCCTGCCTCTTGCAGGTACCTGTTTAGGCCGCAAGCGGACCTGACATGCTTATGAGTACAGCATATGCGTTGTGTTATGTTCAGCTTCTTATGTGTCATGGAAATGTCCTTGTGTTGCATAGTAGGCCCTGAATTATTCATGTTGCTGGCGATGAGATGACATGCTTATGAATTATTCATGTTGCTTCCTATGTAAGCTTGCTAATGAATATGATTGACTTAATGAAACTCATGTCAATGCACTTGCGCATGGTTTTGCACCTGATGCTGGTTTTGCGCCGATGCTAGTTTTGCCTGGATGTGCAGCAGTCGTCTTGTTTGATTGTAAATTGCTGGGTGCTGGCTGGCGTACAATTTAATTTGTCTGCATGGTTGCTTAGTGCAGCTCACATGTTTGAAACCAGGTCCAGTTCCAACCCGATTAGGATTGGCCTTTTAGCAGCATGGATTTACCAAGTTGGGATGTTGGGATAGTTGGATTCCTGTTGTCTCTTGTAGCACCAAATGCTAGTATGTGTTTTACTAAAGTCATTAGATAGTTAACTCACTGTGAGATGTCCACACTTGTTTTGTTAACAAACATCAACTGTTAAGTCATCTATTCCTGGCTGTTTCTTTTGTTCAGTATATACGTGTGCTTTCTGTTCTTTTGTTCTATTCACTGTCTGAGTACAGTTTCTTGTTGGCACCAAGGTGTTTGAGATGGTCTTCCTGTTGGTGCATGAGGAAGAGGAAGTGAAGTCATTGATTTGTCCACCGAGGAAGAGGAAGCGTGAAGTCTTTGATTTGTCCAGAGGGTAAGTCATCGGTCTGTCCCACTCTTCCTTTGCTATGTGATTGTGACCTCCATGTGTTATCTACTTATCTGGACACTTTGGTTCATATACTATTCTTGTGATTTTCCAATGCTATGTCAAAAAATGAATCTGTAACCTTTAATGAATTCAATGTATGATCGTGATGAGAATGAATGAATGAATGATATCATACCAACTTGTTTTTGCCCTTGATCAGTATCATTTGTGGTAGCTCCTAAGCAACATGATCTTTTTCTTGCTCCGAGATCCCAAGTGTGGTTTAGTACTTGATTGATGTCCTGCTAGCTGCTATTGTTAATTGTTACTGCCATGATGTTAACACTGCTTAGAATATGTTCTGCGCCTTAATTCTACTAGTATTTGTTGTCAAAAGCATGATTTTATTGTGAGCCATCAATTTCTTGGAGTCTTCTTAGAGCTTGCTGGCATTAGGATCGACCCCTAGCTGCTTGTGTATTTGTTTATTATTTTGTTCAATATTCTTTTCCTAGCTGTTGTATGTTTGAGGATATTGCTTTCATTCTGAATTCGCAGCCATGATAATGATCGTTTCCTGTCTTTTACAGGAGCTCCAGGCTCAAGAAGTTGGAAAAAGGGAACGCTTCATCTTTGTAGCTAATTATATGTTCCTTGATGATGTGAATGGCTGTTATAGTATTTCATAGCAGCACTTTTGTAGTTGTTCTAAATTCCTGGATGATGTGAACTATGGCATGATTGTAATATATATAATATACTCATTTTGGTCGCCATTTATGAAAATTTGTGTGATTGGGGCTCTCTGGACCAAAATACTGGTTACTTTCTTGTTGATACTTTATTGTTGATATGTCGGAAATGAAACATATACTATTTGGGCCCTAAAATGCCACAAATCAAACAATTCAGGAAAAATGAACAAAATTACTAAAAGAATCAATTGTGAAAAGGCGATGGCCAAGTAAATAAAAAGGCTTAGGCCCAAAAATGAAATAGATCACAAAAAGGCCATGATCCATGAAATAAAAAGGCCAAATTGTTGGGCCAGGCCCATGTAGCTAGAGAAAATTAATAGAGAAAATATATAGTAAAAAGGCCGAATTGTTGGGCTAGGCCCATGTAGAAAACCGAATTGGATCGGGCTGAATCTTGTGCCACATCAGCTTGCCACGCTGGATGCCTACGTGTCCTGGGGAGGTTGCTAGTGACCAAGACGCCACAGTGGACATATTTTGGTCATAAACGTCTACGACCATTCCAGAAGAAAGGTCGCTATAGTCAGTTTATGACCGCCAGCTTTTGACCTTCTGTTTTTGGTCACAAAAAGGTCGCAAATGAAAAACCATGACCTTTCAGTGACCAATAGTGGTGGTCACAAGTTGACATATTTCTTGTAGTGAACAAAGTGTTTATGGAGTTTCTGGATAAGTTCTAGTGTTCATTGATGATATCCTGGTTTATTCGAAGAATGAAGAGGAACATAAGGAGCAATTGCATTTGGTACTTGGAAAGCTCAGAGAACATCAATTATATGCCAAGTTCAGCAAATGTGAGTTTTGGTTGAAGGAAGTTGGATTCCTCGGACATGTTATATCTGGAGAAGGTATAGCAGTTGATCCCACTAAAGTTGAAACCGTGACCAAGTGGGAAGCCCCAACAACAGTTGGAGAGATCCGGAGTTTTCTTGGACTCGCAGGGTACTACTGGAGATTTATTGAGAATTTCTCAAAGATTGCGAAGCCTATGACGGAGTTGCTGAAGAAAGATACCAAGTTCATATGGACAGAGGAATGTGAGGCTAGTTTCCAAGAGTTGAAGAAACGTTTGGTTACCTCACCAGTATTGATTTTGCCAGACTAGACCAAAGATTATGAGGTGTATTGCGATGCTTCACGTCGAGGACTTGGAGCAGTGCTTATGCAGGAAGGGAGAGTTGTTTCATATGCCTCAAGACAACTGAAGCCCCATGAGTTGAATTATGCCACGCATGATTTGGAGTTAGCAGCCGTAGTGCATGCATTGAAAACATGGAGACATTTCCTCATTGGAAATCATTGTGAGGTGTACACGGATCATAAGAGTTTGAAGTACATTTTCACACAGAAGGAGTTAAATCTCAGACAAAGGAGATGGTTGGAGCTTATCAAGGATTATGATATGAAATTGCATTATCATCCTGGAAAGGATAATGTAGTAGCTGACGCATTAAGTCGTAAGAGCAATGTCAATACATTAATGATGGGAGAAATACCAAGGGAGTTAGCCGAAAATCTTCGTGAACTATGTTTGGAAATAGTTCCGAGAGGCTATGTAGCAGCATTAGAGATTCAGTCAACTTTGATGGATAAAATCAGGGAAGCTCAGAAAGTTGACAAAGAGGTTGCCGCTATAAAGGAGAAACTGAGCAAAGGAAAAGCTAAAGGATTTCGTGAGGATGAGCACGACACCCTATGGTTTGAAGACCGGGTTTATGTGCCCAATGACCGGAGATCAGGAAGTTGATTTTGCAAGAGGCACACGACTCACCGTATTCGATTCACCCAGGAAATACCAAGATGTATTTGGATTTGAAGGATATTTTCTGGTGGACCGGAATAAAGAAGGATATTGCAGAGTACGTAGCAGTTTGTGATGTGTGTCAGAGAGTAAAGGTAGAGCATCAGAAGCCAGCAGGATTGTTACAACCATTGCCGATACCCGAATGGAAGTGGGATAAGCTAGGCATGGATTTTATCACGGGATTGCCCAGGACTCGTTCAGGCTATGACTCAATTTGGGTTGTAGTTGATCGATTGACGAAAGTAGCTCATTTCATCCTGGTAAAGACCACTTACACCAGTGCTAAGTTGGCAAAGATATACATGACTAGGATCGTATGTCTGCATGGAGTTCCGAGGAGTATCGTATCAGATAGAGGAACCCAGTTTACCTCAAAGTTCTAGAAACAGTTGCACGAAACTTTGGGAACCAGGCTAGAATTCAGTACAGCTTTTCATCCACGTACAGATGGACAGACCGAGAGAGTCAATCAGATCTTGGAGGATATGCTGAGAGCTTGTGCGCTAGATTATGGATCTAGTTGGGCCGATAATTTGCCATATGCAGAGTTCTCTTACAACAACAGTTATCAAACCAGTTTAAAGATGGCCCCTTTCGAAGCCTTGTACGGAAGAAGGTGCAGGACACCGTTGTCGTGGGACGAAGTTGGAGACCGCCAGTTGTTTGGACCTGACTTGATTAAAGAGTCTGAACAGAAGGTGAAGCTGATTCCCGATAGGCTCAAGGTAGCCCAGTCCAGACAGAAGAGTTATGCAGATTCTAAACGTAAGGAGACAGTTTACGAAGTTGGAGATAGAGCTTATCTTCGAGTATCTCCACTTCGGGGAACAAGGCGTTTTGGAGTTAAAGGGAAGTTAGCGCCACGATTTGTAGGACCATATCGAGTTTTGGAGCGTATGGGAGAAGTGGCCTACAAGTTGGAATTGCCCGAAGGATTGTCAGGAGTTCATGATGTGTTCCACGTTTCTCAGTTAAAGAAATGTCACGCGGAGATGGCTGACATACCTTTGAGAGACACAGTGCCATTGGAAACTATTCAGTTGGATAACGATTTGACCTACGAGGAGAAACTAATTAAGATTCTCGAGTTTGCCAGTCGAGTCACTCGCAGCAAGGTTATCAAGTTTTGCAAAGTTCAGTGGAGCCACCACACAGAGGATGAAGCCACCTGGGAACGAGAGGAAGACTTGCTCAAAGACCACCCTCACCTATTTTCTAGCCAACCCGAATCTCAAGGGCGAGATTCATCTTAAGGGGGGTACGTTTGTAACATCCCAAATTTTCAATTTGGAATGTTATACATTAGATCATCAATGCATACCATATTTTATTTTTGCATTTGGTTGATCCTAGAAATTCTACGCAACTCAATGAGCCACGGATAGAGTTGGGGATTTCGTTATTTTCATATTTGAGTTCTCTCAAATTTTGAGAATAGGATCATTTGATTTTATATATTTTATCATCAATTATTTCTATTACAAAAATATGAGAGAGGGAATAAAATGACTTTCCCAAAATAAAGAAATATTGAGGATTTAATAATAAAATCAAATAAGATTTTATTTCGGAGTTTTTTGGTGTTTTATTTGAATTTAGGAAAAATGTGTGTTTTTCAAAATTGCATTTAGGTCCCAAATAAATGTTCACCTTGTGCGGCTTGATTTTAGAAGCCCGTGAAAATTTATTTCGGAATTTTTGGAGTCCGTTTAGTATTTATTTTTATTTTTCTTCCGAGCGGAATAATTTAAAAAAACGAACCGACCTACGGGCCGTGTCCGACTAGGACTCCGGCCCGAGGGGGCCTTTATAAGCTGAGGCCCAGCCCCGGGGAAACCCTAGCCGCCCCAGCCCCCAAGCCGCGCCGCCACCCGGATGCCGCCGCGCCGCGCCGCCGGCGCCGCCGAAGTTCGTCGCGCCTCGACTTCCGTGCCATCGGTTTTAAAAAAAAAATAGATCGGTTTTCGTCGGTTTTTTTAGATTCGGATTTTTAAAAATAGATCGGTTTTCTGGTTTATTTAAATAGTGAGCGTTCGTCCGTTCGTTCGTTCTAGCGAGCGTTCGTTGTTTTTCTTTTTCTCGGATTAAATCCGCGATTTTTCTGATCGCGATTCCTGATCCGATTTTCGTTTTAGTATAACTTTTCGCTTGTTTATCGGAATCAGGCGATTCAAGCGCCTAGAGTTTCGTCTCGAAACCCTCTATCCGTTTAACCAACTTAAACAAGATTTTGCTACTGTAAAATTTGCCTTAGATCCAGATTACTAGAACGAAGTGTTTTCTTTCGCCGTTAGATTTTTGTTGCTTCGTTCGATGTGATTCTTTTTGCCAACCGGAGTTCTTAAGTTGAACCTTCTGGTTAGATCTCTTATTTGAGTTTTACCTGTGCATTAGATGAGTACTTATTGCATGCTTGTGTGTTTGTCTGCGATAGAGTACCCAGAGTGCGCCGCCTGTTACTTCGAATCGTTAGGTTTCCCGGATCATCAGCAAGGCAAGTAACACTTTGATCATACCTTTTCTACTACCCAATTTTATTGCATTAGATCAATCCTCACACATTGCATGATTAGGATCTAATTAAATTGTGGGATGGGAAGTAGATGAGGTAGTACCTATTACTTGTTATTATCAAACCTTTGGGAGTTACTTCTGCGTTTGCTTATTATGCCATGCTATGCTAGTAGACGTGGATTGGGTGAGTGATATCCATGACAGATGTGAGATTGTTAATTAATGGTTTATCTAAGGTGGCAACTTAAACACACATCTGGGTGGATTGAGGCACCTGGGTATTCCAGGACTTGCCTGTTTTCTTTTGGACCGCCACCCAGGCTCAAAGGGATCATGAGACTATTCATACTAGAAACTTTCGTGTGCAGCCACAAGCTATTATGGGCTCTAGCATAGTTGACTAAGTCATGCGAACTCTTACAGTGGTAGACTAGCAGATGTAGGGGATGTAGGTGGTACGGTCTACCCGATCGTAAGGTGCTAGCGCTTCTGAAAGACTATGTCTCGGTCATCCGTTTTCTCAAACACCATGTAGTGCGAGAAACCAAACAGAGGCGATCGAGTCTTGTGGGGAAAAGTGCGCAAACCTCTGCAGAGTGTAATAAACTAATCATGATTAGCCGTGTCCCCGGTTATGGACATCTTGAGTATCTAGTACTTGGATTATCATGTGAATCTCAACATGTTACTCTAAATTAATTTTGTTGGGTTATGTTTAATGATGATGCTTATTTGGGATTGAGAATGCTATCAACCATTCTCAATGTTTAACAACTACCATGATAGAAAAATAAATTTTATTTCTTTGAAGTAGGGAAAAATTGGCTTTACGCAAAACTGTAACCATAGAGCTTTCCACCAGCCAAATATGCATATAGTATAGCTGTTTCATTCCATTACTCTCTATGTGTTACCTTGCCAGCATATTCCATGTGCTGACCCGTTTTCGGGCTGCAACGTTAATGTTGCAGATTTTTCAGATGACGATTAAGGAGTTTTTAGGTCGTGGTTCTATACTTAGTGATGTCATTGGAGTTGATGGACTCACTTATCTTCCAAGCCTTCCGTTGTTATCGTTATTAGATGGCCTTAAGCCATATTTATTGTAATAAGTTCTCTTTTGAGACACTCGATGTAATAAGTGTGTGATTGCTACTCTGCTATAAATCCTCCGAGTACTGTGTGGTGTCAGCATTACTGATCCAGGGATGATACCGGAGCACAGAGATCAGACCGTTTGAGGTCTGGTCGCTACACCATGCTTATTCTGCAAGTATATATGTTGCTGTTTGAAAACAGAAAGTTTACCGTTGTTGCAAAAATTCCCTAGAAAAGTTAGAATGTGATAAAATGTTGAAACATTTTGCACAATAAGATCTGATAAATTTTCTACAGTGTGGTAGACTTTCATAATATTTGGAGTTAAGGAAGTATTGATACTCTTGCATTCTTTACAGACTGTATTGTTTTGGCAGATTGTTGTTATGTTTGCATTGTTTGCATTTGTTTGCTTGTTCAATGATTCTATTTGAGGATAAGAGTATTAAATATGCAGAGGCATTTAGTGTGCAATGTTGAATAATAATTTTAGTGATTTGCTACAGTAGAGAATGATAAGGTCTTTGCATTGGTTTATACTAACTTATCTCACGAGTTCTTGTTGAGTTTTGTGTGGATGAAGCTTTTGAGATTTAGGAAAACCATGATATGAGAAGAATTAAGGAGACACAAAAGCTCAAGCTTGGGGATGCCCAAGCCACCCCAAGATAATATTCAAGAAGTCTCAAGCATCTAAGCTTGGGGATGCCCTGATAGGCATCCCACCTTTCCTCTTCAACAATTATTGGTTAGTATCGGTTGAGCCTAAGTTCTTGCTTCTTCACATGAGCTGTGCTATTCTTAGAATGTCATTTTATTTTCATTTTGCTTGATGTTTTAATAAAATACTTAGATCTGAAAGTTTTTAAATAAAATAGAGTCCTCAAATAGTTGCCAGGGAGGCTAAATAAGCGACATTTACATCCCGTCAACGAAGCTCTTTTCTATGGAATTGCTCTAGTGCTTCACTTATATATTTTTGAGCACGGTGTGCTTTAGTATTTTTGAAGAAATTCTCTCTTGCTTCACACAAATTAATTTGAGAGAAAGAAATAGTATGCTCATGATCTTCATTTATATCTTTTTGGAGTAGCTTGTCATTTACTCTTGTGCTTCACTTATATCCTATGAGTAAATTTTTGAATAAATTAAATGTCATGAACTTGAAATAATATCATGCCTAGTGGTAGCTACATATTGGGTTTAGAAAGTGAAATCTTTTGAGGCTTGACAATCACAATATTGGTCATACAAGCAATTCACGAATAATTAGTATAAGGAAGAGAAGTTTCAAATATAAATACACTATCATGGAAATCTTTTGTGATTGTGAGCCCCCATCAAAATATTATATGCCAAAATTGTTGACGTTGGACAAGGAAGACAGCGTAATGGTTTATGTTTATTCATATTCACATAGAAGTTATATTGTCATAGATCCTTCAACATGTGGTGCTTGCCCCCCGTCTTTGCTAGCCAAAAATTGCGCACCAAGTAGAGATGCTACTTGTGCATCCAAAAACACTTAAACCCAAATCTTATTTTCAAGAGTCCACCATACCTACCTAAGGATTGAGCAAGATCCTTCAAGTAAGTTGTCATCGGTGCAATAAGGCAATAAAAATTGCTTCTAAAAATGTTAGATCATTTAGTGTAAGAGAAAATTGAGCGTTGTACGAATTTGTGATGGCAAAGTAATAAAAGCGACGGACTGCATAATAAAGGTTGCTATCATAAGGGGTGAGGGAGTCCTGGATTAGGGGGTGTTCGGGTAGCCGGACTATACCTTCAGCCGGACTCCTGGACTATGAAGACACAAGATTGAAGACTTCGTCCCGTGTCCGGATGGGACTTTCCTTGGCGTGGAAGGCAAGCTTGCCGATGCGGATATTCAAGATCTCCTACCATTGTAACCGACTCTGTGTAACCCTAACCCTATCCGGTGTCTATATAAACCGGAGGGTTGTAGTCCATAGGCAATCAACCCCATACACAACAAGCATACCATAGGCTAGCCCTTCTAGGGTTTAGCCTCCTTGATCTCGTGGTAGATCTACTCTTGTACTACCCATATCATCAATATTAATCAAGCAGGAGTAGGGTATTACCTCCATCGAGAGGGCCCGAACCTGGGTAAAACAAAGTGTTCCCTGCCTCCTGTTACCATCCGGCTAGACGCACAGTTCGGGACCCCCTACCCGAGATCCGCCGGTTTTGACACCGACATTGGTGCTTTCATTGAGAGTTCCTCTGTGTCGTCACCTTTAGGCCCGATG